>NC_139046.1:59451814-60051814 GCF_965140915.1 Aythya marila | reverse complement strand
AGTTGTTCAAAGTTATAAATTTAAGAGGACAAGAATAGGTTTTAGTGCAATCTGAAACAAACCAAAATGTTCATGCTAGTTTGGTGCAGATGACTCGGATTGCCTGCCAGAAATGCTTTCATGGCATATAAACAGCCACTGCTGAAATTGTCACTGCCCCTTGTAACTGAAGAAATATCAAGCAGGAATAGGCATATACAACAGCCAGGCAGAGTAGCAATTTTCTAACAGGAGAATATTATGACACTGGCTACAGAAAACACAAGTGAATTTATGAAGTCAGCACCATTATTTTGCAGGTTTCATTCAATCTCGTCTAGAACTCCACAGGTCTTCAAAATACACTAGAAGCACATTCAAGAAGCTTAAGCATAAATTAACATTCCACAGCCTAGCTGCGAAATTGTCATGCACAAAGAGATCATAGCTACAAAGAGGTGAACATACCCAATGGTGTTATCCTTAGAGAGAATGGCGAGGAGACGTTCTCTCATTGGTTTCTCTAACGTTTCTATGGAATGTTGCACAGTAGTCTTTGCAGCCTGAGGAATTTTATATTCAATATCAAAAGCATGGGATGGAAAGTCAACCTAAAAAAAAAAGGTCTTAAGAACTGTGCGGGAGGCTCCCCTTTCCAGCAGCATCAAGTGTTAAGGCATCTAAACTCTTCAGTTCTATACACGTAACGCTTTTCAGGCATTGCTTCCAGAATATTGCCCACCCTATCTCAATTATTCCACAGAATTGTGATCCTTAATCGTAGGACAACTGTGGTGACGTACAAAGCAGTAGTTGGAGTGTTGGAGTACTCCTCTGAAGTGAAATGAGGATGCTTAGAGCTTAGCCTAAACACGGAACTATTAAAAAAACATATCCAGTGGTATCAACCAAACCATCAACTCTAACCATATTTTGGGACTTCTAAGCCATGCCTAACAAAGTACCTCCCCTTGGGACCAAAATTTGGACATTGAATTGAGAATGAGAAGCACTCATGTTCTGTGAAGAAACTGGAATTGCTATCACTTGGGTCTAGACAACTCCCCTTTCAGCACACGTTTCTACAGATTGCTTTTCAAAGGCCTTCTCTCCCAGTACTGATAGCATGTATTATTAAGGCATTTCCCACGTCTCCAATTTCAACACAGTGATTCTGTATCTGAGTTTAATATATTTAACACAGCTTTCCATCCTTTGCCCTCAAAGGATAGTAATTGCTTTTCTATGCTGGCTTTCATATATGAAAAGATTTACACTCTCCCTAAAACAATCTACTACCACTCTTGTATGAGTTAGTCACAACATTCACACAAAATGTAGTCAGGTTAAGTCAGAAGCATATATATAACCTGCAGTACTATTCTTTCCATATTTCCCTTCTTACTGGCCGTCCCTGATGCATGATTTGGATGCGATGAGGTCCAGAGTTGCAAGAGCTTTGTCCCACAAGTTAGCAATCTGGGAGAAAAAGCATGTACAGGTGTTAGTGTCACCATCTGTTTACTTCAACAGAGTATTAGTTATTAAAATAACATCAGCTTAAAAAAGGGGATTGCGTCCATCAAGTGTCACTTCCATTTTTAACTTTCACTGGACATGTTTTATATTTAAAATCCCTTAGTATGCCTGCATGCAGCTGTTATTGAAAAAGGCAGAGGAAAAATCCGGTGCCGACATGGTTGACCCAGCTAAATTAAGCGTTCCCAACTTCTCAAAGAAAAAACAAATACCTCTGCCTCTGAGGAATAAACCAAACACAAGAACCTCCTTTTCCTCTCAGAAGAAAGATAGAGGCATATGAATATTATAGAAATTATCACTTGCCTGGACTTTCCCCATTACTAGGTTCTGCTAGGGCATATCATGCGATATTGATATTTGCCCATTTATTTCCAGTGTTAGTAGTTTCCAACTGTAATGAGGCACAACTAAGGTATTTCATAAAGCAAGAAGCATTGCAATCCTAAGCACAGCACACTTTTGTCCACCTTTAAAAATGAAAATGACATCTCTCAAAAGACTGCTCAACGGCCAAGCTTTCAGTGTATTTCAAGAAATGGTTTAGTATTTGTACGTTTTAAAGAACAGTTCTTTATTTATGTCAATATTGATTAACTAGGAGTTTGCGGTGCCAATAAAAATTACTAGATCATGCCACAAAGTGTAACTGAACAGCTTGTTCTTTTCAATAGTTTCCCAGTTTAATATACTTGCTATAGCCTCCTGTCTCATCCACAAGCAAAGGTATTTTAAGCCATTCCAAACACACGCCATCAGAATGATTAGCATTTTGGAATATTCATCACCTAGTGATGAAAGTTTCAAGGAGCAGGAAAATGCAGGAACATTATTTGAGGAACATTACAGTAGGCTTTTCATTCTTAGTCATATAAGAAGTTTAACAGGATCCAGCAACTGTATTTGAAGAAAGATCAATTGAAACTAGAAGTACTCCAGAAGCGTAACAGAATTAAACAGAATTTTTAGTTTTTATTTTTTAAAGAAACCCAGCTTTGAATCAAAAGGATACTTCAGAGTACCCTGTGATCTCTATTACTCATACAGGTTAATAGGCAAAATGAGCCATTTCTGCTAAGAAACTACACATGTATTTTAAAAGATACATGTGTTTTAGAACACTATTTCCATTCTCTTGCTGGCTTATTTATTGTCACCCTATTAATGGGCTTAGAAATTTAAGAGTATTAAAGAAAATCAATCTATGCAAAAGGTAAGATATTTAATCAAATTTAATTCTCCAGTTTTGCTGCTGTATATGTAAACTTAAAGAAACACACAGCACTGATTATTTTACAGCCAAGGCAAAGATGCCTCTAAAGAATAATAGTACTTAGAAATACTGCAAACTTTGAATTAAAGGTGTTTTAGTTACAAGATAGAGCCATTGCCATATTTAGCTCTACAAAAAGAAGTGGATGAAGAGTTATTCTTTCCTATCTTAATACAGTGTTAAGATAAAAGGCCCCCTTACCTAGTGACATGGAAGGATAGTACATTATTCACCTGCTGTCAGGATTCCGTTCTCTTTTGTATTGCACTAGACACTGTTCCTGCTGAATCCATCACTTGCTGCAAATTCTTTCTTTTGCAAATTGCATTCTCTATCACCATAGCTCATGAATTGGCTGAGAAGTGGCTGCCTGCACTTCATGTGCTAAAATATACACGAATGCCAACTGAATTATCTCTAGCCAACATGAGACACTTTCAGAACTCATGCAATGCCACCCATCAAGACCAGGCCCTCTCAGTGCAGAAGGGAGGCTTTCAGTTCAGCAGATGGTGACACCTGCAGATACTTTAACTGCATCTGACTTATGCAGCAACAGATCCAGATCTAAATGTCAGTGAATTAATTCCTCAAAGGGCCACTTGTGGTGGTGTTGCGCTCACATCCTCAGCTGCTGCATACTTACAAACTGTTGCCGCTCCCTTGATCTCTTTTGGCCTACACTACCATGGGTCATCCCCATGAATTTAATTGAAGGCATTATTTCCATAACACCACCGTTGAAGATTCTTACCTTTGTTACTTCCTGCTACATTCAGCAGCAGAGAAGCGGTTTCTGTAGTTAGGTGTCCTAAACTTTATGTAGAATAAATCACATTAACAAACTTACCCGTATTTTGGATACTTACCGCCTAAAATCAAAAAGAGGTAGAGAAACCTGACCCAACATTTCTGGGCCCTTTCTCTGCTTATTTGAATCAGGCGAACTTCCACTGCTTTGATTCAGAATTCCAAACAAAGTCAGACACAAGACTGATTCCAAAGGCAGTTGTGAAATCTGGATGGGGAAAATTATTCTATAAAATAAAAGTATTAAAGTAAGTCAGACATAGAAGGAAAAACAATTATTAGTAAATTACAGGCTTGTCATCCATATAATCTGTTGCTGCCTTTGGCTTTCAAAAAGGCAATTAACATGGAAGGACAAATGCTTCCATGCAATTATATTTCACTCCACTATCTCCCACACCGATAGTTTATAAAAACTAGAGTTACAATTCTGTACTGGAGATAGATTTAGAACAACCCTTTTTAATTGGCAGTAGAACAACCCTCTTTAATCTTCGTCTCTTAGATCACATTCCTTGCTCAGAACTGCACAGTCCAGCATAACCAGTCTTCCCACTCTACTCACTACCAGGACACACAATTCCAGGTTAGCTGCCTCCTCATCTCTCAGATCTTACTGAAGAGGCAGCTGACAACAGTTTCCCATCCCAACGTATTAACCTCTTAAGAACTACTGAAATTTAAATTCACCAGAACAAACCCAGCAATCCCATCGAAAGCAGCTGAAGATCACACACCCCACTGGACAACTTGATTTTTGTTTACAGGGTTTTCACTGCTTAAAGCGTTCTGTGATTTTCTGTAATTTTTTGCATCGTATTTTGGTGCGGTATCAGAGCACACTACTAAGCCAGTTACAATATAAAAGACCACAATTGTACTAAGCACCTTGTAAGCAGCCTGTTTAACATCTTTCCCTGTACTACACTGTCACTTGTCAGCAAAAGACCTGACAATTAATTCATTGCAATATCAGAAAAAACAAAAAAAGTGGCCAGAGTACTCTCTGGAGGCATGTATTCCAGAACCTGAAACTTTCATTCCTGGCCTGAAATAATTTGTCACTGTAGACTTCTGGAGTATTCCTTGGAGTCCATCTCTGACCTTTAAAAATAGTCAGGGAAAGAGAAATAAGGAAACATGGGAGCTCATCTGACACCTCAGTTATGCAGACTGCCTGGTAACTATGAAGTCAAAAAGAGTAACTTGTGTGTAGATAATGAAAAGTGTTTTCCCCTCTCAGATATCACCTGCCATCCTCTTTCTCTGCATGCTCCTGCTTCCTCCTTTCCTACCATTTTCCCCTGCCCCATAAAAAGAGCCTTAACTTTAGTAGCTCGAACCAGACATTCTCATAAGCTATAGACAGATACTCTAAGTACTTATGCATCTGATCTCTTTATAGAAACAATCCTCAATTAGATTTATTAATTAGATACGAAGTTGTTGTGACATATTTGGAACAAAAAACTATTCAGCATTAATGTCAATAAAAGTCAGCTGCTTTCCCTCCCCATTTAGATAATCTGAGCACTGCTTAAAAGCAAGCTTTATTCATCCTTCTTTAAGCAGTGCAAGCTGTTCCCATTACAAAGAATGCTATGACCTTCCCAACTCGTTATAGTTGTATACTATAAATAAATTAGCACAGGGCGCCTGTCCAGAATTTCCATTCCCAGTTTTAAAACGCAGGGCAAAATACCATTCAGAATAATATTTCTGATTTTGCTCTCAAGTCTCACACACAGTTCTTTCAACACTTTGGAAGCAAGAGCTGATTCAATTAGCATACTCAGCAGCCAGCTAGGTAGGTATTACCTAAAACAAAGTATTTTGTGGAGGGAGTGGTGGTTAGCATTCTAAAATCACTTACAGTTCATCCCATTTAATCAAGTAGAAGAAGTTCTTGTATGTGCCAACCTTCTTGGACTGAACAGGTTTGAACAGATCTTTTCCATTGTGTGTCAGAGAACAAATCAAGTAGTATTTTTCATAACTGAACAAGGAAAAGAAAAATAAACAAGAAGTAAACAAAAAGTAACTCCACAAAATAAAAAAAATAAAAAAGGATGAATTTTACAACTAATGAATTACTTACTTTGCTACCCAACCAGGAAAAATTCCATGTGCAGCAAACACTGTGAACTGGAGATGCTCCGTGGCAGTCCATGCTTCCTTCGTACTCTTATCTTTTGGAGAAATTGCTGCTGAACTGCTGCTACACAAATTCATGTGGAGTTGCAGAAGGGCCTCAACTGCTCTTGTTAACTGGTCTATACTCACTTTCAGAGGGCTTTCAGGCTGTAGTGAACCTAATTTATAAGTTACCTTTAATGTGTATCTGCCTAAAATAGCCACCTTAGAGCAATTTTAAATAAAATTAAAGAACTTTACTCACCAGATGAACTCTTGCTAGGGTCATCGCCACATTTTAAGGATACCTACACAGTAAATTAGAGTAAATTTCAGTAACAAGAAGCCTATACTCATTTGCCATTGCCCTTAAATCTGTCTTCTCCAGAAATTACAAAACATCTAAATTAGGGCCATATCTGGGTTTATGCACCATACCTTTTATTTAATTACAGTTCCTCAAGAGCTAACAGGCAGTGTCAAAATTTCCCTGTCATGTAGTAACCACACACTAAGTTCAAAAGCAAACGTTTTGTCAAGTCACAACTATCCTGACATCCCTCGTGAACTTTAAACAAAACAAGCTACATTGGAATATTGCTCAGGATACTCTCTCTTCCCCGAGTAAAGAGGAAACTCAGGGCTGTTGCAGATGAAAGCAGAAGCTGGTAGCTCCACTACCAACAATTTAAGTCTAACAGCTGTTTTGTGGTATTTGTTAAGGCATCTTTGTAGGCATAGTTACCCTAAGTTTTCTGAATTAAAAAGAAAGTTAACCTGAGGAAATCGAGGAGTCAGTACTGCCCCTATCTGCCGTGTTTGGTTCTTGGTCTGCTCAAATGGAAGCCTAAACACGATATGGTATCACAGCAATGTCTAGTCTTGCAAGGACACTACTGCAGTCTACAGCTGACAAACCAATTATGGGAACTTACTCCCTTCAAATAAGAAAGGATTTCATGCCAAACCCAACTTTGATACAACTGAAACTTTTAATGAAAACTCAGCTGGTGATTGAAAAGCAAAACGTAATGAATTCCTCGACTTGCAGAATGAAAGCTCTCCTTACACCTTCCATGCATTAACTGAGCACCTTGTCAACATTAAGTTTCAACTGGCAAAAAATTCTGCTAAAATAAACAAAAATAAACCTAGAGGTGTGAGGTAAGGGGATCACATCTTTTTCCCCCCCTCAGAAGAACTGCTGTGTCTCCACCACACTTGAAGTAATCCAAGTCCTTTGGATGGCAAGGTGCCCAACACTGGTGGCACAGCGCTACAGATGTCATTTTCTACTTGAGAATCTACTATTTTCTTTTACATTTTTGGCCACTGCATTGACCCACAAACCAATTACTAAAGAAAAAGCACACACAAACAGTATCTTACACGAGGTTTTGATAGGTTTCTGAAAGTAATCCTTCATATACATTGCCATTCAAGCCAGTTTTCATCACAAGAAAATTGAAGGTTTTTACTGATAAAGAGGTACTTGTTTCAAATTCTGCTGGGATAGCATCTCTTGTGGAAGTTATTTTTACAATGCAGTCTAATTATTTGTACAGTTTTCTCCTATCAAAAAAACAAACACTGGAGAAATACATGTTGTATTTCCTTAGGCTTTTACACCAATTTCATGTATTCGTCTGCAAGAATTTTAGTGCTGGTGACAGCTATATTTATTCAGACTGCATTTTGCAAAACTCCAGCTCAGTATTCCAAATATATCACTACACTGATGAAGCCAAAAAAAGCAACAACAACAGCACAGGAATCACCACTCTCTCTAATACGACAGCAAGAGAGCAGAAATGGCATTAGAAGACTACTTCGCTTTTTTATTTGCATACTTTTTGCTTTAGTGACTTTATGACAAAGTGATGCGAGGCCAATTCTGCTCAAATCACCTGCTTGTGGTAAGCCAGTTTTATCACATTCTGCACTACTGGAGAAATTTCATTTTTGCCCATATGCTCAGGAATGCAGGAACATGGACTGCTAGAGTTTTAAAACGTTGTTACTATTCACATACATACTGCACAAAAATATACAACATGTGAGTTCCTCATCTAAGTGTAACTGCATTGATTTCAGAGAGCATGAGCTAGCTGTCAGTTTCCCTGGTCAGATTTAACAGCATCTGCTGTGACTTTAAAACTAGGTTAAAGTTGCTGTTTGGAACAAGAAGGGATTCCAAGACCAGGTGATTAATGCATTAATAGCAAATTGTTAAAATAAATTGAAGTCACCAAATAAAATAAATAAAAAACACAAACAAAAACATAACCCTGACTGAACCGTTGTCAGTATTTGCAGCTACTGGAGATTATGAAATAATATTCATTGCTGTTAGAAAGCATACCTCAGAACACAATTTATAGTGTTAAAAGTTTACCTCGGTGTTTTTAGTCCTTGGAAGATTAACAGCCCTCCTTAGCTTCTTTACTGATTCCGTTATTGCAGGAGTCTCTACGCCATCCAATGTGGAACAGATTTTTCTGACAGTCTTAATTAATTGATCCACTGCTTTATGCTGGTTCTAATAAGGAATGTATGAAAGAACAGATTGAGCTGATCACAATCGTTCAACCCAGTGTTTCTTTAAACTTTTTTTTTTTTTTTTTTTTTTTAAGAATGAATTGCCAAGACAATTTTATTATGAGACCCACTTCTCAATTAAATAAAACGATGTAACAATGTGGTTAAACAAGAAGTCTCAGTACTGAGAATTTTCTTGTAGCTCCGTTACCAGTGCCATAAAACCAGGGCTAGTACAGATTCCAGCATGGTGTCCCTAGAAACATATGGTTTCCAATCATTTTTCCATTAAGTTCTAAGCAGGTAAGTATTGTCTAATGAGATACTAAGCTCAAATTCCCACATGATGTTTAAAAAAAGCATAGTTTAAAAATACTCAATTAGTGTGAGGAAGGAATCATGCTAAAGCAGCAGCTTTTCAATTTCAGCCCTCTTAAACAGGTAGATTCAAGATACATACGCTACAGTATAACTTCCATAATGGAACATTTCTCTTTTTGGCTTCACTTTAACACATTGTTTGAAAAATGTTTGTTCCAACTGTTGCCTTGCATATCACAAAGCTTAAATAGTTCTTACAGGTGAAGCAATGGCAAACTGCCATCCTGGAGAAGGAAAGGAAGGCAGATTGTACACGATTGTACACTTATCTGGAATCTCCTAATATCGCCTTCCTCCTCTTCTTCAGAGAATAAAAAATGCCTAATTTAAATCCAAAGAATCTCAGATTTTCTTTTAATATAAGCAAAGTCTTCAGAATGAAATCTCTTTACTTTTAAAAGGCTTAAGGTATAGGGACCTTCCACAATCACTTTTGAGCAGTTAGTATAATATTCTCTTCTTAAGACGTAAACTGGTTCCTTACACCCACACACACACACACTTTCTCCTCCAACATTCCTGCAAATGGATAACAAAGCAGCCATTTGAATTAAAAAATGGGACTGGCAGTTACCTGGCAACAATTAACTTCGTCCTGGTTTGAAAATAACCATGAAAGTTGGAAAACAATGCAAATATTTAAGCCTACTTTGAAAACTAACACTTTGAAGATAATGGCTGTTTGGCATATGACAAGCGAAGTCTCCACTGTTATCTTCCTCACAGGATCTCAAATTCATTAAAAGTTAGCTGCTGCATTTTTATATGTCCATAGATGTGAAATCAAAGGCTAAATACAAGTGATTTGCAGATCACTTTTACCCTGCTTCTCTGATTAGCAAGCTTCAGCTACTGAGTACGTACATAAATTCACTTCAGGAAGTATTAAAATCAAATGCAGTAACTGCTGGTATCTGGACCTAGTCATCACCTACAAGATCCATCTCCCACCTTCGGAACTACCTCGTGGTTAGAGTAGAAACTAAATCTGAATCATGATGTTTTGCATTCCTCATCTCAGCCTGTGAAATTGCAGTTAAACAACCAAGCTGAGGCAGCTGCAAGAGCAAAGCAACAAAAACACCACCATCTCAAGGAGCACTAATATCTCATTATTCTACAACAAAACTGTGTTCAGAACTGCCCCTGAAAATGTGGTGAATCACCAAAGGCATTAGAAAATCCTATGACTGAATGGTATTAAGGGGATATGTAAATAGCAGACAAAAAAAAAAAAAAAGCAGAAAAAAAGCTTGTTGAGACCTGCACTCCTGGAAAGGCAATAAAACAGACTTCCTCACGATGTTTTTCATTTCCACCAAGGTACTCATTTTAAGACTCTTCCTTACAGAAACCGTTTAAGAAACACACTTCTTATAGAAGCTATCTGAGGTTTCAGTCTTCAATTTACATTACTCTCAGGAGTTAAACAAAGACAGTCCTTCCAGAAATGAGCAAAGTAGGTCATCATCTTCAGCTACCTTTTGCATGTGGGAAATTACTCCAAATTATTGCACATCGACTTGCTTTAGGTTACTTGTGATTCAGTGAAATAGCCACTGATTTTGACATTGTATTTTAAATGAACTCAATAGTCTTACGTGAAGCATAACCAACTTCGCTGTTCCAAAAAAGCTTCACCTCTAACTCCCATTGTGCACAAGCACTACTGCTAACTTGTGTAAATTTTTATGATACCAATATACCCTTCACGAATAACAACTGATAGTCAAGATTCAGACCTTTTTCCCTAAATTAATCTCTTCCAACATTTTTGAGGAAAAGGTTTTGCATTCCAGAACTTGGGAGACACATTGATAGTCGCGATGATTAGGTAATGATTACTTTGCAAGAAAAGCTAGAAAGAAAACTGAAAAGCAATGCAAAAACCCATGATTCCAAATTTCTGACAGCTTGTTCAGGTCTATAGTTTCCCCAAGGCAAGAAAATCTATTTCCTCCAACTATCTTATCTGTAAGTGTTCTCACGCTACCTTAGGTTCAGCAATAATTTCAAACGAACTTACCTCATTTTTAAGAGCTATTTCAGTTTGCTTATGATAGACTTCAAGAAGCTCTTCAAGAGAACACCTGCAAGAAATAATAATCGTTGAACACCACTGCAAGAGTGTAACATAACCTCAAGACAGAAATTCAGCAGCGCACTTGGTAATGAAAAAAAAACCAAACACATAATATTATTACCTTATAATAGGTTCTCTGAAAGGTTTTTCTACTTTGTAAAGGTGTTTGGTTAGGTGTATGGGTGTTCTGTCATCTTCCTCCTGCAGTTAAGATATTAGATATTCAGTCCAGTTCCCAACTTCCTATAATTCCTAACACTGTTTTAGAAATCTCATTGCTAATACCTGCGGCAGGGGAAGGATGCAAAGTGGTCTCTCAACGACAAAAAGAAATAACTAGCTGGTAGCCTAAGAAAGGTGTACACATTGACACGGGGGGGAAACTGGATCCATCGACTCTGACACAAACTCCCATACTCTTCAAGGTTTATACTGCTGCTGCATTTTAGGAGGTACTTACTGTTCGTGCCAGACCCCTGCATATTACGCTGTGAGTCACGAGCTGCAGTTTAATTTCTGTATCCCATTTCCGACAGTTCTGAATATATTCATGGCTTCCTACACAGTGCTTACTGTTAAACAAATGAAAGCAATAGTTATTTACACCAAAAATATTCACTGTTTCTCAGGGATCTGACGTGGAATATTTAAGGCCACCTGTTGGGCTCACAATAAGAAAATGGTAAATCAGTCTCCACATCGTACTTCTTCATAGAGTTTTTCACTTCTGTGGAAGTTCTAGAATACCATTACAGATAGCTACATTTTTGCTAAAGGTCTTAACTACTGTGGTTAACATTGAAAGCAAATATTCAAATCCAGAAAACCAATAGGGATTTGCAAGCCATTAGTTTTGAAAGAATTCAGATTATTTCAGCTTAGAAATTGTCAGCAGATTTTTTTTTCCCCCTGACTGTTGGGATTTAAAGAGCAGCTGAAAACTATAACATTCATCTATAGAAAAGATCTAGAAATCTGCATCTGAAAAAAACAACTGTTCAACACAACAGATGGCAGATTAGAATAGACTTCTAGGAAGATGTTAAGAACCTAATTTGCTCCATACCACAGCAACTCTATGGACTTCTGATCTTTGTGCAAAACATTTTGAAGATTTCTGCTCTCACACATTTAATCGTTAAAAATATACTTGCCAATAACTGTGCCATGAAAAAGTACGAAGTTAAACATTAATGAAAAAGGGTTTGCTTACTTCTGTAAGACTTCTTCTTGGCCACAGACTTTCAGGATATAGCTGCCAATGTCCACTTCACTCAAGTCATCGTGCACCCAGCAAAGTGCCTGCATTATTATAAGCTCAACAGGGGAACTCACTGTTCAAAGAAATTACATCTACAAGTTAAATATAGGTGTACTGCAAAGGAATTTAAGCATAGTTCACCAACAAGTTGTAGCTGTTCGTTATTTAAATTTATTTTTATACTCATAGAAGACTTATGCTTTTATAATCTCCTAAATTTCATCATTTGAAATCTTCACGTTTTACTGCAAACAAAGGTATATTCTAAAGCCTGCCAGAAATGAATCAATCCTATTATGATACAGCGTAGTCACTTGACTAAAAGTACAAAACCAGCTAATTTGCAACATGCTTTGCAGTTTTTACACGAGAAAAGTGTGTTATTTTATTAATAAGATGGCCTTATTCATCAAGTTGTATGTTTTAACACAGAAGGTTTAAGTGCACAATGCTCCCTACACTTCCCTACCTGCTTTCTGATCATCTTTAAATCATCTGCCAACAATATTAAATGCTTCGATATTCCCTAAAAACACTATATGGAGGCATTTTATTTTTTCAGCAGGATCCTCAGTGGTTTTTTTTGTTGTTGTTTAGCAGTATCAGTTATCACCAAGAGCTACCTGAAGCTGATGGCATCCAGAGTTACAGCCTTAATACAGACAGGCCGTGCAGTGTTGACTGCACAGAGAATGTGAATTTTTGTACAAGGCAAACCTACAAGTTCCATTCCAAGATAATATGCCTGGTTACCCAGGAACTTGGCCAGCTAGTTGCAGCACAACAAGCTAGTATTACTTTAGTATTTATGCTCATAAGTACATACTGAACTCGCATGGTAGCTAGTATAATTTCAGTGTTTATTCTCATTTCCCAACAGCCATTCGTCTGAATTTCCAGATAACCTAACATAGCTTTATTCCAGCATACATTTCAATACAAACTTGATGAAACTTAACAGCTCATTTCCTCTCTGCCCGCCCCCCAAATTACCATGAAGTCGGTAATTTGGTTTGTTAGATCAAACCCTAGAAAATCTGGTCTTAATATTCCTCGTTTTGGATAGAACTGGGCTCTTGTTTGGCTGTTTTACTTTTTTAAAAGAACGTTTAATTTTGTCAGCTTCTAAGTATCTTCTGATGGATGGAAGCAGTGACCCACATGTAGGTTCTTTCTTCAATTACCTTTTTCACATTCCCCACAAACAATCCACGCATCTGAGACCTAGGGATTATAAAAACTGAAAGCCTGTAGAAGGCGTGTAGTCTCAGCCCACCATTCTGAGCCTTACAAGCAAATTCCAGTTCAGAAAATAGAAACGTACCATCGCATGTAAAAGTTACTGGTTGCTGGAATCCTTGGATTTCTATAGAAACCTTGATACTGGCACTCTCCCCACTTATATTTCTTTGCAGCATGATTGGACTCAGCACAAAGCCTGGATTTGTTTGCTGATCAGCATATGGAAACTTGGTCCTCAATCTGTAAATAGAAAAAGTTTATAAAGCATTGCAATGGTTTATGACTAAAGCAAAAGAACATTATAATAACCTCAAACCAAAGCAGTAAAGAATGCCTATTGCTCTTACCTAAACTGTATATGCAAAAACATTTAATTTTTCTACTCCCAACAGAACACTGCCCACAATAATTATGTGTCAGTAGTTAGAGGGGAAAAAAATAGTTTTTAATTAGGTAGGGTTTTCATATAGCTTAAAATACTTAATAGGTCAACACTTACAGGACATACCCAGATTCTGTAGAAGCTTAGCTCTAAAACAGTTTTGAAAAAGCTAATCTACAACTTTTGCCTAAAACTGAGTTTTAAAAAAAAAAAAAAAAAAAAAAAAAAAAAGGCTAATTTCTTTCATGTACAAAAGACCACAAGAACTCTTTACATGTTAAATTTGTGGAAGTCTAAATACTACTCAGAAGTTCAGATTAAACCGTAGAATTTGATAAAGAGGCTTAAATTAGGGGAAAGGCTGTTCTTTAGAACACAAACAACATAAAACATGTTCACCTAGTAATGAATAGACAGTACTGTGATAACTGCTTTTTATCTTCCTTGGTATCTTATTTAAGACATTCCACTACCCCATCAAAGCAGGAACATGTTTAGGATTCGTATTTGTTTTTGTCAGATTTTTCTTACAGAGCTTCACTTGTGGAAGCAAAAAAAACCAACCAAACAAAAAAAACAAACCAACCAACCAAACAGAAAAAAAAATAATCAAAAATGGGTATTTAAGATTTAGAAAGCCGTTTGAGTTGTAGGATTTGCTGAGGTGTATCAGTAAAGAAAAAGACAGAGTTCTTTCCAAATAACTTATATTGAAAAACAGTAATATAGAGGGATATAAAGATTTATGCAGATACAAAAAATATATATATATTTTGAGAGTAAAAATAAAAAGTATTGTAAAAACAAGGAAAAAAATGAGAGGAAAATCTACAACTGTAGAAGGTAACAGGACCAAAAGAATAAAAAGGAGACAGGATCACTCAAGAAAACTTCATACTACTGAAAACCTTAAGAATTTTGTTGCATTTTTGAAAACCATGACAAAAACCGGAGAAACTGGAACAAGCAAAGGGAAAAAAAAAAAAAAAAAAACACATACCAAAAACCTGCCTCATCAAGCAAAAATAACCCCAAAACCTGGTACTGACCCTGTCAAACTGAAAACTTCTGACTGAATTTGATTTTTCCAACACAAAAGTAATAATGATTTATTTAACTTCTTTTTCTTCTTCTGAAAGTTAATTTAATTTCAGCAATTTCTTACTTTGTAACTGTTTGAGAAAAAGCTGACAGTTCTTGATTCTGCCCTTCAATTTCTTGGAGAAGTGCATTTTCTGTCAGCAAACCAGTGGTCCCATTGTCTTTCTGCAAGTCAAAGAAAATACAGTGTTTAAATAACTGCTAACATATTCCTAGAGCCTACAAAGTCACATGTAGCAGACAGAATTTCAGATACCTGGGGTTTATTATTAGTTTTGTCTATTTACATAGTGAAAAAAATGCATCATTATCAACTTGAAAAGTACAGATTCACTGAACTAAAGAGTTCCTTAAAGAAATTGATTTATGTGACAGTATCAATACTAGTTAAGAGTAAGTTGCAAGCAAAACAGCTCCTGAGCTCTCAGCAGTGAGCAATTACAACAGGCACTTGGCCACACTTTGCTGGACGTGATGAGGAAGGCAAACGTTTTTCCTGCATTTCTGCCATTCAGCCTTCAGCAAGGAGCCCCACAAAGAACCATTACACGCCAGCTCTGACTACTACCGCCTTCTCCTACAAAGCAGGAAAAGATAAATCATACCCTGGAGGGAAGCAGCATGCAGAACACAAACTGAGGGCTCATCCAGGGGTATCGAATTAGCGCTGTTTTAATCCCTTACGCCCCACGAGCCACCAGCAGCTCCCAAAGGTGCAAACTAGAACACATCTAGAAGGGAATTAAGTAGTTGAAATACTGAACAACTACTTAACCAGTACATGGGTTGTTTATTACAAGCTGACACCATGAGCTTAGCATCTCATTTCATTAGACAGTACCAGGCACCTGACGGAGTCATGGCAGGCTGAGGTAAGGCCTCACTAAGGCCTCACGCCTGGACCACCCGTAGACTGGGTTTTGCTCAACAACTTCACGTTTACGTATTACAGCATTCACTTAAACACGACAATATACACAACCAATACGTCATCTGAATTGCATTTCCATCTTGTTATTCCAGCTGAAATGTTGGGTTTATGAGCAAAACGATCAATTCTGCGTGAGCGGGCATTGGTCGGACTATGGCAAGTGACAAGAGCGGGAAAGCTACAAAGCCTGGAAAGAGATCCAGGAGCAGGCCTGAAGTTTCGAAAGCTTCGTCCTAACATCATGGATGAGTTGTAGCACACAAAAATAACTCCTGGCCAACTGCGTAAGACCGCTGACAAACCTGTGCTATTGTTTCCAGCACACGTATCCTTTATGCAATCGCACAAGAACAACAAAAAGCCCCACAAGGAAACAGGAAGCCAACACACCAAGCCAAAGGTAAACACCCTCGATAAAGAGCCAGGGAACTGCTGGGCAGAACTTAGCACAAAGCTCCCCAGGTCCAAACCCAGCAGCTGCTATACAAGCAGTGCATTTTCTGTTACAAACGTTAGATTTTCTGTGAGAAGTTCAGCGATACCAAGGAAGCACCCAGAGCACCTGACAACCCAACAGCAGAGTACAAAAGCACCACACAAAGAGATTCCTTAAAAAAATGAAATTCAAACATAATGAGCAAAGGGAAAAAAAAAAAAAAAAGTTCATTTGGTTATCCATAGTTCACCTCAGGGGCACATCTGGATGAGGAGAAAGATCTGCAGTTATCACAGACAGGCTTTGTTGGGAATGGCCTCCTACTTACCTTTAAGAACATTAAATACCCACTTGCTTCTTTAGTTAAATTTCAATACTCGATTTTGATCATTTTCTTGGAAAATAGTGTCAGGAAGACAAGCTTTGGTAAACTACAAAATTTGTTAAAGCCCACTGAAGTCCCGAGGTGGGTGACTAGGTTCTCGGGCTACCAGCAGGATGTGAATTTCTTTACGTTCCAGACGAGCAAATTTCAGAGGTGCAAAAGCTATCAGTCAGCCAGGAAATAACTCCTAAGGTAGGACTTCAGGCCAAGCTAAACAAATAGCTACCTGACACAGAGGCCTCTTATCAGCACAGCCTGCAAAAATAGAAGTGCCCTGCAAATACAATTTCCCTTAGCATTCAAAAGAAATCCCACCACTCAGTAAATGACCAAAAGTCAAATTAAGTTAGATCCCCCAAGTATATAAAGCTTAAAGGCTCTGTGGAGAGGAATGGTAGAGAAGACAACATCTACACTAGGACAAAACACCTCTGCTTTCAGCAAGGAGAGAGATGAGCACTGAAGTATTTAAAGGGCAAATACCAAACACATTGATACTTTACCAAATACGAAGCAATCCTTCTATTGGTTTAGGATATTAAGTACACAATGGAATCAAAATACATGACTAGAAATTTTGACTAGTAGATTTGGTTAAAGGAGCAGTGAAACTATGAGGTGATGCAAGAAAAAAGGGATTCAGTTAGGATACAAGACTTCAAAAAGTACTTTGAAGGAAATACGTATCTGGAGGAAATGGGTTAAAATACAAGAGAATTGCCAAAAATAGGGGCTATCTAGAGAGCTCAGCTTCATACTACATCAGAAGGAAAGTTATTTAAACTGGAAAAAGTGAGGATGCACATGCCAAGCTAAAGCAACAGGTTAGGTGGAAAGAGATCAGGTTGAGGGGCTTGGCATTAAACATGAGACAGACACAGCCCTGCTGGTAATTTATAGCTTTGTTTGCCAGCCAACATTATAATACAGACTAGAACTGGCATATTATACCATAACGTTGGCTTAACAAGATTCAGGTACATTAGCTGACCACAGGATCAATATATGCTCATGTGATGCCATCATGAATAAAGCAAACACAATAAATATATGAAGCAGGATGCTTCTCCCAGTGATGAATTTATTCATGCCACCGTACAAGGCATTAAGGTACACACACAGAATTAAAATTCCCACAAACCACCTTCAAAAAGGAAAAAACAGGAAAGAAGCTACCACACAGGAGATTGCACTGAAAGCTGTCAGAAATTTCTTATAACACATTGAGGGGCAAATCAATTGATTTGACACCAAAATGGATCTTCATCTCAAGTTGCTGCTGTTTCACTCTGTTAAGAAGAAAAATTTGCTAGGAACTAGTTATAAATGTCTTTCTGATGAAAATCAGATGACTAAAAAGCAGTGAGGGCTTGGAACAGCCTTTAAATCAGAAGTAGCAGCAGGAAAATAAAACATGTTTGAGAATTTGATGAGCTGGATAATGTTTGTAAACAGCATGGGACTGGACCTGATGAACAGGGAAGACCCTTTTAAATCCTACACTCTTGAAAGAATTTATGGGAAATGGAGTGGGTAGAAAAAAAGATTTCATTCAGCAACCATCACTCCGATATTACCTCCTACAGACAGCGCCTCAGAAGCACCGATCTGGGCAGAAGTTACAAAACAAACTTAGACCTGAGATCTTCACACACATCATTTTAAAAATGTGAAAGAAAAACAAAAAGTAAAGGTTTATTTTTATTTTTATTTTTTTTTTGTCTTTCTCCACTGGCTGTCTTAGACTTCTGCCAGAACACTGACAGCTAGCCCAGAAAAACAGGAAATACTCCAAGTCAGCAGCCAGCAATTTCACCTCAATGGAAATTCAGACATGAAGCTCCAGCCCGGTGGATATTCCTTTTCCTGGGGGGAAGAAATGGCCCAGTTTGGGGTGGGAGGGGTGGGAAATAAAAGGAGCAATTTGGAAAACGACCTTGACTGGCAGCAGTTGGTTTTCCAGCTTGCCCCCAGTCTGCTAAAAACACTTAGAAAGACAATACGTAAGATTCAAAACAGCTGCAAGCCTAAATCTCCCAGGCAAACAAACCTTTTACTCCCAACCCCACTTTCAGCCAGTTTCTCCAAACGGGATTTTTCCTGCCACCACCACCCTTGCCAGGGTGTAGACTTTTCCACTGAAGACTTCTCCTTCTGCCTCTGCACTCTCTCTACCAAAAAAAATAATAAAAATGCCCACAAGTATTCATACTCACTTTCTAGTGAGGTGACTAATATTTTATAAAGCTACGTCCTATTTTATGGTGGAATTATCGCAAAAACAGGAATTTAAAAATGTAGAAAAATGAAGTAATCTGCAGCCACTGACTGGACTCTTACTGGGATAGGGTAGGACGTACTTTTGAGGGCACAAATTAGCAGAAGAGACAACCTACAAAGTTGTGATCGCTGGACTGTTTATCACTGCTATATAATTTAAATAGAAACTGCACGTGCTCATTGTCCAAAAAAGAAGAGTGCTACAACCAAAGGTAGCGTTGACATTTTTATCTTGAAATTTTAATGCAAATGACTGCGATTCTAGAGCAGAGATGACCTTTTTGCCCTGCTTAAGGCAAACAACCTGACGCCAAGAAGGCCTTCCCTCTTCCAGCACAGAGCTACAGGGTTTGTGACCCAACAGCCCCCATCAGGCATCCCACCTTCAACAACAGCACATCCAGAAAGTTTGGTCACCATCTCTCCAGCATTCCTGCATGAAAGGAAAGATTTACGCCTACAAAAGAGAATTACACTGGTCCTGCGAAAGATTGCAGGTCATAGTGGGAGAGCAGAGAACTGTTTTAAAACAAAGGCAGTATAGTCAAAGCCAAAAACAGGAAAAAAAAAAAAAAAAAAAAAAAGGCAAACAAAAAAACCACACAGCTTCAAATATAAGGTGGAAAACCTGCTATTCAAACATGAAGATAAACCCTGCTCAAGATGAAAGCTCTCAACATCTAGCTCCCTGTCTTTATTTTGTAGCCTTGCCTGATTCACTCATGAATTTAAGAATTTATGTAATTTAAATACTTCTTTGCTCTACAGGCTATTTCTTTTCTGTAGTGCGTTGAATACCAGCAGTTTCCCTGGTAAATTTGGAAAGATTACACACAATCCCAGTTATTTTTGGATTTAGTTCAGTAGGAACGTTCAATTTTCTGAGTATCCATATGCATATGTCAGTAACATCACATTATTTGGACACACAAGCCCAGTAATACTTAACAACAGAACTTAAGGTGTCTTCAAGTACTGTGATTAATATTTAACACCATACCACTACCTAAAAACACTGATTCGCTCACCTGTGATGTTTGGCCCTGTAACTTTGCAAGCTGAGTCGTTCGCATGTTTAAGGACTGGCTCCTTGTAACTGTTGCTCCAGCAGATTTCCCATTAATTTTTCTTTCCAGATGACACGTTACTAACAACTTTTCTTCCAACAACACAGCGTCCCACGGATCTTCAGCTGTCAAACTTGAAGCCATCTCTCCATCATCCTCTGCCTTATATAAAGTCTCCACACTGTCCACCTTTGGTTTACTTAGGGGATCCAAATCTAACCAGTCAAATTTACTGATGTCCCTGCAGCTTTCCGAGGCTGGGAGGTCGGAAACTGCAGACTTTATAGCAGTCATTTCTAAGTCCGTGCTTGACTTCCCATTTTTCAGAAACTCCGAGGTGCTTGCAATTTTGTCAAACACTTTTGCCATTTCTGGTGTAAGCACTGGAGGGTATATAGGTAGGCTTCCTTGCGGATGGAAAGGTGTCGTAGCTGCCAATGGATATGAAATGTATTGTGACTGCCTTGGAAGACCAAGATAAAGAGGTTCTCTAGAGTGATAGGAGGACATACTTGGATGGAATCCGTTCTGAAACACACCAGTCTGTTTTGTGTAAGAAGCTGAGGGGTAAATAGGAGGTAAAGTGCATGTCACAGGTGCTGGTATCCCAGGCGTCCACTGTCCTCGCTGAGCAGCAGGCCCAAGATAAAATTGTGAAGACAGCGATGGGCTCAAAATAGGAGTTACTGGTAACGTGGGGGCTTTACTAGCTTCAAAACTGTCATCCAGCAGCAGTTTCTCTAGCTCGGCATGAGTGAGCTTCTCTATGTCGATGGTACTGAGTTTATCTTCCATTCTCTTGGCATCAGACTCTGGAAACACCATGAGGTCGTGGTCCTGCTTGTTGTGTGTCTGTGCTGTTTGCCTGGTGCTGCTTACCGAATGAAAAGTTTGCTTGTTACCTCTTTCCTTCTGCATCTTAGCTAATGCCTCAGCTTCCATCTGCAACGCCTCCTCTTTGTCCACATCTTTTGACCTCGCAGTTGCCAAAGAAGGCGACGAGCGCTGCTTAAATCCATTGCTGCTGGATATCTGGGCCATACCGCGAGAGCAGATGTCCATCGAAAGAAGCAACACTTCCCTCGTACTGCTTGGCTACCCTTGGCTTCGGAATAGATTCAGCAGCTCTGCAAAGGAAATGAAACATGAGAAAACCATGCAAGAAATCATATGCAGAGAACTACTAAGCCATACACCACCAAATTACAAGGTTGCACATGTAATTCAGAAACCTAGAGCAGAAAATCTTGAAAGAGAACAGATTTTTTGATCCAAGTTAAGAGAAGCCACACAATTAAGCTCACAGCCTTAGCATTTTGAAGGACGCATCTGTTTTTCTTACTAGCTCTTCCCAGTAGGTAGAGAATTACTTAGTTTCTTTCTGCACCACTAAACCTCAGACAAGGAAAAGGCGTATTCAGGTACCTAAGGGACTTCAGATCTGAAGCAATTCTGTTCCCTTAGCCAGCTTCAATCCCGGAAAAATCGGAGTTGATGAGATGCTAGTAGAGACAAAGCACAATCTGGAGGACTTCCAGTTTATTTCAGTGTACCACAACAACAGAATTGGCAAACTGGTCACTGCACCACGAATACAATGCTCATGGTTACGATGCTCGATGACCTTACTTCGTTTGGAAAATTGAGTTCTTCTTTACCCCCTCAACCAGCAAACAGCACTTATGAAGTGCTATTCCTTGGACAAGCAAGATAAATTATTTAAGTGCAGCTGCTCATTAAGTAATTGCTTTAATGGCCCCTTGAAGGAAGAGTCATTCACTTACGTAAGGGAAGAAACTCTGGAAGGGTGCTTTTGCTCAAGGCCAGCTCCAAAAAAACACCATCTAACACTCCTCCAGGCCCAACCTGGTGCTTGGTACCACGATACTACTCCCCATACGCACCACAGTATCTATGCCTCTGCATTAAAACAACCTTACAACAGATCATCACAAGAAGTTTGTTCGCTCTCCTTCTTGTTTCTGCTGCATCCTACAGCTGTCACACACAGCGGGCTTAGCGTTGCCTCCACGAGGTAAGCTGCCTTCCAGCAACAGCTCGTAGGGACATCAAGCAGCGAGACAGAAATCATGAATAATGAGTTTCTGCTGGGAGGCTGACACAAGCAGCAATCCTCAGTAAAACACAGTTTCGCTGAACTAGATGTGCCCTCTCCATGTAAATCAGCACGGCTTTAAGGCGGGCAACACGCAAATCAAACAGAGTAAAAGACAAATAAATTATTTGCAGAAAACACAGATAAAAGCTGCCTTTGTACTCCCTTGCTGTTCATACCCATCAGAAGTTTGTTCTCCTTGAATCGGGCCAGGGATACGTGCTTCAACCACAACGCTGCACTGCTGCCGACCCGCCGCACAGACAGCAAGATTCTTCGCAGATTTCTAACAGATTCCTTAAATTCTTGAGGCCTCTGGCCAAGCTTTTGTTTCATCTACTTGACTGCAGTGGCTTGTGCTGTGAAGGCCAGACCCCTTCACAAAAGGCCTTACATGCATTTCAGTGACGCCTGATTCAGGCCAAACCCCTCAAAAACCATTTCTAACCACCCTCTAGAGATAAACTGTACCAAAAAGGTGACGAAAACAAGAGAGACATTTGGATTTGTAATGCCTACAACACGCTCCTAGGTCAAGCATTGCGATGTCCCCTAGAAATGAGGAATATTTTGGTGCTGAGCACTGAAAGGCTCAAACAGAACAAATGGTTAAGACCGATGTGTACAACATATGTCAAATAAACATCTGTGCTGACAAGTTCCTGCTTTCCTCGGTGTATTTCAGACAGATGCTAATCACTGAAACAGTGACAGGCCAGCAAAGGTAAAAACTGAGAGCTACACAACTCAACTCCTGGGGAAGAGAGTCTCGAAGAGCCTACTCGTGTGCATCCACTCCACGAAATGATGATTTCCAACACAGACAAAGCCCACTGCAGAAGCAGGCAGCAGCTCCATTCCCTTCTGGGACGTGAGGCTGCACAGCCTGACGTTCATCAAAGCCACGACGAGTGCCATCAGAAAGAAATTCATGGAGGGTTAAAGCCACTCTGCTCAACTTCCAGACGCAGGACCACCCTGCGCCTCCCAGTTCGTGAAGTTTCCCCAATTATTCCTACCTGGCTTTTGCAAGAAGCAGGAGCACGAAGCGCAGTTTCTGCAGCCCGTAGGACTACTGGGAACTTTTTGGGCAGCGACTCGGCAGCACATTATCAGCGCGTTCTGGTGCTGCCTGATAACTGCAGCAGCACCAGCAAGTCGTTTTTCTGAAGGAGAAGAAAAACACCGAGACCATACGGCCTTCACAGCAGCTATATATAAACCCAGGAACAGTAGCTTTGGCTCCTGACGAAGGAGGAAACCTCCTTTTTCTGCTGAACTCGACAGCTTTGATCTCCCTCCTCGCCAGGCCGTCTCCCCCCCTCACAACAAGGCAGTGTTTGAGCGCGCCGGGCCTGCAGACGGACACGCATTCCTCGGCGCTGGGAAACACGGTGCACAGCGACTGCAGCACACCCGCCCTGCACACAGGGAACCCCACTCTCCCCGTAGCTGCTCATTTCTTTTCCAAGCTCACTCGGCAGTGCTGCATTTCTCTCGGTTCGGTTGCACGCCTGCACCGGGAGAAACCTGGAGCGCTGATCTGAAGATGAGGACCATCGCTTGTTATCTGGAAATCTGAATCAGGCTTTTATTTTTTCAAGGCAGACTCGTACAGCCTCGAGTTTGATCGCTTTATTCGAGCCTTGTCCTCAGGACAATTCTAAATCAGACCAGTGTGTAAATCTCTGTCCCACCTGATAAGCAGACTGCAGCTTTCAAACACTTCAAAATTAAAAGCATCTGATAACACTGCAAGAGTTTTAGCAAGACCTGATCCTGCACACCGGTTTTAAACAGTGAATTCATCACCTGATAAAAGATCAGAAGAAAAGCTCCCTAGACTTGAGGATCATTAAAATAAAGGCAAGCCTAGTTTTAATGCTAATGACACGGCGTCTCGGTTAACGTTTTCCCATAAAAAGATGAGCTTCGCTTTGAACTTCTGGATTTGCAGCCATGTAAATTCAGAGGCAGACAGAAAACAAAATGTAAACTTCTCCAACACTTAAAAGGAGAAGGGCAAACTTCACCTGCACCACCAGCAGGATCTCCCCAGACACTCCAAAGGTTTCGGTTCAAATCCCAGAGGTGGGAAAGGGCTCCCTGAGCCACGCTGGGAGAAGTCATGGGAGCTTGCAACAACTGGGAGGCACTGAAAAACCTGGAAGTAATCCTTAGAGTCAAGATCGTTCTCAGCTCAACTACTGCACGCTCTATTTTAAGCCACGGTAAGAAAAGAGGTTCTCAGCAAAAAGAGGTTCTCACCTTCAAAGGCACAATGCTCTTTCGAAATCCTTAAGGAACGGGTCAAACGCTTCCCAAAACAAAACCAAAAACCTAGGAACGCCTGGAGGGATTACAGTGGAAGGTTGAAAGCAATAAAACAATCCCCTCCACGCCTTGCTTTTCCCAAAATTTGCAGCAGAACACATGCATCCATACTTTGTGTAACATCACCACGCCTGCCTGGCCCTAGTGGTCCCTGATCAACACTGCCTGCTCCAACATCTCTTTACAAGGAGGTCTAAAAACCTCAACAGCTGATTTATGACTTCTTACGGCTTCCTGACTGAAGGCAAATCCCTCTCTTGCAGTGAGACAGGGCACCTCGGAGCAGTATTTGCTGGAAGTTTTCCACCAGCTGCAGGAAAGCAGAAATCCACAGGCCTTTCTCTGGCTCGCGCCAGGCTGAGCTTCCCTAAAAGCAACAATTCCTCGGGAGCAGTTTTGAGTGCATGTGTTCAGAGTGCAATGTCCGTTTGCTCAGCCATGTACCTGTTTATTGCCATGCAAACTTATTTAACAGCACAGTGCTTATCAAGGGTACAGCAGCAAAACTTCATAAACAAGAGCCAAGAAGCAGCAGGCGTCTGACAATCTCCTTCGTATCAAAGCCTCTGAACGGGATGAAAATTAATTTTAGAGCAGATTCTCACTTGCAGAGGCTTACATAAAAACAGAAAACATTTACCTGCGGACCACTCCAGCACACGTACAAAAATGAACCAGGAAGCAGGACTTTCTAATGAGGAATTTAAAGATTTTTTGGTAAGGAAAATGATGAGAATGACATAGGGGATGTCACAACTTCACTGGGAGAGAGACTCAGAAAGTCTAACTCAGTTTCCTCCCTTAATAAGCAAGGACCACTTCATTAGAGACAAATCCCAGCACCTGGAGCAGAGGTAATCTCACCATCTGCTCGTGACCACATTGACATTCTCCTCTACTTCAGCTGAGTTGCACAGCGATTTTCTCCTCAAAAACAAAAAAAAGGCAAATGAAAGCCAATCAAGTTCTGTTTGTTTGTTTTTAGCAAGCTATTTGTAATTTGTTCTAGTGCTAAACAAGCACAGAGTTCATACTACTTGCAATTCACCCTTAAGAGACACTTTATAGCCATCACAAATCAGTTCCAAAACTCCCTGGAGCTCCAGCACTAAATACAGAAGCAATGATAACATGCCAGACCATTTCCTAAACTCCTTATAAAGTAAAGCCTTCACATATTGTAGGCAGAGCTTCCTCCAAACAAGCCCAATTTTCACAGTAACTCCCTGTTAAAATAAATAAATAAATAAATAGATGTAAGGCATTTGCCTAATCCTGAATAACAGCTAACTTAAAAATTAACCCATCTTGCCTGCATACCAGAGACAGTAGCAGTTTTGTGGGACAGCAGGGGGAACTTCTGCAAAATAAGACAGGAGTAACATACTATGGAAAGTACTAGTCAGCTGGAAAGGAATTCATAGCCAGGCATTTGCCACAGCAGGAAAACTCCTTAGCAAGAAAAAAAAAAAAAAAAACACACAGGAACTTGGTCATTCAAAAGCCTCCCTGCCAGGTGCATTCAGCTTGCTACTAAGAGAGAAAACTGCACCCATACTTCGTCGAGTCAGTCAGATGGGTTACTTACAGGCTTGCCAAGGCAGCGTGTGCATTTCGGAGGGGGGCAGAAAGAGGCTGGGAAGGAACTAGGACAAAACGCTAGCAGAGAAGAGATCCTGACAATGTCATCACCACGCATGAAGTGAAAACAGAAGAGACAGAAGAAGCAGAGAAATCATCCCAGCAATGCTTGAGAGAACAAAGGCTTTGTTTTAATTCACATTCACGCAGCAACCAACGAAGCAGATACTTTAATTCTGGAATATGCATTAAGCTGGGGTATGACTGTTTACCCCTCCATGCATCTAATAAAATAGATATTCCCAGGTACCTTGTAAATTAGGAAATAAACAGATTCTTCAGCTGCGTGATGGACTGTGCACCGAGCACAACGTTGCTATTAGGTGGTTTATCACTCCTGTCCTGAGCTTATGCTCCTTCCTTTTACATCATCACTCTCCACACAGTACGGGAACAAGTTACTTGTTAGAAAGGTCAAGTAACCTAAGCAATAAGGACATAATCAGACCCATCTTCTTGCAGAATAAATAAATAAATTATATATATATATATATATAACAGCAGCTGTCATAAAATACTTCCAGCATCAATCCACTCATTTACCTTTTCTGTTTCAGTTTGGAAGAACTTAATGGACTGCAGCTACACCTGCTAAGAAATACAAATAAATTATGGCAAACAAATTGTAAAGAATTTGCTGACAGCCACGCAAGTTCTACAACAATCCTTTCAGACAATAAGTCCTTTTTTTCTTTTTAAATACTTTTAGATTTAGATTGCAAGCTGTTCAATAACGTGTGCACAAGCAGCGAAAGGTTCGTGTTTCAGCTGCTCTTCTATCCTGCTACCTCTCCATTGACACTCAACAGCTTCTTTAACACACTCGTAGCCAAATGAGAAGATACCTCCTCATGGATGAGATCAACAGCTAACTGAAAGGTCAAATCCATCTCAGTTCAGATCGTATCTATAGAATTTTTGAAGCCACTTCCAGTAGTTTAAATAAAGGTACAATTTTAATCGGGTGCGAACTCTGACCCAGCACTTTCCTGTTTCACTCGAGTCGTCCAGGAGAGCCTCTAAACACCTCACCAGCTGTGCTGAGACCAACAACCACGCCTCTTAGCTGAGATTTTAAAAACTCATTTACATCCAGGAAGTACAATTTCATCACAAAGCTTCTGATTTTGAGAGCTGGATAAGAATAGGGTGTTTCTAATACCAGAACCAGAAACTTCCAGGAATACTCCAAGGACTTTCGGTACTGGCAACAAGTTTCCCAAAAACCCCAGCCTCAGCTGCTTCAGTGTTTATAGGAACACTTAGGAACTCCACGACTTCAAACTATTTTCATCCACACCACCGTGCAAAGGCTCTCGATAAGGCAAACTTTCTAAATGCAGAATCTTGATCTTGGATCAACTTTCCCAGACAGCGCTCCAAGAAAGAGTCCAGCACAGTGGTCCAGCCAAATTTCAGCAAATTTCAGGCAGCTGTAGCTACCTGCATGGGTTTCCTGCTGCCCAAACAAAGTTTTTCTTCCCCTTCTCAAACCACTGGCCTGCACCCTCAGCCCCTGCAACCCGCTCCACCAGTAGGTACCTGCAGATTGGGTCCAGCACATCTGCCAGCTTCCCGTAAATGTCTGTGCTGTCACACTCCTCCCTTCAAGTTCTGAACCCAACAACCATTTCAGCTGTCTGTTAAAGAGTTACAGGCCTTAAAGAGAATTAAATCATTGTGCATAAGTTGCATAAAAACGTGCCACCCAACACAGCCAACAGTGGGTGCTGCGGCTAGAGACAGCAGCAGCGTGAGCTCATGATACGGGACGTGGAAGATTTATCACCAGAAGAATCGTTATAAATACTCAAATCACCTCAAAATGCCCTTAAAGCCAGCCAGCTGAAGGCACAAATCAACAAGAAACATGACGCTGCTTTCACTGGCTGTACAACCACCTCCTACACCTCCGTATTTTGCCCTGTTTCGTTCCCAGCTCCCTACCACCACACCTGCAATCCCGCTCCTGCTGCGCAGCATTTGCTGAATGCAGATACCAGAAAAAGCAGTAACGAAACCGATGGCATCCCAGGCGATTTCACTCCGATGCACTTGGCCAAGATTTTTTCCATCCCTCACAGCCAAGCCTATTACCAGCATTGTTTGACAAAGGCTAAGAATTTTGGTTCTGTTGCAATGCTGCTCCTTGCAGAATAATGCTTTCAGACCCACTCCCTCTGCTTCTTTCAGAAGTTTGTTTTTAAAAACTTCTTACTGACTCTTCTGCTTTTCAACCAAGTTGCACTTTTTTTCTGCAGTTCACCCATATTTTTCACACGCTTTTCCCAGTCTCTCTTTTTCAAAGCACACCTGAAAACCCACCCATGATGCAAAATACTCCACACAGAGTCAGCACGAGCTGCTGGTTTAAGGTACGGCTTCCTTTTAAGCAATGCCAGTGCCCCAAATACTTGGATTCCCCACCTGAATAATTCGCTCAGTAATCCACGATTTGCAAAGCAATTTTACTTCAAAGCAGCACTTTCAAAGCAGCACAGAACAATTCAGATTGCAGTTGGCCTCAGATGGTCCCTACCTCAACCTCCTGCTCCAAATAGGGTCAGTTATGAGAAGAGTGCTCAGGCTCTACCCAGACAGCAACAGCACAAAGTTTAATTCATAATTAAATTCATAAAAAATTCATAAAGCACAGGCCTGCCCACAGTGGGGCACGACAAACCATCCCCAGCATCCACCTGTAGAAGCACTTCCACTAACCCTCGTAGCAGTGATGTGAAGAAGCCAAATATCCTCTTCCGTCAAAAATACACAAAGTCTCTAGGGGTGGGAAGGACAGGGTAAAAGAGGAAAGAAATGTTTGTGCCATCCAATTACTTGAAAAAAGATGTCCAAACACCATAGAGCCACGTACGGCTTTACAACACAGAGTTAAAAAAAAAAAAAAAAAAAAAAAAAAAAAAAAGTTTCTTAATTTATATGCCTGAAGTAAGCCCTCCAAATATCCTCCTAATTTCACAAAACATCCAAAAATGCAGCAAAATGCAGGAAGTTCACGATGCGAAGTTCAGTAGCTATTATTTAGGGAGAAAACTCCCCTGCAAAGTTCCTATCCTGTTATTCTGTTCGCTGGCTCTGCATCAGCGCACAGGATATTCCTTTAACATACCAAAACCATTAACAGAAGATGGAGAGAAACCCGTGTCACCGCAGCTCTGTCCTAGGCTTACCTCTGCATCACCGTGTGAGCACCAACCTGCTGGCCTAACCAATGCAATTCTGCTGCAGTAGCCGAATTATTTCTACCACTTGCTCCAGCAGACAAGTCTCCCCTTGGGCAGGAAACTTGCACGGTTTCAGCTACAACCAGCAGATGCTTCTCAGTCACCAACCTGGTATGCATGGAAGTATTAAACACTTGTTAATTACTGACAAAACAAATGCACTGTTTACACGGACCTCTTAGCTTTACATATTAAAATGCTTATGAGGTTATTTGAAGCAAAGAGCTTTTTAAGAAATAAACAAAATCCACTACAGTGCACTAGTAGAAAAGTAACAGGACGGCTACACTGGGTCAGGCCACAGGTTCACCTCGCCCTTAACTTGTCTCTGGGTGGTTTCAGAAGGGCATAGGTGAAAAAAAGTTAAACCAGGACAAGCAAGCAATGACGTTTCCTCAAAATCCTCCTCCAGTCTCCACTAATACGCTGCTGAAGGAATTCCTCAGTTAACTTGTCTAATATTTAACAACCGTGATGGGTTCTTCCTCCAGGAATTCATCCAACTGCACGTCGGGCTCGGACCACCTACCTCGTAACTCAACACTGTCACCAACCTGAGCAGGAGGGCAGATCAGCTATCACCAACCTGTTCCTGATGCATCTTTGACAACTCCTAACATCACCAGCAGCACTGAGACCTACCAGCTGCAACCTCTGTGCAGACTAAGTTGTTTCTTCCAGGTTATCCTGTGCTAACCAACCTGTAGATCAGAACAAGCGACAGTCTCGACGCCACCTGAGTGTCCCATTTTTAATTTTTTTTAAATGCATCAACAAAAGGGGCGTCAGAATTTTAACACCAAGCACCTAAAAACTAGGAGGTACACAATATGCGCAGGCATCTCTCTCTCTACTTCAATTTCTGAATGAAAGCATTCCTGAGTGACCACCGCTTGGAACAAACTGAATTTACTCTAAACAACTGCAGACTGCATTTCTACTGAAAAGCAGAGATCAAAGCAGCACTTCTCATAACTTTAAAAAAAAAATAAAAATGTGAGCTTTGAGGAAAGCATTTTATTCAAAATCACTTATAGAATAAATGAGGTTCACCATTACTGGCATGCTTAGAAACATTTCCTCCTTCACTTACTTGCCCGGTCTGGAAACAGCTTCTGCATTCTTCTGCAGAAACCGACACCCCAGCAGCCTCCCCATGCACAAAGGGCTGGATGAATGCTCCGTGAGATGACTGCTGTTATTGACCATGGCCGATAAAAACTGAACTCTGCTTCTGGTAAGTAACTACACGTCACGTCCCCATCGCAGGAACGTTTTTACAGTTATGTTGCTGTGAAGCAAGCGATTTACGTTTGTACCGCTCTCATTCATTTTTCAATTTGTTGCATTACTCTAAAAAATAAACAAACCCACCCCGCGGTTATTTCTACACGAACTGCAGACACTAAGATGCAATGCTTTAAAATAAAAGTGGAAGAGCTCTATCTGAACGTCATCAAGGCTGACCTCCAAACACATGCTATGTTACGAATTTTACTCATGTTATCCTCACGGTGCCCTACCAATTAATGCTATTTCATTTTCCTTTCTTAAAGCTTCCACAGGACGCCCTTCACATTGATCAAGACTTCTAAAACACACAACGTGCAACCCTGCTCTGCTCAAATTCAAGCTCTCCATGGGATTAGTTTTTTCTAGTTAGTCCTATTCTAGCCTGGTTTGGTCCAATACCAAAACCTAACACAACAAAACAAACCAGCAACAAGAAAACACCATCTCAGCATTTTCACGTTTGTCAGCAAAGTTCTGATTCAAGTCTCTCCAGCTACACAGCAGGGACAAATAAATAAGAGCATCGGGGTCACCAACGTGTCCTCCTGCATCTGTCCTGAGGAGCCTGGCTGGCCTCACGCAATGCTCCCCAAGGAAAGAGGAACTTCAAGTCTTCAAAGCAGGATTACTACAACCGTGCTCAAGCAGGAGGAGTTTACTTACATAAACAAGCAGGAAGAAGGAAAGTTTTCGAGTCTTTTTGAGACCTTGGAGGTGTATTTTTTTAGACCAACAGCCACCTTCAGGTGAAAGCTCACCGAGGGGCGCGCAGCACCACAGAGGCACAGGCTGTGGTTACTTTATGGACTTCTCAGCACAAGGCCACTTGCCTCCGAAGGCTTTATTCCCCTTCTCCCCTTGGCTTTACCCTCTCCACAGCTCCCTCCCACCTTCCACATATTCTCAAGAGATTTGCCCGAGTCTCCCTCGGCTTTTCGGCTGAAGGCGGGGGGCTCCCCACGGCAGCCCCCCGAGGCACCGCGGCGTTGCCTTCACCTCCCCGGGAGGCTTCCCCGGAGGCTTCCCGGAGGCTCCCCGGAGGGTTCCCGCAGGGTTCCCGGAGGCTCCCCGGAGCTTCCCCGGAGGCCGAGGCTGTGGGAGCCGCGACCCCCGCGGGGCCCCGTCCCGGAGCGGCGCCCTGCGCCCCGTCCCCACACTCGGCGCCTACCTCGCAGCGCCGCCGCCCCGCGGCCGCGGCCATTCCGCTTCCTGCCGCCCGCCGCCGGGCTCGCAGCCGCCCTCCGCTCCTTCCTCCGCTCCTTCCCTCCCTGCTCGGCTCCCTGCCTGCCTCCCCTGCGGCCCTCCCCATTCCCCGCTCCTCCCTCCTTCCCTCCCGCCCGCCATGCGCTCACATCCGGGCCGCCTCCCTCCCTCTCTCCCCCCCCCCCGCCATTTCGTCCCCTGTGGGGACGAGCCCCAGACGGTGCCCAAACAGCGCCTAAAGCAGAAGGCGCAGCCGAAAAGGAATTGATGAGGCCGAGTCACAAGCACGTCCCCGACTGCGATTTTCCACGCGATTATAGTTAAACCCTGTGGCTTCCAAATCCAAGCGTCTGCTGTAGGGGAAATCCTGACCGGGCACCAGCAAAGCCCTTGCGAGGCCAGCACTTCGAAGTGTTAACTCAAAGGATGTTCCTGTAGGAGCATCATACCGTGAATCTTTAATTAGGCAGATTAACGAAGTTCTTACTGCCATTTAAGCCATCGAGGAAGTTTCAGGCTGTCAGTTCTTCAGAAAAGAAAGCAACGCTTTCTAATAGCAGACCGCTATTTGCTATCCATGAGCACAAAATCCCGCTTTGCGAACACCAAACCACCAACAGGAGACATCTGCTTGGCTCCCAAGGTGCAGATTTCCTGCTAGGCAGTGGTCTGTCCTTGAAAAGTTGCTTTCTTGTAGAAAAATCCTATAAAGACTGACATGGGAAACCCTTTCCTATGAGGAGGGTCTGCACAGCATGCTGCACATGGGCTCATTCTGCTGCACAAATGAGGTTTTCCACCTTCGAAAGGGAGGTGAGATTATACGATCCGCCCTTTCTGTGTAGTGTTGGCTCTAATAAATGACATTTAGAAGGTCAATTTTTAGGGCATGAGTGCCTTTCTTACTGATGGGCCAGCAGAACCCGTGGTGTGTTTGCTGCTTTGCTTCTCCAAAAAGGAAACCGCCCTGGATTTCACCTCCTAGTCACCAGCCACGGGGTTTAGTCCCGTGGGACAACCATTTTTCTGTATTTCACCCATCACTAAACAAAGGCGTGTTAATCTGCTTGGCTTGAATAAAAGGCAGCTATCATCCCCCCGAATTCCAACGAGACCATGACTATTTGGTTGACCAACTACCACCATAATATTGGTCAATGTGTGACAGCACAAGTGGGTCAAATGTGAACCAGAAGCTGAGAAAGGAAGGATGATTTGGTTCGTTTTGCTGATTAATGCACAATCGTAGAAGGACATTTTCATGCTTGCCCACAAGTCCCATGATAAATAGAACCTTCTGGGACTTTCCCTTAGAAATTATTTCCTTCTTGCCAGGAATTTTTCCTGCTACTTAGCATGGATTTTAATAATTTAAGCCCACCCTTTTTAGTGATGTCATTCTTGCAAAATTCTTAAGATACTTCATGTTAAATAGGCGTCAGTTTCTTTTTATCACACTAAATTCAAACTGAATATGCTATTCCTTCCTTAGCTTTCACCCCTTGCACTGAAGAGCAACTGCAACACAATATTCTTGCCTCTGCTTTCATAGTTTCTCAGTGACATTCGCATTAAATGTACACCAATTATCAGGTATGGTCTAGAAGCAGTACCACCCAGCTTTTGGAAACAGCATCTCTATACCCAATGCCAACAAGCCTTTACTAATGGAGAGCCAAAATGGTTCTGCTTCGAGAGAGAACTGCTCGGCATCAAAGCCCAGCTTCGGAGCAGAATGGCGCTGACTCCAGCGGAGTCAATACAGGGAACAATGACATAGCCTGCAGACTGCCTTACGAACGGGTGATTACAAGTTACACATTACCGCATGAAAGCATGACGCCAGCTCCCAAGTATGACTTACACAGGAAGTCACTGACGTGTTGCTGTCAGAGCAGCGCGCGAGGTGCGTGTCTCAGCAGCCTCGCCGCCTCCTTACTCTCTGTGGTGGCTGGGACAGCCACCAAGCATCGCAGCTGCCCCAGGAGTTCTCAGGAAACACCTTGTAGAAATACATCTCGTGGGGAAAAAAAAAAAAAAAAGTGTATTGCAGATGGATGAGCTCTGAGAAATCCATATAATTTTATGGAGTCGTGTTTTTACTGACATTTAAATTGTAAATTAGAGGCAGAAGAAACATGAGAGAATTTGGTTAAATGTTTGGACAAAGTGCTGTGCTCAGTACCGCTAAGACTCAAACTTCACAAAATAATTCCAACGTAACACATGCAGAAAAACAAATCACCCTGTGTAAATAACCATACTAATACTGGGATTAACTGGCAATCTGATAAACTGCAGCTGGCAGATGCCTTTTAAAACAATACTTAGGGTACAAGAAAGCTTGATATAGACCCAGATTAAAAGCACAGCTATACCCAACCAAAAGCAACAACAAAAAAGTGTTTTGGTGAAGGTAACATCTGGAAGTTAAAAATAAAAATAAAACCTTTTAGAAGAAAAAATGCCTTAGTTTTCCTCTCAGCCTGAAACACATTTTATGTAAGCCTTCCAAATTTAACAGATGAATGCCTTAATTTAACTACTGGAATTGCCACTCGCCCTGTACTAATTGGAAGCAATAAACTTGATGCCTATTGTTAGAGCATCCTTTTTGTGAATGAGATATTGCTAGTCTCATTGCACGGGGATTTTAGCAGGACAAATATGTTTCCTCTGAAAATAGGAAGATGGAGCACATTACGCCAAGGACAAAAACCTCTTTGCAAACACGGTGACAAGTACCAGAATATGGTGCTTACTTTGTGCAGGAAATCCCCAAAGATGTATTCCGAGGAAATTCCCAAACATTTGTTCATCAGGGTGGGGACTGCAACGTGAAATTCACTCCATCGGGGCTCCTTGCTGCCTGCTGGAGCAGTGTGGGACCCCACAGATGCATTTGGGGCTGGTGCCCAGCACCCATCCCAAAGCTGCCAGCCTCAACATCACAGGGCTTGTGCAATTCAAGGAAGCCCCGTGCAGTTGTTATAGCTGGCAAGCTGTGCTGGGGGCTCTAGCTATTCTTGGGAATGTGGCCCTCAAAGGCCTTATGGCCTGTGACTTACACGTATGGAGCAGCTTAGGAACTCCAGTTTGAAAGAAAAAAGCTGAACTGTGATACACACTAAGACTATGCAGGAATTGAAAGTTATTCATCTATGTTTATGACTCCAATGTTAGGCTGCTTTTCAGGAAAGCTGTAGCATTCAGTGATGTTTGACTTAGGAGCTAAACAGTTGAAATTAATCTTAAATTATAATTTTAAAATATACTTAGAATCCATTAGGTTTAAGAGAGTGACTGCTACACAAATCTACCAGTCTTCAGTAACCCAGACAGATCTAATGTTCTCGAGGTGACTATTACTTACTTAAAAGCAACAGTTTTAAGTTGTTTTGGTAATTTGCATCAAAGTTTTAGCTAGTTTTATCTTTGTTGTTTTCTTCGTTTTGTTTTGTTTTGTTTTACACATTTTTTTCCCCCCTAAAACCACCAGAGGGAGACAGGTTCTTTTTGACTCCAAAACAAAAGTCTTATTTCCTCAAAAACATGCCGAGTTGAATTTTCACTACAACTTCCTCCATTAGTCTCACAATGCCTTTTCTTGTTAATTTTGAATGTTGTTATTCATACTCATTTTGCTTGCTCCGTTTATTCAAGCTTAAATACCTACTGCTTACATCTACAGATGTTTATTCAGTAGTATGTTGTTATTAATAATTCATTGGGAAGTTCTTTCAGGAAAAAATGGGATATCAGTGTTGGTAATGAATGAAAAAGATGAATGGGCCATGGTTGTTTTTATTGTTTCACTGTTATGCAATAGATCATGTGTTTTCACTGGGTGAGGTTTATATATAGCTCTTAAAATCTACACAATAGTTTCAGCTACGTATGAGTTACATTTAAGCTCAAACATAAGAAAGTTCCCCTTTGCAAACCAAAAGAGAAAAAAAAAAACAAAAACAGCCAACAACCAAAACCAACAACAAACACAGAAAAAACACTAGTAGGTACAAGTGCAAGTAAAATCTTCTCTTCAGTTAATTTCTTAGGACCCAGGTCCTGTTTCAGTAAGCGAGAATTTAGGCACTAAAAGCCAAAACACTATTACAGATCTTGGCACAGAGAATTAGGTATTCCCTGCACAATTTAAATAACATCTCTATGGCATAGCATGACAGGGCACACATTTGAAATTCATAAAAAAATTCTTATATTTACCCCAATTTTCTTCAAGCAAATTATGTCTAGAAGAGCTGTTGGACCAGGAAACCTAAGAACATAAACAAATGAATATATTTTACTACTGGTTTTACTGTAAATATTGTGATAATTTTTCTTTTCCGTATAACTTTTTATAGATTGCTTGCGTAGAGAGGAAATCGTATGAAATGGTTTTGGATAGGAATGACTGTGCTCAACTGAAGACATGCACGATTTTTGTCATTTGAAGGCTTTAAATAAAAAGAAGCTTCCACTCAAATGGAGTGGAAGTGGAAAAGTTAGAAAACACAAGCAGAAGGTGTGTCAGTGCTGCAACATGTTCGGGAGGCACCACGGGATAGTTTATAGCCTACAGTATGCATTGGTAAGGGCAATTAATGTAAGAACGATGCCAGAAAAACCCGAGGGAGAAACTGTGGACAACAGGATGCGTACCTGGAAATAGCAATCATTCCTTGGGTAAAGGTAATTGAGGTAATTGGGAAGACTTCTGGCAAATTAGGTGCTTGAAATCCCAATCACAGCAAGTCATGCTTAATCAGACATCTAAAGACAGAGGATGATAAATCTTCATATTGACTGCTCACCGGAATTGCCCTTTATTGAAGGATTAAAAGAAAACAAAACCAGAAACAGTCATAGCAATCCTATACAGTATGAGGCTTCCACAGCGATCTTTATCAGGTTGTTGAGAAAAAGGCTACAGGGACTTCTCCCAGCTGCCCCAAACCCTGCAGCCCTGTGGACAATCCCAGCCCTTGCCAGCACAATCTGATATTCCTTTCCAGCATGAGCTAACCGCCTGAGGCTTCCTGTAGTCTCGTAGTGACCCCGGGTTCACCAGTAACGTGACTTCTCAGGTCTCCAAGCGTTGCAAGTCGATGGAGATATTCCACCCTGAAGAAAAAGGAACAATTTCTTATGTCATACGTTTGTTCATAATCACACAGTACACGATGCTGAGAAGCAATGCTCAAACCAAATGCATTCAGTGAGGCAGTTTTCGTGCCCCTGTGCAAGTCTAATACTATCATGGCTTGGCCCTTAATCCTTGTATTCTGGTACACAATTTTTTTGGGTAGTTTCCACAAGGGAAGTTAAGCACACAATGTGTTTCCTGGAGGACATTAGAAAAACTGGTTATCAGGTTAAGGGTCAACGATTCAAATTCAAGATTTTAACTAATGGATGCTCTGGAAGCAGCAGAATTGATTTAAAATGCTTGAAATCCTTGCCAAGATGCTTTAGTTGGTAAATGAAGATCTCAGGCTTAGGAACGACAGGTATGTAAGAGCAGAGTACTGGCACGTTATTCGAAGGGACTTACTGCTTGCATTTCTTATTTACTTTGTTATTTCACAATTTACTTTATTATTTTATTATTTACTTTATTATTTTATTATTTACTTTATTGTTTTACATCTGGAGGACAAAGCTGAATATTGTTTTAATAAAAGTGATCTCCGAGGTCAGTGGAAGACTTTTCAGGTAAGACAGCAGCAGTCAGCACCCAACAAGAAGAAGCTAACGTCATTAATACACGTTGCGATGCACCTGAACAACTGGAGACAGAGTTCATGCGTGTGTGGGAGGAGAGAAGTAGCGTGTGTTCACATACACACCTCCTGGGAAACTTGAAGGAGGAGTACACCACGCAGTTCTGGCCTCGTTACAAACACTGTCTTCACGGGTACTCCTCGCCCACCAGAGGAATCCTACCAAATCTACCTGCAGTTCTGTCAGAGCCAGGTTTATGCTCCCAAGCATGTGTATGCAGAATATATCATGAACACCACTTACCTTCCAAGGTGCCAGAGGAATCGCCTGGTCAGCAAAGCTTCTCAGGATCCACAGTCATTCCTCTGCGATGAAGCAGTGACACATCAGGTGATAACGAATTACAGCACTCACCCTAATTAAAAGCATCGCTCAAGCAGCGTTGAAGCATTTGCACACGTAGTATCAACATTAAGAACATTACTTTTTTTCTAACTATAAATGTAATATTAAGAAATAGTAGGCCTTTGCTTGAGAAACTCACTGTAGAGTAGCTGAAAGATACAGAAGACCATACGGGTGAAAGCCTGGCACTTCAGTGGAGTGTCAAAGGCTAATTCTGCCGGTGACACACTACCTGTGACGCAGTGCAGCAAGTATTTAAGTTTATGCTTGTGTGTGGTGAAAGTACAGACTGGTCTAGTGACTCCTTAAAGCTTTCTAAAGCTTGGAAAGTGGAAAAAAAAAAAAAAAAGTTTTCCACTATGAAGTGGAAAAAATTTTCACTACGTATTTTAACTAAATCCCAAACATTTCAGGGAAAAAAATATATATATAAATACTACTTCCATTAGCATAGTGCATAGCCCTTGGGAAGAGCAGAAATTCCTCACCCAAGTCAGGAATCACATCACAGTAGCATTAAGCCTGATCTTAATTTTGAATATAATATTTTTGTATTTGATATTTTTCTCTGCTCTCATTTAAAGCAGAGCCTAAGAACAAAATTATCTTTGCTTTGTTCAACTAAAATCGATGGATGATTCCACCTGCAACATTTTGGCAACCCCCAGAGGTACCTAGCTGAATCTTTGACCTGTGGGAAACTACTTATTTAAATCCCAAACTAATGAAAAGGTAGCTCCTCCAGCTATTTATTTGTTCGTACTCTGGTACCAAGGTCATCCTGTCCTTCCTAGTCTCACATAATTAGAAACAAATCTGACCCTAACTTGGTCATTAGATTTTGAAGTAAAATGCCTATCTCCTATCTGATATTAAAAGCCTTTTAAATTCTGCAAGGTGCAAGTGAGAAAAGTATTTTTTTTCTTTAAAAAAATATATCCTGAGATTCAAAACCTGCATAAAGATTAATACTCTAGTCTTATAAAATGGCCAGCCATGCAATGAAGTATTATAAATGTAGTTCCTGACTACCACACTTCCTAAAGCAGCAAAGAACATGCAGTACTGATCATCACTGATCTCTGTCTTTGGTTAAGAGACTTTAATAGCTTCTTCAAAAGACAGAAGTGGACTTTTTTCACCTCCCCCCCAAATACAGGAAACAACAGCTATCATCTTCCAAGGCTTTTAGAGAATTATTTGGATGCCTTTGAGTATGTATTCAGTAAGTTCTCACAGCTTTCACTAAAAGGCCAAGATTATTTTTTTTCCCTTTCCTAAAATTATTGCTATCACAAATTCCAGATTTTGGAATAGTCAGACCTAATCCTGGTCTCAACTGTATAACTTAGAAAAAAATTTTAAATACCAGATTCATAAACTCTGCAGTCACCACACAGCTTTCAAAGGAAAATGGCAATGTAGCCTGACAGCTGCAGAGGGCTTTTGCCGAAAGCATTTAAAGAATTCTTCTTTAATCTGATTTTAATGGAAATTAAGCTTTCCTCACTGTCTCTTTGCACCAAAATTAACAGGGTTGATCTCACAGATAACTAAAACATTCCCTGAAAGTCTGGAGTCAGTTACATGCGGTCTCAGAAGTTACTATCGCCTTGGATTCACAGGAAAAAAGTAAAGAACCGTAAAGCAAAAAGCTGAAGCTGTTTCTGTAACAGCACGTGTCGTAATGCAGTTTGACAAGGCTTCACCCCACACCTCCATACAGGCGATCTGCAGCAAACCCTAGAGTTCAGCCAGCCTCTGACAAGCACACCACACGGTAGGCAGCATGTGGCTGAGACCAGAGCACGGGCATCCAACTCCCCACCAGCTCTTCCAGCAACTCCCCTTGAGCCCTAAATGACTTCAGAAATCCTCATCACCTTTGAATCTCATTTCAAATGTCCTACTTTTAACAAGGCGGTATCCCTTCTGAGCATAATCACCAAACCTATTTTTCCACCGTGGTATTTCTTTTCCTTTTTTCCCCCTCCTTACACAAGCATGCAGTTATTTCACCACTTCACATTGCAGCCAGTGACCTGGGCCAAGTCATTAAGGGCCAAACTGCACTTTTGTAACAATGCAAACTCTGCAACTCATTGGGAACCATTTAATTCGTTAATAGAGAACGAATGCTGCCTTATGCTCTCAACGAAGTGCACGCAGAATGGCCCACACATGGAAACCTGAGAGCACTGCTAGAGCATGGCTTGCACCTTTGCAAATAAAGGGCTTGACAGACAAACCCCGTGCCTGCCTAATGGCAAAAGGCAGACAGATGCAACGACAGAGGTGGAGCTTATATTGAAAGCTTTTTTATTTTATGAAACCCATGCTTAAGCTGTACACTGCCCTGTAATCATTAAGCACTAGGAATAAAAGCTTTAGGCTGTTGCTGTGAAAGAGGATTTGCAAAAATCTGGCGCCGGTATCTCTACTGGCTTTGCAAACCCTCAAACAATTAAATAATCTGATGGCAGTTACTACTAACCTGTAGCCACACAGAAGTCAAAACATTTTGATGCATGGAAAACAGCAATTTCACTCAATATATGGAACCCACGCCCTTTGCTGTAGCCGGGGGAAGGATGTCTCTCGGGGGGGCTGGCAGGGGCTGCACATGTCCCTTTGCACGAGAAGTTTTGAGGAAAGGCTCAGACAAGCTAGAGAAGAACAGAAGAAAAGGAATTGTTGCTGTTAAAGGCTTGTCATCCTCTGCTAATGAGACAACTGAACCTGAACCATTTCCTAGATGAAGCTGTACCCTTGCAGCAGCAGGCTTGCTGAAAGAGTTTGATAACGCTGTTACAACAGGCAGGGTTTGCTTAGGCAAACCAGTTTGCCTTGGCTTCGGCTCACCAGCCTGCCAAATGGGCATTATCTAACCGAGGCTTCGTGAGACGAGGAACAACTGCGGAGAGCGTTCAGACACGCTGACAGAAGCTCTTACATCTCCTACGTTGCGTTTTACATTTTTGTTGGGGGAACATTTGAATTCGGAAGGGCAATGCTGGGAAAGTTAGGTCAGGAGAAACAAGAGAAAGTGAAATAAAGCCCAGAAGTGTTGCTGTCCTGATCTATTTTTGTCAGACAGGTCAGCCTGTCTGACAAACCCTCCCACCTGCACCTTTCTGTAAACATTTCCAGCAGCTGCAGCAAGTCCCACGGAGGTACATGGCATTAGGTACCTCTTATTCCAGCATAAACACCAGAAAGGTAAGCAGCTTGCAGCTAAGCGAGTCTAGGAAGCACAAAGGCAGTGGGTCACGGTGCAGTTTTTGCACTTTCGAGCTGTACCAACCATTTCAGAATGAAAGCTTCTGGTTTTCGTTTCCAGCATGGTGCTTGCTCCCAACATTTCTTGCATCTCAAGAAACAGACCATTTAGGTCAACTACAACTTCCCATCCAAAGCTGATATCCAATAAAATTAACAGCTAGACATCAAAGCACGTGGCTGTACAGATTGTCTTTTGAAATAAAGCTCAAGCTATGCAACTGGCCTGCTCCAGGACAGCTCACTTCGTTAGAACAGTCTTGAATTATGATTTAGGTCTATTCCTCTGCAGTAGGTACAAGTCTGCATTTTCATTTTCTAAACACCCACCTTGGCAGAGACAAGCAAATTACAGGCAACGCTCTTTCAGATGTTCTTACCCAGTCTGATTTTTGTGACATTTCTTTGCTTTTGAGGTAAGGAAAGATATTTGCAGTGCGGTATTAAAAAAGACAAAGAATAAAGAACTGTGGTTGATAAAGTGCAACCTGTGACAGAAAGCATGAAACTACTTCTAAACTACTGTATGTTTAGCTAGGGTTTATACAGGTCAATACAAAACATGCAAGTTCCCGCTGACACCTCTTGCAGAAATCCCCTTTTAAAGCTTCAAAGAAAGGAAGAGCTGGGATGGTTTCCTGTTCTGTCATAAAGTGCCCTTGCTCCAGAGTATTTGCACCTCTTGCTCATGCTACTACTAAAGAGTAAGTGTTTCATCTCTGATGTAGACAAAACGTTTCCTGATGGCCAGGGTCCAAACCAATGCAGGATGGAACAAGCCATATCCTCCCCTTACTGTAACATTCACATTTCCTCAGCAAGTTTTTCAGGAACAGGATAATATAGGGGTCCAACAAAGACACCAGTAAGGCTTTTTGCTAAATGCCATTCCTTTTTTCCAGTGTGAGGAAACACACACCTCCCGTCTGATTGTTTTGACGAGCACACCAATGTATCCCTTTGTTTTATTTCCGACTTCCAAACCTGTAAATACTGTGGACATCCGTAGAGCAGTGCTGACAAATATGCATGTTTCACTCCAGCGTAACCAGAAGCAGCATGGACAAAAGAGGGATTGCTTCACACCGTGGAATGTCGAGAAAGATCAGGGAAACAGTCTCCAAACCAGAAATGTTCTTGTGATGGTTTCATGAGAAGGCTCAGTCTCCACACACTCCCCGTGGAATGGTAGCAGGGGAAAAAACAGACTGCGGCTGCACAGGGGATGCAGGGGAGTGACAGCTACTTCTCCACGAGCACGGCTGCAAAGCACAAAAAGGAAAAGGTGATAAATTCTCACTTAAATCTTCAACTTCCTGAAAAATATGATTAAAATGCACAGCCACCTGCGTGTTGGCTCGCACCCGTGCATGCTTACACTCACAAGTTCGCACTCATACTGACGACTCTACCCTCACACACACCTCCCACGTGGCTGTTTGCTCATGCACACGTAGTCCTGCTGTCACACACACTCTCGTGTACTCACACACCTCCTGACACAGCTGCACCTCCTTGCACTGACAAGTGCCTCCCCCCTCCTCTTGAGATTTTCTTACCAGAGCTGGTAACTCATCAGCTATGCATTTTGTATTTTCAGCACTAAGTTTTGCTAATAGCACTAATTATTTTGCCTGTAATTAAATTCATCGGGAACTAAGCACCGCTAATTGAACAGCCTAAAAGGAAACGAAGACCTTTGGCTCGTACAACTCATGGTGCAAGGTAACAGCGCTTTTCACCCGTAGGAGCAGACCTGTACTTTGCACAACACACAGGAAAGTGACAAGCGTGTGCTGAACTTTACTCTGGGACCCATCAGATCCTACCACATCTCTCCCCACAGAGCAGTTAAGCTTATATTTTAACTCTGACTTGCAACCCAGCCCGTAAGGTCGGATAATTTCCTAGAAGAGCCAGCTTGGAACATGCCAAGCCAGCAAAACACAGGCAGCCGTGCTCAGCACACGCTGCTGAACCTGCCAGTTTATCTGGTGGCCTTTCTGGGATGCAGGTACACAAGGGCTTTACACAGCACCATACCAATCCTCGTGGCATTTTGTGCTCTCATTTTCCTGGCAGTTCCATCCGTTCTGCTACTTCCTATTTTGGCCACCTCCGAGCATTGATATTTTCACAGAACTTTCTTTTTTTACGCGTCCACAACTGGAGGAATAGCAGAGTGGGTCTGAAGCCTGCTGTTTGGGATGAACCATTAAGACTGCCTTTTCCTCAAGGCAAATCATTTACATTATTGATGCATTACTTGCTGCTTTTCACCCAGCTGAGTATCATGATAGCCTCTGCTGCTCTGGAAGTAAAGGTCAGCCTTCAATTCTATAACCAAGTAATTCCCTTTCACTGGCAAGCTTTCTCACATCATTTTCTACCCTTTTTGGGATCGCCTATGATAACATTGAAGCAGAGCAGCCTGATAAAAGTTCCTGGGAAACACTACAACTGACTGCACTCCCTTAAGTTCAAGTTTATTAAAAATACGTAAATACAACAAGAAACCTAAACACCACGAGCATAAAGCCCTCTATTTAGCCCTGATGTTTCCTGCAATAACAACAATAATTAAAAGCATGTAATTATGACAGGAAAAAAAGTAGATACAATTTTAAAGAACAGTTTTGTTTTTTTTTAAATGACTGCCACAATCTTATAAATATCTGGAATAATGCCAGCTTTTTCCTGATTTTCAGGTGTTACTCATATTCATTATGACTAGAAAGGCAATATATAAACCTCAGGTGACTTGAAAAATACATAATAAAATGCTGATTTACCTGGGAAATAAAATAAAGACTGTATCATGAATAAAGAAGTAGATTTTCTTTTAATGAGACATTTAATGAGACTATTACCATAGTGCTTCTTGCTCAACATGAAACTGTTATGAGATGCATGCTTTACCACAAACCCTTTCTTCTACTTTTTAGTCTATCCCTTGATGGAAATGGGAACCCCATAAAGTGGTGTAAGCAACACACGTGTTCCTGCAACCACAGTACCCTGCCATTTACTTCTTGTTTCTCTTACAATTTATGTTATTTCCAAGCCTCCCCCATTTGAGCTTTTACAAGCTAAGAGGCCTTACCTCCTTCTTAAACAAGATATCATTCCTCATCTTTTTGCAACATTCCCATGTTGATGCAATCTCAAGTTATCCTCATGCGCTGTACCAGTATTCATTTGATTTTCCCTCCACCTTAAAGAGTGAAACTTTTTTTTGAAACTAAGCTATCTTCCTCAACTCTCTCTGTCCTTTCCTCGAGAACACATTATAGCTCTTGCCTCAGCTATAAATATTTAGGCGGCAAGATTGCACCTGCTTCTCTGACCACATTCCCTTCTTTGTTTCTAGAATACCCTGCATTTTTGCCAGATTTTGTTAAACATGCATGTAAAGCTTCCTCTACATAGAGAAAACCGTCTTTGTCAATGTAAAACTAAAATTACCCAAGAAGGCTCCCTCCCCCTATTTCTAACTGTAAGCCCTGAGTCACTGGCTTGCTTGTTTTGAAAAATATATTTTAAGTTTCAGAGAAACAAAGAGATATTTAAAAAAAAAGCAGTCCTAGATCTAAACAAACGCTTGAATGTTTTGCTGCACTGTAACCTATATATTCCTGTTTTCAGGTTAAGCTATTTGGCTGCTAAATTTAAGAGTTGTTGAATTTAAAAGCTGCATCTGGTTAAGCATGTTTACCTCCATAAAACACATCCAACTGCAACAGAATCCTCTTTGATCAGGTCAAAAATTATTATTTTTATTCTAGAGGAGCCATCTTATTATAATCAGTAAATTAAATTTTATATTATGAAAGCATTTCTTTATCCTCACACTTTTCAACCCTAAGTTCACAGTATTTCGTTTTTCTTTTCCCTGAGAATACACAGAAACATTTTTAACCTTGGATAATCAGTCTAACAATGAACGCATCATTCAGCAAAATCTACAGCAGAAAGCCAACTAGATACATGCCCAAGAAAGGCCAGGCAGAAGATGACAGGACAGCTTTGGACTTACAACTTGCACAGACAGAGGTTTCTTGTTCAGTGTCTGAACTGTTCAGCACGTAATAGAAAGAGGTCCCAGAGTTCCTATTACTGCAAAATAAATAGCAGTAATAAGGATAACTCTTCTTTATTCCATAATTGTATTTCATTTTGGTCAGTGTGAGGAGATAAATTTCATTTCTACTTCTCTAAATTAACTAGTGTAATGAATTTTTCCTCAAGCAAGGCAATAAATACATTCTTGTTATATGTAATGTAATTATAACTACCACCAGAACAGGTCGAAGAGGTATCTAATAGCTAACCAAAACAATCCACCTGTTTTTTTGTTCCAGTTAATCACAGGACATGACCAGAAGCAGACCCACCAAGAGACCAAACTGCAGGCACTCCCAGTCACAAGACAGGCACACGTCCCAGCCCACGGCTGTGGTTGTGCTGCCAGATGTGTGAGGGGGCATTGGGGCAGCCCCAGAAAACCAAGGATACACCCTAGTTAAACCCCTCCACCCCTGAGTTAAAGCAGGTTCCAGCCTGAAATGAAACAGCCACGGTGTGTGAAGAAAAAGCAGCTGCACAGCTAAGCTGAAGTACCTGTCACCTTGTCAAACCGAACGTGAAAACTATCCTGAAATAGTCAAACCTATGATGGACGTCTTCTCCACTCCACGCAGCAGGATTTACAACAACACGGGACCTGCAAGAAGAAAAAAGAAAGAAAGATCTTGTTTCTAGAACCTCAAAAGCTTTCTGCTTTTTTTCCTACTGAGAGCTGAGATCTCAAGCTTTGTGCAGAACAGCTGCCATGATGTGGGCTTTTGGGCAACTTTTAAGAACTTTTGGGCAACTTTTATCAACTTTTGGGCTAGCTCTATCCAAAGCCTTTTGCTCTAGATGTCATTAGGTTTGTAGTAGCCAAAATTAATATATCATGCTGCTGCAGTTCTGCAGCAGAAAGAGGTATCTTACACCAGTAAATTCACCTCAGTTGTACAGGGATTAATAAATCAGACCTATATACCAACTACTAGGGTAAGACAACTTGCATATCTGTTAAAAACAGAAGATCTGGCACACTTTGAGGCAAATATTTCTCCCTGATGAGAAGACAGAATGAGCAATTACAAACAAAAACCCACAGCCCGGTAATTGCACCCTTTTAGAGCCGTGAGGTCCCACTAACAGCCTGAAGGTCACTGAATTTTCACCTAGGAATCCTGCTGAACGCCTCCGTAAATCCATAAGTCCTCTACACCCACATTAGTCAGAAACTCCTACCACAGCTTGAATGTAAGGAAGTGATTTTGTTGAGAGAAAGTCTAGCCTCGTTACAGCAGGGGCCAACACCCAACAAAATACGTAACTGGGACGGAGCAAGCATCCAGAAAGCCAGGATATGGCCATAACTGATCGACTAATTAAGCCAATAACTACATTTAGACACAGACTTTCCAACTGCGCAGACATATAAATAAACCTGGGTAGTATTAATCACTGAGAACATGAACTGCACTTGTTCAAACTTGGGAAAGATTCGACGCACACGTTTATCACAGGAAGAAAACGCATGGGCCATACGCTAAGCTAACAGAAACCTCATACAAGCCCTTGGAAACCAACGCCTCCTCAAGCAGACAGGAACCACCGCACAGTCTCACCAGTGAATTAAATCCATTTTTACCCATCCTTTCACATGAAACCCACAGCCCAGATCCTCCCCCTGCCTTCCCCCCCTGCCACCCCATTCTAGATAAATTAGGCATTTAACCATGACACTCTTACATTCACCATCACTACTTTATTTCCATTTCGGGCCTGTGGTTATGTCACTTAACTCTCTGCTGTTGTGAAACAGAGCAAATTCCTTCAGCAGCCGCAGCTCAGTGGCTAGCAGGTACTTGTACACGTCACAGGAAACCACACGCCGTGCTAGCTCAACATGCCTTTCCCAATAACACCACCACCACGGGCAGAAAGGCACGGAGAACAGGCATTACCCCAGCCCTTCATTTCTACGTGTTTTTTCCCCAGTTCAGTTGGGAAGTGATATGGTTTTAATACAGTTTCTGTCACTACTGCTGCTTGTGGTGGACAGAACTGCGTGGGGAAGAAAAAGCCTCAGCACCAACAGTTACTCAGGACAGCCTTGAAGTTACCATCTGACCTTGTGGCTGAAACAGAAACTAGTGCTAAAAAGTTAGCCTTTCTACACACTTTTACTCTGAAGCAGTAAAACTTTCTGCTGTTAATGGCAAAAGTAGCATCTGTCATTGCACTTCCCAGAGCAGGGAGACAGCAGAGCAAGGCTCAGGATGCAGAAGTTAGGACTCCTGCATCAGAGACATCTCACTACCTAATGCTCTACCAGTGGGAGTCGTAGTATATCAATAACCTTCCACAATATAGTAAAAGAATAACACCAAAAAAGTATCGAGGGCATTCTTGTGTACAGAAGTCCTCTTCAAATTCTCCCTATTTTCACTACCATACTGGAAAACGCAACAAAATGATAGCCAAAGACAGTCCTGCTCTGCCATGCTATGTCCAGAGCAAAGAACAGAGTTTCTCAATTTCAGATTAAATCAACTACTTCCCTTGAAATACCGAAATCCTAAGTGGTTTTCAGACCTTGCAGCTTCCTGACTGCTTAAACTGAAGTAACGGTTAAACACCCAAAGGCTATTTCTTAAACCACCTAAAACAGCAATCAAACAGCTTTAGATGATATGTAGCCAACCCCAGGGGAGCTCAGATCTAAACAGACCCCCAAAATCCCCCCACCCACCCACAAACCCAAAGGAATTAAATAAAAAGAGAAAAGGTTAAAAAGCAAAAGCCAGAAAAAGTAGAATTGATCTTAAATGCATTGACATCTTGTAAATTGTAACAGAAGAAGAAACTAAATAGACATAAAGCAGGAAAGCATAACAGAACAAACTTAGTCACTGCATCGAAGTGAAGGAATGTATTTTAATCTCAAAGAATACACCAAGATGCATTTTCCTGCATTCAGGCATGGCATATCCCATATTGATAAAGTCAATAGTGATAGGATTATTGCCTGGCCACCCTGGCCGCCGATATTTTTACCATCATGTATTCTAAATCAGCCCTCAAAGAGCTTGGCATCGTGCCGGACAGGGGAAAACAACACTGTTTGGTAGACAAAGGGGCACAGAAAGCCTGCCACAGACTACTTCTTCCTCACAATTATATTTCACAGAAAACAAAAGGGCAAACCGTGCCCTCGCAGCCGTGTGATAAAAACCTAGCTGTGCTGTGACACTCAGCCAAGCTGCACGAGGCAAGGACGACTGCGTCCTCAGCAGCTCCACGTCACTCAGGGACACCATGGCAGGGCACCAGAACACGTAACACAAACGCTCCCCACAGCACGCAGGTGACAACACTGGGCCTCTGCCACGGAGTTGGCACCTTTGACCTTTGTGTGTGTGTGTATATTTATATATATTTAAGCAAGAAAGCAAGAAATCAAAGCTCTCCTCCCGCAGCACTGAGGTATTCCCGGACAGACCACGGAGCAGCAAGCTTGCGGGTTCTTTTTGCACAGATTTTTGGCACGTTTTCAACGGGACTTTTAAGTGTCATTGTGTGCTTGTTTCAGCTGCGCCATCAAAAAAGGCTGCTTACATTTTTACAGTAAGCTGCTTGTGATTATTTGTGATTACTGAGCTGCTCCCATGAATTCACGCACAGTCGAGTCCAGGGCTTCCAGGTCCCAGGTCTGCAAGCTAGTGAAGGACATTAACTAACCACGACACCGTTTCTGAAGTGGAAAACGTTGTGGGAAAACGTAATTTCATAGCACGGAGCAGTAAGTGTTTCCTGGGCAGAGGGGGAAGGCGCGAGCAGCACCAGCCCGCTTGCTTTGGGAGCTCCCTGCCACCACAGGCGCCCTGATTTACAGCTGGCAGCCCGCTCCTCTCCCACACGCGTAACCCAGCGGCTACCAAGAACCACTCGTGAACTCCTCGAATCCCTACACAGTTTATTTTTCCTCACTTCTATGAAACGCTGTGAGAAATTATTAAAAAAAAACAACAAAAAACACGAAGGGGCGGCGGGGCACGCCACAGCCCGCGCTGCCTGAGGCAGCCATGAGCCGCCCCGCCCCGCCCACGGCTGCGTTCCCGCCTCCCGCCTCGCGCCGGCCGCCACGTTCCTGCTCCCCCTCCCACCCCCCCCCCCGGATTGCGTTGTCCAATCGGAGCCCTCCGCGACGGCCGGGCCGGGGTCGGGCCCAGCCAATCGCCGCGCGCCGAGGGGGCGGGACCTGTGCCCATGGCAACGGGGGCGGTCGGGCCGCCACCCCGCGCCGGGCCTGGCGGTGTCGCGCTCTATCGCGCTCTGTCGCGACGTATCGCGCCGTGCCGGGCCTCGCCGCGCCCCGCAGCCCCTGAGGAGCCCCCCGGGATCCCCTCTGGTCACCACGGAAGCAGCCGGCCTCCTGCAAGGTACCGGGGGGGGAGTGGGGGCGGGTGGGGGCCTCAGCGCGGGGCAGCTCCTGTCAGGGGCGGCGGGTAACGGCCGCGGGTAACGGCCACAGGTAACGGCCACAGGTAACGGCCGGGCCCAACGGCCGCGCCTCCCCTCAGGCTGTGCCGGGGGCTCCTGGTGGGGCCGCTGAGGGGCCCTCGGTTCCCCTCGGCTCCGCCAGGCCGCGTGAGGCGGAGGGCTCCTTCCCCCGGCCTCCTGAAACGGCCCCCGGGCAGGGAGGGGGGGACCTGTGCTCAGCATCGCGGCCTCCCGGGGGCGAGCTCGGCCTGGGGCTTGTTGTGGGGCTGTCGGGCAGCGTGGGGACTCGGCGTGCTGCAGCTGGGAGCAGTGTGAGTCTCGTTGGCCTCTGACCGGGTTAACTGACGTTAAAACGGGAGGTAGCGCAAAGTTTCAAACTAATACCGGCCGCTGGCCTGCTTAAAACTTCATCAGCAGTTAGATGAGCAGGCATCTGGCGTAGGCAGCCGGTGTAAACTTGCTTGTGGCTTGATGAGTCACAGAATCACAGAATTTCTAGGTTGGAAGAGACCTCAAGATCATCGAGTCCAACCTCTGACGTAACACTAACAGTCCCCACTAAACCATATCCCTAAGCTCTACATCTAAACGTCTTTTAAAGACTTCCAGGGATGGTGACTCCACCACTGCCGTGGGCAGCCTGTTCCAATGCCTAACAGCCCTTTCAGTAAAGAAGTTCTTCCTAACATGCTCTTAACACAGGGTGGCAGGTGGTTATTTTGGCGTGTTCAGAAAAGCCCACTGAGGAAATAGAAACTCCGCAACAACAACGAAAAGATTCGTTTTTGAATGAGAGTCAGAAAAAGTTCCCATAATTTGGCTGTGTGGCAGTGGTGCTGGACGTAAGCTTGCATTTTAAGCGTACTTAAAGTGTACTTAAGTACGCATTTTAAGCATACTTAAAAGTTTTTTTTCAAAAGCTGCCTCCAAGTGATGTGTACATAACTTAACCTGTAACCATGAAAGGGAAAGCGGTAGCTCTCTGAGGTAAGAAAAAATGTAAAATGTTATAATACTGACTCAAATGTCAGAGGTGTGAAAATATTGACCCGTACTTATAGTGATATACTGACTAAACAAACGTGCTTTAAGAAGGAGAGATAACATCCCTTACTGTTAACTTGAAAGCCTGTATCAGTGTTGCCTTGATCTGAAGCCTTTGCAACAGTGGTGCTTACCTAGCAAATTATTGTGCTCTCGTCCATTCGTTTGCTCAGTGAGCAGAAGAGATCTCTGTGAACCTCCTGTAAGATGCGTACCAGACACGTCTTCCAGATGGGGTTATGCTTATCTGGAGCTGAAACCACTGCCAGCTACTTAAGCCAAATCAAAGCAAATTACAGGCAAAATTCACGTTAATTTCAACAAGGACAGGTCTTGTTCTGCAGTAGACATGGTTTGGCAGTTGGAAGAATGAAAGAAATTGCATCCTATTAGAACAGTTGTAAATATTTGTCTTCCTCATAGGTAATTCAGACAATGTATAGTCTATTTTTGTGATTCCATTTCTTGTGCTTTATGTTCTTTATAATATGACTGTGATGTTTTTGTACATTTGTGCTTCTAGAAGTGTAGAAATCAGTGTGAATTAGATGGAAATAAATCTCATTAGGCAACTACCATTAAGTGCCCAAACACTTTTAAATCTGGCTCCGTTATGTTAGATTTAAATTTATACCTGTTAGCCATATTCTGTTCTCTTACCAAAGGGGAAAAAAAGGCTATTGAGGTCCTGATGCAATCAAGGTTTACTGTAGCATGGTCATCTCTTGCTGACTAGAGCAAAATGTGTACTAGTGGGTGATCACATAGAATAACTGAAACAACTTTTGAAGTTAGAGTAAAAGCAGACTTTTACAAGCAATCTTTCTGTTGCAGGTGGTAGCATGTTTGAAATGAGGTTGGTTTTTATGCCAGCACTGACAAAATTGCTGCTTGCACTTATCCAAAATGAATTTGTGAGATTCCAGGTTTGCTGTCGTATTTGTTCCATATCTGAAGTTGTAGTATGGGAAGCTACGTTTTATACTGTTTCTTGATTTCAAATATGCCTTTTAAGCTGATAAGAATTTTTATCTGATACGTACTGAATTCAATACAAGTTTATGCTTGCATGTTAGTTTCAGAAATCTTTTTTTCTAGGACAACTTTACTGTAAAGGATTGATAAAATCAACCAAGTTTTAAAAACAAGACTAACACTCGGTATTCTTCAGTTAGTAACATGTCTTTACAGACACTGATATTTAGTTTTCTAAAACAATGATGTTAGCTTCTTGGAGACGGGTGTTATATAAATATGCATGTGTATTTGCGTGCACACAGGTTTTTTAATATATTGCCACTAGAATTAAAAAACAGTTGTCTTCTCAGGCTTTGCTTCTGACAGGGCTAAGCATGTGTAGGAGCAGTCTGTATATGTTTTGCTTCTGTGCCATCCTTATTTCTGGAGAGAAAACTCTAGTTCCATTGAAAACAGCATGTGGTTCTTTCTCACTTGAACATTCATATTTTGTGTTACTACATAGGATCTCCCAGCATTTCAGTGACTCATTTAATAAAACAGCTGAACAGTATTTTCAGCATTTTTTAAAAAAAAAAAAAAAAAAAGGTTCTGTCAGCAAATGTTGTACTACACACAGCTGAGGCATGCTGTCTTTTCTGAGAAGCTGAAAAAAGAAGCTGTTCTATCAGCCAACTTGTAAATGTAGAAAGGATGAAGCAGGAAAACTTCATTGAGAAGTGAGAAAAATAAATACAAGAGTCAAAAGAAAAGAATTTAAGTAAGCATGGTGAGAAGAAAGGACTCCCCTGTCTTTATGTACTTAAATGATGTGCAGGTATATCACTCAGAGGTGACAGCTAGCTCAAACTGCTAGGAGCGCTTTGTCTCCTTCAGATATATTTGTGATATAATAATATTCTAGTACTGAGTTCAGAATATTCTTAACAACACGAGGATTAGTGGATTGGATCAATGGGTTATTGTATCTTTTTTTTTTTTTTTAAAGCAGCACTTCCTATGAGGATTGTTGACATTTCCAACAATACAGCATTAAAATAGGAAGCCATAGTATAGCTGTGACTGTAGAGAATATTGCAATCATCTTTTATGTATGCGCCATTTCTCACACAAGTTTAATTACTTCCATATCAGATACAGCAGGCGTGCAGCAGATTTTGTGAATAGGTAGGCTTTTTCTGCAGGTCTGGATTTACCCATCATGGTATACACTGGTGTGGCAAGTGCAAACACGCAATGTAACATTTACGGTGCTTATCATCTGCTTCTTATCTGCTGAGTTTCTAGATATACAGGCACTGTACGCTGCTATCACTGTGTTTGCCTATTTCAGACTTCGGGCATAACTTCTTAAAACATATTTGTTGCTTTGCCAGGAAAGCAACGGAGACATCAGTACCAGAACTCTGCTGTTTCCTGGGCAAGAGTTGTTAGGTGAATGAAAAGTAAATTTTGTGAAAAAGTAGATGTATTATAATCACCCGACAGCTGTGTAAAATAGGTGTGCTAATGCCATGCTTTGCTGCTTGCGTTAATGTGGCTGGAAGTAGCATGTAAAGCTTTAGAAGCTGCATTTTGTACTTCTCTTTCAAAGCTCGTAGCTGTTAATGATCCAAATGTCCGATTCTTTTCCACTGGAGTTGATAGGAATTTGTGATTGAATTTAGTGGGAGATCAAGGTTGCTGGCAGACATCCTACTCCTTGTCTTTTCCAGTTGGATTGTTCTGTTCAGACAAGTACATTGGTGGCTCTTTTTCCTGCTCATTACCTCATTCTTTTAGCTCTCACTAAGAGAGAGTTTTTTTTTTTTAACGCTTCCTACTCAGAGAAGTTTTTACTTGGTTTTCTTCCCAAATACTGGCTTTGTTTATAAACTACATTATTTGTCAGTTCTGGAGCACCACATTTATTGTTAGTTCTCTCTGTGTGTTACAAGTATAAATGTTTGTTTATGTCTTTATCACTTTAGAACTTAGTTAATTTGGAAAGATGAGTTTTCTTGTTTGTGATGCAAGCAGACTAGAGTTTTGCTGCCTTTTAATCTTGGTGGGCTATGTGTCTTTTACTAGAATCACTTAGTTTCCAAATGCAAATCATAACAATGGCTCTGTCCATTTATCTTTAAGATAGGAACCATTGAATTATTAAAGTCAGCTGGTAAAACTTAAATTTCTCTTAAACTGTGAAATAGCAGCAGGAAGAGTAGCAGTAACGATAGGCTAGAGCAAGGCCACCACGGCCGGGGCAGGAAGACCTTTGCTGTGCTTTAAGTACTGCTGATGGCAGTGCCCAAATTGACACTGCTCCCCTTCTGCACACTGTGATTGGCTGTTGACTTGGTGGCTTCTGGTCCTTGCAGGGGAAACCCCGTCTTTGAGTCAGCATCAGTCATCAGTAGATCTACTCTAAAATGCCTGGAAAGGGATGGGCACCTTGGAACGGGTTTATCAAGAGTCAGGAACTGCTGAAGGTAGTTGATAACAGGCTGGGCCTCGGACGAACTCTTAATAACAAAGTACTTCGGGGAACAAAAAACAGAGTCTCATTTTTCTCTCATCCTGCCTCTCATCACTTCTTTCTAGTTGCTGAGTTTGAGAATCATGCTCAGTTTTCTCCTGCAGCTGACTTTGCAAGGGGCCTGGTTTCTCTTTACTAGTACATGTCAGAGTAACATGTTCAGTGAGTCAGTTTGGACTGTCACTGTGACGATCTAAAGGTTGACTTGTCTTAGTCACCTGCTTTTATAGAGGTAAGTTTTGATACTTTTTTAATAGTCTTGGACTATAAGATACCTAAATACAGTAACTCTGTCTTCACTAGGTAATTTTTTATTTTAATAAATGTATTTCCAATGTATTCTTTATAGCACAGGCTGCATAAACAGGTGGGTTCCTCAAAGTGCTACTGGAAAGCCTGTGTTAGGCAAAGTAGTCTGTAAAGTCAGCTGCGATGATGAAGACATTTTTGTTTATCCACTTTGTCTTCTCTGCTCTTAATTTTTTATGGTACTTGTGGATTTTTATTTTTGCCTGTTGTATCAACGTGGCAACAATACAAACATCTGGTGCACAACCTGAAACAAAATTGCTGGATGGGCAGTAGATAGCCTTATTTTCCAGAGCAGTGTCTCACGTCAAATAGATGTCAAAACCAATTTGTGGTACCATCCAGTCTCTCCAATTACATATAACAGCATGAAGTTACAACGACTGGTATTTTCAAAGAAACCCAAATTGCCTGTAAGCATGAATCCCACTGAAAGCCAGCAGATCCAGTGGCATTCAGTCTGATTAGTGCTTTTGTTCTATAAGCTCTGTGACTACTGTAGTTTAAGATGATACAGTTCCAGTTGCCCATCCTAAATCTCTGTTAGAGGTTACTGATCCCTCATATGAGGGTTGGCAGAACAACATATTTGCTTATTCCTTAGTTTCAGTTCCATTTGAACACGTTACATATCAGTTTTCTTGAGCAGCAAGGGGAAGAAGTCCTCAGAACTTGTGTACTGCTCTCATCTTGAACTGCTGATCCCCATCTCCACAATTCACATGTCCCTAGAAGTCCCTAGGAACGACCTAAGCCAAGTGGATCTGACTTTCCAGTGGGGACCTGACAAGCGCTGACATTGAATCCAATACACTCAATGGGGCAGCAACACTAGCTCCTGCCATCCCATCTGGTAGTGATCAGATGTTGTTTTTTTTAAATTGAAAGCAACCGGTATGTGCTATAACTGAACAGAATCCATTTACGTTCTTTTTGCTGAGGATGTGATTAATAAAAGAGCTTCAGAGAATCCTTGTCATTCTCAAGCCTAGAAAACAAAAGTTGGATAAGTAGGTGTATTTTTACCTTCAACTATTGCCTAGTCTCCAGTAAAAGAGAGAATATTATCTCTATATTTCCCTTTTATTTTTTTCTTCTTTCATATACTACTTTTATGAATAAAGCATATCAACAATTAACACTGTATCTAATTCTTTGAGTTCCAGCATTCCCTGAGAGCAGTGGAACACGTGAGAAGTAGGTTATTATAGGTATCTATGTAGGAATGTCAAAGAATTCTAATCAGCACAGTATGATAACATCACTTATGTTATTTTTGTGACTTGGTCTCGTTTCAGATGAAGAGGCTATCTCTCCTGCCCCAGCAATGTATTCTGCTGATGTCATGTCTCTTAGTGGCTTTGGAAGCTGTGCCTATAGACATAGATAAGACAAAAGTCAAAGGAGAAGGCCATGTAGAAGGAGAGAAGATAGAAAATCCAGTAAGTATAATGAAATTAATCTAAGTAGTTTGTACTAATTGTTAGTAATCTGGTTATAGCAGCCCTCTGTCCTGAAATTTAGATGTTTTTTACTGGAGCTATATGCAGGAAAGAAATGAATATTAGCTGATATTTTCAAACAGTCTACCATCTGCTGTAGCGGGGCTCCATTTAAATTTGTTCTCTTTTCTTAGTTATTTTCTGTGAGCTGCTAAAGGTGAGGTAGCAAAGTGAATGAATTCCCCAGTTTACAACAGGAAGCGCTGCTTATTTTTCCACAGAGACTTCTTTCAAAGTGAATGGAATTTCCTAAGCCACCAATGTTTCCAGTTCAGTGCTTCAAATAGAACAGGAAAATGTTTGATCAGGGGAATACAGTTAGCTTTTGCAAGTATGAAGTTTTTTCAACAACAGACATACTGTGTTTATAAGTGCTACAAGCGTCTTCAATGAAAACACATTGGAGATCTTGTACTTGCTAAAGTACTTTGTAATGTACTACAGTAATGTACTTGCAGTTTTTTGTTGGTTTTTTTTTTTTTTTTTTTTTTTTTTCCAAGAAACAAATCTCCGGTATCAGCTTTTAATAACTGAACAATACCGTTGTTCCCTGAAAGCCAAATAAACTCTTGTTGAAGCAGATTTTTTTTCCAAAATTAAATTGAGTCTAGCAGTTCTATTTCCACTGGATTGCCCTTACTGAGAGTGGTTTTTTTTGTTTTTTTTTTGTACCACAACATCACAGGAAAATGCATAAAGAGAATGCATGCCACAGGAAGATGAACTGACCTAGTGTAAAGTTTACCTAATAGGTTAAGTCCTGGTTGTAGCTCTGGTTCATCTGCCCTCAGCTGTGCAGGTTCAGTAATCTCATACTAACGTTAAATGTTTCCCAGACATAATATCTGCTTATTTTTTGACAGATACGCTGATTAAAGCCAAGTATAACTTCTCGTCGTTGATTCTGGCAGACTGGGGGTGGCTGTCTTTCTAAAAAGATTTCTAGGAAATGCAGCAAATAGTCTCTATTTTCTTTTGCATCTGAGGGAAAAGAATAGGCACTATTCTGAACTGCTCTTGAAATCATGTAATGAATTAATTGCACTGTTTAAAAAAGAAAACAATGCTATATTAACATGACAGATGCTTGCATATGACATGGATTGTTAAATATCTTCCTCCTCTGTCATCAGTTACTGACAAATTAATTATAAGAGTAAGTTGCTATAGGGCAACGATGCAGATCAGAAAAATGAAAGATATTTAGGACAGCTTAATCCCTGTGTAGCTGAGAATTGGAGTTTAGTTTAATAGTTGTATTTGAATGAAGTAAAATACTTGGTAGCGTATTCTTTCTTTTCTAACTGTAACCTTCTTTTTTGAAGGATACAGGGCTTTATTATGATGAATATCTCAGGCAAGTAATAGATGTCTTGGAAACAGATAAGCATTTCAGGGAAAAACTCCAGACTGCTGACATAGAAGAAATAAAGGTAGGTACATAATGTTAAGTGAGTCTAATTAAATCCATAATCATGAACTGTGCAAGACAGATATAATCTTTCTTTGCTTTTTTCCTTCATACTCCTCTTAGTTTTTGTGAGCTTAAATTTCCTCTCATTTTTCATTTACCGAGATATTCAGCTCTTGCTAGAGCTTTTCCTTTAGTAAAGAGACAGCAGGTGTTCTATTCCTTCAAGAATATTCCGTAGTATAAAACAGAATCTATACTTGAATGCATGGTTTCTGCCTTCTGCCTATCCACTAAAAATCCAGTTTCAGACTCCATCCAGGATGTATGTTCATTTACCTCTGCAAGCCTAACTGTCATTTGCTTTTTCCTGCTGAGCAATTTGGAACACTAATTCAGACAGGGATTTATATGCCTTCTGAGATTAAGATATTGTCATATTGATTAGTGATACACTGTGGAAGAGAATTAAAAGAAAGTCCGATTTTGAAGTCTGGGGAAGTTGAGGAGTTGTACGAGAGGTAAAGTCATTGTGTGTAAATTCCAGAATAACAGACTTCTGGCATTCTCCACTGCTGTCCTTTCTTCTGTGCCAATTCAAATAGCACTCTCTCCAAAACTCCAGTTCATTTTTGTCTTACGCGTTTCAATTTCTAGCTCTAGGTGGTGGTTGTTCTACTTTCCCATTTCTGATCTAGAAATTCTGCAAGGGACAGGTGGGACACAGTCTGAAGTGACAGACAGAGAGGACTGCTTTCTGCATTTCTTTTAATTTCTCATGGTGCCGTTGGCAGTTCTTGACTCTTTCTTCTGTGCTACATCTAGTGCAGCTCGTGAAGGTTACTAACCATTTCCAGAAACTGATAAATATTCTTGCAGTACATGCTGGCAGCTGTCATTGCGCTTGTATCTTCTCCCAAGTCTTTCAGCTGTTACCAAATGTATGGAGAATACAGCATTGTGTGTTTATCTCACAGCCCTTTTGAACCAATTTGAGAACATTTGATCAAGCAATTTGTCACTGCAGCAACAATACCTCATGAAGTTGCTGAACGGTCACACTTCTGCTCTTTAGGGGAGCAAGATGTTTAGAAATTCTCTTCTCAGAAAGCTTCTGGGATTCTCTTTTTCTACAACCATAAGCTTAAAAAAATTGAATATGCTCTTTGAAAAGAATTTGAGATTCTAATAGCATGGGCTACAGTATTGGCAAAGACTGACAGTAGTCTGCTGTCTTGCTGATTATCTCTAATGGGAATTGTGAAGGCTACTTCTAGTTTTTATCGATAACTGATAACTTTTTTTTTGACAGAGTGGAAAACTAAGCAGAGAACTTGACTTAGTTAGCCACCACGTGAGAACACGGCTGGATGAACTTAAACGACAAGAGGTGGCAAGATTAAGAATGTTAATTAAAGCTAAAATGGATTCTGTTCAAGGTAAGAATACAAAATTTAACTAGGTGGGTTAACAGATGAGGTTGCATTGGACAGGTATCCAAAATGTAACAGCTATGCTTTCTTTGTTGACAACATAACAAACATAATCTGAAAGTAAGAGTGTCCTTTCTGACCAGGCCAGGGGACAGTAAATATAAATCTTGATAGGAAACTGGAGAAAAAAACATCTATTTTATAAATAACAACTTGATTTTGGCAGTGGATTTTTCAGATACTTCTAATCCTTTCTCAGTCTTTTTTTTTTTTTTTTTTTTATAGCACATCAATTTATAGATCACTCACCGAGAACTAGCAACATATACTAGCTAGGCTGTTTCAGAATACAAGACAGAATGTTTAATGTTTTTGCAAGGTGGAAAATGATTTTTTTTTTGTAGTCAGTTAACGTTAAGTTTCCATTTTCTCTTTTTAAATCCTTTTTCCACCAATAAGAACTATATTACAGGTTTATAACAGACATTAAACATTTAAATTCAGAAGATGATTTTTCTTGTTTTTGAGGATTTTTTTTAAGGTTTTGGATGAAAGAAGAACATTTGGGTTGAAAAAACATTATTTTTTTTTTTACTTGCTAATGAAATTGCTTGAACATATGCAATGTCTTTTAAAGAATAAAGTATACAGGTTTCTCAAGAATCTGATCGATATATGTTTGTTTGGGAAAAGGCGCTATCTGTTTTCATTGCTGAAGAATTTTTAAAGTTTTCATCTAGAACTAAATCTAAGATTCTTATTGGGTATTACTTTTTGAAGATAATTGGTTGCCCTTAAATAAAGATCATACTGGATTGCATGATCTTGTATCCAAAACTGTTTTTCACAATGAAGCTTGAATAAATAGGACTTAATTTGTCTGTGCAGATTATTTTCTTGCTCATAAAAAATGCTGTCAAGTAGGAGGAAGGGATCCCACTGAATGGAATAGGTAATATGTCAATCTAAACTACTGTAAGAAAAAGGATCTGTCTTCTAGGCTAATTCCATTGAGTCAAATTTAGAGATGGTAAATAGGCCAAAAAAGTATGTGTATACAAATTTGTGTCTATGGGGATGTCAGGAAAAAAGTGTGATTAATTTGGGAAAGAAGGTATTTTTAGAATACTACTACCTTTCCAGTGTGGTGTTTTTTTTTTTTTTTTTTTTTTTTTGGTGCAGCTGTAGTACAATTAATGAATAATGATACAGAGTTACTTGAGAGCTTCAAGATAACCTTTCTGTCCTTTGTTTTCTCTTCCTGGAAGTTCTAGTGCAGAGAGTGCAGTCCACCAGTAGCTAGACAGTGCAGACCAGACCTCCACAGGAGTCAGTGCATTGCCTCACGTACCTGTCAGCCCCCATGCTTTGTCATTCTCAGGAGGTCTTTTAGCTGCTGAGAGCTTGGTCTCGTGCTCCTATTGCAAGCAAGCAGTCCAGCAACATCATGTTGACACGGTGAGCTAGTTGACAGCAGCTCATGATACCTAGTTATATTGGTAGTAACTGTATACTTTATTTTTTTAGTGATTTAATCAACTAAGTAGTTCTAGCCCTATTTCCATAAATCAAGAGTAACTAACAGAGCATGCTTTAGAAAAATAGTTTTTTCCTACAGCAGATCAAGCATATAAATACATTCTGTTGCCATGACAGAGCTTACATTTAGAAGGAACAAGAACAGATTATACCAGTTCAAAATACTCAGATGACTACTAATGTGAAAGAACAAGAGTGGGAAAATATATCATGAAGTTTGTAGTGGGCCCTGTCAGTGACTACTTCACATCATGTATAACTGTATGCTCAGATTATTTATAAAATATTTATAAAAGTATCTGCACACCTATGCAAAAATCTTCTCCATGTAATACCATGTAATATCTTAGCCTTCTATCTGTTAAAATACAAAAAACTTTCTTCTCAGATGGATCAGGTTTAAAAAAAAAAAAAATCACAAGACTTGAACATATGCCCTGTCTATGTTGTGTCTTGATCCAGATGTATTTTAAAACATTTGCACCAAGAATCTGCTGAACTGACCAGTACAGGATGCAAGAACGTTAGGGGTTGGGTGACTTTATTCAAGGACAACTCTTAGATATTACAGTACTGTGGCAAGTAAATGCTGTCAAACAGAATGAGTTGTTTCTCTGTCTTTATAAGGAATGAAGGAAAACAGGTTTTGGGGCTTTTTTTTTTAATGAAAAAAAAAAAAAAAAGCTTAAAATTACACTTCCAGAAAGTGTTTCATAAACAGGCTAAGTTGCATATATTTCAGAAAAAACATGATCTCACCAGGGAGGAATGATGTTTGAAATATGCCCCAGACAGTGTGTACTGTTTTATGATAATACAAATACAGCACTGAGTGTGAGAGAAACAGTTTACCAAGGGATAACAAGTTCAAAATGATATTTTCCATTTTTTAAAAAAACATATTCTTTACTAAGACATCTGGCAAAAGCTTGCCAACATTGTTGCCCAGAACATACCAAAATATACGCTGTTTAAGATAGCATTATTATCTAGCTTTACCAGTTAAAAACCTTGGTAGCAGCCACACTTTTATAATGAAAAAATTATTCAGTCCTCAAGGAGCCTGAGGTACTTACAAAGCACAAGCTCCTGTGTGAATGTATTTAACTTCCTGATCTTGTTTGCTTTCAACCTTATTTTAATGTTTTACATTTGTACCTTGTTCTTTCAGACACTGGCATAGACCATCAGGCTCTCCTTAAACAATTTGAGCACCTGAACCATCAGAATCCCGACACATTTGAACCTAAAGACTTAGATATGCTGATCAAAGCAGTAAGTGCTAGACATCAACTACTCTGGGCTGTTTTTTATTGGTATTGTTTCTTCTTCTTTACTACTTTTTTTTTTTTTTTTTTGTAAAGGTGATATGCAGTTTTCAGTTTCAGAGAAAAGTCAGTTGTCTCCATTGCACACTTGAAAACTATTGTCAGTGTACATTACACTAGAAAGAGCCTAAATTTTGCATCCTTTAGTACCTTGACCTATCTGAAAATAGTGCAACTCTAAATCCCATACAAGTACTTGTCAGAAGTTCTCCCCTCACTCCTTTCTCTCTATATAAATGGCTTTGTTGATTTAATCTGTAATAAACTACTGCAGAGTAACTCCCGTTATTAATGGAGGCACTGCTCTCGTTAAGTTCTAGGGGAAGCTATGAATGTTGTTATGCTGCAGTAAACAAGGACTTAATGATACTATTTGAAGCTGTACTTAATTAGCACATACTTAACTTGAGTTAATTTATTATTAATTGAGAAAGGATACCTTGATGCAAAAGTTGTCTAAGCAATTGAACCTTTGCAAATTAAATGCTGTGAAAGTAATAGAGGGAGTGAAGAGAGATGTTTATGTTTCACTGTTGTGTGAAAGGGGACCACAGACTAGTCTACCTTGTGTTTAATAGGGAAATGGCAATATTACCAGCTGTGTCCCTAGACCTGAACAATGCAGGGTTTTTACATAATCTTATATAATGTGTTAATGTAATTATGTGGCGTAATCATGCGTACATATCTATATTTTTAGGCTACAAGTGACCTGGAGAATTATGATAAAACCCGCCATGAAGAATTCAAGAAATATGAGATGATGAAAGAACACGAGAGGAGAGAGTATTTAAAAACACTGGATGAAGAAAAGAGGCAGCGAGAAGAATCCAAATTTGAAGAGATGAAAAAAAAACATGGAGATCACCCTAAAGTTCACCATCCCGTAAGGCTACAGTCTGTCCTTACATATTTGTAAGGAAGCTTTCCTTTCCAGTAAGAAAAAGCTAATAACAGGAAGCAAATAACAGGAGAAATCCTCTTTATTCGCAGGATTTTTTTCTTATTGATGTGGGAGCAGAGTGTGGGAAGAGCACCGAGAACATTACAAAACCCCACTATGTGTACTTGCTTTTTTTTTTTTTTCCCCTATATAGGTAGTCTATTTGCTGGCAGAATTATTATTTACAAAGAAGATAAAATGTACAAGGAAGAGGCAAGAAGGGTATTCAAAACAGTAGGAATGCCTTCATGATATACTTGGCCTGCAAGGAACTAACTCAGAGCATCATTTTCTCTAGAAATGGCAAACCGATTGAGCCCCCTTGAGCTGTTGCTTGCAGATAAGTCAGTGTGGCCATGGCTAATTATACAAGCATTCCTTTCCCCAGAATATGCACTTTCTTGCCACTTCCCTGGGCCTTTCTGTCTAAAGGAAGTATGTGACCTGTGTAAAAAGGAAATTGAAGTAAGTTCCATTAATTCTATTTGGACCATGACTAGTCAGGGAAAAAAAAGAGCCTTTCAGAGAAACTGTATTGCAAAGCTAAGGCAGTAAAATTACACTTAATCATCTTTTGAATAGTTTTCTTTGTAACCAATCCACAGGGAAGCAAAGATCAACTGAAAGAGGTATGGGAAGAAGCAGATGGACTAGATCCTAATGAATTCGACCCCAAAACATTCTTCAAATTACATGGTAAGAAGTTTAGTTTAATTTAATTAGCAAATGTTGTCACAGTTATATTCTGCTGAAGATATTTATCCGGCATGTTTGTATTATTATAAGAAGTCTTAAAACTCAAGCAATTTGAATGAATCCAAAATGTGTAGAGAAGATAGCTATGTTATTGTGTGAAAGTTTACTGTGGGGTCTAAATGCTGAAAATGAAATCTTGAAGTACTCATAAAAGCAGAGAGCAAATAACCAGAAGTAATTGCTCAGGGAATTCTGGGTACTCACAGATCTCTCAATAACTAAAACGTTCACACACTGTGCTCTAGGAATAAGTCTTTCCCAAACACAAAGGTGTGTTTGGGAAAACCTGCTTTCTCAACACCTCAGCAGATGAGTGCCAGACACCCCTTATCTTTGGAATGGTCATAGAAGCGCCAAACCTCTTAAGTAGTTTCAAGACTTCCCTAAAAAGCACAACTCCAAATGTTCCCTGATACTTGCTCTGCGTTTCTGAGCAGTCTGCTATTAGAACAATGAAATAATAGGAGGGAAAAGTATGCATCTCAATAGGCGTTTTGTTTTAAATATGGTTATATAAATTGTAACTTTATATTCTGACCTTGTTAAATGCTTCATAATAAAGTATCCTTAAGCAGAACCTGCCTGGCACTGGACTCTGAAGGGTACAGTACAAAGAATTCGACTAATGCCAATGAGAAATTAATTGAAGGAATGGTCTAGCTTGAGTCTAACCTTTTATCTTGTTTTATTTATATATTTATTATATTTAGATATTAAACCTTATTCCTTCTTTCTAGAAAGATCTTGAAATGTAGTTTTTTGAAAAATTTTGCTCTTTTATGCAAGTCTTAATAAAACAGCAGTAGGTAAAATAACCTTTTGCCTTAAAGCTGAGTGTATCAAAAACTTTGAAGCAATTGAACAAAAATATTGCATAATAGCCCTTACTTGAAATAGACATTCCCTTTCAATTTCAGATAGCAGTAACAATACAGCTATTCAGAGTAGAACATAGCATACAAGGTGGATTGTTGCCAAGTATTCTCCTCTTGGATTGTTCATCAAAACAAACTTTAGTGATCTTTTCTTAAGCACTGCACCTTTATATAAATTTTGCACAACATTTGAGAGTCCTCCTGCTGGTTAACAGTGTTTATCTACTGACTTATGTTATTCCTGGATCTGTTTACCATTGTAGTTGTAGTTGTTAAATTGGGACAAGTTGTTCTCCGCAATATTTTCTGGCAATTACACTGGTTGCAGTCCTGTTGTGACCTATTTCAGTTTGCTAATCTAACAACTAGGGAGAATGTGCCAGTATTTAACCAATGGTTAACAGTCAGGTATCCAAAACCAGCAATACAGTTCAGCCAGTGTCTGATAAAAACCTGAAGAGAAAAACTGACATATGAAAACAGCATCTTGTTAAATGTGATTTTTAATCTGTATGGGATGTGTATGGTGATACATATTCAAATCCACGGAGAACTATTAGATATATTACTTTCTGTACATACTCATTTTGTATTTTCAACACTTCTTATTTTAGATGTCAACAATGATGGCTTCCTGGATGAGCAAGAATTAGAAGCCCTGTTTACTAAAGAGGTAAAAAAAAAAAAAAAAAAGTACAGGAACTTTACTTGTTTCAAAAAATGCTTGCAAGAATGTCTGTATTTTCCCCAAGTATATATAGGGGCTTTGGACTACAAATTAGAATACTCAGGTTGAAATGTATGAACCTTACATGTTTCTACACAACTGTAAAAATGTATGAGCAGGGAAAATAAAGTAGTTCAAAGAAAGGACTCTGACACCAGAGATGTATTGCTCGTGTATTTCTCTGCTAATTATGAGATTTCATAATTAATCTGCAGAACAGCTGTACCTGTAGAGTTTGCAGTGCTGAACTACACATGTGCTTTGGCTAGCTGTAGCCTGGTAGAGGTTCTGAAGCTGAGTAGCTGTGCATGCTCAGTGCTAGTCATAAGCCTGTAGAGAGAAAGAGGGTCACACACTTAAATACTTAGGCTGAAATTTTTGACAATGTTGAAATGAATTCATTTGCCTCATCAGATGTATACATCCATTGAAGGACACTTGTGCACTACAGAAGTGGATACAGGGTTTTCACCTCACTTCTGTCTAGCTAGTTTGGAGCACATGGACACCTAATAAAGTAGGCAAGCTGTTAGTGTCTTTAGGCCTTGGTTCCTTCTCTGTAAAAATACAAGTATTAATGGTACTTTGCCTCCCAGCATAGCAGCAACGTACTGAGATTCTACAGTGATGGGAGCTGCAGGAACAATGCGTGAAAAAAGGTCCTTGGCTTAATTTTTTCAGTAGGTTCTGTCATGTTATAGCAGGAAAAATAAAAAATCCACAACTTCCCATTCAGAGATCCATGATTATAGCTGCAACTAACTAAAGATTTTTTTCTAGATTTCACAAATCAGGGAGTAAATATACTATACACGGTATATACAAGGTGATAAATTCAACCTACTCTAAATTGTAGAAGACGTGATATTTGAAAATACAGATTTCTAATAGTACACTTCCATAATACTTTTCAATACTACTATATGGCAGTCTTTTTGACCGGTATGCCCCAGCATTTTACAGTGTTGTAATTTAAAAATAAGTAGTCTGGGGACTTACTACTTAGGGCTAGGAAAGGTAAGAAATAAGTAGAAGCAAATAAGCATGAACTCACCAGAAGGACAGCGTGCACAAAGAAAAATGGAATATTAAGCTAAGCACTCAATATGTCTTGTGATATCCTGAATGCTTACAGTGTGAGCGGCATTCTCCAATTAAAAAAAGTGTTTCTGCCCTGTTCTCTAAACTCTGCCTGCTTTGAGTCAAATATAGGATGTCTGTGCATACTGAGGTCAATTTTACCGTGATGTCTGAAGCACTGAATTACAACAGACCCCATGAATTAACTGAAAACTCGATCCTTAGCAATAACGACAGGCTTACTTGTTGCTTAAGTACTATCATAAAAGAGATTTATACCCATAGAGACACTTGGAAAATGGTGAACTCATGTTTTCAGCAGCGTTTCGTACTACTGTTCCAAACATGCTCAGTGATTTGAATGAGCAGCCCTTTCTCCAAAGTAATATTTGATACATTTGAATTTCAGCTAGAAAAAGTTTATGACCCGAAAAATGAAGAGGATGACATGGTTGAAATGGAAGAAGAGAGGCTGAGAATGAGAGAACACGTAATGAATGAGGTATGAACTAACACTTAACAGATCTGATATTTTCCTGCTACACTGAATAGAACTCCTGATGTAACAGGTTGTCTAAGTACAGTGCAAGGACATGAAACTATTGTTGCTAGGATTCACAAAGCTACAGTTCTCAAGTCCTGTGCCTAGATGTTGATGTAAATGCTTGCAGATTAGATTTATTTTTATTTAAGAAGTTCCAGAGGAAAAACTGTGCTGTAGCTTCCATCTTTTGCAGATAAATTAGAATAGAAATTCCTTGTGAATTTTCTCAAACAGCAAACACTCTAAACATGCTCTTACACCTAGCAATAGGGTAAGATTTTGTGGGAAAAACAAGTAAAGCAATATCTTCTTTCACATGGCTGGCCTTCATCCCTTCAGAAGAGGCCAGAGCACTAAAAGCATTACTTATGGCAGTGAATACCAGTGTTGGTTCTCTCTTTTTAAAGCTCAGGAAACAGAGGAAAGGGAAAAGGATGTTTTGATCTACCATTTTTTCCACTTGTAGTTTTCTCTATTCAACCATATTCCTTAAGGCTGAGGAATGGAGCAAGCCTGGACTCCTATTATTTGTGAAGGGAGTAATTTCCTCCCGTAAAGGTTTCTGACATTTTTGTTTTTATCCTGTCCAACAGTGGAGATTACTCTGACTCAGAATCAAAAAAATTATTACCAGAAAGCTACAAACCAGTTTTCTCAAAAAAGTCAGACATCCTGCTATTAGTTCTGGGGCTACAACCACACATATTTTACTTCAAAATTGATTGGAAATATAAGAGTCTTATTTCCATTTTTTTTTTTAACCATGTGCGAGTGTGAGGAAAGTTTTTAGAAGTTGTTGTAGGCATTCATTTGAAAATCGGACAGTTTAAAAATAAAATGGTTGTACTTGAAGGTATTTACATAATGATTTTAAACGTGAAGATATTTACATAATGATTTTAGGCATTGTCTCCAGCAAAACTCATCCTTTAGGTTGAGCATGATTTTTTTTTCTTCTAATAGGTTGACATCAACAAGGACCGACTAGTGACTTTGGAAGAGTTCCTGCGAGCTACAGAGAAGAAAGAATTCTTGGAGCCAGATAGTTGGGAGGTAATGAGAATGTGTTCCAAGTGCAACATGCTGCATTATTACCATCACTCTAACCAGGAAACCAGATGGCACGTCTGTGACCTTTGCCTTTTTTCAGTCTTGTTTTGGTATGCGTGTGTGGTTAAATGCCTTAGCAAAATGTAATGTACAGAATGTAACACACTAATTTAACGCAGATGTAATCTTTGTGGTTCACATACAAAGAGAAAGTCTTGCGCCACCTCGTGGAGTCTAAAAAATTTTCTACTTGCTTTTTCAAACATAAAATGGGCATTCAAGATATGAATCAATTCTGAGGGAGGATTAGAGCTCAGCTGGAAGCAAGATCTTTTTCTCCTAACTCTAAATATGTCGTAGAGTTTTGTGAGGAAAATAGCTGAGAAATAACAATTTTTTACTGTTTGAGTAAGCATACTAACCCTTTGCATTGTCATTTAGTGACATCCAGTAAGTTATACAACTCAGCTAATAATTTCAGTGATAATGTAATCAAAATAGATGTGCATTCCTGCCTAGGTATTCACGTTTGTATTTCCTTGCAGACACTAGATCAACAGCAGCTTTTCACTGAGGATGAGCTGAAGGAATTTGAAAGTCACATTTCTCAGCAGGAAGATGAACTTAGAAAGAAGGCAGAAGATCTTCAGAAACAGAAGGAAGAGCTACAGAGGCAACATGACCAGCTTCAGGCTCAGAAACAAGAGCTTCAGCAGGTACACTTAGGAGAACAGTTTTTTTTTTCCTTTTTCTTTATACTTATACGGACACTGTAACAGGTAATGACAATCCCCAGCTCTGGAGCATCCTTTACATTGATTTCTCGTATGAATCTCAGCTGAATTCTAAATAACACTGGTACTGCAGCACATCATAGTCTATTATTTCAAATTATAGCAAACTGTAAAGGTAAACAGTCACTTGCTCAGGCAGGAAGGAAAGGATGCTATCCAGGGGGACCTTGACAGGCTTGAGAGGTAGACCTGTGCCAAGCCTCATGAAGTTGAGCAAGGCCAGGTGCAAGGTCCTGGATCTGGGCTGGGACAATCCAAAGCACAAGTACTTTGTGGGCAGAGAATGGAATGAGAACAGCCCTGAGGAGGAGGACCTGGGGTCGTTGGTTGAGGAGAAGCTTGACATGAGCCAGCAATGTGTGCTTGCAGCCCAGGAAGCCAACCACATCCTGGGCTGCATCAAAAGCAACACTGGCAGCAGGGCAAGGGAGGAGATTCTCCCCCTCAGCTGCTCTTGCGAGACCCCACCTGTAGTACTGCATCCAGCTCTGAGGCCCCCAGCACAAGAAGGACAGGGATGTATTAGAACGAGTGCAGTGGAGAGCCACAAAGGTAATCAAAGGGCTGGAGTGCTTCTGCTATGAAGATGGGCTGAGGGAGTTGGGATTGTTCAGCCTGGAGAAGAGAAGGCTCCAGGGAGACCTCAGTGTGGCCTTCCAGTACCTAAAGGGGGCACACAAGAAAGCAGGAAAGGGACTCTTTGTCAGGGCATGTAGCGATAGGATGAGGAGTAATGGTTTTAAACTGAAAAAAAAGGGTAGATTGAGATGAGATATTGCAAAGAAATTCTTTAATACAAGGACAGTGGGGCCCTTAAACAGGTTACCCAGAGAAGCTGTGGATACCCCATTCCTGTGTTTAAGGCCAGGCTGGATGGTGCTTTGAGCAGCCTGGTCTAGGGGAAGGCATCCCTGCCCATGGCAGAGGGGTTGGATTTAGATGATCTTTAAGATCCCTTCTAATCCAAACCCTTCTGTGAAACAGTGCAAGTGTCGCACCTCAGTAGTTTGCCCATTAACCAAGATTTTACATGACGACTGTGCATATTTCTCTGAAGTGTAAATCACTTATGTCACATCAGAGAAAATGATGTCAGAGTGAAGTTTTTAACTCTGTTTTGTATTTTTTCACCAGGTTGTAAAGCAGATGGAACAAAAGAAACTACAGCAAGGAAATCCACCTGCAGGACCAGCTGGAGAACTGAAGTTCCATTCCCGTATGTATCTTTCTATGCAGACACACAAAATTTAAGATCTCCAATATGAGTCATTAAGAAAATATATTTTCTGTTGAAACTCTTAGTATACTGTAGTTTTAATGATCTGCATCGGGAGATTCATTAAACTGTCTTTAAGGGGGAAACTGCTTTGCAGCAGTTTTAATTAACAGCATAAAATGGACAGAGAGGAAGGATTGCAGTTCACTGGAGTGTTTTGCCTGTTAGTTATCCTAGATAATGTTATTTTTAGGCTAAGATTTGAGTGTGCAGAGGAGAATAGGGACACGAAAAACGACCAGGTCTGTCTGATATCCCATAGCTGCATTACCAGTGCAGAAATAGGTGTGTTAAAGGTAGTTCGCCTTGTGTATGCCACTCAAATGAAGTATATTACAGCACGCAAGAATGGGAAGTTACAGTGATTTAAGTTCCACTGCTATTGTACAACCCTGCTGTTGATCTTGGATGTTTACACAAGAACTGATGTTGATGCAGCTATCATTTCATGGCTATCTGGTTAGGCAGCCAGATGAAAGCTGCCTGCTCTTCTGCTAGCTCTTGAAATTTGAGATTGTAATCCAGAATTGCAATCCCAGGCTAAGCCTGCAGGGAAAAAAAAAAAAAAAGCATTTAAATGCTTTCAATCTGTCTGTCTTCTGTGGTCGATTTAACTGCAGTTGGGCACAATATGACATGACAAGTTTTAGATAGCATGAGCAACCAATTACTTCAACACCTATAGAGGATGATAAAGTCATAAATCATTGCATACAATCATGGATGACTAAAGAAGTGGTCAGGTATATTTTAACGCTTCTTATCCTCTGCTTTCGTACGCATCCTTAACTTTTTCCTCCCCCTTGAGAAAGGTTGAAAATAACATTTTTTTGGCTTCCGTGTTCATATGTTAATATTGTAAGTACAGCTCAAGGAATTAACAGTCATCTCAAACATAAGGCTTTGGGTTATATCCAGACAGCCTTTTGAATACTGGATGGTCTTAACTGGTCCTGCAGGGCCAACAGTGAGACTTAAAACCTTAAATTCAGTGATTACAGCTCACTTGGCTGAATACCCTGAAATTCTACCCCTAAGTTACACAGTTTTGTGAGCAGAGCAAGAAATAATTGAACTTGAGTACCAATTCCATTTTATCTTGATTTGTTTCAAAGCTGCCTGTGGCTAATTTCAATTTATGACCCTTAGTTATGAGAGCCTCTCATCCCCTTGCCTCCCTTTTGTTAACATTTCACTGTGTAATAGCAGATGCCCAGGGACTTACTATAGTGATAAAGCTTAAAAAAAGGGCAGTATTGTAACAGATACTGTTCTTAATACCTGTATTATTTTATGTAAAAACTTTTTGCAGAGACATTTAGTTAGGTATCCTAAGCTTTCATTGACTTAGAACTAGTCAGTACACATTCACTGAATTAAGGAAATCCAAACTGTGAAAGTTAGCCTTATTCCAAGGTGGGCAAAAGGTGAAAATTGTAAGGATTGTCAGTGTCATGATGGGTAAAATATAGGAACAAGTCATTTATATTTTTTCCCAAGCTTCCAACGTTGGGAATAAAGGTTTCATAAACATGTAACGTTTTAGAAATAACAAATTAATCTCCCAAAAGCCGAAGCATTATGCAAATATAAGCACTTTACAGAAAATAGAAACACCTACCTATTTAAGAGTAAACTGAATATTGTAATTTGGCAGTCTATTGTGTGATCTCAATCTGATTTTGTTTTAAGTCACATACAAAATTCTGGCTTCCATTTACAAACAAAAAATAAGGTTTTATTTGATTGTTACAATACTAGAAACATTTTCTTTGATACTTTCAACATACGGGGCCAGTTTAATTGAAGAGTTGTAAGTAGTTTTATTCTTGTTTTACAGCTGGGGAGCACAAAGTTGGAGATGCACCAAAACATCCTGCAGGAGATGATCAGCCTTTACCACCAGGACATGTTCAAGAACCAGCTGCTAGAACTGATCAAGTTCACCCTTAACCACTCGTGCCTCAACTTTATAGCATCTTTATTATTTTGGGGGGAGGGTAAAAGGTAGGGAGGGAGGGAAACAAACTCCAGTGAAACAAATTCCATTTTCTTCCCCAGATTATAAAGTCATTAGGAATATTATAGGTTAAATATCAATCAGACTTGAACCATAAATTAAACTAATTTTCTTCCTGATCCATCAGTGAGAAAGGCAACAATGGGATCCTTCAGAGGATATAATGGAGGAGGAAACAATTTTAAAGGTTTTTGTGGCCAAGAGAGCTGTTGCACTCTTATCTTAAAAAAGGAGATGTCTGCCATTGTGTGTTTAGACACAAATCAGAATCTTTTCAGAGAAGAAACAAGAACTGGGCTGAATATCAAGCTAAGTCTTGTTTTATGTAGAAACTCCTTCCAGAAATGCTGAGAAGCAAAGTAGGGAGAAACAGAGACCATAGGTGAAGGTCTACCATTTCCAGTACTACCAACCACTTTCTTGAGACCAAATAAAAATCAAACTTCTTACGCCTAACCTTTAGAAAACTTGCACTTTCTAAAATCCAACCACCACAAAAATGCATGGAATACTGAATATTTTTCATGTTTACAGAAGCCTGAAAATTTCACTGTAAGCCTTCAAAAGAAATACTCAACTTTGGGTGTATTGGTCTGAACCGTCCTTGTTAAGATTAATTCTGTGTGGCAGTTGTATACTGAACTGGCTCTCGGGACAGTGCTTTTGTCCCTGTTTCTTTCATCAGGTGCCAGCTGATTTCAAAATTTTGCATGCTATTAAATAAGCTTTTTATGTTGATGGAAATATTGTGCAAAACAGAAGACCACTCACTGTCTTCTTCTGTACAGATTATCCTACCTCCTATGATAATACCAGATTTTTTCAGAATGCACCATATGCTTCAAGAAGCTCTTCTCAGACATGAATTTTTGACTTGTTAAGAGTCTCACTATTAACGCTTCTTAGTCTTTAAGCAGTTAGCTGATGTAAGTTTATGAAACGTCCTGAACCAAGGGTGCTACTAGATTGTATGATTTTGGCATTGAACCAGGATAGCTCCCTCATATTGTAAGCCAGAATTTTTCAAAAACCAACAAAAAAACAACAAAAAAAACATTATGCCACTACAAAACCACCGTAAAAGTTGATTTACCTGGGGGTTTTACTATAATGTTGAAAAGCTATGCGATTGTCCTTATTTGTTATCTGTTGAGACTACCCTAAGGTATAAACCCTGTCTTTTTTTAAACGTGAATTGTTCTGATTGTATAACGCTGGCTTTGAACTGATGTACACACACTTAAGCAAGCGTCCTTTGAATTGCCTTCCTGTTAACAGCAAGCGTCGGTCAAAGAGATCATTGGGGTTTTGAGCAAAGAAGCAGAGGCCAAGCCTGTGTTATGAACATTATGACGAGATGTTCCTTTCAGAATGAGACTCAAACATTTCAAGCAAACTCAAAAGAGATGGGCAGCAATTACTAACATTTTGTATTGTCATTTGAGGAGTTTTTCACTGAAGAGTTGTGACTGGTAGAGGCTAGTCATGTTCCATACACATTTCATGCTTCCATCAGGATTGAGCACATTCATGATTTTCACACAATGGAATAGAACTCACTGCTAGAATAGATTAGGTTTCTTTATCTGTTTCATCTTAATTGTTATGTCACATTTCTTTTATTTATACCACTCAAGCAATTAGATTTTACCTTTTTTTTTTTTTGCTGTTGTTCTATTTGCAAGTAGTTGACATTTTAATTTAGTTTAAAAAACAAACAAAACACCATCTCCACAGTTTGTTACTTCCATGTAATTCTAATACCAGTTTAATTATGTCTTTGCCAGGAGACTGAAATACCTTTCAACAACTTTATCTGTTTGCTAAGAGGCCCAGATATAGTTACAGCGCTTCTCAGTGCAGGGCCCTGGCTTTGGGGTTGTAACCTGACAGGAGCAGCGCAAGGAAGGAAAAAAAAAGGGTGAGTTATTCAAACATCATGGAAAAGGTGAAGGGAGTTTTTTCTTCCTGTCCCACATGGAAGTTCACAAAGGAAGAGTGATACAGCCTCAGACGTTTGTAGAGAATCAAGGACTAAAAACTTTGATCTGAGAACATTTCTACCATACAAATTATTCCTTCATGTTACAACTGCCTCATAAATGAAGGCGGCTATATGTGATGCAGCATATGCTCTCAAGTGCTTGCCACAACTCAGGCTTCAATTTCAGCATAGTATCTGTTACATTTCTATCATTAAAAACTTGACTCTCCCTGATACAGGAGAGGAGCATTATATCCCCCTTACCCTGTTTATTTTGAAACATCCAGAGAGCTTTGCCCAGAACCATTGTAACATGGGTGCTGAACTCATCTTCTGCTTGCTGCAGTGTTGTGTTGGTGGTGATTGAAGCAGCTGCTTACGAAAAGCCAGAGCTTTCATTTGTCATTTCATGAGTTAGTGAGTTTCTGGTTTTACATTTCAACTAACCACAGAGGTGCATTCAGCATAAAGCAATGCTCACCTTCCCTTCAACTGCTGTCTGGTACCTAAATGTTCAGAAATGTTCTTGTCAGTGTTAATTTTAGTAATAGGCTTGCATTTTAACAAAACATGTAGTCTTTCTCCTTGTTTTTTTTTAAGAAGTAGAAGCAGTCCATTTTTTAAACTTTAGAATTCTTGATTGGATTTATCTCTAACAATAATCAAAAGTTCTATTCCAACTATTTGCCCTAAAATTATGTGGAAGTCAACGCCTTAGTCCTCAATAGCACTTATGTTACTTAACTCCTAACTGAATAGACTTTAATTTTGCTGCCTAGATGGTTTTGAGATGAGAGCCCAAATTACAGCTTCATGTTTGTTTGCCCAATTCAGAGTTTCATATGCATTGTTACCTCTTCCACAGGGCTGCATAGATAGCAAGAGCTGAGTGGACATCCTCTCAGAAGATGGTCCACCAGGTCTGCTCTATCAGCAGCCAAGCTTGACCTGATACTGCCCATCTAGTCCTCCTGTGTGAAGGAAGGACATCATTCTTCAGGCCCAAGCTAAAATATGTCTCTGGTTGAGCACAATACAGTCAAACTAGTTTTGTGGATTCATTCTGAAATACAGTTTAACTAAGAGTTATCTCACTGTAAGGAACATCTGCCATAGAGGTTATGCAGTGTGTTAAAGTCACACCTACACATGAAATGTTTAACTGATTTGATGCTTTTTAAAATGTCTTGTTTTCAGTGATGATTTCTTCTTTTAATTAGGTTCTCTCTTTTATGAAAGAGACTAAAAAGTGTTGTATTATTCACCTAAAGCATGTTTCTGCCATGGTACTGATTTCTCAGGAGCTGTTTAAAGTTAAAAAAAATAATACAGTGAAGTCAGGAAATAGAAAGCTATAATCACGGAAACAAGGGACTGGAATACCTTGGGCACCAGCGCTTTCACCTGTACTCTACTTTTGATTTAGGAGGTGATTAGAAGAAAACTGAATGTAACTTCATACAGGCACCAGTTCCAAGACAAAGATGCAAAGAGTTGGTTTTGTACTTGGCTGGGATTTCACTAGGAGGATGAAGGGGTAAGATTTAGTCAGTGGTGTACAAATTCATATTTTTCAGTGCAATATATGTAGAAAAAAGCCCCACTCAATACTTTGTATTGATTAGTTTTTAACTGGATTAAACTGAAACTCAGCGCAGTGACAGACGTCTAATGTTTTATTGTCAAAGGGTGAGAAATGGGCATCTGCTGCTGGGCAGGTGGTGACCAGGACAGGGAGCACTCTGCCCTGCCTCCTCCTATGGGGTAAGAGGGTTTGGGGACCAGGGAGGGGCTGTGCCAGCCCCATGCCCGCTTGGGGAAGTCTGCCAATGCAGGACTTGAGACAGTCCCAACGCTGTTCCCAAGGGAAAACAGGCGGTGGTTCAAGGTGCTGACACTGTGCATGGTTTCCCTTTCCTGTTACAGGGTTTGTGTAGGGGGTGAGCACATCCAGCCAGGCAGCTGTGGCTGGGCAGGCTTTGGTCTGTGGGCAATGGTACAAAGTCTTTTGGTGGCTTAGATCTTGCCTGTGTGAACAACTTGCCTTTCCTGCTTGTCCCACATTTTCCTTTCTGGAAAGATGTAAAAAAGAAGTTAAGTACTTTTTGTTCTTACGGGTCCCAGCTGTGTCACTGCAATATCTATTCACTCACTGATTATGTATTTAAATGCTCAATTTTCTATATTCATACAAACAAAACCAACAAGTAAAACTGTAACGTCATGAGAAACTCTAGCTATGAACACCTCACACATCTGACTTGTTGCAGAGAAAACCCAGAGAAGTTCAAATGTTTAGGAGCAGATTTTGTTGTAGATTTTTTTTCTTTGCTGTCACATTTTGCTTTCAAAGCCAGGTGTCAGCCATTTCAGGATGTCAGAATGGCTGTAGCAATGTGTATTTTGGGGAGAGGCCTGGGACACAATGCTACATGCAACCACATGAAACTTCCATTCTGTAAATGTATTTTGAATAATAATAATAATTAAAAAAAAGCAGGGTGGCATTCTGCAAGGAAGTGAAGCTCTGAGCTAAGGACTGTCCTTTTGTAATATATGGAAAAAGTAGGTAGCAGATACCAGGAACCATCATCAAGGTTGGCCCTAGAGGTACGTTTTTGTTTGCATTTTCAATATCTGCTACTTAGTGAAATTAAGAGGCAGTCGTATCATACCAGTTAAGTTAGTCCCATCTGAAAATAGAGTAAGTCGCCAAATTATGATAAGTGTTTTCTAAAAATGAACTTGCTACAACTACAAAATGGGGAACTAGCTTGAGTCCCATAATTTACGCATTCACAGATAGCAACTACCAAACCAATTTACAGTTACCCCTATGTTTTTAATGCCTTAAAAGTGATACTTGTCAGAATCCCTTTGTGTTCAATAGTAACTTTTTGAAATTACACTATCTGATGTTGTGTTCAACAGCCTGCATGCTTGCTTGCGTGGTAAAGTAAAACAATAATGACGAAAAGGACTTTTTTCCCTCCACAAAAATACTCAGTTTCCTAAAGCTAGTACATTTTTCAGTGACAAATATGGAGAGGGAGCAGCACTACAGTGCTGACCTCTCCACTCTTTGCACCTTCTCCATCATTTCAAGAGGCTGTCAGTCTGAATGCCTACACAGTGCCTGCTGTTCAGCCTCTGTTTCAAACAGCTTCTGTTCCTTCAGGTGTGCATTCCTGTAACACACAATAGCTCCGTAGGCAGATTCCTAGAAGATAACTCCTGTGAGCCATTTCTGTGTTATAGGAAGTGACAGTGGGTATAAGATTTTCCTCTCTAATACCTCGTTTCACACCTTCCCATTAGCCTAGAACCGTTGTCAGCAGAGCATTGAGAGGAGGACTTCAGTTTCTGTGCTCCATAACACTGATGACACTGGAAAAAGTAGGCTGGAGATGCAGGCAGCCCTCCACCCTGTGCATCATACCAGGAAACCCTGCTGTGTGAATTCAGACCCCATCTAGCAGGAGAGGATGAATTATTCAGCCATGGCATAGAACTCTATGCAAACCTGTACGTATGGATATTTCCACAGCCACACAGAGACACCAGGTACTTTAGTAGCAATGAGTGAAGCTCCTGAGCCTGCATCTATACCAGAGACTGCACAGACCTTGCCAGTGCATTTAGTGCCAGGGGGAAGTGCCACAACATCTGTCAGAAAGCAGAACGCTTTCTCACATGATCAGTGCTTACAGTTGCACGCCATTTCCTCACTAGAGGGAGTCTAAGACAAGGATTACTGAGCACTCCTAAAAACAAGCTGTAAAGCAGGCTGGTGGCATAATAAAATAGGGTGTTGAGAGCTGAATGATCCCTCAAGAGCCAAATAAGAACTGCTGCGTTTCTAAAGGGCTTTTGGTTTTGCCCTTTTCTGAGGATGCATCTCTTACAATATGCTATTTCCTTGATGAAGAGCCCCTGAAAGCGGGAATGAGCACGGAGATGATGATGTTCTTCCTGAAAACAGACATCTCCATGCTGTGCTTGATCTCCAAGTGCAGTACACCATAGCTGGATATCAACAATATGAGAGTCACTTAGTGTTTTAGACACCCCAAGAGAGCAGCCAGGAGAAGATACTGTTTACATTTACAGCTAAAAACCAGAGTCCTTCCAGAGTAGAAGCCTACACATCAGACAGCGCAATATAAAGAACACTCAATGCTGCACTATTTCTGCCAAAAATACAGCTGGAGTAAACATGCCAAGTCGTTGTCGCTCCTGACACTGCTTAAGGAACAGCTTTGGAGGTAGTTGGTAAGGTTTGTTTTTTTCCTCTCCATATTGGCTTTTGTTTTTCCCTTCAGGAATTCTGCACTTCAGAACTGTATGTATCAGAGCCAGTTTAGGGCAGCTAGTTCATTCAGGCTCTGAAGCTCCCATGGAAGAACAGTTACCAACGGGCAGCAAAGCCAACCAGTAAAATCATGATGTTAAATATAAGAACTGGGATAAAAGAGTAGGCTGTTGTGATCAAAGCCTGCCTTTTGTTTATGATCAGTTTTCCTGTTCCCCTAGTTTAATCGTCTCTGGTTAGTGTTGTGCTACTTAGTACACATAAGACTGCAGCTCATTTTCAACTACAATTGTTTTACATTTATCTAAGTGCACTCTGTGCATTTTTTAGCAAGGAAGAAGGAAAACCTGCTCTAAGTGTTCACTTATTCATACTGACCGAGCATTACAAAATTATCAAGAACTTAATTGCACGTGCTATTTATAGTCTTAGCGTGTATTTTGTGCTATGTTCTCACATCTAAGAAAGTGTTAAATGTAAAAACTCCTATGTCATCATTGCATGAATCCAAGATTCAGTTAGCATATGCACACATCTACAGACCACTAATGCAACAAAAACACCAGCTGCCCGTGAAGAGGAACAGGCTCCCTGACTCTTATTTCCATGCAACTCGGCCATAACAAGGAAGCCACAATAGAGAGCAGCAAGGTGACCTTGACACGCAAAGTCAGGAGCTACTAGCCACGTTCACCTGACTTCAGGGGGATTAAGGTTTCCAGGTTTCCAAGGACAGTCAGGTTACGAAGTGAGAAAAATTACGCTGAGCAAGTAGAGAACTTTTAGGAAGATTTTGCCTTGGCTTGTAACAACTTCATTTCCTCACCGATAAGCCACGTTGTCTTCACAGTGTTTATGGATATTTAAGATTTCTGTTGATTTAGACCTCGCTTCAGTTCCCAAGCTCTGCCAGCAGCATGCAGAGTGCAGGTAGCTCCTGTGGAGAGGGACAACACCGAGCCTTTATTTCTCTTTGCTATTCATTGTAATAGCATGTGCATCTAGTAATAAATGGCTTTCTTCTTCCCCTCAATCCCCTTACAGTTACTCCAAAAACAGTAGCATTCAAAGGAAGTGTAGAAATGAAGCATTTGGAAGAAGCTGCTTTGAATTTCCAGATTTTGGGCTTTCATCCTAAACAAGTAAGTCATTTTATGAAAAGTTATTCCTGAGAGAGAAAGGCACAGGGTTTCTTTCTGAGTAACACGCAATGTAATGCTGAAAAGAGCAGCAGCAGTTCTGCTAAAAGATCAGAAGGATCCACAGGTACTTCAGTTTCAGGTACATGTGGAAGAGATCATTTAATTTCTGGAAGACAGGAGCTGTCTGGATTTACAAATTGGTAGGACTACAGCTTGTGTTAAAACAAGATTATTTTTTTTCCTGCCCCATGGTCCACTTTAGGACTCCTAAATTTTTATCTTGCTGTGACAAGGGTGGGTGCTTCTTCAGCCCAGAGTTGTGACAATCCTTTCTTCTACCTCAGACACCCTCACACGAATACACAACTGTACCTGTGTGATCACACAGGATAGCTCCGAGTAACACTAGGAATTTTTCTACCTGCTCATCATAGCACACACACTCAATTCTCTAACAGCTGGTCATTTTCCTCAGAGGCCCTCAGAAACTAAGAGGATGCAAAACATTTGGGTAGATGCTCTTTAAGACATTTGGAAACCACTTCCCCAGAGAAGGTGGCTATGTCCTGGCCATCCAGCTTTACATCCATAGAAGCGCAGAGAGTTTTAAGATGGCTGATGCTAAGGAAGAGCAAAAGCGCTACTCCTGGTGAAGTTTCACAGGCTTTGTCACAAGCTATCTTAATTAAGCATTAAAAAATAAAAAGTCATCCCACCCAGGTCTGATTCACATTTTCTCCCGATTTGAAACACCTACACAGCTCTGCACTTGCAAGCCAATGCATGCAAAAATAAAGAAATAAAATCCAGATGCATATTTAAATCTAGCTGGAGGTCCAGATTGAGTTTGTGAACTAGAGCTAGCTTGGGAATTTCAAGTGTCTGCAGTATCTGTATTTCCCCTTGAAATCAGGGAGCCAGATCCCTTCACCAGACTTGAAAGGATTTAAGAGTTTTTAAGAAACTTACAAAATATGGGAAAGGCATAGTTCTTGGAGTTTACGAAGTATTTTCTTGAGGAGATATTTTGAATAGCGTGACACTGATGCTTTACCAGAAAGTAGATTGTTTGCAGGGAAAGTGCTCACGCTCCATAATTCAGCACCTTTTAAGTTGTGCTGGTGTAGCTGCTTGGGGGACCGTGAGAAGGACTAGCTGACAAATTTCATAAGTCAGATGAATTTCCAAGGAAAACATGTAATTACACAGTTTGTTACAGAAGCCCTCCAGCTGTTTAGTTACTGAATTATACGTACACTTTCTTATGTAGAGGACTAGCCATTAGTATTTAAGCTGTCTAAAGAACATCACATCTCATGCTTATTGTATTCCTCAGTGAGACTGCAACGTGCTTCCTGTATAAATACTCAAATATATAAACACCCAGGCTGTGAAGAGCTTGATAAATGAGTTTGACCTCCTTTTCACATTCTTATCTGCTTATCTAGCACTAGCAAACACTGTATCTGGTTCTTTTGATTATGTAGGTTTTCTAAAAGCCACAGATACTGTTCTTAGGCTGAGTGAGCCAGAGTCCAAAAAACACCTGTCTTTGTGAAGTGATTCAAACCCAGCGGTTACTGGAGGAGGATATAATCAAGGATAACATCAGCCAGGAGCTACCAGGCAATTCAGATGGCTGTTTCCACTTAAAATCTGTGCTTCAGATAGCTCCTACAGCTTTTATGCTTGGCAAAAACAGTTGCTTTCAAAGTCATGTACAAGTAATGCATAAAACCCTGAAAAAAACCATCACACACACACACACAAAGATATTGCTAAGACTTCCAGGTATGTATAATACATCTTTGGGTCCTTTCCCTGTAAAGGAATTATATTTGATTTAACTTGAAGGGAAGTAATTTTGTTTCAGGTGCAAAGAACCATTTGGGACAGGAGAATATAACTTACAAGTCACTGTGCAAGCGTGATTCAAGACCTCAGCTGTAGCTATTGAATTAGTCCATACCGAGCTCCAGCAGACCTGTTCTCTGGGTGTGTTATTTTGCCACTGAGACTTCACAGAAGTTCCAAGGAACAGCTATAAACAACGGTTGAATTTAAGCTTGGATTTTTTTTTTATTTCTGGGAATTGCTATATTTCAAAGTGGTTTACTTGCCACTATTAAATTTGGGTAAAGCGGCTGATTAAAAAACAAACAAAAACACGTAAAAGAGCCAAAAATTGATGTTCTGATATCTTTAAGTCAGCCATTCCACCACCAGTTGGCCTTCTGGGAGATACCCCATCTCATAGAAACAGTTTCAGTTTTCCCTCTCAAGTCCAAGACCTAATTTCACGCTTACCCTGCTGTAATATTCTAGAATTGAGAAAATAATATTGGTTTTAGATTTTATACTTGAGACGCGTTAGCACCATACCCTTGTCTTGGGGTTACTTCTCAGCTACTCTGGCACTAAACGATAGGGCGCTCTCTAACTGTGACTTCACAGCAAGGTAAGTAACAGAATATTTTAGTTGGAGGAGGTGATGGCCAATAGGCTGGAAACAGCCTGCCCGAGATGAGTGCTTGTGTTGCCAGAGGATTCATACCTTTGCTCTTCCTCCTGCTGCTGAGGTGGAGGAGTGACACACCCACACACCCCAAAAGAAACCACCCTTTAACAAGGGGCAAGATTTCTCAGTTTTAGCACGTGTAGCATCTCAGTGAGGTATTGAGGACTCGAAGAGCAGCAGGAAAATCCTTTCTTTTGCAATTCTTTCTTTTGTAAAGACCCACTCTTGGTTTAGTGTCCCAGGAATATTCTAAGCCTCTCTCTCACTTTAGCAGCCTCGTGTTGTCTCAGAGATAAGAAAGAATCCGATACAAAGCATAGTTAATAAGACTGTCTTGAAGTTTCCATATCAGATTTTGTACCGAACAATATTGGAGTTATATGATATAAAGACTGGACAGAGCTGCCTGAAGCCAACCAAGTCAAAATATTACACCAGAGAAAGTGGATTGCATTTTTTAATATGAGGAAACTACAGCTCCCCTCCAAAGGCATCCAGCTGTTACATTAGGGTGAGAGGTTATTCATCCAGTGACATAATACTACAAAGGAAGCTCAAGTTTGCAGGTAAGCTGTTTTATTATTTGCTATCTTTCAAAGGTTGGTTTAAATCTAGATTCTAGTTTGCAAATCCTTAAACTTCTTTTAAAGCAGTTGGATAAGGGGATGAAGCGCTCCCCAGAGTTATTAAAGGTATCGGAGTCTTCCTTAAAAAAGATCACATTTTCAAGTATTTCTATAATGTCATAATAATGTGGAAATCATTGAACTTTCCATCTCACAGTTTGTACCAAATGATCTAGAGCCACTCCTGAAACTTCAAGGAATGAACCGATGGAGCTTTTCCCCTATAGCTCATAAAGGATCAAATCAAACCTCTCCATGAATGCCTATCGGTATTGGTTTTACTTAAGCCCTTTCAGGAAGGGGATGAATTGCAAGTGCCAGCACACCGCTTTAAGCAGGCATTCTCTGAACTGCATCCAGGTTTTTCGTCAGTAGACATCTGTTGAATTTAATATACTTTAGCGTAGTTTCTCTGTGAGTCTATGTGAAAAACAGTGATGACTGAAAACTGGGGAATGAGAACTTACTATTCAATATCTTGTGGCCTGGTGGTAATTTGGCACTACTTTTTAAAGCGTGATTGGAGATTTTTCTATGAACACGTTAACTCCCTTTACGATAGCTCAGTAAAAGACTATTGCTACTGTAAATCATTACAGTTCCTCCTGCTTTGTACGAGCACTTAAAAGGTTCTTAACAAGCTACTAATAAACTATCTCTGATTGCGAATCAGGGTCACACAGAGCATGTAAAGAACAAGTATTAGCTTTAAAATGGAGCAAAGTTTAAAAAGGCCATTTCAATAAGATCAGTCCAGAGCATGATTTTCTTCTCACAAGGCAAATACTACCAGAGACACAAGAGACAAGATAGCATATTCCTTTTTTCTTGATTGCCTTTCCCCCCCCCCGCCAAGTTCTCTTATTCCTCTCCTTCCCCCCTTTCTTAAAAAAGGGATTAGAAAAACATAAATTCCGGTCCTTCTAGCCAAGAAGCATCTACCACTTCAGAGATACCATATGTCATTACACATCCAAAGGCTGCTGAGTGTGTTACACCGCAGCGCTGCATATCTGGCAGGAACAGAAACAGCATGGGTTTTGGTAGCTGGTTTAAGGAGCCACAGAAATATCTTGAATGGTCGTATTGGTCAAGTTCTGACTGCAGCTCACAGGCCTACGACATGCCTTGAAACTCGTTTTTTCCCCCCATTAAGCTATTCAAGAACACAGCAGAAGTGATATGCTTTGTTGGTCCATACAGTAATGAACGAAATAAGTAGAAAAATCAAACCGAGGAATAAGAATTTATCAAGAATAATAATAAATAAAAAACAAGAACGTGCCTTATAAGCTGCATGATTGTGCTCACACAGATCTGTACATATATATAAATTCATGTTGAATACATCAGTTCAAGGATGCATTGCAGGGAGATTCTCAATGTAAAGATTTCAGCTATGGATGTCCAGACAGCACTTGACAGAAAAGAATCAGGAGAAAATAATGGCTACTTGCTACAGAGACATTTATAAAGATAGAAATTGCCTTTAGAAAAACATCTGTTTGCTGTCTGGAATTCCAGATAAATGCTCAACAAACACGAGCTATCCCCATGCTTGGAGAAGCCAGCCATCGGTTCTTCAAAATCAAGCCACCCTGATGTGCTCAGCAAGTGGTATCTCTGCAGAGCATTTGCCATTCTACAAAAACGTCATTAGAATTAATTGCAGAGGGCAGTTTCTTTATTTCCTTAGGGCCTAAGTTTATCAGGATTTTATGTAAAGGAAGCTCTTTTTAGGGCACACTGCTCTAACAAAACCCACACCTTTCACACACCGCTCTTCCTACTCATCTTACAGGTCTTTTCCACCCATCCTATGACAGAAGCATTAACCTAGCGGCAGTTTTTCCCCTCAAATTTTAAGGCTAAAATAGAGCTACCAACAGCTGAAAAGAACATCAGAGGAAAAAAGCAAGGCGTTGAAAAAACTGTTCCCATTACCCAGCCTCTCTGGGAGAGGGCAGGAGCTCAACAAACAGATCTCAGACCAGGTCATGAGCATTCAAATACCTCAACAAACAGACTTATACAAGTGGTATAATATCCATATTTGCTCACATTAGAAAAAAATAAATTAAAAAAAAGTTTTTTTTTTTTTTTTTTTTTTTTTTTTTTTTTACTTACAAGACACAGCAAGAAGATCTCAGGAGCTGCTGGATGGGAAGAAAACTTTTAACCCAGCCCCTGGGGAACAGCACAGCTGTAGCAGTAAAAACACCATCAAGGCCTGTTTGGGTCAGCTGCATACTCCCACCAATTTAATAGTGCTCAACACCAAGAAGGAAATCCTGGTGCTAATGAACTCCCTGACAAACTCTTTTGGATTTAAAGGCTCAGGATGTAACAGGGGAGCCTGATTTGAGACTTCCTCAAGTCAAGGACTCATACTGCTACCACTGGTAGTCAGTGGCCCTCTCTATGCCTCGGCTCTGCTCAATAACTGGTTATTATAGCAACATTTCACAGAATCACAGAATTTCTAGGTTGGAAGAGACCTCAAGGTCATCGAGTCCAACCTCCAACCTAACGCTAACAGCCCTCCACTAAACCATATCCCTAAGCTCTACATCTAAACGTCTTTTGAAGACTTCCAAGGATGGTGACTCCACCACTTCCCTGGGCAGCCTGTTCCAATGCCTCACAACCCTTTCAGTGAAGAAGTTCTTCCTAACATCTAGCCTAAAACTCCCCTGGCTCAACTTAAACCCATTCCCCCTTGTCCTGTCACCAGGCACGTGGGAGAACAGGCCAACCCCCACCTCGCTACAGCCTCCCTTGAGGTACCTAAAAAGAGCGATAAGGTCGCCCCTGAGCCTCCTCTTCTCCAGGCTGAACAAGCCCAGCTCCCTCAGCCGCTCCTCGTAGGACTTGTTCTCCAGGCCCCTCACCAGCTTCGTCGCCCTTCTCTGCACCCGCTCAAGCACCTCGATGTCCTTCTTGTAGCGAGGGGCCCAAAACTGAACACAGTACTCGAGGTGCGGCCTCACCAGAGCTGAGTACAGGGGGACGATCACCTCCCTAGCCCTGCTGGTCACGCTGTTCCTGATACAAGCCAGGATGCCGTTGGCCTTCTTGGCCACCTGAGCACACTGCTGGCTCATATTCAGCCGACTGTCCACCATCACTCCCAGGTCCTTCTCTGCCTGGCAGCTTCCCAACCATTCCTCTCCCAGCCTGTAGCTCTGCTTGGGGTTATTGCGCCCCAGGTGCAGGACCCGGCACTTGGCCTTGTTAAACTTCATGCAGTTGACCTCAGCCCATCGGTCCAGCCTATCCAGATCCTCCTGCAGAGCTTTCCTACCCTCAAGCAGATCGACACACGCACCTAACTTGGTGTCATCTGCGAACTTACTGAGGGTGCACTCGATGCCCTCGTCCAGATCATCGATGAAGATATTAAAGAGGACCGGCCCCAGCACCGAGCCCTGGGGGACGCCACTAGTGACTGGCCTCCAACTGGACTTGGCTCCATTCACCACGACTCTTTGGGCCCGGCTATCCAGCCAGTTTCTAACCCAACGAAGCGTGCGCCAGTCCAAGCCAAGAGCAGCCAGTTTCTTGAGGAGAATGCTGTGGGAGACGGTGTCAAAAGCCTTGCTGAAGTCAAGGTAGACCACATCCACAGCCTTTCCCTCATCCACCCAGCGCGTCACTCTGTCATAGAAGGAGATCAGGTTCGTCAGGCATGACCTGCCTTTCATAAAGCCATGCTGACTGGGCCTGATCGCCTGCTTGCCCTGCAAGTGCTGCATGATGACTCTCAGGAGGATCTGCTCCATGAGCTTTCCTGGCACTGAGGTCAAACTGACAGGCCTGTAGTTTCCTGGGTCAGCCCTCCGGCCCTTCTTGTAGATGGGCGTCACGTTTGCTAGCCGCCAGTCGATTGGGACCACCCCCGATAGCCAGGACTGTTGATAAATGATGGACAGTGGCTTGGCCAGCTCCTCTGCCAGTTCCCTCAGTACCCTTGGGTGGATCCCATCTGGCCCCATCGACTTGTGCACATCTAAGTGCCGTAGTAGGTCACCAACCAGTTCTTCATGGATAATGAGGGCCACATCCTGCTCCCCATCCCCTTCCACCAGCTCAGGGTACTGAGTATCCAGAGAACAACCGGTATTGCCGCTAAAGACTGAGGCAAAGAAGGCATTGAGCACCTCCGCCTTTTCCTCATCTCTTGTAACTAAGTTTCCCCCCGCATCCAGTAAAGGATGGAGATTCTCCTTAGTCCTCCTTTTTGTGTTGATGTATTTATAGAAACGTTTTTTGTTATCTTTAACGGCAGTAGCCAGATTGAGCTCCAGATGAGCTTTGGCCTTCCTAATTTTGTCCCTGCACAGCCTCGCTACTTCTTTAAAGTCCTCCTTAGTGGCCTGCCCACTTTTCCAAAGCTTATAAACCCTCTTTTTCCTCCTAAGATCAAGCCACAATTCTCTGTTGAGCCAGGCCGGTCTTCTTCCCCGCCAGCTCGTCTTTGGGCACGTGGGAACAGACCGTTCCTGCGCCATTAAGACTTCCCTCTTGAAGAGCGCCCAGCCTTCCTGGACCCCTCTGCCCTTCAGAACCGCCTCCCAAGGGACTCCACCAACCAGTGTCCTGAGCAGCTCAAAGTCAGCCCTCCGAAAGTCCAATACAGCGGTTTTACTGGTCCCCTTCCTGGCCTCGCCAAGAATAGTGAACTCCACCATTGCGTGGTCACTCTGCCCTAGACAGCTCCCGACGATCACGTCCTCCACCAGTCCTTCTCTGTTTGTGAAGAGAAGGTCTAGCGGGGCACCTCCCCTGGTAGGCTCACTAACCAGCTGCGTCAGGAAGCTATCTTCCACGCTCTCCAGAAACCTCCTAGACTGCTTTCTCAGGGCTGTGTTGTGCTTCCAGGATATGTCAGGGAAGTTGAAGTCCCCCACGAGTACAAGAGCTGATGATTTTGCAACCTCTGTCAGCTGCCTGTAGAATTCCTCATCCGTCTCCTCATCCTGGTTCGGCGGTCTATAGCAGACCCCGACCAGGACACTAGCCTTGTTGTCCCTGCCGATCCTAACCCAAAGGGACTCAACCTTGTCATTCCCAACCTCGAGTTCTACAGCCTCGAAAGACTCTCTAATATAGAGAGCCACACCACCACCCCTTCTATGCTGCCTGTCCCTTCTATAGAGCTTATAGCCAGGCATTGCAGCACTCCAGTCATGAGACTGGTCCCACCACGTCTCCGTGATGGCAACCAAGTCGTAGCCTGCCTGCCGCACGATGGCTTCCAGCTCCTCCTGTTTGTTACCCATGCTGCGTGCATTGGTGTAGATGCACTTCAGCTGGGCCATTGCCTTATCCTCCGGCCTTGCCATTGTTCCCCCTGGCACAGCCCCAACAATGCTAGCCTCAGCCCCATCCCCCTTCCTACCTAGTTTAAAGCCCTCTCAATGAGCCCTGCCAGTTCCTGGCCCAGGATCCTTTTTCCTCTAAAAGATAGGGACCCGTCTGCGGCCATCAGGCCAGGTGCTGAGTAAAGTGCCCCATGATCAAAAAACCCAAGATTTCTGCGTTGGCACCAGCCCCGGAGCCATGTGTTTAACAGGTGGGCTTTCCGTGTCCTCTCTGAACTCCTCCCTGCCACCATAGGGATGGACGAAAACACCACCTGCACTCCCGCTCCATCCACTAACCGACCCAGCCCCCTAAAGTCCCTTTTGATAGCCTTGAGGCTTCTCTCTTCGATGTTATCACTGCCCGCCTGGACTATCAAAAGGGGGTAATAGTCAGAGGGGCGTACCAGGTTAGGAAGCTTCCTGGCAACGTCCCTGACCCTGGCCCCAGGGAGACAGCAGACTTCCCTACGGGTAGGGTCCGGCCGACAAATAGGGCCCTCTGTTCCCCTAAGAATCGAGTCACCAACAACAATAACCCTCCTGTCTTTTTTGGTGGAGGCAGTCCTGAGGCGCGGAGTCGGCCTCCTCGCTCCAGGCATCCTCCTGGGAACATTTGCTACCTCTTCCTCACACACCGGCCTCTCAATCTCTAGGGCCTCAAACCTGTTGCGTAAGGGCACCTGGGAATGCGGGGCCGGAAGGGGAGAGCATCGCCTGCGATGTCGAGCAGGGACCTGTTTCCATTCCTCCTCAGCTCCCAGATCCCCTCCCTCTGCCCGACGGGGACAGGGCAGGGGGTCCGCCCCCATTTGGGGAGTCTCACCTCGGCACCTCCCCTTGAGGCCCTGCAGGGAGTTACTCCAGAAGTCTATCTCCCGCTCACACTCCCTGATGGCCCTCAACCTCTCCACCTCCTCCTTGAGCTCCGCCACCATGCGGACCAGGTCATCCACCTGCTCGCACCTCACGCACGCAGTTTCTCTGCCTCCCGCCGATGGCAGCAACAGGCTCAGACACTCCTTGCATCCGGTGACCTGAACTGCGGCATTTTTTAACGGGTAGTCGGTCTGGGTGTGTACCGACTTTCTGGAGAGCGCGCCGTGCCTGGTGGCGACCATTATCGCCTAGTTAGGCTGTTGTTAACGAGGTGTTGTTTGTGTGTAGGGGGAGCGCTCTGCCCTGCCTGCGCGCCCTGCCTGCGCGAACTGCCGCGCCACTCCCTCTGACGCGCCACGCCCTGTTTGCCCGCCCTGTTCGCCGCGCTCCTGGTCGCTCGCGCTCCCTAGGGGCTGCTTTTGAAGGGCTGGGGAGGGGGCGCTGCTGGCTCCGCCTTCGCCTCGTCAGCCTCCCTCACGAGGGCTGCCGGGTCCTGGCGGCTCCCTCTAGTAGGCTCGATGCCGGACAAAATTAGCCCTGCCTGGCCCGATCCCCCGCTCCGCTGCAGAACGCGCCTGCCCCGGAGCCGATCGCCTCGGCAAATGGCGATCCAGTTGTGCCAACCCTCTCTTTGCCAGCTTACAGGAAAATGGAGATCTCCTGCTGTAGGGCCACTGTTTTGAGGCCTCTGGCTCCACTCCAGTTCATATGGGGTTGCTGGTTTAGGGCTGCTACAGTAGAGGAGCTGATTAGCAAACCTCTCATGGAGCTGCAATCAGTATTTAAACTCAGTAAGTCAGGGACATTAAGCTGCAGGGGTTTTAGTATTTGGAAGAAAACTTTTAAATTGAGTCACTCCCCTGTGCTGATTGTTTAAAGTTACATTATACATCAAAATAGCAGCATAAGTCAGAAAAACACGCAGCGTCCTGTCCCCCACGTGCACAGAGCAGGGCTGTGAGCAGGATGGAGGCAGCGGTATCTTCAGCCTCTCAAGAATGTCTTCTGCTCTTTTAATAGTTCTTCTTGGGGGGGGGTGTGGAGGTTTGTATCACGTATCTTTCTCCTGTTGCTGAATCAAAAATAGTACACTGAGTCATTTGTTACAGGCAGCTAGAAAGCCACCAGCCACGCCAAGCACACGTCCCACCAACTGCTCTGCTGCAGCTTCCCCAAGGCCTCCTTACACAAGGGTCTCCTCACCTCTACAGCAACTTTGCTTGAGTGAGGCCTGCAGTGCTGACTAAATCCACCCTGCTGCTGCAGCACGTGCTTTTAGCAGGTCAGCAGATGACAGCCTTTGATCCAAAAACCCGCTGTTTTTCTATTACCTGCCAGGAGCTTTGGGCCAGGGCTGTTGAGTTGGAGACACTGGCCCTGGATGAACGCAGGGCAGCACAGAAACGTGAACTACAAAGAGCATTGATCCTTCTTCCCCTTTCAGTGGCAACACCAGTGTGATCCTGAGGGCGGGAAGAGGGAAAGGTGTGTGCCAATAGTCACCAGGAAGCCTAAAATGCAGCATTTCTGAATCTTCTTCTCTTCAATCTTTTTGATTGCAAGATTTCTGAACCTTCTTCTCAAAAGCCATTGGTGCCAGCTGGCCTGCAAGCGTTATCAAGTAGGGGTGACTGACGTGAAGAGTGGAAGAGGAAGGAAAACATGAGGAAACAAACTGAACTTTCAGAGGACAATTAATTACTCATTCGTTTGATATTATTAACTGTTAATAAGTAACTAACCACAAGGATCGGGCACCAGAAAGCCCTCCTGACACTGCTCCCAGAAGGGCTGTGGCATGGCTGGTACCTTGCCCGACACACAGCAATATTTACCCACCAGCTTGAGCAATGCCCATCGTGCCCGGCCTGAATTTTGACATTGACCCTGTTGCCTGGTATGGAAGCCCTGGTCTTGTTAAACACTTTCTATGAGCCTCCCACATCTACTTTTTAAGTCTCTGCCGTCTTCCCACCACATCACTGCTGGATTTCAGGTGTATTTACTTTGTGTCCCTGACCCTCCTTCGCCTCAGTTTGCAGCCTGCTGAGTTCGCTTCTGGTTTTCATCTGTTTTACAGCGAGGCTTTCCTGCTGACATGCACTGCTGTGATACTGTATTTATCACACGCCTTGGGGGATAAAGAGCGCAAATCAGCCCATGTTATCCTCTAATTTCCTACACGTATGTTGCTTCATTTCATTAGGAAATGCAACATGGAACTGATAAGCTCAGTGGCTATGTTCTCACCAGAAGTCACTGCAAGTATGTTAAAACTACGAAAAATAACATCAGTGTTCTTCAGCCTCTATTTCTCATTAACAAGCGCTGTGATCCTTTTGTCCATCCAAACACCTTATCAGCCTCCAATCTGAATGCACCAAACAGTGTGAACTGTGAGTATAAACTGATAACAGTCTCCAGACTGCAGAGCACATGAAAAGCAATTTTTATGGACACAGTTGGCTTCACCAAACCCTAAATAAGGGACCAGTGAGTCTAGGAGAGTGAATTCACAAGCACTCACTTTGAACTTCACCTACAGAAAATGAAGCATTCACTCATGGCTAAGAATGAGGGTTTTTCCACGTCAAAAGCTAGCGTGTTCTTCAGAACACTTCCTACAGAGCTTGTGGGTGGTCAGCATAAATGCAACTTTAAGAAAATGTTCAGATTCCCAAATGCTTTGTAAATGGCAAAACGAAGGGTACGAAGAAGTGCCATTCCCTTTTCTTCTTTGTTCTGCCCCTGAAATACTTTTGAATATTGAAATGATGAAGGAACTGAATTTTTTGTCAATTTAAAATGGCAAGAATCCTGAGACTCAAAGTCACCAACAAACTGACTGAGATAATTAGCTACCGTGATGCTAACAGAACAAACCCTGCCTTCTTCATAATATTGTGGTGCCTTTTTATTGCAAGACTTCAGAAAATTAGGCAGATTCTTGTCAAAGAAGTGACTTAAAAGGTAGTCCTGAAACCAGCCCAACGAATACAGGCTGTTTCCTTCCATCTTTCCCCTTCCCATCTCACAGTGAACAAAAATTGTCTACCTCTCCGTAGCACAGATCACCCTCAGGGAAAAGGAGGCTTGCATCAGTTCCTGAAAATAGTCGCGTGGCAGTGCTGCTGAAATTGCTTCACATATAGGTCAAATCTTGAAGAGAGCTTTAAAATGCTACCAGATCTGAAGAGGTTTTAGGTGACAACATCGAATATATCTTACACACTGATAGAAGGCACTAATGAGATTAAGGAGAAGCCAATGATTTCAAGTCCTTGGAAAGCTAACTCTGAAATTTAATCTATGATTACTGTAAGAACAGAACAGTAGTATTGTGACAGCTGATAAAGAACAACCAACTTTCAGAGGAACGAAGGTGTCTAGGAGAAGCAATTAGCTCTACTTTAAGTGCTCCTTGGGTGGGTGATGGAACAGAGGCAGAAAAAGGGAAAGCTGGAGAATAATGCGTCAGTTGGACTCAGAGAAGAAATTTAGTAATCAAAGGCATTGCATAATTCCTTATTTTTTTTTTTTAAAAAAAGGATTTTTTACTATTACAACTGTAAAATATGCCTTTCCCCATTTTCCTTGCTAACTACTTGCTAATGCTAGTTTCAGTGCCCTTCTGCTGTGAAACACAAAGCACATTTTAAGAGCTGTACACAGAATAGCACGTTGGGCATTTGGAAACCAAACAGACATTTCTTCACTTAACTGGCAGCCCGATAATGCTGACACGGGCCTCCATAAAACTGAAATAGGTAAATATTGACAATATAACTGCTATTTTATCATTTTAAAACTGTGATTTATCATTTTAAATCTGTGATTTTACCCCAATATTAATTTTATTATAGAAGCCAGTAAATATTCTATAGTCAGAAAGGATTTTTGTGACTTTTTTGAACGTTTGTCATATTTGTACACTGATGAGGCATTAAAAAAGCATCCTTATTATTGCTCCTACAAACCAGGAGTGTGTTATGAACTGCTTAACACACAAGAATTTGATACTAGGAACTACTGAAATAAATGCAGTTCAGTGGTGATTTGGTGACCATCTCTGCACAACTTGTGTAACCAGGTGTTAGATCAGTCTGTAAAGCTTATTTAGGTTTTATTTGGACAGTATCTTTCTTTACCTGAGTGGCAGCTTGCCCTGTTAATAGCATACTGTAGTTAAGGCTGCTGCTGTCCCCTAATAACACAGAAATAAAATTGCTGCTGTTACAAACATCCCCAGATAGAGGATTTCACAGAATCACAGAATCCTCTAGGTTGGAAGAGGCCTCCAAGATAACTGAGTCCAACCCCTGACCTAACACTAACCAGTCCTCCACTAAACCACATCACTGAGCTCTACATCTAAACATCTTTTAAAGTCCTGCAGGGATGGTGACTCCACCACTTCCCAGGGCAGCCCGTTCCAATGCCTAACAACCCTTTTGGTAAAGAAGTTCTTCCTAATATCCAACCTAATTTTTTTTGCTGTAGTTTGTTAAGGGCAATCGCTCCTATTGCCCTAGTGGAACTGACGGGCTGAACACGGCTCCTTTACCTTTGCCAGTGATCACCTGCTCTTGAATTCAACTAAAAACAACGGCAGGCACCAGCTGTGTAGAGGTCAGGATGTTAAACGAGGAAACCATTTCCTCTGCAGTAGTTTTTTGTGACACAGCATCCCTGAAGTGACCACGTTGTCTTGCACATCCCTCCTGTCCCTAAGCAGAAAACCTCTGCTTCTTTCAGAGAAGGGAAAGGACACAGCTGTTTTGCTACTGAATGCAGCTATATTCCAGCATACAGCTCTGCCCTTTCAGCTAAAATATCTATTTATATTCCCTGATTATCTAACAGAATTCACTCTGACCTAAAGCAGAGATTAATTTTTTTACTGGGTATCCTATTGCTGTGTGGCTCGGTGTGTGGAAGGAGGGGACATTCCTCCTCTCCCTTTAGACAATTACAATACAGATTTTTTCCTATTTATAATTAATCTCAGTTCTGCTGCTCTTTTTAAAGGCAACTCATTGCTTACTATCAGAAATATACAGTCCAGAAAGGTATTCTTGAATGTTTTATTCGGGAAGTGTAAAGGGTTTTAAAATAAACAAAATGAAATATTCAAATACATTTCATATTGCATGTGGGAGGAGTGGCTCCATACAATACAATATGGATGAAGCAAATCCGGCACTTAATTTCTTTAAGACATAGAGTGTAATAGCACGATCATTCCTAGATCTGGTCTTATGTCATACATGGCACTGCCTGACCTTTTTGTTGTCATTTAAATTCAGCTGACTTCATTAATTATTTTATTTTGCTATATTGATTGTTCAAGTTAGAAAAATACAGTTAAAATCTACCGACTGTAGGACATACACTGCAAGACCCTAAGTACTGCAATCTCCGAGAATAAATATACATTTATTTTTTGAGAAAATGTGTAATTACCCGCAGATTAATCGATACAAAATGATCGTGCAACTGAAAATGACAGTCTGAACTGAAATTTAAAGCTGCAGATCATGATTTTCCTACTCATACAGTGCTGCTTGAAATCTTCTTGCACCTTTAAAAAAATATAATTAGCTTTAGATTTATCCCACAATAAATAACACCAGAACATACCTTGTTCTACCAACCTGAATTTTAAAAAAAAGCAACAGAGGCCACCTCAGTGTTTTGAGTTTATGAGATCTTTCAGACACAAAGCCCTAACAGAGTTTCCCAGTCACAAGAGGCATCAGGAAGGCTCATCGGTTAGGGTGAACTTGGGCTTTAGCTTGACGGACCTCTTCCTTATGGTGCCTTTTGGGGATAACGGCATGGTGTCCATAATGCTCCTGTCCTCCTCCAGCTGCCTGGCCGTGCACGAAGGGGTGGGCACTTTCACCGTGTTGCCAAATTTAGAGTAGTCCACGGAGTATCGCCCATCTTCCTCCGCCACTATGGGCACGAACCTTTGGCCCCAGAGGATTTCGTCTGCCAGGTAGGAGGTTCTGGCTTGCGTGGTGATGCCGGTGGTCTCCACCACCCCTTCCAAGATGACGATGATCTCCAGATCCTCGTGGTGGTGCAGGTTCACCGGGGAGATGTCGTAGAGGGGGCTGTTCTTGTCTATCACGTGGTAGATGATGAGTGGGGAGACCAGGAAGATGCTGTTGCCCCCCACGGGGTTCTCCATCTGGATGTCGATCTGGTTGAGGGGCACCACCTCCCCCTCCAGGCTGGCCGTCTTCTTCACCACCTGCATGCGGATGGTGGCGCTGATGATCATGCTCTTGCGGAGGTCGCCCACCCGCAGCATGAAGCAGAGCTTGCCCTCCCGCAGGGCGATGACCGCGTGCTTGCTGAAGATGAGGGTCTCGGCGCGGCGGTGCGCCTGCGAGGTCTTCATGAAGATGCAGCCCAGCATGATGGCGTTGATCACCAGCCCCACGATGTTCTGCACGATCAGCACCAGGATGGCGGCCGGGCACTCCTCCGTCACCATGCGGCCCCCGAAGCCGATGGTCACCTGCACCTCGATGGAGAAGAGGAAGGCGGAGGTGAAGGAGTGGATGCTGGTCACGCAGGGCACGAAGCCGTCCGACGCCCCCTCCGCCGGCTCCCGCTGCAGCCGGGTGCTGTGGTCCAGGTCGCCGTGGGCGAAGGCGATGAGCCACCAGACCATGCCGAAGAGCAGCCAGCTGCAGAGGAACGACATGGTGAAGATGAGCAGCGTGTGCGGCCACTTGAGGTCCACCAGCGTGGTGAAGACGTCCTGCAGGAACCTGCCCTGCTCGCGGATGTTCTTGTGGGCCACGTTGCAGGCTCCGTTCTTCCCCACGAAGCGCGCCCGCCTCTCCCGGGCTCGGTAGCGGGCGTGCTCCGGCACATCCTCGGCCAGCCGGGTCAGCACGTACTCCTCGGGGATGATCCCCTTCCTCGACAGCATGGCTCCCGCAGCAGCCCAGCCGCCGCTCGGAGCCTCCCCGGTCCCGATCCCGGTCCCGGCTCCGCTCCCGCAGCCGCCGGGGGCGGGGGACGAACGGGCTCGCACGGCGCCGCCGCAGCGGGGAGGGCACCGGGGCCGCCAGGCGGCGCCCCCGAGGCCGCCACCGGCCGAGCCCGGCCCCACACGCCGAGGGGACCTCGGCGTGTGGGGCCGGGCTCGGCCGGTGGCGGCCTCGGGGGCGCCCCCATGAAGGTTTTACCTCAGGTTTACCTCAGGGAATGGCGGTGCCCCCCCCCCCCCGAAAGCCGTTTCTGTCAGTATTTGCCTCAGGGCGCTGCGATCGATGGCGGGTCGGGAGCGGGAACTGAGCGGGGACGGGGGTTGGGGGAGGGTCTGTGAGGTGAAATCTGCCTCAGAAAGGAAAAAAAAAAAAACCAAAAAAACAAAACAAAAGGTCTGGAATTCCTGCGATTTGCCCATGCGTTGTGCGGTGTGCTTCTAGATAATGAGAGGTTCAGGCAGGGAGTGGGAAGAAACTTGCCTGAAGGGGCCAAGGCTGGGGGTGTAATGGTTAAAGGGACCTGGGGTTAAAGGGCTCGTTCCCGCTCGTGAAATCTGCTGGTCAGCCCTACTAAAGAAAGATTTTTCTGAACCAAAGAGCTGATGGACTGACGTGATACATCTTTGGGTCAAGATCGTTTATCTAATAACGCTCCGATGTTGTTGTCACGCTGTTTAAATATCAATATTCTGCATCATGTTTACTTGCTCTAATTTAAGTATTTTCTTTCTATTTCAGCCTAGGCACCAAAGCTGTAGATTTGCTAAAGCATCCTAGCATATTCTGGATTTTTTTTTTTTTTTTCTTAAGTGCTAGTGGATTTAATACTGTGTCTTTCTAACTGCGTGTGCTGGTGGCCTTTCCCTTGGAGCCAGCCAGGTGAGGAGGTTGTAAGTAACTTTCACCACCATCAGCTGCGAACTGTAGCCTAGGATATCAGAATTACTATTTTCTAAATAATCATTCTGAGGTCTCTAAGCGGGCATCGTAGGGCTTATGATTAATTGCTCACTGTTATTTGAGGCTATTTCTACTACTACTATTTGCTATGACTCGTTGCGTGTCCTTGGACACTAACGTTCTTTCTGACAGGATTGATTTCCCAATACTCCACTTTTTCTCTTGTTCTGGGTCACCTTTCTTGCTGCTTTGATAAATGACAACAAGGTGTCCTGGAACCTGGCTGCCAGACTGCTGAACTTGCCCAAAGATACTTCTCTGTGTTGTCTTCTCTGCTAGACACTGTGTGTGTTCTTGCTGTGAATATGCCACCTGCACCAAACAAAACAAAAGGCTAAAATTTAAATGCTCCAAGTACATGGTTTGTATATACAATTTAACTTTAAAATGATCTTTTGTACTTCGCTTTTTTTTTCTTTTTTCACAGATTTTTAGAAAGAAATCTGAAACGTTACTTCTGAAAAGTGCAGTTCTCCACCTGAGGGCAGCTCACAGTTATTTCCAGCATTTCTGAAGTGATCAGAAAGAGGCTCTGCACCATCAGGTAGTACTACTTGCTGGCAGCACGTCATTCTATTGCAGAGATGGAAATAGACATGCCTTTGCTGCAAATTTTTTCTTACTTTTCTCTCAATGTTGTCTTATTCTTTACCTCTTCCTCCAGAGGGCGGCAACTACGTGAGTGTAGAATGAAAAAAACGCATCAAGGTGGCAGTGTGTTTTAAAGCACATGTATCAGCAAGGTGAACTGCCTCCTAGGCTGGTGCTAGGAATGACCTGTGCAGCCTACTGCAGCAAGGAGTGCTGCATGAACATGTTCACCCTGTTGGTTTTAGGAATCCTGAACTCTATAGTGCTAGAAGGGTGTTTCCATGTTTCCCTTTCTGTTCTTTATTGGGGCTGTCATCTTCCACTTACCTTTTTTTCCTTTGCCGTTTCCTATTCAGCAGTCGTTAGCTTAGATAGAACAGTAAAGCAAGTGGCTTCTGCTGGAGGATTTCTAAAGCAGAACAGAAAGAAGCCCTGTCTTTGTGGATCAAGTGACAGATACTTAAAGGAGAAAAGTGACAGATCTTTGGTGTGAGCCAACATATTTGTGTTAAGAGCTGCTGAGCAAATTGGGCTCACAGGAACAAACCCACACTTGAAGGCTGTAGTGTGGAATCATGCGGGGTACATTTTGTCCACCCATGAAATAGTTTTTACATTTCAAAACTTTTTTTTTTTCTTCTGCTTTTCCCTAATTTAAAGACTACCAAGAAGATATTACTATAGCTATGAACTTAAAATTTGTTTGGCACCTGTGGAAGTAGACCTTTGTTTCAAGGGTTATGTCGTGCTAGCCTAACCTGAGCTAAGCCTCTCAAATGCCCTCGCTGTACGAGCAGGGAAACAGAGCAGGGATCAGAGCTGGCCAGTCAGAATCGCAGGGGAAGGCATGAGCAGAGCTGGAAGAGGGCTGACGTAGCAGGCACGCTGTGCTTCCTGGCCTTCCAAGAAAACAGCACTCCCGTAGAAATGAGTGCACCAGGATGAAGTGGCTGTGGAGAGACAAGGGGATAAAGACAAAAAGATGTTTGTGTAGTGGAAGCCTGATTCAACAGGGACTGCTGGACCAGCCAACACGAAGTAGCAGGTTTAATGACTCAGGAACAGCAGCGAGCCTTCCACCTTCTCTGACTTTACAGCTCCCACCACTGAATAATCTTTTTGGCTTCTGCTCACTGTTGAGACGCTGAGCCTTTGGAGTTAGGGAGCACAAACTCTCTGGGATTTGGCCCCATATAAACAGATAAAAATACACCGAGGAAACATAAAATGTCTTCTGTCCAAGTGGCAGCTAAGAGGCCTCTATGTTCACACATTTATCTGGTAGCGTGATGCCATGAAATAGATGTATAATCTTTGGCTGCCAACCAACTCTCATACCCTGCTGTCCTGCAGTGATGCCTTATGAAACGTAAGCCCCATTTACGATGGAAACCCACCTCCAATTACGAAGTCACTTGCGCTTTGCAATCATGTTTTATAACTTCAAGATCTAATATGGTCTTCCAAAAATCACGATGCGCTGTGTCTTTTGCTCCCTTTCCAGGGAAGTCCTGCGGAGTGGTGATTTCCTGAGTCTTTATGGGATGAGTACTTGCATGAGGCTGGGCAGCTAGGAGGCAGCACACGCAGTGGCTGCAGTAGGAACCTGTTTGGCGCTCACTGTGCCCTTCTGCTGCCCTGGAAGGATACAGTCACCTGTGTCCAATTTCTCCTTTCCTAGCTTTCACGAGATGCCTGGTGTCTCAGGGTGAACATACACCGATACTGGGGCAGCTCTTTTTTCTTTAAAGCTTCTCAGCAAAACAATTCCCAGATGTCTCCAGCTACCCCTTTCCTCTCTTTAGCTGGCCATGACAAGCATTTATGCATTTTATCTGCGTGACCATATTCTCCCTCTGCACTTTAACCAGGAGTGTAGCACGAGCTACACTCTCCTGGTGGTCAAACGCTCTCTGGCCCGAGTTTAATGCCCTTAGGTGTTGTGCAAGTGACAGCATCACAGAATCATCTGGGTTGGAAAAGGCCTTCAAGGTCACCGAGCCCAACCTGACCTACTCAGCCCCATCATTAAACAGTTTCCCCCGGGGAGGTGGTAACACTGCTGAAACAGCAGCAGTTCTTCTCTCCTCTGCTTTCTGCTGCAGTGCTAGAAGAGAAGTAACGCATTAAAAATATCAGGTACCCCATGAGAACATGGAGATGTCTGCCTCTAGGAACTAAACTCTTAAAAATAGATTTCAAATTAATTTAGCTGGCTAAAGAGAGGAGAAAAAAAAAACAACACCACAAAGTACTTTCCCCAAATGCTTTGAGTTCTTCAAATAGGGGAAGGCAAAAAGGGATGTGAAAGAAAATGCTATAAAAAGAATACCAGTGAAAAATTGATTTTAATCTTCCACTGGGTCACTGACGTTCTCATTGCTTAGTCATTAATTACTCCTAGAACGACTGCCACAGTTAATTGATTGGACGGGAATAAGTAGTTGTCCAGCTAAATTAGGATAATTTCAGTGCTTAAAAGTTATCTTGAGTATATGTGGGTGAGGATCACAGTGAATCTAGAAACAGTGTGCCAGTGGGTGAATTACGTGAAATTAGGAGAGAATGAGTCGAGGCCCCGTGGCTCTGAGCTACAGGACAAGGTTTAATACCTTTTGTTTACCAGACTCGGAAGGATAATTTCTAGATGAATTGTTGTTGTCTGCAGCGCTTTGGAAATAGTGTGCATTAAATGCTGATACCTTATCACAGCCTCCGGCCTCTTCCCTTCCTCACGATGTGGGAGGGAGTCTGGCCCTTGGGAATCAATACGTGATTCAGCTGGGGGAGAGGCAAGGCAGCCTGAGAAAGACTAAGGGAATTAGGGTGCGATTAATTTCTTAAAGGTGTTAAAGAAGAGACCAAGAGACACAAGCAGTATCAATGAACTGCAATAAAAAGTTTTATAGACTTTATATTGAGATATTAAAGCTTTACATCGTCATATGATTAAAAGAGATACAGGCTTTCCAGAAATACCTTTGGTATATAATTTCTTTCTGCATTAGTCAGTAATAAGCATTATCCACAGCAGGGCTACGATGCGTAAAAAATAACACGGTAATAAAATGACAAGGGAGATTTATGAGTTACACAGAAAGTCCATGCTGGCTAGGTTTTTGTTTGATGTGCATCCTCTCGTATTTCATCCGTGAGGTTCTGATAACCGTATTTCAGGATTCTTTGGCAGCAAAATAAAAAAGAATAGTACTATACAAAAGAGGAGAGTACATGGATAATTCATTAATACTTTAGATGGAGAAACAGCTCATTTTATTAAAAAAGGAAAACCTCCGTTTTATTATGAAATAGTATTTATTTACAGGTATTTTACACTTTTAGAAAATAGGTAATACAATTTTACTTTAAAATGCTTATTTTTACTACTTATCTGCTTGTACAAAAGAAGCAAATACACTGTCTTCTCGTTCTAGCAGAACCTCAGGCTTGTCGTATTCCAAAATAACCCCTCTCTTCATGACAATAACCAAATCTGCATTCAGGATCGTGTGCACGCGGTGCTGAAAACAAATAAAATGCCAGTTCAGTGTACCGACCACATGCACATTTCAGGGTAAGACAGCCTTCCAGAAATTCATCTTCCCATCAAGTTTGATTAAGATGACTTTATCCTGCGTAACATCCTGATTTACTATGCAAATATTGCAGCCAGATACGAAGATCAAGATCCGTGTAGATATTCAAATACACATATAAGGCAGCCAGGAGGAGTGGGAACAGGGCAAGCACATGGGTTACTGCTCTCAAGTACTCTCCCAGTCCCAGAGTGCTTCTAGATCAAGGGTTTTCCTGAGCCTGGAGTGGTTTGTCCATTTGGAAAGCTGAAGGGATGTCTCTCCTAAGACCTTGCCCATGTTTCCCCTTGAATTTTCATAAAGATTTTCCATCCACATCCCTGCCGTGCCACCCCATAGTAAGGAGGAGCTTCCTATGTGCAGACAACCTCTCCTGCCCTTTGCCTCTTGTTCTGGCACTGGGCACCACTGAAAAGAGCCTGGAAAAAAGTCATGCCCCCTCCTGCCTCACTGTTTTGCAGGCCTCTCTCACATTTCCTTTTTTTTTTTTTTTTTTTTATGTTCTCTACCCTTTTTCGAGTAAGCCCTACCATTTGATTAACTTACTTGATAGGGAAGAAACCTCCCCAGTTTCTTCCACAGTGAATACTACAAATAATTCATTTAGTTTTTCTGCAATATCTTCCTCTTTCCTGTGTGTTCCTTTCATGCACCCAACATCAAATGGCCCTATAAACCAATGGGTTTCTTGCTCCTGATGTGCTTAAGGGATTTGCTATCATTTTTAATGCCTGCTGGAAGTTGCTTCCATATGCTTTTCTTTCCCCCCCTTTTTTTTTTTTTTTTTTTGTTGGCCTGCCTTATTGCAATTGCTCTGTACTGTTATCTGTTATGTAATATGCTTTTGATAATTTCTGTTTTCTTCATTTGGCTAGGAGTTCAGGTTTTACAGGAATGTCTCCTTGTTTCTCATAGCCTTCTTTATTTGTTTAGCCATATCTGCTTCTTTCTACCCTTACTCAAGCCTTTCCTAATAAAAAGCATGCATTGGCTCTAGGAGATTTGAAGAAAATCCTTCAGTAATTCTCATGATCCCCATCATATCATTTGCTTCCTTTTTTTCTTTTTTTAAAATAAATTATAGCAAGCCTCCTCATTTTACAGAATTCCACTTTTTAAAGGTGAGTGTAACTGCACTGCATTTCTTGGTCTGTATGACTCCTGCAGGGATATTTAATCTCAGAACACTGTGGTGCCTGTTACACAATAACTCTTCACCCATAAGGTTCTCAATCTGATTTGGGGCACTCCCAGGATCAAAACAAGTCTTTACCATTTCCTTCTGTGGCTTTCTAGCCAGGTGTTCTATAAAATAATCACTGATGGCATCTACAAGTCACACGGCTGCTGCAGTCTTTACGTGACATTTATCCAGACCACAGGCAGGGGGAGGGGACCGAAATGTCACGTTCCTGTTATACTCACTGCCCTTGTCTGGGCACAATCAGTGCTGCCATCCTGGTAAAGTAACACAGATGGTGACATAGACCCAATACTACTTTTCTTCCTAAGCACAAACAACACATTATGTTTCTACCGAAGAACATTTCAAATACAAAGCCACCTTCTGCATTGCCATTAGAAATATAAACGTTGTACATCTTTGCTCCAAAACGCTGTTTGCTTGAATTGTGTGGTTTAAAACTAAGAGAATGAAAGGCTAATAAACAAAACTTCCTCAGCCCATCCCTAAACAAAAAGATACGCAAATGCAAAATGCAGTGCAACTCAGTATTTTCATGCAGAGAAACAAGGAAATGTTGTGCTTATTATTCCTTTGCTTTTCTTGCAAAGACACAATGAATGGATACCATGAGGTAAATCAGGTTTTCTGTTAGACAGCTGCTAAGTGTAAAGGAAAAGATGCTGTACTATTCTTGACCATACATTTTTGGCATTATGCTTGATCTTTAAATAGTAAGAAGCAAAATTACTGTGTTTCAGCTCCCTGAGATGTGTATTTTTACAAAATAGAGGACAAAGAGATGTATTAGTTCTGACATATCTGTCAAGCCAACTGCTTTGATTCAGGTCAATAAACAGTTTTATTTATAAATACTTGAGATCTTTGTGTTATCATTTCAGGAACATGAAAACCTAAATTCAGTCACTGTCAACAGGGATGGAGTGGTTTTTAGAAGTCAGTAAAATTCTCCTTCATTTGTTTAAATACTGAAACAAAATTGCTCTATCTAGCTTGAGAAAACTTGTATTTCACAATAGTCAAAGTTGCGTTATATTAGAAATTAGCCTAAAATGGGTAAATGAAAATAGAGCACAAACTCGTATGCCTTTGCAGGTAATCAGAATTAGTACCCAGCAACACATTTAGGAAGCTGTTGTTATGTATCTTTAAATAAGAAAGTAGTTTAGAATGGGAAAGAAAGCTTAAACACTGCAATGAAAAAAAAAAAAAGATGAATGGCCAAATTCACAAAGTTGTTAGGGTTGACAAGAATGAACAAACGGGGCCTTTCTGAGTCTTGTTTCGATTAGGACAGCAGTAGAGACTGTACTTACTGCTATTGTAACCACAGTACGGTCAGCAAACGCCGTCATGACTACCTTCTGGAGGATGTTCTCCTACGAAAAGGAAACCATTTGTTGCTTTTCACAGAACAGAAGTTACCCGGTAGGCACACAGATACTCTGAAGAAGGCTTAAATAACCACCGATTATTACATCCTTTGTTGCAGAAATGACAAATTAACCCCATGTCAGAACTTAAGTCAGTGGTCTCCAGTTAGCCCTGCTTGCTCCTGCCACCTGCGTTGCCTCTGGGCTTCTGTGCCATTGTGCTGTGTGGTCATGAGCTGCACTCTGGCTCCCAAAGCCCCACTGTCCTGATCTCAGTTTTACAGTGTAGGAAATTAAAGACAAATTCAGGGAGCTGCCAGGCTGCATGCTTGCTGACACCTCTGCAGGACATTCTTCGCTCTGCTGGCAGCCCAGGCGTGTCCCCGCACACTGGGGACTTCTAATCCCATGGGGTGGCAGGGATAAGCATGGGAGTGTGCTGATCCTGGCATATTTAACAGCGAAGGAGGTTTTATGATAGTTTTAACGTGTAGTTCTCCCTCAAGCAGTACTCATCCCTTCCTGTTTAGGAAACATGTTGTGTACCAGACTGCTTACACGCCACTAGCACAGACACCTTGGTTTGCTATCATCTGTTCTTTAGACACATATCCCAAGGGATGAACCATATCCTTACTACATCAAAATTCAAAATACGTTTTAACTGGGCTGTGTACAGTGTAATTCCCAACTGTGCTGACATTTACCACACTAACATTTTACAGAATTAAAAATCACAACTGTTTTAATAACTGCCCTCCAATTACATTATTCACTCATAGGCTACTGTCATCACGAAGAACACCGAAACATTTCTCATAACATAACCAAGTAAAAAATCCTAAGAACGTACTGTTCTGTTTGGCTAAAATCCAGGCAGTGTGCTATTATTGTGTGGTTTAACCTCTGTCTAGCAATTTCAGGCAATTAATGCAATAAACCAGTATGTCTTTGTTTATGTCTTTGACCCTGCTTTCAAGACTTCCAGCTTCCTGACTTGTCCTGTCCACCATGCTGGGCAAACTTGTCTGCTTGCCAGTTTACCCTTCAGTGACCATTGCAGCTGACCTTCCAAAGCTTTGTTTACTTTAGGAAATCAAACTGCCAATGAAAATAACACGCTTCATTTTCCTAAAGCAAACAATGCCGTAATAACTTTTAAATATATTTTTTTTTTCCTCTGGGAATTTAAGAGCACTTTAGACTAGTTCGCAATGATGCACAACTACTTGGACTTATAAACAAGTCTACAATAAATATTGTCTAAGCGTATTACAGCACAGACGATCATCTTCTCCATTTTTCTTTTCCTATTAACATTTGTCTCCCCCTCAAAGAAAAAAAGAAATTGGAAACATTCCAAACTCACCGTTGCCATGTCAATGGATGCTGTGGCTTCGTCCATGATGAAGATGCTGGTCTTCCGCACAAAAGCCCTTGCTAAGCAGAAGAGCTGCCTTTGGCCCTGGCTAAAATTTTCACCCCCTTCTGTGACGATAGCGTCTGGAAAGGACACAGCAAAAACATCATTTGTGAGGTGTGGATGAGAGGGATGGATCAGAGCAGAGCATGTCTCTCGCCTTCAGCATAAAGATTTTCAAAGTAACATTTCCTACCCTCTGAAGCTGCTGATGGCCGAGTTTTGTCTCCTTATATCTACTGCTCAAAATAACTAGTACTTCTGTCTCTCTATGTTCTTTACACCTACTAGACATCAAAGTAGCTAAGGATGTTTAAGAGCGAGTGTCTCTGAGATGCGTGCAGTCTAGGGCACTGCATCACCGTCCAAGGGGCAGCCATCATTTCTTTACTCTCAGGCTTTCTAACTTAGCATTTTAAGGGTCTGTGGTTTTCGGTTTTGTCCGTGCGCATCTTCATTGGCAAGTTTTTGCTTGCTTTTGCATAGCCAAATAATTCATACCTTTAAACTTTCGTTCCCCCTTTGAATTTCTCTCAATGCAATGGAATATTGTAAAATGCAGAAGAACATATTCTAGATAACACCTGACTTGCTGACGTCTTATCTGAGTTCACCAGACTCATGAGCCACAATAAATCATAGCAAAGACATACTGAAATAAAACCATTTTACCATTAATTTGAAACAGAAACAGGATTATGCCCTGCAGGTGCAGTTGGTAAGGGAATTCGAAGGATCTAGTGCCTTTGCCTGCAGGCAAGAACTTTTTGTCACCTCCCATAAACCTCAGAGGGTTTCCCTTCAGCAGCTGCCTTTTTAATAACTAGGCAGTGTGAAACGCTGTTCTGTTGTGAACAGCAGATGCGATCTTCGCAAGAAGGAAGTCTTATTACCTAGGCCCCCAGGTAGCGCTTTCACCACATGCTTGAGCTGTGCTATTTCCAGTGCTTCCCACAGCATGCTGTCAGTGCACTTCTTCTCCGGGTCCAAGTTAAACCTACAGTTAGATGCAATTCAAGAAAATTAATTAGTATCGACCTCTGCAGTGTATTTCTTCTTTTGATGTGCGCAGAAACAAACCCACTAATAACAGGAATCATACACTAATGACGTGCCACCTCTTACAGGTATAAATCCACTGAATTTAGCAGACTTGGGCAGCGTTTAACATCTCTCATTCTGCCATCTCTCCTTTTAAATCCACTGTGTCCCTTTGCCCCTTAGTGACAAGGAAGTGCTAAACAGAACAGTCAAGCTTCATAATGATTTATGAAACTCAAGTCTTCACTACAACTGAACAGATCTTGGATTTATGAACAGATGAATGTTATTTGTGCTTGCTGGGGCCCCACATTGATAGCAATGAATGTAAATCTCATATCATATTAATATACAGAATGATAATCAGAAATAAAAGATTCAGTGGTATGGGACGCTGTTTTTAATGCTTACTGCTACTGTATGTGCTCTGAGTAACCAGTGATGGCCCTGAAATAAATTTTTGAATAGGAAAATTATTAAAACAAAGGTACACAGTCACCTTGTCATCTGACAAATGAATCATGCTTTACTCAGGGAAGTTCAGGAGATAATCTTGGGATCTGTATTAGTTTCAAGTCAGCAAACTGCAGAAACCTCTATCATTTTCAGTGAACTCTAATGACTTTTCTTATAGAAACTATAACTGCAGGTGATGCGGCTCTGTACTGAGGATTATACATGTACTGTTCCTTTCTAAGGTAAGTGACACTGAGATAGGGAGTGACATTTATTGGAAACCATGGAGCTTTTTTCCATGGGTTTTACTGCATCATCTTCTCAAAGAAGAAGGAAGAGGTGGAAAAAGAAAGTAAAGCATAAACAAGGCGTTTGATCTCATAGATGAAAGAATATCTCAAAGACTAGAAAAGCAACAGAGGATAGAGGCTCCAAGATAAAACATCATCAAAACTGCATCAGCAGTTTTGTAAAAGTCATGACATGGGACGACGCAGATAGTCATTATTTGTCTATTGCTAGGGCTCAGTGCTTACCGGATTGTTCCGCTGAATAAAATAGGATCTTGGAGAATGATTGACAGCCTGGATCTCAACGTCTGTAAGGGGAGCTTGGCGATATCTATACCGTCAATGATAATTCTTCCTATTCAAAAGAAAATAGAGAGTCTGCTGGACTGTTTATCACGCCACACAGCTGCTGGCAAAGACATGGCTCACTTTCAGCTTGCAATACATTACAGCAGGAACAGGCCTTGAATTGCAAATCCTTTATTCGCTAATGAAACAAGCTTTGGTTAAGCAGCATGCACAATTCTCCAAAGACTAAGACTCAGCTGTGAAGAATGTGAGGTAGACCTGTACTATGTTAAGGAATGGTTGGACACACGACTTATCTGCTTGACCATTAATAAAAATGTAGCAAACAACAAGGTAAGAGGTTACTTTGATTAAGGACTTGTTGCTGAGGGAAACGGTCATTTCAGAAAGCCAAATTACTATTGGGCACTTTGAAAGTTTATCTTCAAGTACAACTGTCTGGCTTTGTAATCCCCAGTGGAGGAGTCTTCCAGACCCAGTGAATCCTCTCTATGCCTTGTGTGCAGATCCTTGCTTATCCCTGAACGCTTTTCTCCTTTTGTACTTTGCTCCTACTGCTGTGATTTAGCAGCACAAAAGGCTGTCTCCTGTCACTCCTGAACTCTTGCTTCTGTTATGTAGAGTGAGAATTTTTATTGATCCAGCACAGCTGTTAGATGACAGATGACACCGTACTTAAACAAGGCCGGAGAGCATCTCTCCGATTCAAGAAGTGCACTTCAAAGCTGCTGCTCTTCAGGAAAGGAATATCAACGCACCTTCAGAAACTAAGCTTGACACACACAAAAAAGTGTAATCTTACCCTCAAAAGTGTCAACCATTCTGAAAAATGCAAGAGAGAAGGAGGATTTTCCACTGCCTGTTCGGCCGCAGATCCCAATCTGTGACACAGAAAGAAGATGAACGTCAAGTGAGTGGAAATGGACAGTGTTTGTATTCGACATTTAGGATGGAGACACTATTCAAATCTACGTGGTCATCCCGCACTCCTGACAGTTCGGTCAAACTGTACTGGCCGTAACAGCATCCCGAATTACAGTCTTTGTCTTTAATGGTCTGAGCATTTAGGGATAAATCAAGGCCAGTCCTATGTACAGAAACAAGCAGAGAGTGACATAGAGGAGCAGGAGGGCTGGCCAGTGCTGCCAGCAAAGCTTAGGATCTGGAGTTGGCCTTGCTGAGCAGGAAGGACACAGGCAAACAGGATTAGGGAGGAGGAAAACAACTGATAGAACAGAGACACAACCAGGCAGAAGAGCAAAGATGGGAATAACTACAGGGGAGCCACATGGGAATGATGGAAAGTAGATCTAACACGATAAGGGGTCATTGTCAATTCTTTCATCACTGTGTGCTGACAGCAGTGTGCTGGGATACTAGGAAGTGGTGTGCAGTTCTAACTTCACATTGTAACAGACTCCTAAGCACAACAAACTGAAAAACCCACAGATCCCTTTCCACTGCACTACATTCTTTTAGAGAAAAAAAATCTGTAATTCAGTCATTAAAACATAGTTGTTGTTTTTTTTTTTTAATTATTTTTTTTTTCCCCAAGTCTGTGGTTTCTATGATAAGCTAGTCTATAAAGCTTTTCAAAATCAATTCAGTTATTTACCTTTTGTCCTGGCGAAATGTGGGCATTGACATGCTTCAGCACTGGCTTTAAGTTGCTGTCATATCGGACACTCAGGTTCTGGATTTGGATCTCGCCTCTGTCCGGCCAGTTCTGGGGAATCTGTGAGGAAGCTGTACCAGGAGCACAGGGGAACAAACACAACCACCCTCTCATGATGAATCATCTCATTAAGTAATTTACCGAGTTATTCATGGTAATAGACTGCAAAATCATTAGTATTTCAGCAAGCTCTCTGCATGCTGCACAAAACTGCACTTACAAAGGAGCCCTTCATAATTTTCAGCTTCTGTTTTGAGAAGGCCATGGATTCTTTTCACTGCACCCAGCTGGATCTCCATATCAGCCAGGTTACGAACCATCCAATTCAGATAGTTAGACACCTGATGTAAAGCAAACAAATACTCCTAAATTCCAGGTTTTTAGCAGTTTGCATCATTCGACCAGCATGCACCTTATATTCCTGAACACTTGTTCAGCCTTAGTAAGCTGAAGTTGTGAATGAACTGCGTGGTACACATCAACAGGGTGACAGCAATGACTTCAGGTTACATTTCCTGACTGCAAAGCACAGAGAGATTGATACTATGGAGACCTACCAACAGCAAAGAGGAAAGAAAACAGTAAAGACAAGCAGAAAGACATCATTTGGTAACTAAAAAGGTTTGACAGTCTGGAATGATGTATTTGGTCATAATTACGACTGATGCACTGAAACAATATTGTTATTCACAATGGAAGACATTATAAAAATATGATGCATCTTGGCAATATTTGGACGACATAGTTGAACTACTGCTTCTGTGAATACTTTATCTAGAAAATGAAAAAGAGTACTCTCAAATACGTCAACCACTGAATGGAAATTGAAGTTAACACTTGGTTTCAGTGATGTTACAGTACCCATGGATAGATATACAGACACCTTCGATCTTCTTGTTCATCTTTGCGCCCTGAAGAATTACAAAAAAACGTTTGGGAGAAACAAGAAGGGTCCTGAGATTCTTACCATAAGAGCATAGGTTAGTCCCAAGCCTACAAGTCCTGAAGAGAGTTTTCTATACAGGCAACTGGTAATAGAAGTGACAGCTGCTATGAGTACCACACATGCTCCAATGTACTCCTGAAGGAATATGAACAAGCTCCATCACTGTAAGTCTACAAATGATCAAAATGTTCTCATAACTTTGCATACCAAAACCCCAACCCATTGCACAGTTTGAAAACAGAGGCAGAAGACACCACATAACTCCTCTGACCCTGCCTGTGAATCCACTTGCATTGCCTTTAACATAGCTGTGCTGTTTGGAGATGCTTTTGTACACAGGAGCTGCACCAGCACTCCTAATCTTCTGGCAAAGTCAACACAGGCATCTTAAGTATGTCATGGAGAAGGCTGAAACGATGCTGCTGTTGTTACCTGTGGTAGATGAGAGAAATGCTCACATGATCCTCTGCGAGCACAGCCTCTCCGTGGCTGAGGACAAACTGCTGGGAGGCACGGCAGTTGCTTCTGGGTGGCTACCATCACATTTATTCAGACAAGCTGCTCTTGCACAGCACGTAACTATTAGTTGGATTGTGTCTGCTAAGGATGGACTTTTGTCACTTTAATTAAAATCTTTAGTGATTTGACTTCTCATAGACAAGACTTTGAGTAAAATTACGTAACAAACTAGAAAATAAACTTTGTTGGAGGGAAGTTGTTATTCTTCTATGTTTGTACTGTTTCGTGACACAGGTATTAGAGACAGAATTTGAGACTTCAGATCATCTGTGACTGAACATGTAAGACTAGTAAAATCTGAGTATACTCACTAGCAGAATTCAAGTAGCAAAAGACATCAGCTAACATGGAGCCCAAAATGAGGTGGAGTAACACAAACTGTGACTTACTCTGAGCGCACATAAAAAGAGCCCACATTACCATTAGCAGCAGTACTGCACCTGTAGCTATCAAAGCCTGGTACAAATGTCATCATCTACAAGATAAAACTCTTCGACTGAATTTCAAATAATTATATTTAATAAATATTTTTTTTATGCCAGTCCACTTTTCTAAGCATTCTGAGGAAATGAGCAACTGAGTATGTTTAGCATCCTTCAGATGACCCAAAACAGGCAAAAACCTGTCTGTATCCTCTGCTTATTAAGAGAGCTTCTGCGATGTTGAAATGTTCCTGGGGGGCTGACAACACAACGGCCTGCAGTGGCTAACAGTCTCACAAATGCATTCTGGCTGGCAACACAGCCAGAGCAACTCTCTGATCACTCTTCCATGCACAAAGGAAGAAATATGACCTTTAATAATTATTCCTGTCTTGGAGGAACAGCTGCAGGCTACAGGAAAAATTCATACTCCATTCAGTTTTCTGGATGGTTTGGGCACATGATCAGTACAGATATCCATCTATCTATGGCAAAGGTAGAGCCTCAGAACACAGATGAGGCTGGATAACTATGGGTAAATTCATCAGATTGCTTGGAATGAAGTTAAATCAATTCACGGTGTATACAAAAAAAAAAAAGTACTTGCCATGCGAACTTCTAGCCATCGATTAGCAGCTGTAAGGAAAAGGGAAGCAATGTTGTTGGAATCTGTGTATTCAAGAAGCTTTTGTCGAAATTTAGCTTCATACCTGAAAGAAGAAAAACAAACAAACAAAAACAACAGAAAATAGTCAGGCCTTAGAATATTGGAAAAATAATATTTAATTCTGGGGGGCCCGTGTTCTTGGGGAGTTTGACACAGGTTTAAGTCAGCCTGTCAGGAGTTCGGAGTGACATTGCTCATAGATTTGTATTAGACACATGTAAAGTGCCCTCAGGAGTAAAAGGAGGTTATTGTGCTGATGAAACTCTGTGTAGGACTTCTGATTCACAGGGGGCAGTTTCTAACTGCCTTTTACTACGTGCTAACTGTAAGAAAGACAAATAAAACAAAATCAAACCAAAAAACAAGAGAAGCAACACACGCGTGTACTTGTGAAAAGTATTAGCACGTGCAGAATGTAGTTCCTCTTCTCAGTTTATCATATAAGCTAAGGTTTTAAAACGTATACTACTGTAGTGCCTAGAAATTGTAACCACTTTAAAAGCATAAACTCAGAGTACCTCTGGTAATGGCAGCCCTAGTGTTAATTACATGTTTGTCCTTCTTACTAATGACTGGAGCCCTTTGCAAAACAAAAGGCCAAGCATACGGTGCAACAAAAAGTAACAGAGTGGAAAGAACCATTTTTTTTTTTTCTTCACAAATGAGCTAGCCACAAAACACAACATAAGATTAATGGCAAAAAGTTCTGTTTACAGTTTATTATAGAGGATCTGCACCCACTTATGATAAAAACTGCATGAATGAATTCTGCCTTGAACATAACAGATAAGGAAAGTGATTCCCAGCTCCATGTATTTAGACTGAGATCTTGGCAGGCATACAAGTCAACCAGTCACTCCTTTAGCTGAGCCTATTTATTTGTACAGGTGTGAATTAATGTGATGTTAATAAAGTGTGGCAATAATTATGCCTAATAATAAAGGAGAAGGGCGGCACATAAACCTTTTTCAGGGTAGTAACAGAAGCTTGAAGGCCTGAAGACCTAATTTATGCACCCAGAAGCTTGCCCTTTCCCCCTTCTATTACATTAGAAAATTTAAAAGAACTTGCTAACCTCTCTATAAACTTTGCCCTACTTACATCCTTTGATATTGTGCTTGCAGCAAGCAGTACTTATTTATGAACTCAGCTCCCTGTATACCGGTATGAAAGAAAGATGTGACAATGTTTTCATATGAACTACGCGGCTTAGAGATGCTTTCCGATTTGTCCACTACAAAGTATCTTAATCCTTCTTTTGAGTCCAGTATAATAAAGTTCTGACATAAATCATTTATCCTTTTCAGAAGAGGAAGTGCAAGTTTGTGGAAATAATTTAGCTGTTGACAACTCAGTTATGTGCCAAGACGGAACAGACATGTCTGCTGTATGCAATAGAAAATGGCTCTGGGAAGCCAGGGCTGGCTCCGACCGTGCTGGTGTCTTTGCACAGCGTAGAATGGTTGCTCCTGAAAGTGATGCACTAGCATCACCCAGTGCAGAGCTAGTGATCCCTGCCTTTCCTCAGGACTAATTACCATGTAGAAATGGCTGTACTGCTTCCAGAACCCATTCGGTCACGTTTAACTTTGGTATCTCCACACCATGAGACGTGACGTGATGTAGGTATGCCCTAAAGGATGCGAGGTATGCGTTATGAGTCAGGCATGAGCATGCACATGGAAAGGCAGTGCAGACAGAGTTACCACTGCTGGGGGGGCACTGCAGAAATATCAGCGTTTCTCTTCAGAAAATGTCCCCAGATTACCAGTCTCTCCAAATACAACCCAGTCTGTGCAGAAACTTGCACATCTACATTTATCAATTACTTGGCACCAACCAGTACTTTCTGAAGTGCCACAGAGCACCTGCAAACTATAAATCAGGCCTGGGCATCTGCGTGAGGTGTATTTATAGCTGCAGCAGTAGCTGTCTTTCTGATCTCCCTCTGGATTTTTTGGTACATTTCTTCCCTTATGCATTCTGAGTAAGTGCAGGATGGAGAATTGCCAAGAGTAAGGACACTTCAGGAACAACTGGCACCTCCTAACTGTACGACTAGATTCCTGAATTAGTGTTATTTTTAGGGATGCTCAAGCTAGCAAGTCTGAACTCCACTCCTGCTAATATGTTAGGCAGCTCAAAAGCTTCACAGTCCTAAAAATAGCTGGGTTACCAGCTGATGCAGGAGGCTGGCAGGCAGATGGAATACAGAACCTACTGAAAGCACGTAGCTGTTTGGGTCAGACGCATGGCTTAGTGCAGGGTTTAAGAAAAAAAGAGGCACTGAATACAGTTCTTTGACAGAGGAATTCATCTGAAGCTGACAGGAAGAATCAAGAGGTCCAAATGGCTGAAAATATTAGCTAGATAGCATTAAATATAACTTATATTAAAAATTGAAAATATACAGCCGTAATACCCTAAAGATCCTTTTGATAAAGTAAAAGCTTATATGGGTAAATGAGAAAAGCAACAATTAAAATATAAATTAAGTATCTTTAAAGGTGAACACAGGCATAGCTACAAACTAGAGAATAATGTTGGCACTTAAGTTAAATGTATAATAACAGCAATTAAAATTGGAATTTTGCTGTTCTACCACTCTTTAGGCAGCTATCTTCAGCCAAAAAGAAACAAGATTTTACACTGGTTATTCTTTTATTGAGCTCCTGATATCCCAGTTAGAATTGTTTAAGAATAGTATAACTTTGTGCATGACTTCTATTATAAAATAAGATCTATAGGTTAAGAAGAACAAACATTCCTGTTTCACAGAGAGAACAGTATTAACTGGCAGAATGTGTAGACATCTAGATGAGATGGGTGTGGAAGACAGTTGACTGCATTTGAGTCAACTGGAAAAGACAAGAATAGCACTAGTGCAAAGAAAGCATCTGGTTAGCTCAGCAGTGGTAACTCCACTGGTGTCAGTGTGACTGCCGTTTCTGTAACTCAGATCCACAACCCAGGCATGTCATCGGGTATTCGTAGGCTGCTCCTGTGATCTTACGTAGACAGAAAAATGAATCAAAACGGGTGATAAAAGACTGTGTCTCCGAGTCACATATTTTCAAAACCGATATAAACAACCACATTTTCAGCTAGCAACCTGGAAAATAACTTAAGGTGTGCCTGTAGCTTCTGAAGTTGCTAGCCTGCACAGTTTATCTTACCAGGACATCGACCCATACACAAATTATTCTGGCATAACACGTTACTGCATATTAGTTGTTCCATGGAAACTGTCCAAACACAAGGTCTGCCACACCGCATGCTGCGGTAATTGCAAGCCAATTTAGCTTCTTAAATCACATTTGCCCACAAAGTTTTTTTCAGGCTGCGTGCGACTGTGTGGAGATTTACTGCAGGGCAGCTGACACATGTCAGTTTGTTTTTCTACAGTAACTCCTTTACATGCAAAATGCTTAGTGTTAAAGGTCCTTGGCGTTTCACAGTTTCCATTACTAGTGCTTTTGGGACTGTGGATTTCCAGATGATCCAAATGACAGATTCTTGTAGCTACACACTCGCAGAACAGCATCAGAGATGGATATTCAAAAGTGAGGTGATAGATGTTTTCTTATACAACTATACCTGAAGGCTCGGATGGTGGTCAGGCCTTCAACAGTCTCTGAGAAATGGGAGAGTAATGGTAGCTGAGTGCTGTCATCCAGCTGCTGCAGATCCCTGGAAAGGGTTATGAAAATAATTTTGTAAAAATCAGTCTTGTTGTGCAGTTATTCTCCTGGAGCAGTTTCAGAAAGTGAAAGGGAACAACATCAGCACAATAATTATATATGTAACACTCAGATGCCTTGAAAGAAAGTGCTATAGGTCTCAGCAGGAAATGAAGTCCCCAGGAGGACTTTTCTGTTTAAATTTTAGTGCACATGACCCTGGAGTTCTGAACAGGTCTCTTCCTTCACCGCCTTCCCTCATTTCTCCTATATTACTATGTCTTACATTCGGTTTTTTATTCATTTAAACACGATTCTGGTTCTACGCTGAATATGAATTTAATGGGACAGCTCCAGTTAAGAAGAAGGCAGAATGCAAATTCCTCGCTGTTCCTTCTCTGTCCTCAAATGACAGCACAACTTCACACTGAGCTAACAACAGAATTTGCACACTCAGTAAATAAGAACCTGCACTGATCTTGCTTCTCAATTTCATGTTTTTCCATCAAATCACTGGAAGCACGTGTTGGGCGAAATTCTGTTTGGTCTCAAGTCCTTCTAGCAGCAAGTAGAATTGGTTGCAAAGACTCCCTCTTGATCAATGCAGAGATGAAGGAAAAAATGCAGTGTTGCTGCAAAGGCATGTTGAGCACTACCATGTGGGGAGTAGCACAACCATAGGAGGAGAAACTCACAGATATGTCAGAAAATTTTCAACTTGTTAAAAACTCAAAGACTCCAAGAACAAGTGAGGATGTTCCTACATGCAGGAGCCACTGGGAACCATGGGCAGTACTGCTAGCAGGGTAAGGTAATGCTCCATTCTCCAGCCTCTCTCCCTGGCGCTACAGACCTCCGTTTCCACCTGGATGGGCAGGTGGAACACCATGTTCTCTGCTCTGTCACCACATTTCCTTGGATGTGTCCATCATGCAGCCCTTGGGGAGGACAGAATACGTTGTATTTTTTGTTTCGTTATTTTTTGTTTTGTGTTCCATGAAATCTAAGAAACTTTGATCATGGACGAAGACCCTGCCCCTGCCTACCAGAAAGTTTGCTTGAAGAGCTGCAGACAGAAGGCACTTGTACAATGACACGTTTTCACTACAGTGGATTTGGCTTGCATTCAGACAGGGCCATGTCTTTGACAGGACCAAATGTAAAAATACACGTAAAGTTCCTTAGCACTGCAATTCTGCAACTGTGCATTGCAGACGTTTCAGTTCCCAGAAGGACAATGGTCTGTGCCCTTACCGTGATGCGACTCGGAAGTACTTCTGGATGAAGTAACACATGATTGCAAGGGGAACCAGGGCAATGAGAAACATCGGTGTGACGTATGAAATTACAGCAAGAGCAGATACACACAGCAAGGTGGAGCGACTCAAGCACTCCAGGGTAGCAGGGATATGCTAGATAGATAAAGAAGCACACAGAGAAATAAACGCATAACATATCAAGATATCAACTAACGTTATTTCATGTACTGGTCTCCTAATAACACAAGGAAAAAAAAAGGATCTGAAACACTAAACATACAGGTCTGCTTCTGAATTGACTGCTGGCTTTGGGAAAGCAGTGCAGTCTGCGGTAAATATGGGCAATTAGAATTTTACTCATTAATATTTCAGACCTTTTTCTCATTTCATTTTCTCATATGTCTCAAATTAATATGTTTACCCACTCATTAAAAAAGTAGATGCTCTTAATTTGGGGATATTAATATTGATCTACTTTCTCTTCCCTTTTCACTGAGATTGAAAAAAATTAAGCAAGGCCCCTGCAGGGTATCTTAATCAAATAAGTGTTTTTTCCACTTATTATGTGCATTTAAAGATGAGGAATTCATCCTGAACCTAGAAAGTTGTGATGCAAACTGATATAATATTAAAAATTACAGATCATCAGTAAACTTCACTTAAATAACGGTGTAAGAAATGAAAATCCAATCTTTCAAACTGAGAAAAATAAGATAGCTTGGGAGCTTGAATTTGTTTATTCAGTACCTGGTCAATGGTGTTACAATCAGCTGAAAATCTGTTCAGTATACTTCCCAGAGGTGTTGTTTCAAAAAACCTGAAATGAGACAATGAATGGGAAAGGTTACAATACTGACATGAAAATATTCTTTTTCTCTCTTTTAAGCTGTGCACTGTGCCACAGACACAATCAATCAATCAGTGAAGTTACTTATTTTTCGGTGTTAACCATGGGTTTCCAATAAAATGGCAGTCTTTACTGTACCCCAACGACAGCAAACATCTCCTCAGCTCCCTTTACTGCCTAAGAGCTGTAATCGTGTGATTTGCGTAGAACAGAATACTTTCAGATTTGCAATCTGAACACTCTTCAGTTCATGAAAAGCACAAGCAAAATTCATTTGCAAGTCCTGCATTTTTCTGGGAACAGAAATGCATAAGAACAACTCCTGGCATAATACATTAAAAGGCCTTTCCTTTACATTTGCATATGCAAAATACAAACTTCATTATTGCTCTATAGTTAACTGTCCAATAGCTTATGCTGAATCTGAAGTTTGAAAAAAAAAAAAAAAAAGAAAGGTTTTTAAAAAAGCAATAAAATTCTCCATATTTATACTTCCTTCAGGAATTCTGGGTCAAATATTGGTAGCTTAAAAATAAGAAGGTCTTTTTCCTAATGTTCAGTAACAGTTGCAAGTTTGAATCAAGCTAAAACTTTAATGTGACAACATTAGAAATAAAACTTATGCAGGACAACAAAGGCCTTTACTGCTATCTGTGCAATCCCAGCGTACACTACTGATGCCTGTGATGACACTTGTCTAGCTCATTATCTTTCACGGGCTTGCACAATCATTGCCTGGCAGTAAATATTTCCAGTGATTAAGATTATGACGCACACTCCATATGAACTGTACAACATATTTATCAATAATTGTGTTTTCTCCTTAATTAAAAACAGCAAAGAGAAATGAAAGATGCTAGGAAGTTAATATCTGAAGTCACAGTCAGACAGGAGGGGCACTTGACTTATTGTCCAGGAACTTGAGCAGCCTGGGAACCATTTTCCAAAACTGCTCCGTAGTTTGGTACCTGGTGATTATCAGTGATGCATTATAACATGTGATTCAGAGTCGCTTCATACTACAAATGGTGCTTAGAAAGACTGCCTTGAACTAAGGAATACAGAATGTCTACAATACAGTTTGTATTATAATCAGAGGAGTACCTCATTGGTGCCAAAATGATCTTATTTAGTAAAGAAGAGTGCAGCTTTTTGGTGACTTTCAAGCCGGTCCACTCCACTGCTATGGATGTGACAAGACACAGTACAATTCCAAGACAACAGAGAATGCTGAAAATTTTTGAATAAGGAGAATGGTTGAAAATCTAAAAAACAAAGAAAGAACTACCAATTATTCAACGTAAATTATGCTTTAAAATTACTGTAAAAACACAAATGCAGAACTGAAAAATAATGCAAGCAGTAAATCCTTCTTCCTTCCCCAAATCCTCCCTAAATTAAGTTGCCAATGATTTTCACCCATGTTAAACCACAATTTGTTAATCCTTCAGAGAGGGGAGCGCTTGAATGAAAAATGAGAGAAATTAGAAATTTAAAATCACAGAATACTATAAAAAGATTGAGATTTTTTTTGGTAATTTCATCTGAAGGAACAAAACACATCTTTGAAGCATTTATTACAGCTTGGGGGTTGGGTCTCATCTTTGAAAGAGAATAGAATACAATAGGTTTTATTTTGAAATATTAATTTCATATTCAAACCCAGCATCAATAAAACATCTTTTAGAGATGAAAAGAATGATTCCAGTGAAATCAAACAAAAACCTCCAAACATTCATGCGAGATTACTGGAGGCACTAATTTCCTGTAAACAAAGCAATCCCAGTTCTAATAAAAACCCTCTGCTATTACTTTGTAAATACAGAGTACCCTGCTAGGTAACACCAGAATCAGTTCCATGTGAAATTCACACAAAGAACAACCAAAATAGTGTGCTCATCATAAAAATCTGGTTTACCATATATTCCAAAACTCGAATAGCAGGGAGAATGCTGCAGTACAGGAGAAAGACAAAAGAGCTGCAATATCAAAATCACTTTAGAGTCCAAGGTCTAGGCATATCAGTCAAATGATGAAAACGTAGGAGAACAGAAGAACAACAATGAAGAAAACTTAATTGTTAGCTTTATTGCACTGTGTTCCCAAACATGCATTAACCTTCAAAATGATTTTGAGCAATAAAGCCACTCCAGTGTGGAATATAGCGTGTTGCATACAAACCTTGGAGTAGATTCTGGCAGTGGGAGATCACCACTGGTTAAGTCACAGAAGAAAGGTGAACGAGACTTGACATACCTCACACTGAGAGCAGTTTTTCATCTCTGGGTCCCTTTCCTCAGAAATGGCGTCTGAGGTCCATCGTGCCAGGCAGTAGTCAATGGCCACCATCACCGTGTGCTTCAGCAGCTGGGACAGAACCAGCAGTGGCAGAAGGAGGATTCCTGCTGCACTGAGGTATTTTCCACAGGCTCTCCAGGGCATCTTTGCTCTCTGATGAAGCACAGAGGACAGGTTGTCTTCATCATCACTTTCTGTTACTTCTTCTGCAACATGCCGGAAAAAAAAGTACAACCTCACTGATTTACTCTCACAGACTTTTCATTGGAACTGGCAAGTGGCAGCCACAGAAGATGAGTTATAATAAAAGATAAAGAATGGCTTAAAATGAAATTATTTACTCAGGCAAACACATATGATTTTGCTAAAGTTAGTAGTAATACATGGTAACAAGACACAAAAAAATGTTTTTTCAGTTTAAAACTGTTAACTTGATTAAAGAAATGCATTTTTTTTTCTAGGTAAAACCTTAAACAAGTGTGCTCAGCTACTGATAGGTTTGATGCTCACCCAACATACCAACATAAATTATTCAATGTTAATTCATCTCTTTTTACCAAATTGTGTTCAAGTACAATAAAAAACCCTCAGAAGTTTGACAGAAGCTACAATTTCTGAATGCTCAAAACATTGTAGTCTAGACGTAAACTCATGGCCCACCTAAAAAACAATTCTCTTGCCAGTTTACAAGTTGTTAATTCATTCTAATATAATTTAACTATAAAACAGTAACGAATTGGTACTGGGCCTAAATGGCCTTTTACCTTCATCTTCTTCATCGTCTTTCAGCAGAGCTTCCCGGGAATACATAGTCCTCCGGAGATTCGTTCTTTCCAGAACAGTTTTGCTTTCAATTATAGTCTCCTAAAAAGGAAGGGCTAGTGTGCTTTCAACCAGAGAATTAATCAAAAAATTACTAACTGTAAAAAAAGCTTTTCAATCAGAACATCAGTTAAAAGTAGTGAGAATCTTACAGAGGGCAGTCATAAGTGACTGGTATCCCACCTCTATGTAAAACCAAAGGGCGTAAATTATATAACTGACATTAATTTCACATTGTCAGTCCCAGCACTCTCAGAGTCTTGGGTTCCTAACTTGGACAGATATCCCTGCATTACAAGAACTAAGATGAACATCTAATTAATTTTGTGTTGTAGTATTAAAGAGATTTGGGATTTGGAGGGCCTATTACAAGCACATCTGGAAAAATTTCACCTAATAACATAAATTCAAGTGTATTTTATAGAAACAGTTGTCATTATCACACATTACCAATGCTTTTCCCCTAAAATAGCCCAATTTAATATTCCTTAGACAGGAATATTTTGATAGGACTTCACTATAAGAATAGGCCAGAGTCAAAAATATCAAGGAAGTGTGAGAAGTCCAGATGCAGGAATTTTATCTTACTAAATAAAAGATAAAGAAAATGGTAACAGTAATAGTACATTCATACTAAGTTAGAAATCACACACAGAATGTCAATCCTGACTAATGTTTTCAACCTAAAAAAAAACCTGTCACATTTTTTCACAAATGTTAATTGCCTAGCTCATCAAAAACCTTCTCCAGCTCTTGGTCTTGCCGATTCATTAGTGTCTTCCAGTGCTCAAAAAGCTCAGTCTCAGATTTCTGAATGTCCTTGAGCGTTCCTTCTCTCTGGATGTTGCCATCCTTCATTGCAATTATCTAAAAAGTTAAAAACAGAAGTTGTGGAGTCACATATATCTCTATTTCTTTTAAGGATATGTTGTGCGTGGGCAGAGTTTCTCTTTTATAAGAATACTTCTACGAACAAATTAGTCTTTTAAAAACAGATAGTTATCTTTCAACTTTATCCCTTTTACTTAAGGTGCTGCAAAACCAGAAGCTTCCTGCGCTCCAGACTTTCTGAAAGGAAGGTTGCTTTTAAGTAAAAAAAAAAAGAAGAACGGTGTCCTCTTCAGCAGACAGGAGAATGCATTAGTCTTTCTAAATACAAGTCATTAGCAAGATAAGATTTTAGAGTTCTCTTACCTCCTAAAAGGAAAAGGCTTTTAGCAACACACTGTGTGCAATAAATTCTGCCCTTGTTCAGGCAATTAGAAATGAGCATGCTGGCTCCACCGTCTGTTTGATATCATGGACTTGATAAGGAAAAGCTAGGGATTTTGAATCCCTAAAGCTTTTAAAAGCATAAATGGTAGACACAGTCTGAAAAAAAATAATTATATATGCAAGACAAGGTCTGAAGGGTGTGGTTTCCAGGTTTATATCAGTGCAACCACATTATACACGTAATGTAACTAACTTAACTTTAGATCTGACAAGGAGAATTGGAAAATGAGGCGTGTGGATTGTAAACTCATGTGACATCATTAGAAAATGTTTAATACAGTGTTTATTTTTCTCTCTCCCTGGAAACTCAGAAATTTCAATGGAAGAAAAAAAAAAAAAAAAGGAATATATTCCATTTATTGCTGAGAATTTGCACCAGAGGAAAGGAAGAAAAGCAAATGGATCTTTTTGTGGTCTGTTTATTCAGGAACCCCCCGATTGAATAGGACCCTAAATTCTTCTGAGGATTTTTCTATGAAGCTTTAGAAAGGCTGTCACACATACTTCAGATTATATTTTTGTTTAGAATTCCTTAAAGTAAAACAGAATAAATTATTCCTGCTGTACCACATTGCGTAAAACTTTCTCAGACTTAATGAGACCTTTGCTTTGGAAAAAAAAAACAACACCGAACTCTCTCTTAATAAGCAATTATTAATTATAAACTTAATTAATGCAAACCTTTCCTATCCTACAAGCTGTTTGGAACAGTTTATTTCATAACACATTACTGAAACCCAGTTAGAAGATACAAACATTCTCCATTGAGTATCTCACATAACAAGAGCACCTAGAAATAAATCTGACATTTGGAAAAGAAAATGAGAAAGATTATGCTGACACAATACCACAGTTGTGCATATTGAAAAAAAGAATGCTGACAATTAAAAAAGAGGAAGCTGAGCCAGAACCTGAAATGCAGGGGAAGAAGACAGAAAATTCCTTTATTCTGAGAGATGCTAACAGCAAAAGCAGAACTGTGTTGAGAACAGCAGTAATTCTTACAGGTAGGTGTACAACTGAGGGACAAGGTCACAGAAGACACCATAAAGGATAAATGCTTCCCACCAAAAACACGACGAGAGCAAGATTAATGTCTATCTGCAACTTTACAGCAAGCCAATATGAAGAACAGAAAGCAGCTGAAATATGGTTATTGCTTGAGACAGAATAACTGCTGCTATAGTCTGTGCAAGCTGCAAATGACAGAGAATCCCTGCTAGGAGGCATAACTGCAGTAATCAATCCTTGTGGGCAAGAAAACCTCTGATATGGGCTAGATAACTGTAGGGGAAGTAAGTACAAGGCCAGTGTGAACCAAAGAACTAAAAAAAAATAAATCCAACAAACCAAACAGCCTTATACTATCTGATTTACTTCATCTTAGACATTTGCAACAGCAAAGTGTTAAGAAAGCATACCCTCATTTTTTTCTGTAAACTACAACATACAACAAAGAAACCTAACAAAACACCTGAGAAATAACCATTTCTTAAAAGTTTGTCAACATGCAAAAAGGAAAATAGTCGTTACTGATATCTACTGCTACCAAATGCATGGAAGTACTCTTTTTCCTTGAATTTCCCTAACAGCTCACTGACCATCAGAGCACCTTTTTCTGTGACACCGCAGACAACTTCATAGTAACATCGCAGCCAGAGGCAGTTTGTTATGTTACTCCAACATTTCACCATTTTGAGATGAAAAGTTTTCCAATATAAGAATTGCTTTTGGATACTTGATGTATTTTAAATGTGGCCCATTTTCATCAGATTATTAAGTATCAGTTCGAGGAAAATCAGACCTGTTTAGGTGTTCTGTAAAATGGCAATTCCAAAATTATGGCACCCCAACCCTCCTGGCTAACTTTCAAAAGACCTGGGTTATGCCAAGACATCTTCTCACTAAACTACCACTTGGTAGAAAGATGAAGTGAGAGCCTTGTGTGTAGCAGAAGACATATTTGTGACACTCTCCTGCCTCCTAAAAAAAAAAAAAAGGGAAGAGCATTCTTACCCAGTCAGCGTGGGGCAAGTACTGCAGCTTGTGAGTTACTAGCACGACAGTGCGCTTGTCTTCCCTTAGCATTTTCAGGATCCCTTCTTGCATGAGATGGTCACTCAGGTGGATATCCAGTGCAGAAAATGGATCATCCTGTCATGAGGAAAACAGGCCAGCTTTTGGAGTCAACATTTATAGGATTTAAGAAATCTTATGGCTTTTAATACCAGTAAAACCAGTTAGATCAATATAGAAAATTTTGAGAGGTTATCAAAAGATCAAAACTGTTCTTTGGAGCAGTTTTCTTAAGATACCTATCAACAGACCTTGAGCTGTCCTTTTCACAGCAAGTACTGCACAATGACATACAGTAACGTTAGCTGTGTAAATGCCATGATTTCCTGAACCTTTCTGGGAACTGCTCCTCTCAAATGCCCACGTAACTGCAGCATGTGATTTCTGTTAGACTGAAGACAATGGAGCAACATGCCCTGATATTACCCAAACTGCTTCAGGGATAGTGACAAACAGCAGATTTTTATTTTCTTTATACATATTTCCTTCTGATTACTTTTTATTATTACTATTATTTTTAATCCATATAATTGAAATCTATTAACAAAGCATCGCAAAAGGAAAAAGCTTGGTCTCTGATGATCCTGCTCAGATACTTCATTTATGCCTATATTACCCTCATCTTATTAAAGCAATGAATATGCAATTAATTTAGGAATAAACAAATCTGTACTACATTTTGTGAAACTTCTTTTTTTTTTTTTACTTAATCCTATTTATATGAAATTATAAAGACATAATTTCTGCTTGCACTACTGATAATGGCTGTAGGATTTACTTATTATTAGTATTTCATGTTATGTTATGCTAATACTAGAATTTATTAAAAATCATTTTTTGTTTTCTTTTGTCCAGGTATTTGCTGAAAATGTAGAGTTGAATTTGGGTAAATTCTTCTTTCTTTGACTGAAATCATCAAAATGATGATGACTTAAAATAACTAGATGTTTTCAAGTACTAATATACAGGATTCCTGATTATTTTTGAATGATTAACTGGAAAAATAAGCTTATTTGTAAATGCTTTTGTATTGTCAAACCATCAGAGAGTCTGCTACTATGATATTATTGAGTGTCCTGTACAGAAGTTCTGTTGTAAAGTAACAGTGGAAAAAAACAAGTTAGGGTCCAATGCTGGCCCTTGCAGCACCCAGCTGCTCTCTGCCTCTGCGTTCTCATCACTGCCTGAAATGCCCTGCCTGTGAAGCATCACATCACGATCAGCCCAATTACAGGGAAAGCTCTATCTAAGTAACCTCCCAGACTTTTAGGTATGACTTCAAATATGCACAGCTAACTAATCCCATGTAACTCTCATGTCTGGTTGTCATAAAAGCTGGATTCAAAGCTCCTTGAAAACAGGGTTTAAGAAGGAAGTCCTAATTGGAAAGCCAGCAAGCTCACTAGTAGAGACTGCGTAGGATGCATCTGTTTTCCTACCTACTAGGCTTTCAGAGACTGCTCTCATTCCTTTTTCCCTAGTACTTCTATTGAAGTTTGGGCAGGATATACAAAGAGCAGTTCAGGGTGGGAAGGAAGCTTAGTTTGTTGCAGAACGGAAACACCTTTGACACAGGCCAACATTAATTTACGCCTGAGACAGTTTAGGAATTTTATAAATACTGCTGAGACCATTTAATTTTTGGTAACAAAAATAAGTACAAGACTCAAAAAGAAACTTCAACAAACTGAGAGGGAAAGCATCAACATTTCAATTTATATGATAATATCCACCTGTCTGCAGCATTTGCAGAATTCTTCTTACCTGCAGTCTAGCTAATAACGGCTATAAAATAAACAGGGGGCATTTAGCGCAGCTCAGTGAAGCACAAGGTTCAGTGTGTGTTACCCACGAAATACTCTAAATGCTTACATCTTGTGCTTCTGTTTGCAGCATAAGCATACTGGCACCTACTCACCAAGAACACAACATTTGTCTGCTGGTAAAGTGCTCTTGCTACACTGATACGTTGGCGCTGCCCTCCAGACAGATTAATTCCCTGGAGATAAGCAAGAAAAAAAACACACAATCAATCAATTATAAAAACATCAACAAAATTTTCATATTCTGATTGAATTATCTAGGGAAAAAAAAAAAGATTTTTTTTTCAGAAATGTAGGCCTGCAATTCAGCTAGGAGCACAGTATACTAATTGTTAGAGAAGCCAGAGGACTGTGAGCTCCATACATCACAGGGGGTGGGAAATGTGTAATGGCTTGTGGTGACACAATGGTGTAGGCAGCATAGATGTTCTGTAGGCAGTCTAAACTAACCTTTTACTCAAAAGTTCCAGTCTGAAGTCTGACTAACCTATTTTTATTTTATGCTTCTATTTCACCACACTGTATTAGTTCCATTGTATACTGTATGTGTACCACAGCTACTATAGCCAGTCATTGTGAGCTGTGAGATCAGGCCACGCTGAGATGAACATTATGTGCTTGCTACTGCACTTGTTTTGTGCCCTTAGTCCTGCTACCACCCTGCTAAAAGTTACTCATCCTTCCTATGATCCGGGCGCAGCTTCACAAGCACCTTAAGCTCTCATAAGCAAATACTGTTGCTAAAGAGGCTGCCACCCCTGCTCCCTGCCTCTTTTTCTCACCCCTCTACTTTACCCTTTTTGCCAAAACCCACATTTGTTTAGCTACACAATTAATTTGTTAGAACTAAGGCAAATCAACATGGTAGCCAGTGTGGAGATTACTCATGGAAACGTGTCCTTGGTGGTTGCTGTTGGTTTGGTTTGGTTGTGTGTGTGTGCAGGTGTTAGAGCACATTGCTTATGGAATTGTGACTTCTGGTTCCCTTCTCGTCACGCTCTAGTTTCCCCAACGCGATAAGGCTTGGTTTGCTCTTTATTAAACAATTTGCCACTTTTAAAATGAAGGTGCTCTAAAAAATCGATGAATTATTTATTTTTAGGTTATTCACAAAGAAACCAAAATATGCACTGTCTGCAGAATTAGTCAAACATTCTGATAGCAGCACATTTAAATCATGGCATCTCACATAAATGACAGTGTTTCTATGTTTACCAAGCAACAAGCTTTCAGACTAATGACCCAAACGTACACTTAGCTAAAAGATTACCTTTGTTGCCAAATAACCGGTAAGATTTTAAGAACATGACAAAATAATAAAAAAACTCTACATATTTAAAACAAAAATAGAAGCCCGTAGTTGTTTACTGACCCTCTCTCCAATCTGGGTTTGGTCTCCGTGAGGGAGAATGTCAATATCAGGCTGGAGGGAACAAGCATCAATTACTGCTTTGTACCTGCGGAAACAAAAAAGGTAACACAAAATCCACACAGATACTGCTAAAGAAGCACATTTCCTACCTGCAAAGGAACAAAAATTAACCAGCTGGAAAAATCACACAGTGGAAAACGTATTTGTTAGCCACTAATTGTTCTAATGGGATCTCTTTCAATCGCAGGCAAGTAAATACCATTTCGGCTAAGAAAAAGCATCTTAGGTCAGCTTCCCAGCTGAATACATTTAATAGCTAAACCCAGGCAAAACAAGAACAACTTCTCCCATAGTGAATTTTTATTGTTTAGCATTTAACTTTCTTTCTGCCCAGAGCCTTTCTTGCTTCTATGTCCAAGGACGACAGAAACAAACAAAAATGTGTGTAGGATGTGAATACACAGTAACCAACTTCTTTCTAGGGTGGTGGGTGGGGACACGGAATGGAACACCAGCAAGAACTTTTGAATCCTTTAGAATGGTTTTGGTCAATTACAAATAAAAAGATAACCCATCAGTCCTTCGTGATACACCAGATGTGGAAGTCTTAAGGAACAATATTCCCACTCTCACACCGTTAATATTCTTCTAAGTTAAAATTTGTCAGTTTGGGATAAAAAGAAAATACTGCATGCTGCACAAACATGGAAATGAAAACACTTCCACACTTAAGGTCAAGTGAGTCTCAACCCTCTCTCTTGTGTCCTTGAAGAAAAGCACAGTCAAAGGGGGACCACCCAGGCGTCAGGGTCTTCTGTTGTGTTCCAGCAGGTGGATTATGTTTGATGCCGGAGTGAGATGGAGACCCACGTGTGAATGGAGGAGGATGCAACACCATTATTTAGCTAAAAGAAAAGCACATAACAGTGCTGAAACCTGTTACCTCTGTTTGTTAAAGGAGCTTTCAAATGTGATATTCTCTTCCACTGTTGCGTTGAGCAACCAAGGCTTCTGTGATGCATATGCTACCGATCCTCGTTTCCTGGAAAAACAAACAAACCAGGAGTTCCCAGCTTAACAGTGCAGTAGGGGTAATTGGAAACCATTCTTCTTGTAAAGGAAGAAATTTGTACTAAATCTTTAAAAATGCTGCCTTTCTGATCTGTTCTTTAGGACAATTTCGAACAGAATACTGCAATTGTTCACCTATCTCAAGAGTTGGTTCTTTTGAATTTCAGTTTGTTCCCCCATTTTCTGCTGTGAAGTGGGTTTTGCAGAGGCTAGCTCCATAAACCTGCTTCTTGAGCAATGCAGATGGCAGGACGAAAACAATAAACCCCAGCTCTTTTTGGATAGACTAATAAAAATCACTGCTTAGGCAACACCTTTCAGGAGAAGTGTTTAAAAAAGATATTTTAAGGTATTTAAAAAAATATAACAACTCCACACATACGCAAAGGCAAGTCTCCCCCAAAACACATTTCTTTTCCCCACTACAAGGAGAACTTGAGTCAGAAGGATTCCATGCACAATACTTTTCTATGTCTATGTGAAGACAAGTAAACAGAACACAGGAAAAAATATTTGCTATTTACCCTTGTGGAATTGCCCCAATCATGTACCATGAAAAGGAACAGCTTACCAGAGAATGGCCAACAGGATCTCCCCATGCATGTTTTATTTCATATGTATTATTCTTATTGCTACTTAGGAAGTATCTGCCTACTCCTGAGGTAGCATAGATAGCCACAAAAGCACTGCTACCAAGGACCTCTAACGGCAGAGCTGGGAGAAAGGCATGATTTTTTAATTAGAGCAACTGATACTGTTGGGCAAAATGGACAAACCCATTGGCATATCACTGTTTCTCAAATAAACGGGCCAAAAGAGGGATCATATGCCTTAAAGTGTATCCCGTTTCTTTCCAGCTATATCAGCTAATCCAATAAAAGATATGACCTCTCACCCAAACATAGCCTTTGTCTGCTAGACAGCCATTAATTACAGCAGCCTCTGTCTAGTTGGACCAGAATGCAATTCAAACAAGGAGCTGACAAAACAAACTGGGTGCTTTATTTATCTTTTTTTTTTTTTTTTTTTTTTTTTTTTTTTTTTAAATCAGGAGTTAAGGTCACTTGCCCTGCTCATTTTTTCAGGTTTTCACCAAGTTTGCTTAGAAACCATTATAGGATCCAATTTTCTTTGATGACCTGAAAGAACACAGTTATGCTATCCTGGTAGCGTGCTTCCAAGTTCAAATATCTGATCGCTCATTAGAATTTAATTATGCTTTATAAATTCTCTTACTGGAGAACGAAACACAAACAAACAAACAAAAAATCCCCTATGCAGCCCAGCCTGTAGTCTCAAAATCTAATTCAAAGAGCATTCATTTCTGCCCCAGGGGGAAAGCATTTTTTCAATTAGTATGAAATTCTCATCTCAGTGATTGAGAAAAAATTGCTTTGAGCATTCCAAGACGAACATGTATTCCCTTGTCTTTTTTTATTGCTTGAAACTGTGCTTTTGCTACTATTAAATCTCAAAGTGATTGAAAAGTTACATCTAATTTATTTTTTCGAAAAATATTAGCAAAGTTTTGAGGAAAAAGTTTTAAAAATGTTTGTAAAATGTGTTCTTCCTTTCAGCAAAGACACAGGTACTACCTGTAAGATGCACTCCCTGCTGAGAACCAGCACAATGGCTGGGAACACCATTCACACTTTGGCTAAAATTCTGCTTTTAGGCCATCAGTGAGAATTAATTACTGTTAGGAATTTGGGAACAAGCAATGAACTTGCCAAAATTTGTTTAAAAATTTAGAATTTAGTAAACCCCATCTAGCATAATCTTAGGTGCAAATTGGATGATCAAGACAGGTCATATTTTGGCATAAATAGGGAGCTTGCAAGTGCTTGATTGTATAAGGAAAATACACAGCACATCTACAGTGCTTCGTACAGTAAACAGGCAGCCAAACAATATTTCTGCTGAAACAGTACGATAAACAGTGTCAAACGTCCAGAGAACAAAACATTCTGAAATGGAGCGTGCAACACTTTCTCTGAAAGCCTGCCATGAATCTACCTAAGATTTTGCGCTCAGAAGACGTCATGCAAATAAATGGCTTAGCAGACAAAGACTTACAAGGAATTAATTATGCGGGTGGAAGTAATTGTCTCTTACCTCTGGACTGCATAAACAAACATATTTTTATCAGTGGACTGTAATTGTTCTCCTTTGATAACAAATGATAAAATGACCATAGCCTCTTAATTATCACAAAGAGACGGATGGCAAAATCCAACCTTAGAATAAGCAAGGAAACCTTCCCTGAGCTCCCTGGAGAATTAGTGTTTTGATGGGATCAACCCAGTTCATTAATTTAGAACCAGAGACAACATTGTTAAGGTTGCTTGTTTGAAGCTCCTGATCTATCTTCACATTTCACTTTGTAAGTCCAGGAGGCTCAGTATGTATTCAAGATCATTGAGAAAAGACTAGTAATTGGACATTCTGGTGTGTATCTTGGTGCCTTAATAAACCTAGCAACGAGGCTGAAATGTTGGTAATTTCTAAAGGAAAACAGACACACTTCAATGAAGTTATAATGATGGAGGAAATAGTACACTGCAAAGCCATTCCTTTGTGTGCTGGATTGATGACTACAGTTTTATCATGATTATTTTGCACAGTTCATGAATTTCTAGTATCAAACAAGGACTCAAAATCGACTTTCTCCAAACACAAGAGAAACATGTCCTATACTACTATTGCATCTACATAAACCAAAAAACATGATTCCATTATTTTCAGCCTGATGGTAGGTAATGACGCATTCTTATGTTGGCATGCCTGACTATTGAGGAGCATATGTTTTTGCCAGTATTAAATGGCAAGGGTCACCTGCGTGTTTTTACTTCTCCCAGATCTCATGGCAGCTGCGTACACAGAGACAAACCATTTGGCTTCTAAAGAGGAGCAACTCATTACAAGCAGGCACTTTTGAAGACCATTCACACTAGTTTTTAAAGAGTTATACCTGAATTCCATCTCAACAGGAGATTCTTTCTCTGGGCTACAGAAGACAAACACAGGTTATTATTGCTGTAAGTAAAAATACAACAATATAACTGCGTAACAAAAATAAAGCTCTGCTAAGTATGCTGAAGCTCTGTACTACGTGATATTGATCTAAAACCAGCATAGTTAAGGCTCCAGTTTTGACAAGTGTTTTAAACAATACTGCAGCAAGTATTCAACACCTATGAGAAAATGCTCCAGACCTCACAACATTTTGGCTCAAAATACTCTATTCTGAGGACACCAAAAATATTCTATAGGATGCTAGTGCAACAAAACCACTATCCTAGTGCATATAACAAACATGACTAGGACTCCCAGAATCTATGATAACGCAAGCAATTGTTTCATATAGTCTGATATTTCCTTTCTTTTTTTAATATGATTACCACGCTCTTTTCTATGTTATCTTACTGTTTGCTGTATATCCTCATAACAGTTTCATGAGAATGTCTAATTCTGATCATATTCCTTTTGTACCTTAATGGGTTCAAACAGTTTCACTTTTACTCAGCCCATGAACTGTAGTCTCTCTTATGCAGGAAGAACTATGAGATTTCCAAGAACCCTTTACCATGAGATTTAGCTGTTAGGCATACGAAAGTCCCTCTGTCTACAGGCAGATGGGAACATAAATTTTGCAGGACTCAGTCTGACAGCCAGGTAACAAATCTGAAAAGCATGCTAAGCAGGACAGAAGAGATGATAAATCCAAAGAAAAAGCAGTAAAATAGTTGGTGCTTCACAAGAAAATATTCTGGCCAGTAGAAGACATGCACTTTAGCATCAAGTTAATAAAAAGGCCACCAGATGACATTTTTTCCTCTGCTGATTTCAGTAGGGGGAATGGTTTGAAACTAAAAGAGGGGAGGCTGAGATTAGATGTTAAGAGGAAAGTCTTTAATCTGAGGCACTGGCACAGTTTGCACAAAGTTGCTGTGGATGCCCCATCACTGAAGATGTTCAAGGCCAGGTTGGATGGGACTTTGAGCAATGTGATCTAATGGAAGGCATCCCTTCCCATGGCAGGGGGTTGGAAATGGATGAGTTTTAAGGTCCCTTCCAACCCAAACCATTCTGTGATTCTACTGTGATTGACTTAGTAGAAAGCCCAATAATTGCATATAATACCATACCTGACATCTTCCCCCGTCTCGCTGTCAGAAGTACAGCTGCATCACAAACAGAAAGCAAAGATTGTTTACTTAAGTAAGCAAAAGCAATCTGCCCCTGAAAGAAAAACTATTATATTCCACTTAGTGCACGGACTGCAAACAGTATTTATCACAGAGCTGCAGCGCAGCATCTGTTCCTTTTTCAGAAATTGCCTTGATTTTAGCAGTCAAAAACTTGGCAGATTTTTTTCCTTATAAACTTGTTAACTTGACTCAACAAATAAAATCACCTCTACTCTTTCCTAGAAGTGCTAACAGACCTGAAAAATTCAAACGTGATAAGAATGGAGTTCCATTAAAAAAGACGACATTTTCAAGTAAAACCAACAGATAATGTGTGATACTGTTTTTTTCCATGACAGTAGCTGCACCTTTGCTGTTCCTATAACAGGTTAGTTTGAAACCCAAATCAGATGACTTCAGCATGCTGCATGCTGTAGCAGCGCTAGTCTTTGGAGCTGCGTCTGTGTGAGGAAGCGTGGGCAGGTCTGAGGGATGAACAGTTTTTGGTTTTGCTGCTTTTCAGCATGTGCCAAGATGCTCACAGACGGAGCTGTTTGACAGGATGACTGACCATCCTTATTACTGAAGCTAAAATCGCTTCCATTGAAAAAGAATGAAAAATCTGTCTTGAATGATATAAACAAAACGAGGAGGAGCACATGCTTTAAAGGGAACAGTCTCATTAACTTTATGCTAGCACTACTTGCTCATAAATCCCCAGGCAGGAGAACTATACCCACAGTTTAAAAGGTCAGCTTGAGACACTTCCAAAAAGTTAATGCATAGTAAAGCAATGACTGTATCTAAATTCAATCCGCTGTAGAATATGAGAGCCAGCTCACACTAGTACCTTTACTCTGAAGGTTAGAGTACTGAACAAAGCTATTAATTTAAATAAAATCAAATTAAGTTTTTGAAAACGCCAACAGATGCATCTTTATAAAAATCTATGTACTTTTTAGGCATCAAGATCACTTGAATATGTTGTCATTTGATGGAAACAGTCAACTCCACATTGAGTACAGAAGGAAGAAAATCTACTGTGAACAACCTTAATGAATCTACTACTTCCTTCACATTATAAGGACTCCAGATTCACTTGAGTGCATATGTTTGGTTTAGAAACAAATGACATAACGTTGAGCAAAATATTTCTCCCTTAGGTCCACCTTCTGATACTATTTACTCCAAAAAGACTGGTATCTTATACTACTCGAACTAGCACTGTTTAAAGTGTGATACTACCCAGAAGAAATCAGCATGGGGTACACTACTATTTACTCAGTAACCAGTCAAATCGATACTATTTACTATGTGTTCAGAATGTAAATAATGATTTCTCTATTTTTATAATCTCTAGCAGTATTATAAAATATTTATGCCACAGATGCTCTCAGCCTGCTTTGGAAAGTGGGCAGTAATCTGAGTTGGATCTTCTAGGCACACACTACAATACAAATAACTAAATACAATAAAAAACGAGCCACTGCTAACTTTTAATTAGCCAATTCCTAGTCCAGTAACAAATTATTACTGTAATTTTTAAAGGTTTTGAAAGAAACCATTTTACAGGAAGCAAATAAAGATGATATACAGCTAATCCTATTTTATTGATAGAGCATGGAAGCACAGAGGCGGGAAATGACTTGTCCAAGGTTATCCATTAGACCAAGGGAAGGGCCAGGAATAGAACCCAGATTTCCTGAGCACTGAGTGACATGTCAGCAGGATATACCCTTCACATTCATTGCTGTGACCTTGGAGGAAAGGAAGGGGAAGGAAATGTGAAATGAAATAATTTGGGACTATTCTGTAACATCTAAGCATTTATCTCATCCTGAGGAAATAAACATAACAAGGATTTTACTGATTTTGGTGATACATGTTACTGGATGAGCTAAGGCTACAAGGTTTGGTCACTACTTGATAAAATCACTTGCCTTGGATCTGGGATAATGTTGCATGTACCTGGTCAGGCATTAGTATTTTCTTATCAAATTAGGGAGCTCTCATCTGGCAGCTTTATAACACAGGTGTGCAGCCTACACTGAATACATCCATCACTCTGATTAGACCACTACACATCATAGCAGCTCTGGAAAGTGACAAAAATAATCTGTTCCAGAGCAGCTAGCAGTTACAGTGCTAAGATTGTTTCAGCTGCAAGCCCCTTTATACTTATCTGACAGATAGCAAAGCAAATGTGATAAGAACTGAATTTTACCTTGTGATACTTTGGCACACACAGAAGATAGGAAAACCCATTCTGACCTTTACGCTGTTGTGAAACACATGCTTCTAAACAAATGCTATTTAAAAACACAGTCTGATCAGAACTATCATGTCATCTGTTTTAGTTTAGCATCAGACATTCAAATTACACTTCTTAATCATGTTATGTCATCTATAAAAAATTGCAGCCTTGCTGAAATGAAATTACTTCACTTAATAAGGCTGCAGGGATTCTGTACTGTTCCTAGCCATATTCTGATTTTCTGTTTAGGGATGTTTGTTTTAATGGGTACATCTCCCTATTCCAGAACTTTGGCATCTGTTCTTCTCTCTCTCGCAAGCCACAGGGGTCACCTTCCTACATTTCATTTCCCCCACCTATAAAACGGGGGACCCTCCTCCCTTGTACTAGTAAACTGTGCGTAGTTCTGAGCTGGGTGACTGACTTAGCCATGAAGGCTGAATATAAATAATATCTTTACAAGCATTCAAGGAATTTTTTGAGAATTGTTTCAAAATCAGTGCAGAAAACATTAGGTGACAATACCCCTCTGTCCATCAGAGTAACTATGGGTTGTATTGTTGCCATTCCTTCTTTCCCATTCATTTGGAAATAAAATTCTTTTTCTAGATTCTTCTGCACCTCGTCAAGCTTTACCAACAAATAATTGCCGATTACCCATAAATTTCAGATTATTCAAGCAGATTATGTCAAGCTTTATCAACAAATAATTGTATCCCAAAAGGTAAAGATCAGACAATGGGCTAGAGATGGCAGCAATTACCAGAAAATACGTACAGGAGTTGCAATACATTATACAATCTGCCATTTAGTGTAAGGGTTAAAAGAGCAAGCCCTAGCAGCACAGCTGTTGGAGTTTAGTCGCATTTTTCCTCCCTTCATGGCCAGGACAAAAGTTAGACAGAAGTACAGACTATATCTGCCTGTTGGAGCACAGCTGCTGTGTCCCCTTGAGGAAGGAGAGAAGGACGTGACCATCTCCCTCTTGTCAAATAAAGCAGGATGATCCCGAGGGAGTATATCCTGAGATCACTGCCACTTATAAAACGTTCTCCATTTCTCACGTATTAGACTTGTGCTGAGATGGAGCGCACATCTAGAGGCACAGCCAAGGACCTTTCCTAGTGAGGAGGTGCCTCTTAACAGTGCTGTTCAAAATCTTGCTGCTCAAGCCTTAAAGTAGAAATGCCATCCTGTAGCAGCACAACATTTCAGATACTTAATTCTGTTTCTGAAGCATGATTTCATGCACGTAACGTTGCTGGAGTGCCGAATGCGCATCTATTCCACCAAGAGGAATGGGTGGCTCATTTGAGCCTGGCTGGGGGTTCTTTCTGATGTGCTCTCCTACTATTAGGGTAAGTTTTTTTCCTCTTGCCTGTGCACCTATAAAATCCTGGATCCCCAAACCAGGTTCCCAGGACAGAATTTTGGTCTTTTGTGCATTACTACTCAACTCAAGTTCGAATTTTTAAATAGTACTACCTGCTCCAGAATATGTTGCCAGAGATCTTCTGCATCTCACCAAGTATGGCTAGCAAGAGAGATGACTTACCACAGCCAACCTGTCCTACAATCATCGTTAGCTGACCTGCAAGAGAGGGGAACACACATAAGCTTCAGATTTTCCAAATGCTCATGAAAAAGGATCTTACTCTATATCTGATGTCATTTTGTACCTTGAGGGATTCGGATATCAATGTTGGACAATGCTGGAGGACCTTCAGGCGTCCAAGTGAAAAATCCATTTGTGATCTATGCCAAGATGGAGAGAAATAAGAAACAGAAAACCAGCGTTAGACTGACTTTCTTTTTCTTTTAGTAAAGGTATAAAGACACATCTATTGTGAGCATCAGAACAGTTAGCCTTTACTCAGTGAAGAAAACAGGTTTTCAAGTGACTAATTTTCTAGAGGTCTGTATTCTGTGCAACAATCTCTGAACTCAAGAAAACATAGCAATAAGATAATCGTGGAAAAGGGGGAAAAAGTTGCTCTTTAGGGTTTGTTTTGTCATTCATAAGGTGGGCACATAAAATAAGTGAAATGATGACTAAATTACATACAGGACCACGGTTTGCACTCTGCAAAGCACTGAATGTCAGTCTAGACACGTCGCAGCATATAACACAATTATATGGTCTGCATTCTGAGTTGATTTGCAGAATTGTCCTCAAAAATTGCATGTTGTTGCCTATTACAATATTTTCCTTTATATTTCTGAAATGATTCTCAGATGATGTAGTATTCTTTGGATATAAGCCATCTTTTTATTTAAAAAGACTACCAACAAGACACAGGTCTGTTCAGGATTTTAACTGGAGATTTCCACTGGATACTGTGAAAAATGGGAGAGGAGACAGTTTTACAGATCTGTATTTATACAGCATTCTCTTCTCTCACTTTTTCAGAAGCACTGAAGCTCTCAAAGCCTTCCAGCAACATAAGGTACAACATTTTTTGACATGAGAAAAGAGTGGAATGGGACACTTCTATCCTACCCTGGAGCTAACTTCCACTGGAGAATAAAATAATGGCTTTATGTTGGAAACAAACAAACAAACAAACTTGAAAGAATAAGCAGAACAAAATATTGCGCTGCTCCCTCTAGATCAACAAAACCAGCCAGAGAATCCCCTCTCAAAAAGTGCCCCCTCACGGGCAATAAGCTGCAAACAGACAGCACCCAATAACTGCAGAATTGCTGGCCCCAAGTGCAGCCTGTGACAATGATGTCAGCAGATGGAGCCAAAGATTATATCTGGTCCTCAGATATTCAAGGTCTTAAAAATACCATCCTCTCAGAGCTTACTGCTCTGGCCCTCCTTTGTCATCACTCCAGGCTGATCTTTTGATCTACGTGTCTATTCCTCCTCCCCACCCAACATCAATATTCCTTACACTTTCCCGCATTAAAGCAGGATGTTAGACAACAGCCTCCAAAGAACCCTGGAAGCACTAACCAGTTGTCCCACTTAGACCCACGAAACTGAATTATTTTTGTGCCAGAAATGCAAATGTAATAGTAGACTTCCTAAATAAATAGCATCATCTGTATAACAGCCATCAGGATTTTTATTATTTCTGGCCATTTCTACAGATAATCAAAAATATCAGCCTTCCAACTGGCATGGACAATTTTAACTTTTCCTCAAATAAGCTGGAAATTCTTGTCATGAAAACACGGCTAATAATATGAACATTGCCAGTGTAAATTTGCTGAGTGAAATCTAGAGGGATATACATAACTAATCACAATATAAAGGCCAGCAGGCAGTTCTGAGAATGGAAAGCATAGAAAGAAAGGTGAGATTAATCTTTGGTACAAGCGTCTGACAGCTTCACATCAGAAGTTGCTTCTTGAATTTGAAACTCGGCTATCAGAATACAAAAGTGACTATTAATGAGCCATAGTAACTGTTATTAGAGTGACCTTCATATCACCTTTACACAAAAATCATCTGCTTCTGTGATATTAATTGGTCTTCTCGTATGAGAGCTGTAATTGTTCCAGTCCTCCCTGGCAGGCCTCTTGCGGTTAACAACTTTGAGTGGCTGTGAAAAACCAGAAAGACAAAAATACACAGTAAGTGGTGGCGGTACCAGCAAAGTGCCCTAAACATGAGCAATCATGTTATCACCTATGTAGTACAGGGTACTGAAATGAGTTTTTGCAATTGCATAAAATAATCAGAAGGAAGTAGAAAAGCAGAAAAACTACTCTGGGTACAAACGACTACCCACTTCACCTGCAATTAGACATTATTACTTACCACTGCCTGGTATTTGCTGTGATTATCTGCACTTCTTAGCTCTGGACATTTATCATGCTCTTCTCCAATCTCTTCACTTGACAGGAATTCACTCAGTTTCTGCACACTGAGAGGGAAAAAGAATTACAGCTCAATCCAGAATGCAAAACTTTTGTTCACTCTAATGTTTATTACAGAGAATCCCTTCAAGTACTTCAGCCATTGTCTGCTGTGTGGTTTATCTGTTTCCATTTTGTTACAGGTCTATGAAAATGTTTCATGAGATGTTACTGCATGGAAGTTGACAAAATGTGCTCTGTTGCCTACTAAGGACTATGATTCTTCAATGGTTTATGCAAGTGCTTCTCAGGTCTTTCCTCTTCTGATGCCACCAGATAAATTACACAAGATTTTGTCAGGTATTTGGTGTGACAAAGACTAGCCCCAGCCAAAGCTGGTTTTGAAGAAGTGGAGTGCAGTGGATGTGCAGAAGTAGAATTAATGTCATTTACGTTACCAAAGTACTGCACAGCCATTTCTTCTGAACAAACACTAGGAGTCTGAAGAAATCTGTATGCCATGAGCTGAAATCAATCCTTTACAAGGAATATGAAGTGTATGAGATAACATGAAAAAGGAGCATACCTTAACAGAAGAGTATTCAACACATGAGATAGAAAAGGAATGCTAACAGCAGCCCCAAAGAAGAATGTATAAAATCTTCCTAAGCTGTTTAACATTTAATTAACTAAGAGATAATGTGCCTTTTTTATTATATTTAACAGAGTATAACATCACTTTCATCTCTTTACTGGACTTTATAAAATTTATGTCTAATCTACTCACAGGGCAAGCAAACGAAATTTGTAAAGTGGATTGAACACTGAACTTAGTGTCAAAGAGGCTCAATTAGCTGCAAGTAAGTTAACTATCCGTATTCAAAACTATAAAGTGATGGAAGGCCCAAAAGTTTAAAGAATAAATTTATAGAGGATGACTGAAATAACTGATTTCAATATTTAGCCTTCGGCTAATTGGAGAGCAACAGGCAGTCTATGCCACCGCAGCACAGTGCAATCTGCCTACCTGTCTGTGTGCAAGTTAAAAAATAAGAGTTAATAATCAGCATTTATTTTCCTCTACTGGGGATTACTTCTTCAGAAGGAGATTTAATTTCTTTTGTGAGCCTCACGGGATGCTCTGCTGGTGCAAAAGCAGTGCTTGGACCACAGCACTGTAAGCAGAGACTGAGGGCAGCAAGGGCCTTCCTGGGGCAGAATTCGTTCATCAGGTTTTCTGTCAATCCACTGGTGGTGGATTTGCCGAGAATGAATTACAATCTAAGCAAATAAAGAAGGGGAGTAACTATTGGGGATGGGATGAGAGGAGGAGTAAGTAATTCAGGCCCAATGTTGGACCACAAATTCTTAATGTTAAGGTCTGTTAAAAGAAGAAATGAGAAGCCTCAGAGATACTCTTACCTATTTGCACAAAGCTCTAGAACATGGGGCTAGGAATGATCTTGACTTTCTTTGTTCAATGAGCCAGACATTTAACAGAACATTTTGAGTGTCTTTAAACGGACCAAATGATGGTTTAGCTATTGCCTACACGGGATTGGGATGCAGCTGCACCTACTTTCTTTACAGGCAAACTACATTGACATTTGAATAATTGCTCTAAAGTTGTAAAGATCAGATACAAAAGCCCTCTCTGTATCTGCTCCAGGATCTAGAAAAGGAAGAAGAAAAGACATCCAACATATTCTTGCACCATGCATACCTAAACAAGACCAGCTCTTTATGAAGCCGCAGGATAGTTTGATTTGTGCAGCAAGGTGGCTGTACTCTAAATGCCAAGACTTTTCCCTGCAAGCACTCTGCCTAATTCTCTGCTTAAATCCAATATTGCTGCTCCTGTAGCTATCACTGAAGGAATGCAGTGACTTACAGCTGCGAGAGAGAACTGTTTGTTAGAGGCATCAGCTCGCACTTCAGGGTGTCACACCGTTCTACACTCTTACAGAATAATAATTAAAAAACAAGTATGTTCTCTGCAGAACTCTAGCTGACGCAGCACTTTCACCAGAATTCCAATATCTCCACTGAGGAACTTATTTTTAACTCATCCACTAGAGGTATTGATTAAAACACAGTTATTTGCACAGCTGACTGAAAAAGCAGTTTCATATTAAAGCCAGTAAAATATATAATGCCACTCTCGCTACTTGACCTTTGCTGATGGGAAATTGTACACTGTAGTCTTTGTCCTTGAAGACCTCACATTTAAGAAATACATCAATTGGCTGCTGAAATTTTCAGTAGCACAAATATATATTAAAAGTACTTTTCAGAGAGAACAGAATTTCTTACCTTCATAAAGGCTTTTCAGCAGTTCCCTCTCTCCACAGAAGTGAACACCCTAACCACATAACTTGGAAATTTTGTAGTGACCCTATGTAGAACATAAGCTTTAAGTCTCTTCTATCACTGGAAAGAATCCCAGCATTGTTCCAATAGTGTCAGTGGCAATCCATGATGATGCTTTTCAATTGGGCACATATGTATGGATAAAAAGACACTGACAAGTTTATTTGTAGAGATTCTTCTCTTTATGAGCAGCTGGCATCAGAGATTCTGGCCAACGTTAACAGAGCAGTGATTGTGAAGTGCCTGAGATGCAAAGCCAGTAACACACTCTCAACATCCTTTTACATGCGGGTTCCACTTCTGGTTCATCTCCTGCTTCACTTTGCTGCTTCCTTTCTGTCAGCACAGGGTAAGATGCCTTGAACGATTGCTAAAACCAATTAGAATATCTCAGCCTAACAAAAGCTCAATTATGGCTTTGTAAAGTTAGATTACCTTTATCTGATCCTATTGATCAGCTAGTTATTAGCAGCAAGGTGTAACAACAGGTATGACGTTAATTGTACTCAACCAGCACAAACACAGCTTTTTAGTATCTGTTTGCTTTTTCACATTTCCCAAGCTATTTAAGCAAGCACGTGTTTGCACAGGTTGAAAGTATCTGACGCGTGCTTCCGAAGGACTGCACCGAAGGTTGGGGTATGCAGAAGACCCATGCAGAGCAGCACCAGTAGCACTTGGGAGCAATGCACTCTGGAACACTAAGTGAACTACTCAGGTACAGATAGCCAAGAATCACAGAATCACAGAATTTCTAGGTTGGAAGAGACCTCAAGATCATCGAGTCCAAACTCTGACCTAACGCTAACAGTCCCCACTAAACCATATCCCTAAGCTCTACATCTAAACGTATTTTAAAGACCTCCAGGGATGGTGACTCCACCACTTCCCTGGGCAGCCTGTTCCAGTGCCTCACAACCCTTTTGGTAAAGAAGTTCTTCCTAACATCCAACCTAAAACTCCCCTGGCACAACTTAAGCCCATTCCCCCTCGTCCTGTCACCAGGCACGTGGGAGAATAGACCAACCCCCACCTCACTACAGCCTCCTTTAAGGTATCCGTAAAGAGCGATAAGGTCGCCCCTGAGCCTCCTCTTCTTCAGGCTGAACAAGCCCAGCTCCCTCAGCCACTCCTCGTAGGACTTGTTCTCCAGGCCCCTCACCAGCTTCGTCGCCCTTCTCTGCACCCGCTCAAGCACCTCGATGTCCTTCTTGTAGCAAGGGGCCCAAAACTGAACACAGTACTCGAGGTGCGGCCTCACCAGAGCTGAGTACAGGGGGACAATCACCTCCCTAGCCCTGCTGGCCACACTGTTTCTTATGCAAGCCAGGATGCTGTTGGCCTTCTTGGCCACCTGAGCACACTGCTGGCTCATATTCAGCCGACTGTCCACCATCACTCCCAGGTCCTTCTCTGCCTGGCAGCTCTCCAACCACTCATCTCCCAGCCTGTAGCTCTGCTTGGGGTTATTGCGCCCCAGGTGCAGGACCCGGCACTTGGCCTTGTTGAACTTCATGCAGTTGACCTCAGCCCATCGGTGCAGCCTATCCAGATCCTCCTGCAGAGCCTTCCCACCCTCAAGTAGATTGACACACGTGCATAGCTTGGTGTCATCTGCAAACTTACTGAGGGTGCACTCGATGCCCTCGTCCAGATCATCGATGAAGATATTAAAGCGGACCGGCCCCAGCACTGAGCCCTGGGGAACGCCACTAGTGACTGGCCTCCAACTGGACTTGGCTCCATTCACCACGACTCTTTGGGCCCGGCTATCCAGCCAGTTTCTAACCCAACGAAGCGTGCGCCAGTCCAAGCCAAGAGCAGCCAGTTTCTTGAGGAGAATGCTGTGGGAGACGGTGTCAAAAGCCTTGCTGAAGTCAAGGTAGACCACATCCACAGCCTTTCCCTCATCCACCCAGCGCGTCACTTTGTCATAGAAGGAGATCAGGTTTGTCAAGCAGGACCTGCCTTTCATAAACCCATGCTGACTGGGCCTGATCGCCTGCTTGCCCTGCAAGTGCTGCGTGATGACTCTCAGGAGGATCTGCTCCATGAGCTTCCCTGGCACTGAGGTCAAACTGACAGGCCTGTAGTTTCCCGGGTCTGCCCTCCGGCCCTTCTTGTAGATGGGCGTCACGTTTGCTAGCCGCCAGTCAACTGGGACCTCCCCCAATCGCCAGGACTGTTGATAAATGATGGTAAGCAGCTTGGCCAGCTCCTCTGCCAGTTCTCTCAGTACCCTTGGGTGGATCCCATCCGGCCGCATCGACTTGTGCACATCCAAGTGCCGTACCAGGTCACCAACCAGTTCTTCGTGGATAGTGAGGGCCACATCCTGCTCCCCATCCCCTTCCACCAGCTCAGGGTACTGGGTATCCAGAGAACAACCGGTATTGCTGCTAAAGACTGAGGCAAAGAAGGCATTAAGCACCTCCGCCTTTTCCTCATCTCTTGTAAATAAGTTTCCCCCCGCATCCAGTAAAGGATGGAGATTCTTCTTAGTCCTCCTTTTTGTGTTGATGTATTTATAAAAACGTTTTTTGTTATCTTTAACGGCAGTAGCCAGATTGAGCTCCAGATGAGCTTTGGCCTTCCTAAGAGAAGACAGGGCTCGTGTCAGCTTTGTCACACAAATTCAACCTGGGGGCTCCTGCCTGCCTTCCAAATGCCAGGGCAATAGCCTGCTTACAAGGAAGTAAGTGCAGAATCACTCATGGCTAGCAACAATTAATACTTGGTTGATACTAATTGTTCTAGCATTGATACTGTGGCATTAACAGGCACAGAACTGGTTGACAAAAAAATCCTTACACAAGCCAAAATAAATGCCCATTACCAATATTGGCCCCCAGACACATTACTGGCTGCGATCTTTGCCTGACAATTTGCCTTGGCTCTAGGGACCACCACGGTGCCTGCAAAACGTTTCCTGCCAGCCACTGATGCTCTCAGGTTTCACACGTGTTAGGAGAGAGGATGCAGCTGTGACTCTGCACCATCAGGGAATTTCTAAAACAGTGAGGGCAATATCAGCTTCCTGCTGTAGTCTCCTTTACATCTCCAAAGTGACACAAACGTAATTAAGCTAGGCAATTAATACAGCTATCTGCCCCATACTTTGGACAAGCTATATTTGAGATCACAAAGAGGTATAATAAAGTAAGAAGCCCATACTCTCTCCTCATTCCTTATCAGTTGTGTAGGGTTACACTGAATAGGGAAAGTATTGGATTTTTTTTTTTTTCTTTTTTAAACATAGATTTGCTGATATTCAAAGAAAAACTCCCAGTGAAACATGAGTTCTACCAAAAAAAAGACTCAAGTGCTGGTTATTATTTCAGGTTTTGAATGCGCAGGCTAATGTGCTCATAAGAGAGTCAAAATTCATCCAGTCTGGAAGAGACATTTAGTCATCAGCTCACTCCTACACTTAACATTGCAATTTTTGTGTCTACAGCATTGTGGCTTGGCTTCTGTTGTTGGTTTTGTTTTTGTTTTTTAAGTCTAACTCTCGACCAAGAGGTCATCTCTCACATAGACAGTTGGTGGGAGAGCACTGCTGAACACTGAAATACAGGTTCTTCTAGGATCATCTTTTTTCCTTTCTACATGCTTCACGTGGGTAGAAACATTTGGGTAAGTTACAAAATGAAACCTTCAGTAAGCTTTCACCTCCTTTTTTGTTACCACGTATGAATTGCATGTGATACCGGCACATCTCAGCCTGTTCCACGTAACGAAGCAGTAACCATAGGCCATAAAACATTGGTTGTGACAACTGCACCAGCAAAGAAATCAGCCTGCATGCTACAACCAAGGGCAATGCACATGGCAAAAGCTAGGGAAGCAAATTACAAAAACCACTGATAAATAGGTGCCATGTTATTTCTAAATTTTTAATTGGATGACGGAACAATAGCCATAGCTTCAAAAGTCAGAGAGATGGGAACAAAGACATTCATTTTACAGTTCTCACCTTACTAATGCTTTGACAGTGGATCTGACCACACTGGAGAGCAGGAACAACGGAGACACAAGAATGTGAAACAGGGAGATGGAGGCAAATGCCACAGATGGGGAGAAGTCAGCCTCTCTTGTCAGATGAGCGTGGACCACAAATGTCTACAAAGATACAGACGTTATCATCAGCATTTAGCCATAAAGAAAATGCATAAAGACCTTGCATTTCACAAGCATTTCATTTAATGCCTCTTATTTAAGAACTGCAATTTTTGTTCTCTCAACAGTCTGGAGAAGCGCTTCATACTCCTTGCTGTTACTGGTTGCAGACAGGCTTTTTCCATTCTCTCCCAGAGGAATTGCAAACGTGCAGGAGCTTTGCATCCCTTCCTTCTTCTTCCTCATTTCCACATCACTTACACTTGGAAGCATAGTTGTAATTAAAGTTACTTAGAAAAGTCCATACTTACTATAAGTACAGCTGCAATTGGTATTGCTGCATTCATAAAGACTGTGAAGGAAAACATGTAGGAACATTTAGACACAATTCCCATTCAGCCAAGATAAAGATTAAAATACTACTAACTAACACTGTCTTATAATGATATTTTCTATGCTTAACATAGCAAAAATGCACAACTATTTACACACAGCATTCTTTTAAATACCTACAGTTTGATTCTCCAGTTACCTCAAAACCCAACTGCTCTTCAGTTACTCAGAACCCAGCAATGCACCCTAAAAGAGGTGACCAACCTATGCATTTTAAAGTGTGCTCAGCTCACATAGAGATCAGGCGTGGGGCACTCACAAGTCTCTGTCTCACAGCAGACAAAAATGCTGAGCTGATACGAGGTCTGGCAGACAACTTGGACTGCTTATTCCAGAAGAGAAAATGGATCCACATCTACAGAGATGGAGCTAGAGTCCAGTTCAGCTCAGGAACAGAAGATGGGCTTGTGGTAAGGGCAAAGCTGCAGGGGCTTGCACATCAGCCTCCACCAAGTTATTTTTTGACCTTGTGCAAAAGTGACTTATTTTGTTAGAAGGACCTAACAGATTGTGAAATAGCCACATTTAGGCTGGTTTTAAGGTAGCTAATTCAAGCTGCTAACTAGGTATCAGTCTGAGCACGTTAGCTCAGAAGGCTGAAACTCCGAGCACACTTCAAGCTGGAAACCTGTGCAGGACCTTGCGCTTCTACACACTGAGGCTATAGAGAGTTGAATTAGATGGTTTATTCCATTTAGTTAGGCATAATTACACTTGCTTTGTCAGGCTTGGCTACTTAGATTATTAATATCTTCAGGAGACTGATACAGGTTCTAACTCTAAGTGTGACAGAGCTTTGATTTCGATTTTAGCTGGGCCTTGTGTTATTAAAATGCAGACAACGAGCCAGTTTCCTCCCTGACCTTGAACAGCATTTGTTACGGTGCCCTGGATTCACTACAATAGCTCTTCATACACTATTGCATTTCAAGTTTATTAAACAGATGGAGGGGGGAGAAGGAAGCAAATAAAATTTGTGTACAGGGATCTCTTTGAGATGGGGCAGGAATATGGGCTGACAATACAATAATAAACAGCCACCCCTGTAGAAGCCTGACTCAGAACCCGAATCATGGTCTTGTCCCACACCGCTGTCCACTCAGTCACATCGTGAGAGTATTATCTAACCATCCACCCTTTCATTTTGACCTTTGCTCAATTTTATTCCATGAAGTGAACAATACAGAGAAAGACTACGGAATATATAGATAAGACAGAATTAAAAGATCAGTACATGTTTAACAGAAAAGAAAGGGACTAGTCACTTTTTAAAACAAACAAACCACCTTTGCCTGTTCTTTTGCTGTCAGATATAGCCAAAGGTCAGGCAGGAAAAGCACTTACTGGTTTCTTCATCTGAAGTGGAGTGCCATCATTTGGCCCACAAATACTTCTAGTGGAATGTATGACCATCCTTCTCTGGGCACAAACTCCACAAATAACTTAACATACTGTCAGAGACTCCTTCTTCCTACATTTAGATTATTATTAATAAATCCTGTAGCGTAGTTGTAAGCTCAATTCAAGCATAAATAAAATAGGTGTGTTATTTCGTGTAGCTCTAATTCCTTGACGGATGGGACTGAAAACACAGGTGTATTTATACATAGGTTCCTGAGGTAAAAGCTTACCTTTTGAAAACTTTTAAGGTTGGGAGATCTGGGGGTGTTCAGCCTGGAGAAGAGAAAGCTCTGAGGAGACCCCATTGTGACCTTTCAATACTTAAAGGGGTCTTATAGAAAAGATGTAGAATGACTCTTTACTCGGGTATATAATGATACGACAAGGGTGAATGATCTTAAACTAAAAGAGGATAGATTTAGAGTAGACATTAGGAGGAAATTCTTCACTGTAAGAGTAGTGAGGCACTGGAACAGGTTGCCCAGAGAAGCTGTGGATGCCCCATCCTGGAGGTGTTCAAGCCCAGGCTGGGTGGGTCCTTGGCCAACCTGACTAGTGGGTGGCATCCCCACCCATGGCAGGGGGCTTGGAGTTAGAGGACCTTTAAGGTTCCTTCCAACCTGAGCCATTCTATGAATGACAAACATGTATTAAAGCCTAAAAATTCATAGTTTACTACCCACCTTAGAAAAATGTTAATAATTTTCTGAGAGAAATGTTCTTTTCTGTGTTGGAATACAAAGCAGCTTCTCCTGCAGAGTTGTTGCACGTCATATAAACTTTAAGTAGTTACAGCATAGGAAGATTGGAAAATAAAAACTCACTGCCTGTACCTGTGGAATTCTTAATTCTACTAAATCCTTGCATTTGTGGTTTGCCTTTGAGGCTGCTGCAGTACATGATTTCTCTTTTATGTGTGTATCAAATAAGAGAAAACCCCAAAGCTGATAAACTTGTCAAGAGAAGGACCCTGCTCTTCTGCTGGCAGTATGAGATTATACCTTCCAAAGATGAAGTTGGAGGGATTAAACATACTGTAGGGCTGGCAAAGACTGCTGTGGTTATGACAGCATGGGTCAGTTGGTGGCTCCCCAGAAGTTGATCTGAATCTTGCTGTTATGTGAGATCACAGGCACATCCAAGGACATCTTATTTTAAGTAAACAAACACTGACTGAGCCACTGGAATTTCTGGTTTATTAGTTAGTTTTTTGTTTGTTTGTTTTCAATTACGGAAATGTCTAATATAATAAAATCATTTCTAAAATGGATTGATTTTGCAGCTAAATTTTTTTTTTCCCCAATTAGATTCTGTCCAAAGTACTTTGTTATTAGAAAAGGCAGATAGAAAACTAGAAAAAAATCTATAAGCTATGTGAACCATTTAGAACAGTAACTACTGTCAATAACCTGTGAGAAAGCCTGGATTTCCTTACTTTCTGACAGATTAGACAAAAATTTACAGAAATAGGAAAACCATTCCTTGCTTTCTCTGCCTTTCCTGAATATATACCCTTACACATAAACCTACAGAGCTGAACATAAGATAATCTTAATAATAACTGCAAAAAAAATGAAAGTCTTCTTGGCCACAGTTAAAGAATACGCTGTTGAAACTCAAGAGGTTATCACTATCAACTTTGTAATCCGGTTTTGATTCCGATGGGTACATTTCATTAAAATGATGGCTAATTTCTATAACAGCTCTTTTAGTATATATGAACAATTTATACACCTACAAACTATATCCAGGCAGAAGGGCGAGGCACATGAGATCCAAATTTCATGCTGTCTTGAAATGGAATTTTCTTGTGGTCTAGCCAACACTGCTCTGAAATTTGTAGGTATATTTTCTGTAATCCAATGCAAATCTGTTCCTCATGAATAGAAGCAGATCCAACCACATTCTTCCATTCATGCTAATAGCTAAATATACTTAAAAAGATTTCCAGAGCCCATTCAAAACGGCACTTAAAAATACATAAAGTTCTCCTGTTTTCTTACTCTTCTAGGACGTCTGCCTTCCTGCAAAATCTTGGTCACCTTCTGGCATTATCTTAATCACAAAAAAGAAATCTTAAATTTACTATTATATCAACAAGCACACATTGTGCTGATTATGCCTATCATTCCATTTATCCTTACGATAATAATAACAGCACATTCTCCTGTATTTATAAACTCTACACTAAACTGCTAACATGCAAGTTTGTAAGCACCAGTGAATCTTCTGCTACAGACAAAAGGGTGCAAAGAACTCCTAGGCTGACATTAGAGAAAACGTTTAAAAGCCAAAATGATGTGCATATGATAAAGTAGTACTGGCTTACCCCAGCTGAAAAACTAATCTGTGGTGTCTTGCAGACATGTAAATATTACAAATAAAAATGCAAATGTAAACGTTGAATGTTTCAATAGTTTCAAATAGTATGTATTCAGAATTGTGTGGAATAATACAGTTTCTTATTTATCATGTCACTATTTCTTTGCAGAATATTCAGTACAGTTAGGATAAATATGCCTTTTCCTAGCTCTTACAAATGAAACTCTGAGGATTTAAAAAACAAATAAGACTGTACAGCTCCTTCGGTCCTACAGCTGAACCTGTGGCCTTGACTATAAATAGGATTTAATGCAATGTGAAGCCCTGCAAACAAAAGGAGCCCGTGTACCCTGCTCTGGGTGTAGAACATAGTTTACTGTCATACACGTATAATCTACTTCAGCTAAATTCTCTTTTATGCTGAAATACTCTACAAGCACAGAAAGCTCAGGTTCCCCAGAGAGAAAATCTGGTCTCAGAAGTCAATGAAAACCTCAACTTAATCTCAGTCAAATTCAGCAGGTACAGGATCTTGCCCTCAGAGTACATTACTCATGTGACTGTTTGGCAGGAAAGGAAGTCAACTACGCACCTCTTGGGTGAATGTAATCAAATAGTACTAACCAGACTGGAAGTTACTTTTCTAAGGAAAAATCTCCTTTATTAGTCTAGAAGGTATTTGTACAGGTAGCTTATAGCATTTGATACTTCTTGTTAAAGTTTCCAGTGCATTAGTAACTTGTAGAAGATATCAACAGCGTTCTTCAGTATGACTTGACTAATTATTTCTGAAGTACTACAATAGAAACTATAGAGGTATTGCATTTGATCTGCTGAATTACAGAGTTCAGCTGGCCTTAGATGTTTTTAAAAGGGAAGATAAATGCCTTGAAGCAGCTTGAAATTAGACAAAGGAAGAAATCTAGTTTGGGAAAGATGAAATTGCCAGCACTGTCATATTTTCCTTTCTAGTACATAGTAATGGCCTTAAGAATCACTTGTTTTCATAAGAAATCCAAATTTTGAGTAATAAGTTGTAAGTACCATCTGTTGGAGCTTCAACGCAAAGACATTTTCTATCACATGATTTTGTGATATATAGTATGGTGCAAAATGCAGGAGGAGGGTAAAAAGATAAATATCAGCAAAGGCTTCTTCCTGAGTGCTTTGTTATAGAGGAGAAGATTGCTGGGTGGAGCTAGCCTGTAAAACACTTGTTACTTAAAAGCTTCTCTTGAGAAAGCTAATACTATGAAACATTAATCTGACCTTCTCTTTTAGGCATATTTCCTATACAGGCAAAATTCTACTGAATTAAATGGAGCGTCTGACTAAATGGAAAGTGAGGAGTATGGAATCAGAGCCTAGAGCAACTGAAACAATCGCAACAGAGAAATGGTAAACTCATTAGCACCTAATAATGCAGTGGCACTTCAGCTGAACAGTGGATTAGAATGAGGGAGGAGACTTACTGGATATGGAGGTATAAAGGGCAAACGACTTTAGGCTAGTCATTTCTTTTTGCCTGGTTTCTTCTACACTGCTGTGAAAGATGTGTTCCCAAGCATAGAGTTTAAGGAGCTTAATGCCTCGGAGCATCTCATTTGTTTTCTTCAGTCTCTCATTGGAGTACTCCTGCAACATTTACATACACATTTAGTTGAAGAGCACCTGGCCCTTAAACGTAAGGATCGCACAAAAATTGCATGCAGCCCTTTGTAATCAGTCAAGTATTCTCTACTATGGAGAGATGCTCTGTCCATTCAAGATGCTTTGATGTTTTTTTGCAAGGGTTAGACTTCTTTGGTGAATCTCACCTTGCAAAGGCAGGAGGCTGAGTGAAAAGCCAGTTGGTCTGTAATCACCTCCTTCTAAATCACGTACCTTATACCGAAAATTTTATTCCTGTCAGCTTTCTGATCACTTGCAAAGAAGCCTCTCGTGACTTCTATTGCTCAGCACAGTGATTTTCAATAGGCACACTCAATATGTACAGAGGAGATCAGAACAAGCAGACAAGGTACAACTGGACACACTGCTCTACCCCAGTCACGATGATGTGGAAGCAATGGTATCAGGCTCCAAAGCAGCAAGGCTGCAATAGCAAGAAACTGGGATCCTATAAGGAGCCTCGACTGCGCAGGGTCAGTTGGCTCTGACACTATAGAGCACTGGTGAAGTGATCCTCCTTCCAGTTTTCAGGTTAATGCAATGATCTTTGTGCTGTGCTTTCCTGCAGAGCGGAGACAGTCCAACCAAAATGCACTGCTCCCATCTACAGGAATTTCTAGGTGATGCTGACTGTCTGCTTGGATGCTACAAGGATGAATGCTGTCTAAATGTCTAGAAGGGTGTATACTGTTGATGTGAAGGCAATACTTTCCCCCCAGGATGGTGTACAAATTTCACATTGCCACCCATGATCTATTTAAGAAGAGATTTCAGCAAGCAAATCCTGTTGTCCAGCATCATTACAGGTTTGTACAGCTTCCTGGGCAGTGCAACAATTGCTGAGCGTGAGGAAAAGGTTTGGAGCAGCTGGACAAGGCAACTTTCTCAGCACTGCCACAGGCAATTCTGACAAGTTACAGACAAGTCAAGTGAGGGATCAAGGAACAGCTCATGACTTAGTGGACCTCAAAGTTCACCAGCATGCTGTGGGAGAGCTAGGACTGTCCAGAGTTATTAAATGAGCCACTTACATAGATATCCACATCTGTGACGTATCTGCGATCTGAGGTCAGATGCAGCTTTCCTACTTCATACTTACTTGGACAGACTGCCCTGCATGACTCATTTATTTCTGCATCATTTGGCTGCACATGGCCATTTCAGTCAATGATTACTGACCATTTACACTTGCAAGTTAGAAAGATCTTAAGTTTTTTCCTGTTAAGGAAACACAAGCTGGCTGAAAAATATAAACCCCAAGACAAATTGGATCTTTACTGCTTAAGCTTATCATGTTTACACATTCTTTCATTTGACATTCTTGAGCATCATCAAGCGTTTGAGAATCAGTTTTTGGCTTTGTAATTTGGCTTTTATATCATTTCAATTCTAAACACAGGCCAATGCATAAATATCAGAGGTGATGTTAATATTATGTGTGAGTGTGAAGACACTTACCAATGTGCTTCTCTGGGCCTGTGAGAGTTTTGTCGCTACAAAGTACTGAACAGGTGCAAGTACTATGATTACTGCTGCTCCAATTAAGGCACTGATTCCTAGAAGATAGTAGAGCAGAAGAACTCCCACAATTATCTGTTGGAAGAAAAAGTGAGAGGAAGACTTGGGATGACTTCACTTTGTGTATGCACCACAAAAAGCAATCACAGGGTAACTGTGCAGCACATTGAAGAACAACCACTGCAGCCAACCCTACCCCAAAACCTCATATGCTCCGCATCACTGCCACAGTGTGGTTTGATCAGCCAGGATATTCTGTCAAAGGATCAAATACACCTAGAGTGTTCCTCCTCATCTTGTGGATTCTGTGACTTGAATCACACTGCAAGAGATTTAGAGAACTGCTAGCTGGGATTTTCTGTTTCATGGAGTCCCCATGACGACGAATAGCAGACAAGGGTATACAGATTTGTATACACCCTTCTATTTACCTTCAATAACAACTCCCACAACTAAGTAAAGTAACTTTATTTTAAAAAGAAGTATATTTATAAGAAAACTCGAAATAAAATTTATTTTTAAGATGCTTCCAGGTAAGCCATTGGGCTACTCCTTCCACAGCTGCTATTAAATATTCTTCCCCATTGACCAGATGACATCGCATGCATTTGCTTTGATTTGTTTTATTCCCTTCTTTGACATTTAAGTATTTTTACACCAAGACAAGCAAATACCTCTCCCAGTTTGATCAGAACACACTTGTCTACAACACGCTGGAATTCCACAGATTTCCAACTGTAGTAAGCGCAGATTTGCTTACTACAAAAATTGATATGAAATACCATTAGAAATGCAACTGATATTTTGTAAATGTTAACTTTCTTCAACTTTCATGACATTATTGTGGAGGAGAAAAAAAAAGGAACATCATAATTATATCAGTAAGAACCTCCACTTCAAATAAACACCAACAAACTTGAAAGAAACTGTTTCAAGGACACACAATACCAGACAGGCAATGAATGTTAATCAATGAAGGCTAGAGAAGCAGTTTAAGAAAAAAATTTTGACTTTGAATACGTAATTTAGACAGCAGGTCAGAGCCTGGGTGGAAAGAGTGAATATAAGCAGCAAACAAGATGTAGAAACTACTGATATTAACCATTCTAGCATCTGACTCCTGAATGACCTAAAGCATTGACACTATTATGTAAAATATAGTATAAGCTAATAAATTAGACAAGATACAGCAATAGAAAACTAATTTCATATATTTTTTCCCTTAAGTTAATTAAAAATAACGTAAGTTACAGAATTTCCTTAAAGTATTATCTACTACTCTTGCTACATTTGCATACTCACATAACACTCCCAGAAACACTACCTTCCGTCATCAAGTTCAGCAGTCACCCATTCCCACAGATGCTCATGGGAACTGCATGCTTCCATGAAGAAAACCAGAGTCCATAGTTTACCCACTTCTATGTCAACATTTTTGTGAATTCAAGAAGAACAGAGAAAGCTATTTTTTCTTAACAATCTTTTGATGACTATCTGCAGATGAACTAAACCGAAATGTGACTCTTACAATGAGTCACAGTATTTATTTAGGAAATATGCGGCATCATGAAAGCAAAGTCCTATTGTACATACAGCGCAGATCTAGTAAGAGCAAAGGTTAAATGGTAATTTAAAGATCCCTTTGTGACGAGTGAGTGAGCAATCTGCTTCCATGTGAAGTTAGGAAATTCATGAATGTGTAAAGCCAATGAACACATGCAAGGCCTCCACCAGAGAGCCCTGGCAGAGCTCCCCTCCAGAACAGGAATTGTCTTTACAGATCAAGATATTCATTCCCAACTGCTTTGCCACAGGCAGACAATTCAGGCACTCAAAATTCAGGAAAGCACTGAACAGTGTGCAGCTAACAGATGCTCAAAAACACAAAGTCAACATGAAACAGTGACTCTCTGCTTTACTGCTACCCCACTGCTGGTTGATTGCCAAGGTCATTATGGGACACACTAGCTGTTTCAACTGTCTCAGCTTCTCACAAAAACAAGGATAAAGCTACTCTGGCAACTGGATTTGGAGGGACTTGCTAGCACTTGGCTTTAGTTTTCTCCATCCTGGCTATTGAAAGGATCAATCTTTGCAATAAAAATTCTGTTCTCAATAGCTTATAAATGATCGCATTTGCATCTTCTTTCATATAGTGAAAAGGGAAAGCCTTTGTAATACATTCATCATGTGTGGGACAAAAATGTATTCTCAACAGAAGTACACAGATAGAAATATCTGAAAACTGCCAAAGCCTATAAACATTTCTGCAAGTGATTCCGTATTTGTCAGATGCACACAGCAGTCAAGAATAACCAGTAAGTGATAATATTCTAACTGCTAGAGGACAGTAACTGACAGATGGGAAGGCTCTAGATTAATATTTCTGAGAAGGTAATGACTGTATTTTTAAACAACTGTGCAATTAAACATTTTGCTTCCTTTTCATCAAAATCCCAAATGCTCTTATCTGCCAGAAATATATCTGGAACAAGAAACTCACTGATACCTGTTTGTTGTTAAAAATAAATCTACTGTCTAGTGACTTATTTTTTTTTGTTTAATTGAAGATGGCAAATACTGTCAGACAAACTGCTTTGCGGCCAGTTTTGACAGATGTCCTTTCATTACCACTGTGCACTGTCCCTGCCAATGAACCCAAGACATCAGAACATCGGACCTTTAAAAAATTATCACAATGGAATCAAACACAAGTGTTTATAAAATGGAGAGGGGAAAAGCCTTTACAGTGCCTCATTTTGCTCTCAGGGTTTGAGCCAAACCTAACAAGGACATCTTTCAATTCACAGGCATCCCCGGGCCCCTTTTCATTGATTTCAATAACCTTCAAACAGTAACTTAAGGCAACGATCAAGTTCCTATTGACTCCAGTCACGGCAAAAATGGGATTCAAATTATCTGGACTGCATAGAAATGTGATCAATGACTAAGTCTTCTAGTCAAGGACAAATACAAAATTCACACCAGATGATGAAATACTAATAGGTGATGAGCTACAAAACCATTGTAAGTCTGTTTAAAATAATACTGAAGCTTGTTCAACTTATTTACCATCTCTGAAGTATCCAGTAATTCCAGTAATTTCACTGCCTCATGAAACAGGGTACTGAATGAATGCTGCAGAAATGTGTTTGGGAGAAAACTTTGCAAACAACATGACTCATTGATTTGTATCTTGCAATGCATACGCCATCCGCAAAACAGGAGCGTACTCTGACACTGATTGTCTTGATCTACTGAAGAGCATTGCAGGGTGAATTTTAATGCGAATATAATCATATTTTCACAAGACTGTCATGAAATCTTTATGAGTCCGCGACTTCTGGCACATTAGAGCAAAATGTTGTTAGAGAATATGCAATGAAACTGGCTTAATTCTCAGTTACACTGAAGCTCTCCCTGCACTGAACTGCTAGTGATCTTGGAAGAAGCCCATATGACATTGGTACCTCCCATATAGGTTGTTTTATTAACATCTTTACAAGGGATACAAAGCACCGGGGATAACTGGACACTAAATATTACCTTTAAAGGGGTGGACTCCTCTAAATACCTCCTAGCATTTTTTCAGTATATACACGTAACTCACCAACTTCTTACTGCATGGCACTTATAGTAAAGGGACAAAAAATAGCCTGATAACAAGATTAGTACTAACAAGCTGTCGGCTTGTAGCCACGTTTCATATCAGTTTCTTTTCATTATACTTGTCTTCTCTTTTGCAATTAGAAATTAATATTAGCATATGTTACTTGAATATTGCTTTTTTCACCCACTTCCCCACTGTAAAATAAACTGGTTCCTTTTATTTTTTTTCCCTTCATGATTTCAGGGAAAGCATCCTGTTGCTAAAAACCTAGGTCAAATCTCTTTCTGAGAAATATCTGCTGGTAACTGCTATACTCATCGGCCTCTTTCAGCTCTAGAAAGTCAAATGTTTTGAACTGCTGTATTAAAAAAAAATATGAGTGTCTCCAGGAAATGTGGTCTATGCCCCAATGCAGTTAATACTGCACAAGGAAGAAAAATACATGCATTTATTGTATAAATGCAGGCACACTATGACTTGTAAAAATATGACTGTAATCTCTGAATCTTCTACTCTAATGGGTATAGTGATATATAGCTCACGCATGTAGAGTGAATGCAAACTGTAGGCTAAAAAAGCACAGTTTAAAAAGAAGTCATTGTCTAGTACTTCCAGGTGAAAAGAGGACGCTATCTGGTTTTGCAGAGAATACTCTCCAAAGATTGAAGCTACACAAAAGAAAATGACATGTTCAAAAACTCAGTCACTGACAACGAAGAAGGTCCTGTTTTGCCACTTACCCTGCATTTTCCTCATTAAGGAAAAAGCCAAATCCAGGGAAAATAATTAAAACAGGTTGTTGCGTTGTGGGTTTTCTTTTTGTTTTTTCTTCTTCCACTTGGTCCAAAAGGACCATCTCTAAATGATCACATCTTTAAATCTACTACTGTTTCTGTTACCTCTTCTACTGGGATAACGATTGTAATATATTCCAGTTAACTCCCCTGAGCAAATGAAGCAAAACGAACCGGAATAATATGAACTACTACAAATTCCTGTTAAAAATGCAAACTATGTTTGGCAGCAGTCAAGATCAGTACTGTAATACAATCTTAAATACCTAGAGTTCTGTCAAAAATGTGAAGTTTGTTACATGTGTTTCTAGATATTTATATCTGTTCTTTAAGTTCTTTGATATATTTACTTTCCTAAAATTCTTAAGCAAACCATCACTATGGATTTATGCACATTAACAACAAAATGGTACACCGCTCAGTCTCCTTACCTGTACTGGCATAGCCCAAAGGTTAGGGCAGAGGAAAAAGAACCACATCAGCTGGTTGGTGTCTATGGCAACCAGGTTACAGATCTGGCCTGCAGTCATCTCCCCCATAGACATGTTTGAAGTTGAAAGCTGCATAATTTTGTTGTATATTTTTGTCTGGAAGATGGATCAAAAATTGTTAGTATAGAGAATGAGACCTTTATTCCCCAATTGGCCCAAGAACAATACCCATAACTTATGCCACAGAGTGCACTTGCTGTAACTAGTGTTAATAAAATAACATTATATAATTATATTCAATATTTAATAGTCAATATATTATAATTCTTTTTATTTTTCTCTGGCAATTGATTTAGGCCTCATCCAACTTCAAAACCATATTCCTGGCTGAGTGTTGTTACATTTTGGCTAGAAAGCCCAGTCCCATTGCAAATATTAGTTCACAGGCAAATAACGTTAACAGCTCTGATTTTATACTGAATTACTTACCTCAGTACAGAACAGGCACCATGTAAAAAAAATAACTTAATTACACAATATGCAATAATGAAGGGGTGCTATTACCAGCTTGTTTGGGAAAAGGCTGCCCAGAAATGCTTTACAGTCATGAGAAAACTGATAGGAGGCACCCTGATTAAGGGTCTTCTGGTAAATATCAACCAGCCCTCACGATGCGTAAAGTCATATTGGGCACATGGAAAAGGTGCAGGTGTATACAAGGGGGTAAAACAGGTAAAAGGTTTAAAGAAAACTGAAAAAAAAATAGGAAACAAGAATTTGCCTACAAATGCTGGGTATAAGACTGCTATTAACATTAATTCTTCTGCTTAGAACGATGGCTAGAAATTTTCTGATTTGAATGGTACAACTGAGCCTCTATCTAATACACAGTGCACAGAACACACAGCTTCGCCTAAGCAAAACTGATGGGAATGTAACACCATTTTCTTGCAATTCCCCTTTTACCATTTTCTAGTTGCTGTGGTCCATGTATTTTTCAGTTAGTTGCAGCACTTCTGCTTGATATGTTTTGTGCTGTGTATATCTTAGGTCAAATTCTTATTTCTTGAGAAATTTTGTACTTCACTCTATTAGAGTCAACCAACGGACATAATTTAGAAGTCTGGCAGCTGACAACTGTTTCCAAGCGTATGATCAAAAGATGATTAAATAATTATGCTGTTGGAAGCATCCAGCCATCTCAAGACTCTCACAGGATTTATGCAGTTCAGGGGGTAAACCCTGTTAACATAAGGCTAGCTTTCAAGCTGTCAAAGGATAGATTTCAGCCAGTGCACTTGTCAGTACTGCATTATAACCTAACACCTAATTCTCTTATTTATTATTATTTCAGGCACGGATCTTTGTATACTACATACTTTGATCTGTTTGTGGTTGGGGAAGAATTACAGGCTCCTTTTTACCAATCTTACATTCAGTAATTACAAACTCTTCAGTGCCTGGTTATTCTAGGGCATGACCCATAGAACAAGTCACTACTCCAGGCACTCAAAATTCAACCTATCCTTTGTCCAAAGTACAGTTAAATATTAGTAAGTAATTACAAAAACATCAAATAAGATTCATATGAAAGAGAAATTAGGTCTACATTAATGCAATCTTTAATGGTAATGTCTACATTGAATTTATTTCAGGAGAACTCTTTCAGTTTCTGTAACACAATTGAACTACTACAGTTATATATTCACAAATACACGTGTGAGTGTAAAAAAACTGGATAGTTAATATATTGGCTACCTGTATTGCACCTCTCAAGTTGATTCCTGTTTCAATAGCAACATAGTATGATGCTTGGAGAAATGTCCTTTGCAACAGAAGGGCAAAAAATAGGAGTACAGCCAAAACATATGCATTAGACAGGAACTCTTGAGATGAAATAAAGAAAACACCAAGAATTTTAGTCTAAAAAAAAAAAAAAGAGAGAGAGAAAAATTAGAATTACGTGCAATTGTAATTTAATTACCAGTTTTGCATAATTAATAAACAGCGACAACCACAGTTTATTACTTTGAAAACACTCCCAAACGTGATCTGAAACCTCACCATTTATCAGTTCAATGAGACAGCCATATAATGTGCCAACTCGGTAAGCTTCATTTAAATGCGAAATTACATTTATAGGATTTTTGATATCCTTCCAAAATTCTAGGTCACTGAGTAACTCAGTATCATCATTTGCTAATGACATGCACTGCCAGTTGTCAGAAAGGACTAGTTAACATTCATTCAGGGAAATCTGTCTCCTTATTTTTATATCTCAAGATACAGAACACTAAAATGACCTTCCCAGCTTGGTGGAAAACTCATCCTTCCATTCTTCTGGAAATACACACATTATTTTGGTTTGCAGCATCTAACAGGTTTGTTCAGCATTGGTTTATTTGTGGTCTTTACCTCCTAGGAAGTTCATGAGATTGCTGGAGTGCATTTTGAAGCATGTCAATAGTTCCCTAGGACAGCAATGCATTTATTCCAAGTTATATTTAACAAGCAGACACCTTCAGTGCAACAATTAGTTCAGAGCCTGGCTCACTTGGGGAAGCCTTCTGAAATAAAAAGGTCTCTACCTTCCCCTTTATCCACTTGGTTCCTTCAAAACTTTGTTTGCTTATGCTGCCATTAAAGGCAAAAGGTGTAAGCTATCTCTTTCTATTCCCCCTCAGAGGGATTCTTTGCAATTTACTTTCTTGCTGAGCACACTTCTAGCCTAGACAGTTTCTTTGCTGTTGAATGTTTTAAGACTGCTATAACATTTAATAGATCACATTTCACAAACACTCACTGCCTGTACATTTTATCAGAACCGACCTTGCTATCGACTCTTTATAGAAATCCCACATGACAAATTAATACAGAGGCTAAACCTAGTTTTTAAAGTTGTGGTTTTGCAAGATGAGGTGAGCCAGCTAAAAGAGAAATGGGCTTCTCCTTACCCTTAACTGTACCTGGGTTGCTCCAGGCTGCATACTTCTGTTGCTTACTGTTTGCTAGCTTGGGAGCTTATTGGATCTATCCCAGAGCCAATTCAGATTACTGACAAGAAAATCAGTCCAGAAAAACAAAACAAAACAACACAACAAAAAAGCATGCACTGCTAGCTTTTAGTTTAATGGGCCAAGTCAGACCACAAGTGTCTGGTGGGTGCCAGAGCTAAATCAAAGGAGGGAATGGGTGCAGGGCAAATGACAAACGTGAAAGGAGGAAGGGCAAGTTCTCTTTGCAGTGGTAACACAACAGATCACTTCATCTTCCTCAGAAGACAGAGCTTTAGGGTACTTTTTCCATGTCTTTTTACTCCATCTTTTGACATTCGTGATGGCTGCTGCCATTGCTGCAAGACGGACACTATCTATCCCCTTGACAACAGTACGGTAATTGACAGTCTTAAAAGAAGAGAAATGTATGCTTGCCTTTGCAACAAGTAAATGAGATAATAAACAAAACAGTTTTTAGAAAGATCCCTTGTTTTTCCTCTGCGAGAAGAGTGCACACTTTAAAGAACACAATCAGCACACATTTCCTGATGGTGTCTCCCACCTCACACAAGAATATCACTTCTCATAAGAAGAAACTACTCTGACCTGTCTCCACATCACCTTAACGGCCTGCTGAGGTGCACAGGAGATCATCCATGGACACCAAGCAGTCCCTCTCCATAAACATCTGGGCACTTCAAAATGAACTGCAGTCAACTCTTATAACACTGGAGAAACTAAAAAGTTATTAAAGGGCTTCTATTACGCAGCACAGATGTGTGTAGTATCTATTTTCCTGGTTATGTGCTACTTGTTACAAACTGCTGAGATTCAGACCAAGGCTGTACACAAAATAAAGCAAGTAATTATGACTGCATTTCTGTCTTTCTTCATGCAAATGCTTCCTATTTACATTAGGAGGCATCTTGATGGCTGTATACTGCACAATTTCAAAAGCCACCTGTTGTTTCTTGTGCAGCATGTAGATACTGAAAGACAAAATAAAATATAACTGCAAAGTCAAGAGTTTTGGGGAAAAAAAAAAAAAGGACATTAGGGATTAACACGACATCATTTGCATTCATGATGTAAATTTATGCCTGGGGCCACATCATATCTTAACTTTCAACAGTGAGAATCTCTCCTCTGAGTCACCCTTTCTCAGGCCAACTATTATTTCAGTTGTCCTTCACTGGGATTTCTTTATAATTCAACACAGGCTCATCGAGGAGAGTGGCGTACAACATAAGGACAACATATATCACTGCAACACTGGAAGACTGTCAAAGATATCCTCTCTCTTTGCTGTCATGTTAGTAAGTGTAGTAGTAAGCGTAGTATTGTATCAAGGGCAGAGACTAACCCAGCACAATTTTAATGCTGTCCTACATATACATGTAGCTAGTACTGCTAATTACTTCAGCTAATACTGCTTTTTTTTTTTTTTTTTTTTACTGTATACTAAAAAAAAACATTTTTTATATGATCAGATTTTGACAAAACATGTTCTTCTAGCAGTGAGATTTTGGTGCAGTGCTGATTCACACTAAAACATTACACAATAGAGGAGCAGGGATGAAAATTGAAACGAACTTGTTATCCTAGTATACAGCTTGAAAGAAAATGACGACTGGCACATATACACATAAGCATCACACAGACAGGGACACATTTCCCCAAGACATCTACAAAGTTTCACACACAGTATTAGGCCATTATAGTTTACAAAATCAATGAACATTTTGTGACTAGGCTACAAGAACAAGCTAAGCACACTTGCAGCAAACATAAGGAGATAACAGAACATCTACTGAACCTTCCAAACAGAAGATAAAAAACATGAGAAGTTGATGGAACTACATTTTGTTTTCAAAAAAATGGTTTTGGGGACATTCAGTATCCCACCTTCCTGATGACTTCAGGACAATATCACTTCTTAAAGTACCAGCAGGCTCTAGCCAGTAAACGGCTGAGTGAAGGCCACTATTATAAATACTTACAGACACTTCATTCCCACAGTCTAAAGTGTTGATACACTGGGACCTATGCCTTCTAGAGCTTTTCAGATGATTCTGCAGGTTTGTTGTATCATTTGAATCTGTTATGTCAGCAGATACCTAATGCTAAAATGACCAGTCCTAACACATGGAAGATGTTACCAGCAAAATGTAATCATTCTGTCAGTCTCTTCTTCGGTGTGAAGTGGTTGACACAGAGAAATTCATGCCATGGGAATGTTCCAGGGGTGGCCATAAATATTGATACTGGAGTTATAAATATACATGAAGAGAGTGACAGAATTTAAGATGCTGTCGTGCTCTGACTAATTGTGGCACTAACTAAAGCAGTTAATACTGCCTGCGACACCCACATGATCTCAGAGTTCCAGCTCCATGACAGTTTTTATTTGTCACAAAGGACCCGAAGAATAGAACAAATATATCTTATGATTTATCTCTTTGCCTTCAGTTTCATAGACAGAATTTCTGTTTGAGAGATACAAATTCATTATGACTTCTCTCCACTTGATTTACAAACCGTTCAAATAGAAAGCCTCTGCAAATTACAGAAAGATATTTCATCTAATTCAACAAAGCCTTTCAGGTATAAAATTGTATTAGCCTTTTAACAGAAAAATGTTGTATGTAAGTCAGGTCAAAACAGAAGAAAATGCCTTTCCAGAGTCCTCCTATCCAAAGGAAAATACACCCTTAACTGTCACTCAGGGACTGTCACCACCACCAAATACTGTTAAGCGATCCCCAAATGGTATCAATTACAACAACCATGAGGCTACCACTTAGCTAGACATGGTGGCAATGTCAGGGCAGGATGAGACTCCTTTCAGGGCCTATCTGGACCAGCCCTGAGCATTTCTAACAGGGGAACACTAGCTGATGCTTCAACAGAAAAATTTAACAGGGTAATCTGTTAGTAGAGATTTGGTACAAATTCATTTGAAACAATAAGCACTCCAAACAAATTATTAAGAAGCAGCTCAAAAGTTTCCGTAGTACTTTGCCACAGTGTAGCCTCTAGCCTACATAGTCTTTTTTTTTTTTTTTTTTTTTTTAATTTCCTGCTTTAACTAGTTTCCATAAGATCTACTTGCTATATTGAAGTCTCCAAATATTAGGATAAAGATTGCAAAATGTATAAATAATTCATTTCAGCTTGAAGCTTTTGTTAATTTTTCTGCAATGTATTCAACACCTTTCAATATTTACTTCAATGGACCTCATCCAAAGTGTACCTGGGTGAATGGGCATCTTTCCACTAGTGTCAACAGACTTCAGAGATCAATCTTACATCAAACAATAAGTGAGTTGCAAAAATAAAGTGATAATTCTCATAAAAACGAGGCCTGAGTGACTTTACCTTTTGAGAAGAGGCTTCCTGAACTTTTTTTAAAAATGCTTTTAATTTGTTATTAATCAAGAAGTTTCTTGTGGAGCCTTCAATTAAATAGCACTTTTATAATAATTGTTTCAGTTGATCTTTTGAAATCAATCTGCCCAGAGACACAAGTGGAAATTCTTTGTCCAGGCTAAATCAGTATCATGATAATAAAAGCCTGCTTTAATCCTCTTGGACATCCCTCATTTCTGGAAATGAAAAGCCAAGCCTCTTAAAAATACACTTTTCCTTTTTTGAAAAGCACTTACTCACATACTTGATTAAATCTCTAGTCACAGCTGTACCTAAACTACTTATGATACCAGTAAGATCCTGAACATGTTTCACCACTACCTTGAACAAGGTTATATTCCTGAATAACCGCAAGCCTGACCAGATGTGTAGGTAACACATTTTGTTCATCACCCAGGTATGACTGTCAGCAGTAGGTGACACACGTGCTATCTCTTCCAGCATTCAAAAATACATTGCAGTTGCTTTCTTTACTGAGGAAAGATAATACATAGTTTTAGTACTGCTTCTTTTGACTCCTTTTGTAACAGCATTTTGACAGTGTGGTGGTTTCATACAGACAACTAAGCTCTACCAGATCATTCTCACTCCCCCTCCTCAAAAGAACAGAGGGGAAAAAATGATGAAAAAAGGCTCATGGGTTGAGATAAGGGCATGTGGAAGCAAGAGGAGAAAACAGTTAATCTTGCCACTATGGCAGCACTGCTCAATGTCTATTATTAGTGTGATATCAATGCTGTTCTAGCTACAAGTGCCAAGCACAGCACTATAGGAGCTGCTGTGGGGAAAGTTAACTCTGTCTCAGCCAGACCCAGTACAGACAGTACCTGTGGGCGGATGGTGTTATTTCCTTTCCTAACATTGTGAACAATCCCAGAGATGCAGAGGGGACCAGCAAATCCAAGCAAGTCAGCAAGAATACGGAACGTGCTGCTGAGAAGTAAGGGTCTTCCAAAAGCACAGCAAAGAGCACGCCAAATTGATCTGGATCCTTGTGGAGATGGTGACCTTTTGTTCTGTCCAAAATACAAAAAGCAGATACAGTAAAAGGATTATATTATGTATAAACTGCAGGTATGAGAAATTATTTTTCCCTTGCTTTAGTTCATTGACAGTAATTGCAATCTTTGAGCTAGAACTCAGGAACTACAATTTTTCTTCCATTTGTTTTTATAGAGTCAGAACAAAGCATTAGTTTGTACTCTCCTCCATTTCACAAGAAGAAACTGTTACTTCTTTCCTATCCTTAGTAGGGATCAAGTTACCTGTGTTGTTGGTGGTTTGCTGGGGGAACAAGAAAAAAAAAAAAGGAAGGGAACTGACGGATTTTGTTTTCTTTTGAACACGGAGACTGAAAAGTTATACTCTTTTAGATAGGCTGCAAAAGGCTTCTCACTAACTTCCCACCTGAAAACTAAGCAGAATCTGAGCTGAAGTAGTTTCAGACCTTGAATACTCTTACGGACAAACTGTAACTGAAATAACATTGAAAAATAGTCCTGCGAGACCTCATTAATATTGACTCCGTAATTGAATGGTTCCAGGGTCTTATTAGGAAGAATGATAATGGTGTTTAGTGAGTACAGTCCGTAATTACTTTCCACATCATAATAGAGACCATATGGATTTTACATGCCTTTAACTAGTAATGTGTTTGATCTGCATGCTTAGAGAAAATTCATTATTTGTAAAATGGTTTGGTCTCTTTGTGGAAAACTCTGTTACTGGTTACTTGGTTCACATATCTGCTTGCTCAATTTTATATCATGCTCATAGCGTAAAGAAGCAATGAAAAATGTAAATAGTGAGAAATCAGAGTGACACAATTCCATGCTTTGCATACCTTCTGTGCTTCAAAAGCCTCATTAAGGCGAATATAATTGGTCAGAGCTCTCATGGCAATGGGAAGCTTGCCTATGGTTTTCAAGTCTATTGGTTTTTTATGGGCAGTCTTGATGAATGTATTCATCCACCAATATGTTCCTTTGGACAACAGGTTCACAAACGGCTGTAGGAATCGAACACCAAGGTCCTGGAGATCCTCAGGAGGTTTAACTTCTTTAGGACTTTTGAAGAAAACATATCTCTGAAATTCAGAAAAATCCCCCAAAAGAATCACACTAAACATGTAGAAAATAAGTCCGCAAAGTATAGATAAGAGATAAGGACACAGCAGATAATCAATGAATTGAGAACTGCTTTCTCAGAAGTACTCAAGGAATTTCAGCATTCAAATTTGACTAATACAGCAATCCAGTTTCCTGAGGTACTGGGGCATAAGAAGCATCCAGCATAAAAATACATAATCCTAAACGTTTAATATCATTTTGTATAAGGGCACAAACTTTTATACTTCAGGAAAAAAAAATAAATCACCTTACGTGTTGCATAGTACTGACCCTGCCTCTTGTTCTGTTCTGTGCCAGACAGCACGACACAGGACATAAAATCAGAGACCAGTTTGGGTTGGAAAGGGGCTTAAAGATCACCTATAGTTCCAACCCCACTGCAAGGGCACCACCTACTAGACCAGGTTGCTCAATGCCTCATCCACAATCTATTCCCTGATCTTGCTGGGCACAGAGGTGAGGCTCAGTCACATACTTCACTCAATGTCTACTCATGACTGTACCTAAACCATACTGATATTAGTAAGATTTCTGGATATACTTCAATGCTATCTTCCCTCCAGCCATAACTGGAGAAATAGTTCTCATATCCTAGGAAAAACAGTGATGTGTTTGGGAACAAACATTTAGAGGAACAACGGACGGAAAGGAGAAAGCAGAGCTGGTACTCAGAGTCACATAAATCAGTCTGATTTATGAAAAAAAAGCTGAGGCCAATGTCTTCCATTTCTGCTGCATAGAGGCCTTCCCCTTTATTTTCTTTTACTTTTTCCCCCAACTCTGCCTCTTCTCCCACCTGTCACAGCAGTGGCCAGCTCTCCACTCATCCCAGTCCCTTACAGCAGCAGCTGAAGCAACAAGCCTGTGTCTCCTAAGTCTGGCACAGACACAAGATGCAGGAAAAAAATCCATACTTCTGGCTATTTTATTTTATGCACCAAAGACATCCTTGAAGAATTAAATCCAAACAAAGAGAAAATAAGAAAGATGACAGTAGGCACTGAGCTTTTTTATTCTTCTTTGTGGCTTATAACTCCACAATGGTCTAACCTCATTTAATTTTGCAGTTTTATTACAAGGAGGTTTATGAGCAGTTCTCTGGGATGCTGTATTTGTTTCACTTTTCCCACAAGACAATCCACTGTTCTTCATTTATGAGACAAATACTGAACTTCCAGCACTGAGGCTTTTACTGCACTTATTTCAAAAGTATTATAGCAAAAAAAAAAAAAAAAAAAAAAAAAAAAAAGCTGCTATTAGCCCTATTTTTGTCCTAAGTTACCAAATAAACATACTGGCACAAACACACACAAAAATCACAAAAACTATCAAGAAAGGAGCAATAAGGTTTACATGGAAAAAATTCTTTCCCTCCTGAGACTAAGTTTAATTTACACACACAATTAAGCAAGGGACAGGTGAAGGCAAGAACTTGGACAATTATCCATCCAGCAGGTTCCAAAGCCACCTCTCAGTCTGGATTATGACTAAAGGCACTGTAGAGGCAGAATTGTACATAGCTGGGAGGCTAGAGAGCAATCCTATTTGCTCCAGTAAATCAGTTACTGTGATTGTCTCCTGGAAAATGAGAGATGCTATTTGTGTCTAAGACTCTCTCTTTGAGCAGATGATTACTTTCACCCAGTCTTTCCTTGCTTCAGAAACACTAATTTCTGATGACTGAAACTGTGAATCATAACAGACATTTAAAAACACATGTAATTCATCTTAATTTACCTACAGTGGAGTCTGACATTCTTAAGTTATGACCTAAGAAAATTGGGTTAATCTTTAATTCTCAAATATATTTCTAGTTGGATTTTCTCCCTCTCCTTTAGAGATGAATTTCATACTAAGTACCCAGTAAGATGAAAAAAAGGACAGGGACTTACAGTACTAACTTACCCTCACTCTGATGACATTTATTTCTACAGCTAGTAGCATTCCGTATAGAACAACCAGGAGTCCCGTGAGGCAAAATCGAAGCTGAGAAAATCCAACCCCATTATCACAGAACTTTACAAATTTGATGGTTTTAGTTATGAAAGCTAAAGTCCAGTAGAATAACAATGCTGTAAGGAGGGGGAAAAAAAAAAAAAAGTCAATCAGCTCCACAGTTGCACAAATATACAATAGTGATATTTATTAAATAGTCATTCAAAAAGAATGCAACATGAATATATAGAACTAGAGTGGCCTTTCTCTTGTCAAAACAGAAGCCTAATTCAATTCTGCCGACACAAAAACATTAAGACAATGTTTGTTCCAAATTCCTTTCCCATTAGATTCGGTGATCTTTGGTAAGTTTCACAAAGTGCTGTCTGCTGAAGGAAATTTCCATCTGCTGTAAACACGCATCCACATGATGAGTTCATGGGAGGGAGCTGTCTCGCAAGGGAAGGTGGGTCTGAATGATGTTCTTCGATTCAAACTGGGTTAACACTACAAGATCGCTGCAAATTTGGCTTGAGGGAAAATCGACCTTATTCCCCCTACAGACCTCTGGTGTGTATGCAGGAACAGACATACAAATATCTTCTCCAAACTACTGCTGCTCTTCATTTCTATTGTACCACAAAACCTCCATATATGCAATTTATAATGCAGATACAAAAGCAAAAGGAAGAAGTCACGTTCTTAAAATTCTACCTTTTTATAGTTCCTCCTAGAGTGGTTTGGGTTGGAAGGAATCTTAAAGACCATCTACTTCCAACCCCCCTGCCATGGCCAGGAACAACTTCAACCAGACCAGGCTGCGCAAAGCCCCATCCAGCCTGGCCTTGAGCACTTCTGAGGATGGGGCATCCACAGCTTCTCTGGGCAGGCTCTTCCAGGGCCTCACCACCCTCTGAGTGAAGAATTTTTTTCCTTATAAGTACTCTAAATATACCCTTTTAGTTTAAAGCCATCTACCCCTTCTCCTGTCACTACACCCCGTGACAAAGAGTCCCTCCCCAGATTTCTTGAAGGTCCCCTTTATTTATGATTGCAATAGGTCTCCCTGCAGTCTTCTCTTCTCCAGGCTGAACATTAACTCTGCCAGCCTGTCATCACAGGAGAGGTGCTCCAGCCCTCTGATCATCCTCGTGGCCCTCCTCTGGTCCACGAGGTCCAACAGGTCCATGTTCTCCTTATGTTCGAGGTCCTAGAGCTGAATGCAGTACTCTTAGACAAGAAGTTCAGTAGAGGCCTAGAAGTGCTCGTGCTACTGTCAGTTATAGATAAATTATCCCTGCAGCAAGCTCTGGTGATTGGGAACGCATTCCATGTCATCCACCACACTGTAAGCCACCTCACGTTCCCAGTTCTTAAGGAAATAGCTTATAGGGTTATGCTCTTTCACATGAATTTTTTGTTGCTGCTGTATTTGCCATGGCGCTACAGCTGGAATGTGCTCCAGCTGCCAAGAAAAACATCGATATGCTTTCTCAGTGTCTTGCTGCAACACCAGGGAAAGTCTTCAGCCAAGACACTAGCATTTACAAGTCTGGATTACAAATTTGGATAACTGTCAACAGCCTGCACAGCCTCAAATGATGTGTGGTGTTCCAGCTACTCTAAGGTACCCTAGAAAGCCCTGTGGGGATGTAGAGCAGGGCTACCCTTTCCAAGCCAAACCAAATTCAGCATGGACAGTCCTCATGGGATTTGGGTTGCGGGGGGTCTTCTAATTCTGTTTCTATGGAAATCTGTTGCAAAACTCTCACTTAAATGAGGACAGTAAAAGGAACAGTACTGGAGTTCCTGTTGGGTATTACTTGTACAAATGCTAAAAATTTGCACCAGCAGAGGATACCTAAAAACCAATCAGGCCAAGTGATTCCAACGTAGAGCTCTTGGATGAAGAAGTAAGAACTAGCAGATCCATTCCCCTATTTGGAATTTAAATAAGCGTCTGTATGACCAAGGGTTTTGATTAGAGAATTCATTTAGAAATGACTACTTGTCTAATCAGTGTTGGAAGGTGCCAAATGCAACATCCTTGGGTGACAACAGATCTCCCACTGTCCTACCTCCTAAAAGCATTTGGCCCTACCTACCTTCTCTGTTTCAACTGTAGGTACATACAACCCAACGTGGTGAATGTTCACAGGCTCTTCAAGATAAGGTTCCTCCAAAAATATACGTATGGCACCACTTTCTTTTAAGCTGGGTTTTTATCATCTCACTGATGCATGCGTATGGGCTGAGAGTTCCTAAAAATTGTCACTGACAACTTCCACTGACCCACGCTACCTAGAGATCAGCACACGGGGTATACTTCAGTTTATTTCATCAAGTTGGATCTATTAGAGATGTCTGCAGCCTAAAGGACCTTGCTTTTTCTTGGACTCTGTAAGTGACCTCAACCCACATCACCCGTTTGAAGGTTCTCACCCGGGGGCCAGATTGCCGAAAATCTGGCAATGTAGAACTCACTGTTTTATATCTTTATTGGATTAAGCCCAAGATGTGGAAAATCACACATGGGATTTGCTAACTAATCTTTGTGTATGTTCAGAGAAAAATTTTGTGCACTGACCGTTATAACATAAAGTTCCACTTTAAACAGATTCCAAAGGAATTCACTATAATACTAAGTTGCATTTAAATTAGAAAACTAGATTACCGTCATGAATGTTGAGTCAGTGCTCTAATTAAAATTGGTAAAAAAAAAAAAAAAGAAAAAAAAAAGTAGTGTTCCCACACTACTATCCCTGTCAGCTTAAAAACTCAGTCCCGTTGTTATTTCATAGTTCAAAACCATACAGAGAAAACCTGACTCAGATCATATCAACAGTGTTCCAGTAGTTGGAATGGACACTCAGTTGGGATCCTGGACTCAATCATTCACTTCAAAGCATAACTCTAAACCTTGACAAGTTTTCTGATATGAGATAACGAGAATGACTACTTCAATATAGCCAACAGCCTGGGCATAAAGTTGCAAGGTGGGATCAGCATAGGAACTTCGCGCCCTTTTCGCACATACCCCAAAGGAACGTTCTAATCCCCAAAGTTGTTATGGTATCTGTCCCTTGCTTGTTTATGAAGAGTTACAAATGGTCTTGATTTCTTTAAGACAGAGAGTGAAAAAGACTTCAAAACCAAACAAAAAATACAAAAGTTTCACGGGATCAGAAACTTTATACTGGCTAAAGTTACTGAACAGACCTTTGAGGACCTTCTGCACTGCATCAATGAAGAGTTTCTCCACTGAATTTAGTAATTTTTGGATGAGGCTTGTTTGTCAAAGAGCCTTGGTTTTATGCCGCTTCCAGCGAGCCTGCTGCTTTATACTGCTACCATCTGCAGCTGTAGGCATCAGTCCTCCAGCTGAGGCACATGATGCCCTGCAATTAGGTGGAACTTCACTAATGCTTGAAGCAGCAGCAGATGCCACACCAGGTCATTTTCTGTGTGGGTGTGGAATATTAGATCTCTGCAACATTTTACCAAGGAAGAAACCTCTTTCAGTTTCCTTAAACTTTTCCTCATGATTTCCATTTACTTTATTCATATTAGGCTCTATGAGAAAGCTACTTCAGGGCTAAGCTGCGCTTGAGTCAGTTAATAGCCGAGTATAATTGAAACTATCTCATTCTGAACTAATTTATATAAAGTTGTCATTGCCTGGTCTCAACTGTCAACACAAAGTAGTTGCAATTAACACTGAAAGATGGTGATCCTCAGGGTTACATAACAAAAATTTGTACAGTCCAGAAAAGACAATGGAGACTTAAAAATATGCTTGTTCAGTATTCTCACAAACAAATGACAGTGAAAAGAAAAGCAAAAAAAAAAAAAAGACCCTCATTTTATGAGGACCCTGGATTAAATTTCAAATCAGATTAACTAAATAGTAAATAGTGTAGTTAGATTTTTTTTTTTGCCTAAGAGTAAACTACTAAGATTAGATTTTCTAAAGGAGTCTATTCCTTGGAAATTCTTGCAAAATGAAAATTCCTAACGATTAACTTTCGTACCATAGTTACATAGCACCAATAACACCTGAGTGTTAGTATTCATTGGTATATCTGATTATTATTCCAACCTTGTCCAGAGCTCATCCAGCATCAGCACTCTAAACAAAGAACAGAATTATCACAAGAGAGATCTCCAAAGGGAAGAGATTATGTAAAAAGGGGTAATCAACTACCAACTCTACATTTGTGCTACTCTTCGCAGTGATCTAACAGCAGGAATGCGACACTAAATTATTAAACACTGCATTATACATCTGAAACAAACAAACAAAAAAACACCACAAAACACAACAGCAAACCCTGCTTGTTTTCTGTACTTAACTGTAACATGCTAGCAAGGCTTCCCTGAAATGTAACATCTAAAGCTTTGATAAGGCATTAAATGGGCTCTGCTGACTAATCAAAACGCGACTGTATAACCCCACTTGGTCATAAAAGACAAAAAGGATGCTACTTAAGAGAAAAGTGCAAGGAAAAAAAGTCTCCAATGAGAAACCACAGAAGTTGCTACACCTGCATAGAAATCTGTTTTTCTTGTAGCTGTGTTATTCGTTATCAACAAAATCAGACCACTCTATAAGAAGCTAGAAGCACTGTAAATAATGAGCGGCTTCAGGAAATCTCCATTATTATTCAGAACTGAGTCTGGTCACGGCAACTAGCAGGCCAACACACAGATGTAGCTTTTCCCCATACAAGTTAGTGCCGAGACCGCAGTGAGCTGTCACAGAACGAAGACACGCACAACACCACCACAGTCACACTTCCACGTCTAGTAAGTTGCAAAACGTACCAATCAATAACTTTGGGAAATTGGATGTTTCGATATTGTGGTAATAGACAACAGATGTGATGGCTGCCAAGAATGCCATCCCAGCTGGCATGTACAGGTGTAAATGACGGGATTCCGAAACCCTTAAAGAAGAAAAAAAAGTTAACATCAATTGAAAGCAAGTATTTGCTACTTAAATGTCTCCCTTTTAATTTATGATTTTTTTTGCTGTATGCAGCACTGAGATCGGATTTTCTAAAATGTTTTAGGGAAGTAAAGTTCTCCAATTTTCAATGGGATTTAAGCTCTTAAATCACCTCCTTAAATATTGAATTCTTTCCCTGTGCTAAAAATGAAAAGTGTATACTCTTATTTCCTACTGAAATCAACTGGAACATTGTTTAAATTAGAATAAGCAGCTCAGCTCCAAAATGAGGAAAGTTAATTTCAGCTAAACTAGTTTGGGAGCTGTCCATCAAAACACATAGATAACACAACCAACAGCAGAGCTCAAGATTTTCTATAGAAACATTTGGTGAAAATGTTTTTCTTTTTCCAGTTTAGGGAAAAAACAGCACAACAGCAAGGAACTTACAGTGAGTTCTGTTTTCAGTAACTACTAGCCAACAAATAAAACCTACAACAAAAATCATATACCTTGAAGTTTTATCCTATAAAGCAAAACCTCTGACATTTTTTTCCAGGAAGCAATAGATGGGACCTTTCCAACTAAGCCCTTTGGGGGTACTCTTTGCCAGTGTTGTTGGATTAGGCAAGAAATAAAGTTTGGGGGATAAAAATCATGCTTTCTTCCTCTTCCCTCCTCCCATTTTCCACCTTTCACAAAATTAAGAGAGTGTCTTGTGCTGTCAAGAGGTAAAATTTCTTCCATCTCCCATCCATCTCAGTGAGAAGAAGCACCAAGAGGAAGTCTGTAGGGCACAAACACCTGGGGAAATTCACACCTTGTCCTCTGAGCCTGATGGAAAATAAATTAGCATCCCTGGCTAAGCTCGTGCTGCAGCAAAAGCTGCTTCTGTGTAGCCTGTAAAGATAAAATGGGCTGTGCAGTCAGGGAGCTGGAGACCATCACAGCACTTCACCTGACTTACAGCTGAATATCCCAAACATCAAATCCACTGGAGCTCAGAAGGGCCACCTCCTGTGTCTGTACCTAGGAAAGGGAAGACCTTCCTCACGTGAACACTAGAGTGAATTCCACACAGTTGGCTGGAGCCATGCTGACAACCTGTGGCATAAACACTTAACTCCTCTTATTAACAGTAAGGATTGACTCAACGAGGATACAGAAAAATGAGAAAAGACTCTCCAGTCTCTGAATTCCTAGTAATGACTGTTTTTTTTTTTTTTGTACAACAGGGTTGAATTTTTGGCAGGCAAAAACAAGTAACAAGAACAGCTCAGACACCCTAGGCTTCAGAAGGTAACACTGCAGGAGTGGGAGGTGTTTTGCTGTTGTTGTTTTGGTTTAGTTTTAAATTTATTTCACAGACAAGAATTAAGTTGCTAGAGTTCCCCTGTATGAGCTTATCTGCAGCAGACTGCATGTATTCCTGCAAAAAGACTTTTGCAGAGGTGCAAAAGACTTTGACAACCAGTCACTGTCAAAAGGTCTTACCAACATGACACATTTTGGTCTTAGAAAGCTGGCGAGTCTCAAAACCTGTTTTTATCCACTGCTGCACTTGCTAGCCTGCTGAGTGCTCAGGAGGCACAATTGTGGGTTGGCACTCCCCCTGTATAGCTAGGAGCTTTGATTCTTGTCAGGTGACACTTAACAGCAGTGTTCTGAGCCAATTTAAATAGCAAATAAACACAATGTGAGAGTTTGCTAAAGAACAAAATAAAACAGAAAACTCAAGGCAGGAGATGCTGCTTTGAGCCTCCCACACCCTGATAATCCCAAATAAGCATGAGAAAAACTCTTAAAAACCTGGCACTGAGAAACATTCTATTTATATATATTTAAGATAAGTTATAATAATGATATCAGGCTCTACGACAGAATTCTGCAGTGCCTCTCACACTGGTTGGTGGATACTTGTAATATAGGTGGCTTAACAGAGAGATTTTGTTCTATATAATGAAAAGCTTCAACTTTATAACTCAAATCAAGCCACCATCAGTACTGACCAGATCCATTGAAGGCTCTAACACATTTTAATTCTTGGGTAGCCAAATCTTTTCCATCAAAACTGTGAGCTGCCCGGCTTGAAATTACAGACTAGGTGTACTGCACAAACATCAATGGTACCTCAGATGAAACTATCAGGTGAGACGATGATACCCATCAAATCTACTCCTTTTTGTAAGAGGGGCAGAGCTGAACTTGCAGGGAAATGTCATGACCTACTGTGCACGTGGGAGTTCTGCCTGAGTAAGGACTGTGGGACTGGGTCCTTGGACATGAAACGTATCATGAAAATGTCACCATCTGCTTGAGTTGTTAGGATTTAACTCTGATTACTCTTTGGAAAGATATTGTCATTAAGCTGAACTAAAAATGATTAAGGTCAATTGTGCGTACTTGGCAAGGTCTGTGGAATTTTTGATACAAGGTCAGTAGGTTAATCACCAGAAATACAGAATACATGTTTATAGCCACAAGGAATATAGTCTAGATGGCAATTTAAACAAGGAAACAATACCCAGACTGAAATCATTTTGAAACGCTCAGTAATATTGGGAAGCAGACATGCACTCACCCATCAGACACTATGCCCTCTGCGATCTCACACACCAGCACAAACAAGAGGATAAAAGTTAGTATCCAGCGGAGGTTGTGGCCGGGGAAATGCAGCCACGTGCTGTGATGGATGTGCACCTTGGAACTCTGACTTCCCCATCCTAAAAGGGAAAAGAAAATTAGCGAGAGCTGTCCTTACAACACAATTGACACAAAGTAGCGTGCTGCAGCTGACAGGACTGCGCTGTTACATCCTTTCAGAGCCGTGTCCCTGCTGCTTCGCTGCCACACGGAGCAAAGCCAACGAACCAGGGGACAACCTTAAATTCCTCCACCCCCCGTTAAGCTGTGGCACGGGCTGGGCGAAGCCCACAGGCAGCTGAAGGATGCATTAAACCACGGGGCCACCTACCGGCAGCCCCAGTTTCGGGCTCCCAAGCCGAACCCACTGCAGGCAGCGAGCCCCAGCAGCCGGGCAGCCTCCCTCAGCCCCGCTCCTCCTCCTCCCCGGGAGCCGCAGCGGGGATTTGCCGAGCATCTCCTCGCTCTCCCCCGGCCCCTGCTGAAGATTCACCCTGCGCCGTTTCAGCACTCACCGATGAAGAGGATGGGGAAGGTGATGAAGAGCAGGAAGACGTGCGGCACCACGTTGAGCGCGTCCACGAAGCAGCCGTTGTTGAGCACGCCGTGGTCCACGTTGTAGGCGGTGGAGTTGCCCTCGTCGCCGCAGAAAGCCAGGGCCATGGCGGGACCCTGCGCGCAGCCCAGCGCCGCCTCCGCGCACATCCAGCCGGGGCCGGCGGGGGCTGCCCGGCCGCGGCTCTGCCCGCACCTGGCGGCGGCCGCCGAGCGGCCCCAGCCCGGCCCTGCCCTCACGGCCCGGCCCGCCCCGGCCCCGCCCCGCCGCCATCGCCCCTCCTCGCCTGGGAGGGCTCGGAGGACGCCGAGATCTGAGATCTCCAGGCTGAACACCCCCAGCTCCCTCAGCCTCCCCTCACAGGACTTGTGCTCCAGGCCCTTCACCAGCTTCACAGCCCTTCTCTGGACACAATCCAGGGCCTCGATGTCCTTATAGTGAGGGGCCCAAAGCTGAACACAGTACTCGAGGTGTGGCCTCACACCAAAGCAGAGTACAGGGGGACGATCACCTCCCTGGTCCTGCTGGCTACATTATTCCTGACACAAGCCAGGATGCTGTTGGCCTTCTTGGGCACCAGGACATGCTGACAGCTCAGGTTCAGGTGGCCATTGACCAACACCCCCAGATCCTTTTCTACTGCACAGCTTTTGAGCCACTCTGCTCCGAGCCTGTCACGTTACATGGGGTTGTTGTGACCAGAGTACAGGACCTGGCACTTAGCCATGTTGAACCTCATCCAGTTGGCCTGTGCCCATCGATCCAACCTGGCCAGGTCCCTCTGCAGGGCCTTCCTACCCTCCAGCAGATTGACACTTCCCCTCAACTTGGTGTCGTCTGCAAATTTACTGAAGGTGCACTCAATTCCCTCATCAAAATCATCAGTAAAGATATTACAGAGGGTGGGCCCCAACACCGACCCCTGGGGAACACCACTGGTGACTGGTCACCGGCTGGATTTCACTCTGTTACAGAATCACAGAACCACAGAATTTCTAGGTTGGAAGAGACCTCAAGATCATCGAGTCCAAACTCTGACCTAACGCTAGCAGTCCCCACTAAACCATATCCCTAAGCTCTACATCTAAACGTCTTTTAAAGACTTCCAGGGATGGTGACTCCACCACTTCCCTGGGCAGCCTGTTCCAATGTCTAACAACCCTTTTGGTAAAGAAGTTCTTCCTAAGATTTAATCTAAAACTCCCCTGGCACAACTTAAGCCCATTCCCCCTCGTCCTGTCACCAGGCACGTGGGAGAACAAACCAACCCCCACCTCGCTACAGCCTCCCTTGAGGTACCCATAGAGAGCAATAAGGTCGCCCCTGAGCCTCCTCTTCTTCAGGCTGAACAAGCCCAGCTCCCTCAGCCGCTCCTCGTAGGACTTGTTCTCCAGGCCCCTCACCAGCTTCGTCGCCCTTCTCTGCACCCGCTCAAGCACCTCCATGTCCTTCTTGTAGCGAGGGGCCCAAAACTGAACACAGTACTTGAGGTGCGGCCTCACCAGAGCCGAGTACAGGGGGACGATCACCTCCCTAGCCCTGCTGGCCACACTGTTTCTTATGCAAGCCAGGATGCTGTTGGCCTTCTTGGCCACCTGAGCACACTGCTGGCTCATATTCAGCCGACTATCCACCATCACTCCCAGGTCCTTCTCTGCCTGGCAGCTCTCCAACCACTCATCTCCCAGCCTGTAGCTCTGCTTGGGGTTATTGCACCCCAGGTGCAGGACCCGGCACTTGGCCTCTCTGAGCCTGGCTGCCAGAGAGTTTTAAACCCAGCAAAGAGCGTAACTGTCCAAGCCATGGGCCTGCAGCTTCCCCAGGAGAATACTGTGAGAGACCATGTCAAAGGCCTTGCTGAATTCTAGGTAGACTACATCAACAGCCTTTCCCTCATCCACCGGGGGGTCACCTGGTCGTAGAAGGAGATGAGGTTGATCAGGCAGGACTTGCCTTTTATGAACCCATGCTGACTGGCCCTGACCCCCAGGTTGTCCCTCACATGCTGTGTGATTGCATTGAAGATGACCTGTTCCATCACCTTTCCTGGCACTGAGGTCACGCTGATAGGCCTGTAGTTCCCCAGGTCCTCCTTACGACCCTTCTTATAGATGGGCATTACATTGGCAAGTCTCCAGTCATCTGGGACCTCTCCAGATGACCATGACTGCTGATAGATGACAGAAAGCTGCTCATCAATCACATCCACCAGCTCCCTCAACACCCTCGGGTAGATAAATGCCCATATATCCAGGCCTAATTCTTCAGAATGCAAAAGCTACATGTTGGCTCAACATCAACATTATGCTCTTAGGGAAATGACCCCATAAATGTAAACATTTTCCTTTAGGGAACATACAGTTTCCTTGTCTTTCTTTTAATGATCTAGCTGTGAATGCTCAACAGAAAAGATAGACCATCTGATGTCTAAGACAGACAGCTCCATTAATAGACCTAAAAATTACTGTATTTTCATCATGTTGGTTTTATTGATCTTGCTGTCAGACAAAAGGGAAGAAAAAATAATTGTCTGCATGCAGCATATAGGGTCTTTTTGGGCTACAGCATTTTGATTAAGAATAATAATTAAAAGCCAAATCCCAAGCCAAATAATGTGTACATGTATTTTTAAATCATTTCAAACAAAGTTGCACCCACACTGGAAAGACTATAATTATTTTAAGTTTTGGATGAAACCCATTCTATATCTCAGCTTCTGGTGAAGCTTATCTCTGTTATACTAACAGTTATTTAATAAATGAAACAGCATGTGCAGTTTACGTGCAGATAGTTTTTAAATTATGTGTATTTTAGTATTTCCTAAGGCCCTAAGCAATGCAAGGGCTCTGTATTACAGAGAAACAAATAGTTTCTCTTGACAGTTTACACTCTAGGCTGAAATAATGGGGTTAGATCTGGGGGGACGACTCATCATCACCTTTACTTGGGGCTGGAGAGCTAAACACAGAAACAGAATGGTTTGCCAAAGTCTCCAAAGGAATGCAGGAACAGAACTCAGATCCATAGCCTCTGCACTCTGTCTGAACCTTGAGGTCATCTTCCTTTACTGCAAGGTGTCAGTAACAATATTTTAAAAACGTATTTCTTGAACAACAAACCACGAGGAGACTCTATAGCTTGGAATTTGAAATGGATTTCAAATGCAGCATAGATTAAGTAATTAGTATGGTAGTTAAGTATTTAATGGTCTCAAATCCAGGTCCTACAACAGACGCGCACCAACTGAAGAACTAACGGCATCAGAAATGTGTTGGCAACCTGAGCAGACAGGTGATCGATGAAATGGGGAAGAGTCTTGGATTACAGTTAAGTATTATGAAATACTGGGAAAAACAAAACAAAAAAAAAAAACAAAAACAAACAAACAAAAACAAACAAACAAACAAACAAAAAACCACAACAACAACAGTGACAAAAATCAAAACTTTTGGTAAACTGAAATTGGTAAACTGAAAATTTTTAGCAACAAACACTGATGTGCACACATAAAAAAAAAAAAAAAAAGCAAACAAACAAACAAAACACAAAAGGAGTACCTCCATTTTTTGCCTGCTCTAACAACAGTGAAATCTAAGAACGGTGAATTTGGACTAATACTGTTTTTGCTCACTATAGCATCAAGTGCCAATTACTTTTGGACTCACAAATAGTGAAAGAACAATTCACTGACTTCAGAAATTACTTCTAAGAGTTTTTTTTTTTTTTTTTTTTTTTTTGAAAAGTTTATATATGATTGCCTGTGGTGTCAATGGACTGGGAACCTGTCCTTAAGGGCATAGGAATGGAAGAGAGCTGGCAGCCCTTCTGAAAGCAGAAGAGCTCTCCATCCTCCAGCAGAAGAAATCAAGCAGAGGAGGCAGGCGACAGGCATGGCTGAGCAAGGACCTGCAGCTTAAACAGAGGGAGAATTGGCTTCCTCAGACATGGAAAAAGCTGAGGTACTCAGTAAATGCTTTGCCTCAGTCTTCACTGGTGGTCAAGTTTCCTATGTCTGGCAGGACCCTGAACCTTGAGGACAGGGTGAGAGGAGTGGATTCCATCCCACTGTGACAGTGGAACAAGTCTGGGACTGCCTAAGGAAACTGGATGTGTATAAGTCCATGAGGCAACATGGTATATGCATCCTGGGGTGCTGAGCGAGATGGCTGATGTGGTTGCTGAGCCACTCTCCATCATATTTGAAAAATCATGGCTGTCAGGTGAAGTCCCCAGTGACTGGAAAAAGGGAAACATCACTCCCATTTTTAAGAAGGGGAGAAAGGGGAACTACAGGCCAATGAGCCTCACCTCTGTGCATAGGAAGATCATGGAGTACGTCCTCCCGGAAGACATATTAAGACATGCATGAGATAAAGAGGTGATCCGAGACAACCAGCACGGCTTCACCAAAGGCAGATCTTGCCTAACCAATCTGTTGGCCTCCTATGATGGAGTGATGGCATCATTGAACAAAAGAAGGGTGATGGGTATCATTTACCTGGACTTGAGCAAAGCCTTTGATATAGTCCCTCGCTGAATTCTTCTCTATGCATTGGAAAGGTATGGATTTGAACTGTTTTGGTATGGATTTGGTATATTTTGGTATGGAAAGGTATGGATTCAGACTGTTAGGTGGATAAAGAATTGGTTGGATAAAGAATTGGTCGGAAAGTGTTGTGGTCAACGGTTCTATGTCTGGGTGGAAGCCTGTCACAAGTGGTGTCCCTCAGGGCTCGCTCTTGGGACTGGTGCTCTTCAACATCTTTATCAATGACACAGACAACGGAATTGAATGCACTCTCTGCAAGTTTGCAGATGGCACCAAGCTGGGAGGTGCAGTCAATACAATAGAGGGAAGGGACACCATCCAGAGGGACCTGGACAGGCTGGAGGAGTGGGCCCATGAGAACCTCATGAGGTTCAGCAAGGCCAAGTGCAAAGTGTTGCACTTGAGCTGGGGCAATCCCAGGTATTTATATAGACTGGGAGAGGAACTTAAGAGCAGCCCTGTGGAGAAGGACTTGCAGCCTGGAAGGCCACCTATGTCCTGGGTGCATTTAAGAAGGGGTGGCCAGCAGGCAGAGGGAGGGGATTGTCCTCCTCTACTCTGCTCTTGTGAGACCCCGTCTGGAATACTGTGTGCAGGCCTGGGGACCCCAGCACAAGAAGGATGTGGAGCTCTTGAAACAGGTCCAGAGGAGGGCCACTAAGATGATCAGAGGGCTGGAGCACCTCTCCTATAAGAAAGGTAGAGGGAACTGGGCTTGTTTAGCTGAAGAAGAGAAAGCTTCGGGGAGACCTCATTGTGGCCTCCCAGTACTTGAAGGGAGCGTATAAACTGGAGGGGGAATGCCTGTTTACGTGTTTTGGTAGTGATAGGACAAGGGGGAAGGGTTTTCAAGTAAGACAGGGGAGATTTAGGTTAGAAATTAGGAGGAAGTTTTCACTCAGAGGGTGGTGAGGCAAACAGATTGCCCAGAGAGGCTGTGCATGCCCTGTCCCTGGAGGCAATTCGAGGCCAGGCTGGATGTGGCTCTGGGCAGCCTGCTGTAGTGGTTGGTAACCCTGCCCAGAGCAGGGGGGTTGAAACTAGATGATCTTTAAGGTCCTTTCCAACCCAGGCTATTCTATGATTCTGTGACTGAATCTACTTAGCCCAAGTATCTTTCTCAGTCCCATGTCCATTGAGCCTTGGAGCAGGTTACAAAGCAATGGGTTGCTTCTTAAAGTTGCAATTTTATGAAGCTCAGTGTGAGCAGAAGTATTTCTCCAAGGACAGAAAAGGCAAAGGAACAAGAGACCCAGAGGTAGACAACTGTATTTATGAGAAATCCAAACCTAGACCATAGGCCTACAGTGTTGCCATGCACATTGCAAATGCAACCTTATTTTTCTAAAAAATCCCATTAGACCTTTCCCCGCATTTCTGCCTATTACAACACTACAATAAGTCAGTTTTCTACTTCATGGTTTCAACACATCTATTAGAAATGAGAAATCAAGTTAGATCTTGGCAGCAACCAGCATATTCAGTAGGTGTCTGGAAATACTTTGGAAACACCTTGATTATTTGAATTCCAGACAGACACGGCAATATTTTCAATTAAAGGAAAAATATGGTTTTATGCTTGCCCTGGAATTTGAATTTGTGTGCAAGATGCAGACAGGTATTGTTTTTTTTTTTTTTTTTTTTTTTTTTTTTTTTTTTTTTTCCAGCTAATTATCGACACTTTAGAATTTATAAGTTAATAGTTTTCAACCATTAAATTGATACTTGTTTTTATCAAATGAGAATACTCATTGGAGAGAAAGTTTTCCTTTTTCTTTCCTACCTTTGTCATTTGTTTTTTGCTTCTCTTATTCAGCTGGTTTGCAATGACCTCTCTTTGTCAACAGTGCTATGTAGCAGAAGTGGTCTATCCCTAAAAATTGTGCTTTACAATTTCAGAACATTGTGCAGTCTTTTGCTTTTGTTTGCATCTAGAAACAGATACACACACACACACAAAACAAAACAAAACAACTTTTGAAAGTTCTGAGTCCATATTTGAAATTAGTTAGTTAGGCATAGAAGTTCAGCATCAGGCGGCAAAGTTTTAGTTTCCTGTGTGTTTCAAAGGCCTAAATGGGACCAAGTATCAAGAGGAAATCTTACTCAGAAAAAACTAATTACAGAAGGTCCTTATTGTCAATTCAGAATCTGCTAAGCAAGATGTACTGATCTATGACTTCTGTTTGCTATTAAATTATGCTCTTAGAAATAGAGAAGAAAAATGATTTACATGGATAGGATGAAACTAATAATCCCTTTCACAAAGGCATTTGGAAAGGTTAAGAGGGGGAAAAAAATAGAAAAAATTGCCTTCAGAGAAAACTGTTATGTTATTCTTGTGGAACAAAGAACTCCATTCTATTATTTCATAGAAGACACCATTTAACAAAGCAAATGAAATTGTAAAAATTGTCTAAGGTACTGCTATTAAAAATAGTGTATTGGCATAATAGTAATAGTGCAGAAGTTCACAGAAACAGTTGTTTTTCCCTAAATAAACCTTATTAATTTTTAATTGCTGGCCGTCATTAAAAATGAAGAAAGAATGTATGAGTAAGCAGATCTATCTCAGAATGAAAACAAAACATAAGCGTTTTTGGACAACGAGCTTCAGACGTTAGGGAAATACTCAGCTACGTGTTTTATAACAGCTTATTTTTACGCGTATGCCATGAAGTTCCATTTAAATTACTGAATGGGTACTCTCCTGCGCCCACTTGTTACATCACCAAAACCAGTGGTGTGCATATTACTGACTCAAACATTCATTTTGTTTCCAATCTTCTACATGGTAAGGACAGTTAACGCTACTTCTCTCCATCTGATCTTCACAGGATGCCATTTTCTTTACCAATTATTTAGGAACCCATACTCTATTATTGCAATACAACATACACAAGATCTTCGATACTCTTCCAGCATCTTGTAGCTGTAGCTACACATATTTTTTCTCTACCACGGTCATCCACTTCTCATTCCAAAAATAAAGCCAACATTTTCAATAAAAGGTTTGCTTTTCCTTTTACCTGCCCACTTCGTTACTCCACCTACAGCTCTGATTCTTCCTGTACTTTTTTTGGAGGGTAACCAAGTACCTCAGCTTCAGTTAGCTTGGTTGGTGCTCAACACTTGAAAATATTTTAAGTTGAGCTGAAAAATACTGAATCTGATGTAAGTGTAGAATTTCCACATGGTCTCATTGATCACATTGTAACTTATTTTCCAGCGTTTGAGCAGTTAATATTTTTAGTTGTCCCCGTATTGTGCTTGTAATACAAGTGTTGTGTTTTCCTCAGGAGAATAAGTTTAGTGCTGTGAAGTATCTCATGCCAATAAACAACTCACGTATTGGCTCTGATGTGGTATTCTTTAGTAAATGTTATTTTAGTTACTGATTTAGTTAAGCACCTTTGTGATGCTTGTATATAAAAGATTTTTTTTTTGCCTGCTTATACGACAAGAATCACATGCAGTGACAAATAAATACATAAGCGGTGTTAATCTTCCAAACCCAGAAACTACTCTGAAATTTTAAATTGTTTCTTAAAGATTTTAGAAAACAAAATGAAGTTCCCCTCTTTACTTTTTAGACTAGAAAACATTTTTTTTTTTTTGTTACGCACACTCAAGTTGTAGTTAGTAGTTTTGTTTATCTACCACCTGGGAACTGGCCCAGGTTATCCTAGATTTATCCAGTCAAACTGACACAACGATCAGAGAAAAACTTAGACCTATTGATTCAGACTTGGGTTTGGAATTGCTCTTGTGCGGCTATTTGACAAATGTATGAGAAAATAATGAAAAGAAAAAGGGTTGCATTGCAGTTTAATGAGGTTTTGCACCGTTCCTTTTGAATATGCTGCAATACGGCATTTATTCTAGCTCTTAAAACAGCAACAAATCCCGCTGTGGATTTGTTTAAATAAATCACAAGTATGCACAGAAAAGCTTGATCCTGTAAAGCCAAGACTTTATTCCCCGCTGTGTTTTATCATACCGCTAATTAATTGCCAAGGGCCTACAAGTCACATTTCAGAAAGCCTTCCTCTTCAGTTCAGCACACATGCAGACTACATTTTGTATTTTAAGAGGCTCGAGGGAGTTGAACAATACAAAAAAAAAAAAAAAAAAAATTACTTTTTAGTTAGTAATTTAACTCCCAAGCTAATAAGAATCTTTCCTATTGTTTTGCATTTTTTCCATGAAGATTTTGTGTGCCCAGAGAAGGGCTACGAAGCTGGTGAAGGGCCCTTGGAACACAAGTCCTATGAGGAGCAGCTGAGGGAGCTGTTTTTTTTTTAGTCTGGAGAAGAGGAGGCTCAGGGCAGTCCTTATTGCTCTCTACAACTGCCTGAAAGGAAGGTGTGGGGAGCTGGGGGTTGGCCTCTTCTCACAGATAACTATTGACAAGACAAGAGGGAACGGCCTCAAGTTCTGCCAAGGGTGGTTTAGGTTGGAAATTAGGAGACATATCTTAGAAAGAGCGGTCGGGCATCGGGACGGGTTGCCCAGTGAGGTGGTGGCATCACCGTCCCTGGAGGTATTCAAGGCAAGGTTGGACGTATTTCTTAGGACCATGGTTTAGTGGTTGACATTGGTAGTAGGGTGATGGTTGGACCAGATGATCCTGAAGGTCTTTTACAACCTTTATCATTCTATGATTTTAAACCAAAGCTCATTATTTCTTGGAGCAATACATTTTGATTACACATAGCAAAGCACTGTACCTACACCCATAGGTTTGAAGGCTTTGCATGGAATTAACTGTGCTCTGTGTCAGTGTTATGGGGCAGCAAAGTCCTGGGTGTCCTCACTTATGCCAAATGGTTCCACAGGCTCAGCCATCAAACCCAGATGCTAGATCAAAGCCAGAGGTCTGTGCTCTGGGTAGGGAATCTTCATGCTCTCACTCTTTTGAGAGGATCAAGTGTTTTTTTGGCAAAGAAAAAAAGATAACTTTGAAAAAATGATAGCTTCAAAACTTTCCTCTGTTAATGAAACTTTGTACTACTTTCTGCCCTCAACAGCAGGAAAAAAATAATTTTTGCCATTAAATGTCTATAGATCCTGCCCACAAATTTATAAAAAACCTGAATATCAAACCCTTAAATCAGTGTACGCTAACAATACTAAAATTGGGCAAAAAACATGCAGCATCAAGGGAGCTAAAACTATTTGTATATTCGGGTCACATTCAATCACTATTTTTTTTTTTTTTTGCCAAAACAAAGAGGAAAAGAATCTAAATATAGAGTGCTCTGTTTTGATTTGTTTTTGAGGGAATGAAATAAATGAATTTTTTCATTCAGTAACATTTCCCTCCCCACCTGGGATTTGACATTTTTCTATGGAAAAACGAACATTTTCTTTTCACATTAACTCCCACTGACTCCGTTAAGCAGTCCAGCCACTGAACTAGAAAAAAAAAAAGTAGTCAACACCTAGGATTTGTCCTTGTGTGGCAGGAAAATGAACTGCCATCTGACAGACATGTTCAGTGGCCCCCTAGAGTTCCTGAGAAGACGATTAGTTCATTCGAGAATTAAACACCAACATTGCAGCAGAGCTCCACTTGAACTGCACCAAAAAAAACCCACAAACCACTAGAAAAAAGCAGCTCAACATGCCCAAAAATGGGAACCGTGTGAGGACCACAGGGAAAGAAAAATGGCAGGATGCTTAATAGGAGTCAACAAGAAATTAAAGCAACAATATAGGTATCTCCATACAGCAAACAACTGACTCCTCACAGGGTTGCTCCTTGAAAATTTTAATTTTGGAGCTTCTAACTAATGATGGGGTCTGCAACAAAACTCTGTGCTGTAATTCTGGAAACTCTTGGAACAGGTCCAGAGGATGATCAGAGGGCTGCAGCACCTCTCCTAACAGTTCCTACAATGCATTGAAGATAATTTTCTGACACAAGTGGTGGAGGAGCCAACGAGGTGGGGGGTGCTTCTGGACCTTGTTGTTACCAACAGGGATGGGCTTCTTAGGGTGTGAAGGTTGGGGGCAGCTTGGGATGCAGCGACCATGAGATGGTGGAGTTCAAGATGGAATTTGGTGGAAGAGTAAGGCAAAAAGTAGGATTGCTACCCTGGGCTTTCAGAGAGCCAACTTTGACCTCTTCCAGGACCTACTTGGGGGTATCTCATGGGCTAGACTGCTAGAAGGCAAGGGTGCTTGTGAGAGCTGGGCTACATTTAAACAACCCTTCTTCCATGCTCAGGGTCGGTGCATCCCTCAGAGTAGGAAATTGGGGAAGGAGGGCAGGAGACCTGCGTGGATGAGCAAGGAGCTCATCGAGAAGATCAAAAGGAAGAAGAAGGTCTATGAAATGTGGAAAAAGGGCCTGTCCCCTTGGGAGGAGTATAGGAGCGTTGTTAGGGTCTGCAGGGATGTGACAAGGAAAGCCCACCTGGAGATGAAGCTGACAAAGGAGATAAAGGATAATAAAGTTTTAAGTATGCAAACAGTAAAAGGAAGACTAGGGATAATGTGGGTCCCCTGCTGAATGAGGGGGGTGTCCTGGTAACGGGGGATGCTGAGAAGGTGGAGATATCGAATGCTTTCTTTGCTTCAGTCTTTGCTTCAGAGACTACCTCCCAGGACTCCTGGACCCTGGAGGGAAGAGAAAGAGTCTGGGAAATGGAGGGCTCCCCCCTGCTTGACGAGGGAGTGGTTTGGGAGAATCTGAGTGGGGTCAATGCACACAGATCCATTGGCCCTGAGGGGATGCATCCACATGTGCTGAGGGAGCTGGCAGAGGTGATAGCCAAACCTTTCTCTATCATCTTTGAAAGGTCCTGGAGAACAGGAGAGGTGCCTGAGGACTGCAGGATAGTCAATGTCACTCCCGTCTTCAAAAAGGGCAAGAAGGAGGATCCGGGAAACTACAGGCCAGTCAGTCTCACCTCTGTCCCTGGAAAGGTGTTGGAGCAGCTTGTTCTGGATGCCGTCTCCAAGCAATTGGGAGAGAAGAAGGTTATGAGGAGTGGTCAGCATGGATTCACCAAGGGGAAGTTGGGCTCGACCAACCTTGATGCCTTCTGTGATGGCATCACCAGCTGGGTAGATGGGGGGAGAGCAGTGGATGTCATCTGCCTTGACTTCAGCAAGGTTTTTGGTGCTGTCTCCCTTGACATGCTGCTAGCAAAGCTGAGAAAGTGTGGAAAAGAGGAGTGGACAGTGAGGTGGGCTGGGAACTGGCTGACTGGCCGAGCTCAGAGGGTGGTGATCAGAAGAGCAGAGTCTGGCTGGAGGCCTGTGACTGGCAGTGTTCCCCAGGGGTCGGTGCTGGGTCTGGTCTTGTTCAACATCTTCATTGACGACCTTGATGAGGGAATAGTGTCCACCCTCAGGCTGGGGGATGACCTGCTGGAGAGGAGCTCTGAGGAGAAGGACCTGGGGGTTCTCGTGGACAATGGGTTGGCCATGAGCCAGCAGTATGCCCTGATGGCCAAGAGGGCCAGTGGGATCCTGGCATACATTAAAAGGAGTGTGGCCAGCAGGTCAAGGGAGGTGATCCTCTCCCTCTACTCTGCCCTGGTAGGGCCTCACCTGGAGTCCTGTGTCCAGTTCTGGGCTCCCCGGTACAAGAAAGACAGGGATCTCCTGGAAAGAGTCCAGCAGAGGGCCACAAAGCTGATACGGGGCCTGGAGCATCTTCCCTGTGAGGAAAGGCTGAGAGACCTGGGGCTGTGCAGCCTGGAGAAGAGAAGACTGAGAGGGGATCTCATCAATGTGAATAAATAATACATGAGGTATGGGAGACAGAGGGGTTTGGCCAACCTCTTTTCAGTGGTTTGCGGGGACAGGACAAGGGGAAATGGCCACAAGATGGAGCCCAGGAAGTTCCGCACCAACTTGAGAAAGAACTTCTTCGTGGTGAGAGTGATGGAGCACTGGGACAAGCTGCCCAGGGAGGCTGTGGAGTCTCCTTCTCTGGACGCCTGGACACCTACCTTCTCCTGTCTGGGCAACCTGCTCTAGGGAACCTGCTGTGGCAGTGGGGCTGGATCTGATCATCTCTTGAGGTCCCTTCCAACCCCTATAATTCTGTGATTCTGTGACTCCTATGAAGAAAGGTGGAAGGAACTGGGCATTTTTGGCTTGGAGAAGACTCCGGGGAGACCTCATTGCGGCCTTCCAATACTTGAAGAGAGTGTATAGACTGGAGGGGGAATGCCTGTTTACATGTGTTGGTAGCGATAGGCCAAAGGGGAAGGGTTTTCAAGTAAGACAGGGGAGATTTAGGTTAGAAATTAGGAGGAAGTTTTTCACTCAGAGGGTGGTGAGGCACCGGAACAGGTTGCCCAGAGGCTGTGCATGCCTCATCCCTTGAGGCATTCGAAGCCAGGCTGGATGTGGCTCTGGGCAGCCTGCTGTAGTGGTTGGTAACCCTGCCCAGAGCAGGGGGGTTGAAACTAGGTGATCTATTAAGATCCTTTCCAACCCAGGCCATTCTATGATACTCATACAGTGCCAGGTACCTCTCAGCCGAGTCCATGGCTCCCCAGTAGGCACCTGGTCAGCTGCATGTGGGCACAAATGCTTTGCCTTCCTACTTGATATCACTTACAAGCATGTCATGACCATCTACACAGGGCACAATTCCCAGAATCAAGTTTCCCTTCCTATTTGAAATCATTCCCAATTCTTTCTTGTGGTTGTAAGTAGCCTGTCTCGGAATGCTTTCCCCAGGCTATATTTGTCTTTTGTGATAAGAAGGCAATGTAGGAGTGGAAACTTTCTGCATGTCTTCCTTTTAGCAGTCCAAATGTGAAGGGAGATGTCGTGCCCTGAAACAGCCATAGAAGTTTTTCATGTACAATCATCTGCGGTCTGATTTTCATCTACAGAGAAGCAGCAATAAAGTGAGCAAAAGAAGAGCCACATCCAGGTGGAGAGCACCGATAAGCAATTATTTTCTCACACGTGCCCAGGACGCATCCTCAGCACAGGCTCAGTGTAATTGACCAGAACAAAGAACAGATTTCTACGTATTCCCAATCCCACAAACTGTCCATGGCTTCTTTAACAGTTGCAAACCTGCCTAGCCTATGATACAGGATATCACCACATCTTAACAGAGCACTGGCCATTTTCTCATTTACTTGCATTTCTGGGACATGAAGGCTAAAGATACTGTCAGTTGAAGAATGGTTCGTGCTAGAATTAGATTAAAACTCGGCCCTCACCAACTGCTTGGCAACACAGATCACTGCCCTATGATAAAGAGAACACATCAATAATGATTAAGGAATAGTTAGAATAGAATGTTTGAGCATTATTTGCTTTCTAGCAAAATGGTGACATGCCTCATATACATCACTTGCATTGTCCTAGAGAAAGGAAGGGGCAGTGTTTTGTTCCTTTGTGTCATTTATAGAGGTGGGTGCTTTTCTCAGTTTAGTTACTACGCTGTCTCAAACATGCCTGTTCATTTAAAAATGGGTTTAGATACACCATTAGAAAAGGCACCACTTGCTAATTATACAACTGAGAAGGTATGACATTCTTAAATCATTGCACTAACACAACAGAAACCATTTCTCTGCATCTGTTTTTATCTGGCTAGAGGTATGAAATGTGAATGTTCACATAGCTTAAAAAAATAAAATACAGCTTGACTGCAACAGTGCAATGTAGGATGAAATCATTACGAGTAAGCCAGGCAACTTAATACATTCAAATGGCTTTGGCCTGTGAACTATCCAACCACAGAATATACTCACACACTCCATTTTAATCTCTTTTATGAGTATTAAACCAAATTTGTTGCAATCACATTATCTATTTGAAGAGGAAAAACAACCTTACAAGATCACACTGTACCCACCTGTTAATCCTGAAATCACTGTTGAGATTTACGCTGGATAGACTTGTTTCTGAGGATATTCTCTCAGTCTCGACTTTATTTTTGTCTTTGTCATTCACAGCTAGTGTCAGACCACAGCATGCCACATGCACTGACTTATTTATAAGAATGTTTATTTCTTGGAAAATGGAAAAAACCCAGACGCATGAGCTATGTTATGGGGAAGCTGCCTTCCCCCGTGTGAAGAAAAAGAAACCCGGAGTCAGGAGCACAATGGTCACACCTGAATCATCTCAGTTTCTTCTATTCTCTTAACCAACCACCATGCCTATACGAAGGGGTTGCTGTCTGTTATAAGTGACTGCTCTGAACTGGAATCATCCCATCCAGCTTGAAGAGCTTTTCAGTTCTTCATTCCTGCTCTGTGTGCCACTCCTGTGCTCTAAGACCCAGCTGTCTGACTTTTACTAAGGAACAGTACGCAATTCTTTCCGTCTTACCTGGCTGATAACTTCACATTTAGGGATCTGCTTAACCACAATTCTTTCTGAATAATGAAAATGGAAAACACAGCTCTCCTCCTCTCTCTTTCTCTGTTCCCCCTGGCTGCTGGAATTGCTACCGATCAGGCAGTGTTCTTGGTTCTCCCTCCTCTGAAAATTTTAATTTTTATGCTGGGAAATAAGGGTTACAAAAAAAAAAAACACACCAAAAAAAAACAAAAAACAAACACCGTTACTTGAAAAACTTAGTTTCAAAGGATAACTTTCAAAAGCTATTTCATCCTATCAAGCAAATAGTTACCACAAGACTTTGATCAAAGCTTAATTTTGGTGCCTTAGTAACAGCGGGCACATTCTCCCTCTGTTCTTATTTACGCTCTCTCTGCTGAGTGGCAGTAACACTCAAAAGCCTCGAGCTGTTTGCCAGCATCAACATCTAATCTCGGTACCCCTTGTGCTACAGCATCCACAACAGCTTAGGAGAAAGAGAGAGCAAAGAGAACAAAGTCAGATAAAAGTGACTTGAAGCTTTCAAGAGGGTTAGTGGGAAGGTCTACATGAAGAATAACTCTTAGCATCTTTCTTCTCACTTCCCTATTGTTTAGAAAAGCCCTTGACCTCAGAGAAACTGCCTGATTTCTGTCTGTACTAGGTGTATGCTGGGATGGTCTTGGTTTCTTTCTCCCAAACTTTCTTTTAAGCACCATATAAACAAAACTGCTGTAGCTGTTTAAAAGTAATGAGTTCTACTGATGCCTGGAAGAGAAAATGGGAGAAAAGATAACAGGAGGTCAAGCCAGAAAAACAGGCAGCTGGGAGAAGGAACAGCTTTTAAAGATTTTTTGAGAAAATGAAAAGGGATTGAAATTCAATATGAATACTAAAACCTCAGCATTAACAATAAAAACTTTCCATAATAAGCATCTCCAGGGATAAGGCATCCTTTGGAGTTTGACTTCAGGCCCCAATCCAGCAAAGTACTTAAGCCTGTGAGTAGCAGTATTGAACTCAACCTATGTCAATGGGATTGGCTCATGCTTAAGTTTAAACATGTACTTAAGTGCTTTGCTGGATCCAAGCCATGCTTGTTTGAGGCTATGGTTACCTTATACATGGGAATTATCTATCAAACACAATTACCTTTCAAATGGGTAAGGGATATGCAGTGCTAATCATGCAGTGATACTTGGTGAAGCAGCTATCTGAAGTTCAGACAATGTTTTTTCCATGTAGATACTCCGACTTGAACACTAGCTGCTTGCACTTAAATATCCAAGAATGGCCAGGCTGCAAAGTACTTGATAGAAATTAATTCCTTTAAACTTAATTCCAGTGGTTGTTACACCAAGTGCCTTCCTCAGACATCATTATCATCCAGTATAACAGCCCAGAGAACATTATTATTTTCAACTTTTTTTTTTTTTTTTTTTTAAACTATGATCTTCTGAAATCTAAACATGCTTCCAATTTCAGACTTTTCCTTTCTAGAGAACAGAAACATTATCAATTGCTTTACATTCGTCTGTCTCTCCTTCATCTTACGTGTTTTCAGGAAAGATCAAAAATAACCCCAGTTGCCTTATTTTAAATACACGTGGGGCCCCTGGGTTCCACCAAAGAGCTGTATCCTCTAATAATGCAGGGATCAGAGTTGTAGTAACAGAAGTATTCCACAGCAGAGGTCTGCAGAAAAAAATAAAAAAATAAAAAATCCCCCGAGAACGAGAACAATAGTGAAAGAAAATGGGCAGAAAAGGAGTGGAGGGCAATTTCAGTATCACAATCGAACTCTCATTCACATCAATACAGTAATCAGGGGGTGGAAGGTGTCCAAGAGTTTCACAGCAACTACCCTGACTGCTTTATCAATTCCAAGGCAACACAGAGCTAAAGCATACAAAGAGCATGTATCAGCTGTTGTGCACAAAGCCCTTTTCAACCAGGTATACCTACTTTGACATGAAACTATCGTTCTCCATCCTGTTTTTACTGTAAGAGGGTTTTTATCAGCTTATTTGTATTCAGAGGTGAAATCTCATACTTGCGAAGTGCTGAGATTATTTACATGTGTACTACTCAGACTGATTAAAATATCCTGCTGGTGTGTGCACGTACATATACACACCCTGCATATATACAAATATATCATTGCACACAGCCTTTAGGAAAACCGTAACCTCTTTGAAATGTACTTCTGCTTAGATGCCATGGTTATATTATAAATAATGGCTAAATTTTAAGTTCTTACATTGATGGAATGCCAGTAATAAATAGATCAAAGATTTCCCAATGCTAGTGTCCGTGAATACTAAACAATGGTATTTCCTATTCTGTAATGAGTGCCATGGTTCTGATCCATAAAGCCTGATTTTTTTTTTTTTTTTTTTTTGCCTGCCTACAGGCACGCACAGGCTCACAGAGCAGATGTGAAGTCACAAGTCTCTAGTGTAATTCCTGCTCCAGTTCAGCAACTGTCAGGGTATGCTGAAGACAAGTCCGTGACTAACACAGCCAAGAAATTCCTGAGAGAATAAGAATGATTGTTAACTGTTCTGAGAAACTCTTCCTCTGGGTTATTATCCCATAGAGGGAGAGACAGTGGGTCTTAGCCATCTTAACCAAACAAACAGCTCTGAGAAACTAAACATATTCCCTCTGAGATCACAGAAAATAAATAATAATTTAATAAAAAAAAACCACCAGCATCTTATGTTAAAAGCAGTTAGAAGCACACATGATACTGTCAGTGAAGCACTTGGACTTCTTCCTGCTTTATGCATCAGATCAGAGTTTCCATACTCCCAAAGGAAACCAAACATCAGCTGAATAAAAGAGAAAGTCCCATTTACCCTACAATTATCTTTTCATAGCTGGTTTGATTGAACAGGAGCGAGGCATGGGCACATGCAGCAACATTTACAGCCACCAGAAAACAATGCAGTGGCAGCTCAAATGGGCAGCTGTTTTAATGTTTTATGTCTGGGACACTCTGCTCGTAAAAGCCAAAGGAACCAAAAGGAATGTTGCCTGAAATCTGTGTGGTGTTGTCCAACTCTTTGAGCTAGCTGACAAATGAAAGATGTGATTTAGTCCCAGGGCACTACCAGGCAGAAATAAAGCAAGTAACTACCTGACTAATGGCATAAGATCATTTTGAGATTTCACAAGTGTCAGCCTCCAACACCACCTCCTTCCATAGCCATTTCGACATAGAGTAAACATGCAACGTAACAGTTTCTTACATATATATGAAGTAATTTTCTCAGCTGCCTCTCGTGCATTTTAAGCTGTATCCAAGCAAATAAAACTAAGAAGCAAGGCTACAACTCAACTGTTGGTACTCCCACAGATTTCTCAGCTCCGTCTTCTGTGCTCCTTTTCTCTCTGGAAAAAAAAACCTGCCAGTAAAAGTATTTCTCATCTCTACCGTCTAAGTTTCCCATGTTGGTTCTTATGTGCCAGGACAGTGATTAGCACCATCCAACACTGGTTGCAGGCTGCAGTTCGTTGTTGGTCTGTTTGCTGGCTCTGTTGTTGGCTCTGTTTGCTGGTACACAGCATCGGAGCATCCCTTAAGAGAACATTTGATAGCATCACTCTTCTGAATTGTCATGCAGTGCAGATGGTTGCAGAATGTAGGCAAGTGGGAGCCAGAGCAGGAGGAGGAGTACATCCTGCTTCAATTTCTCCTCTAGTACTTATCTTGATGCATTTGGATTAGGCTTTTGGTTAGGATGTCTACAGCTCTGGTTGGATGCACCCAAAGATCTAACAGGGGAAATGCAATGGAGCAGCTGTACTCAGCAGCATTACAACCACAAAGTGACCAGATTTGCCCATAAAAACCCAGTAAATGGGTCTGTTATGAACAGATCGACTGAAATCTATATACTTCAGCTCATTAACTGTTATTACAGCGTACAAACCTGAAAACAAAGAGGAAACGGCTTCTTCCATTTGGCATATATGATTTTATTTCTAGATTAGTTGTGAGAGTTACAGTGTTAGAATGTTGAAAGCTTGAACATGTGTACCCTGCCAGACAACATCATTGGCATACTGGAACAATACTGTGAATAAAACAAAGGAAGTCAACAGAACTGTTTATCTCCATACAAATACAGACTTCTCAGGAATGTAATTGTTATTCTCCCGTGTTACAGAAAGGAGGGCTTCCAAATGGTGAAATGGCAAGACTTCAGCGGGAATTTGATATGCTAAAGAACTTTAAACTTTAGCTGTCAGTAGTCCAGATAAGAAAAATCTAAACACACTGTGAAAAATGGTATACAAACTGGCAGATCCGAGGAAGGAAGGAGGACTGTTACATTTCCAGGGAGACACCTTGACAATATAAAGAAATGACTACATCTACAACTGTAATCAGACTTATTTAAAGTCAGGTTAATGTAGATGTTATGGTCTGGAGGAAGTTACTTAAATAGAAAACAGTAACCAACAGTGAAATATTACTTTTACTGACTGCAAATTTATTTGTGTGTAGACTCACTGAGAACAAAGTACTTAAGTACAGACTGAATCAGACCGAAATTTTCCACCCTTGACTATATGAGGGATTAATTTTTACCACCAACACGATACTTGGTACCATAACTGACAACACATCGTGATGTTATCTGGACTACTTGCTAGCTATTTACTTCACTGGTAGAGAAAATGCTTTATACCACAGAAGCATCGCCAAAATTACTCCATATAATGCTCGCACTCCTGGTATAATTGGTGTAGAAGCCCTTCTACAGTCAGGATTTTCATAATCAAAACAACTCACAATTGGGCAACAGAAACAGACATTAAGAGAGCTACAAGGATATCAGTGAGAACAGAAATTACTCATATACGTCCCCACTTCCCCATGGAAAATCACTATGTACAGAGTAAAAATATAAGCTTTCTCACACCCAAACTGGCCTGTGAACGTGTAATCACAAATGTTGCATGTGGGAACAGACATCTGTGTTCCATCTTCATTTGTCATTTTGGTGTATATTTCTGGGAAAACTGGAAGATAATTTTCAAAATTTGTCTTCCCAAAATAGAGAAGAATAGATTTGGAGTTCTCACAGATACAGCTATGCTGACTGGCTGTCCTTCTCAGTAGGCTCACAACAATTTCTTTGTGTATGTCCACAGAATGATTTGAAATTACTCAAATTACCTGAAGAACATGAAGTTCAATTTCCAGATCTGACTGTTCACATTTCTTTCAAATAAAAATGCATTTTATGTGGCTGTTGATATCCTATTAATTTTCAGAGCAGCAGGTGTCTGCAGGGGGAAGACTTCATTTCTTAAGCATAACCTTCTGTACTTTAAAAAAATGTCCTAAAGAAAGCAAAACAGATGCTGTTAGCTGTAGTGCAGCTTTTGTCTTTCTGTCAAGCACAATTTTATTTAACTAGATCTCAGTTGGACAATCTTGATTTGTACTGTTAGTAACAATTGAGAAGACCGCAAATACCACATGCAAATAAGATATCTTACCCTGGTTTTCTAGAGATCTATGACTCTACTTACAGCTATTAAAGCACAGAGAAAACATACATCGTAAACTGAGTTTGTAAAGCAAGGATAATTTTAGGACAAACCCCAAATTTAGTGACAAATCAGCGTAGGTAAGCTTCAGTGAAAACCAGAGTTGTGAACACTTGTTCAGAAGCACACTGTTGTACGATACAAAAGGAAACTTGTTCTTTGGACAAGCCTTAACGATGAAGTAATTATTTATTTACGAATTCACAAAGCCACAGCAGTGGTCCACAGATAAGAAAAAAGTACTAGATTAATCCTAATTGCTTAGGCAGGGCCTATTCATTTTATAGTCTTGCAGATGATAAACCAATCCTGTAGAGGACCTCCAAGGGATTTTACATTATTTTATTTTATTTTATTTTTTAATAGGACAGGCATGGCAAAAGCCCAAAGAACACTCCAGCATGCCAGGAACAAAAGCAGAGTGTGGCATGCAATTGATAGGCAGGCACATGCTGGAAAAACAATACAGCCTCAAAATGGACAATCATGTTAACCCAGGGCTGGCTATTCACCATGAGGGGACACTGCAGTGCCTACAGCTGCAGGAGATACCCTTGTCTGTACACGGGTGCACTGCCTTCAAAAACCTTTTTGTGTGTGTTCGGACTGACTGTTGAGGAGGGATTAGTAGGGCTAAATATACAAGATATAATAACAAAAAATAATAATAACAGTTATTTTCTGACTCGTTAGCTTAAACAATTTTACAGCAGTCTTCAGTCAGTATTAGCCAGTAAAACTGTGTACTGGGTTACAGCAATTCATAATGGGTATTCTACACAGAACAAGATTCAGGGTTAACAGTAACTAGAAAACTTTTCCTCTACCATTTTACTTCATAGTAAGGATATCTGGAAATCTTTTCTTTCAATCAAACTAGAAAACATCGGTCTTGCTTTTGAAGCTTTATTCAAAGTAAGGCAAGGGGTATCAACTTGATACCTACATCAGACTACATCATGGTGTCTTGTTTCATACCTATGCAGATTATCTTTAAAAATAAAGACTCTGTGAATGTCGCCAATTGCCAAGACAGACAAGTCACTTAGCCCTTTTGAAAATTTTACACTTAGGTTGATTCAGTCAAGGATATTAACTGCAATCTAATTTAAAATGCCCACCCCACCAAAAAAAAAAAAAGGAGATGAACAAAAACCCAACAATCAAACAACAACAACAAAAATAAAAAAAAAAATCCCATCACAGAATTAAATGTTTGGGTTTGATGAAGAATGCTTATGGGCATTTTTGTCTTCCTATTATGATTCATGGGATCATAGTAAACTATCCAGACTCAGGATAACCAATTTCTATAATAATAATAATAATAATAATAATAATAATAATAATATTTTGAGATTCACCATTTTAAGAACTCTGGGAACCACTGCTGTAATGCATGATAGCTACTTATGATTAACTAATTAGCAATCATGTGATGAAGAAGGTCATGTAGTCCATAGGAAATAAATACTTAAGGCATTATCTGTCCAATAAAAAGCAAACTGTATGAACTGCTATTCCTAGCCTTTTGATCACCAGACAAAGAAAGCTTATGCACTTACATTTCATCGTCATATTCCTTCGGAGGTGACACTGCAATGACTAAGTCAATCCAATCCTGCAACAAAAAAGCACAAGCACATGTGTGCTGCTAAATGCTCCTTTTAGAGGTGGTTAACGGACCACTATGGAATATCAGATAGATAACCAGAAAAGCAATCTGTTCCTGGAAAACCAAAATCACAGAATCACAGAATCACAGAATTTCTAGGTTGGAAGAGACCTCAAGATCATCGAGTCCAACCTCTGACCTAACGCTAACAGTCCCCACTAAACCATATCCCTAAGCTCTACATCTAAACGTCTTTTAAAGACTTCCAGGGATGGTGACTCCACCACTTCCCTGGGCAGCCTGTTCCAATGCCTCACAACCCTTTCAGTAAAGAAGTTCTTCCTAACATCTAACCTAAAACTCCCCTGGCTCAACTTAAGCCCATTCCCCCTCGTCCTGTCACCAGGCATGTGGGAGAACAGACCAACCCCCACCTCGCTACAGGAACACGTCTCTATATAGGAATACAGTTTCAAGACCGAGCTGTTTGATTTCTATCCTGAAATTAAAGAAAAATCTACTGATCTTGCAATAAGCTTTGAAAAAACAGCCATTCTAAGTAGCATACTGCATTTGATCATCATAGTAATTAATACAGTTCTTGCTGAGAAGACACTCACTCTAGCTGAAGTGCAGCATCATTTGTACACTAAGAAATCAAAGATTAGATAAGCTATTATCAAAGTTCCTATCAGCTTCTAAGTCAGCTTCAGTATTCGAGATTCTACAGATAAATGTACTATCCACACTCAGACTGCAATGTGTTTAAATACAAATCTTGACATGTGGCTAAATGCCATAAACTTGCAGAGTCAATTACAGCCATGATTTTCAGAGTTGCTGTATACCATCATCCTCTGCAGATTTCAATTCACTTGGGTGGCATGGCACACCCGTACTTTTGACGTTTCCAACCTTGTTCCTATTCATGTGACAATGTCACGAAAGACAAGGGTACATGATGAAAGTTATAGGTAGAATGAAAAAGTCTTCCCGTGTACTTACCCCGCCCATGTTCCAAGCTTTTGCTAGAGTTGCTTGTGCTTCTGCCAGCCTGCTGTCAATTAATATCTTGCCATTTACAGCCAGTATTTCATCTCCTTTCACTATGCCTCCTGGTGGCAGACCAAAACAGTATACATACATGTAAGCAAAATAAGTTCTGTGACAGATTTCTCTGATGCAGTACCGAGTATAATGAAAAACATAGTGTCTTAACTAATGCGAAGGCTTACACTGAAATTTGACATAGACAAGAAGGTTTGCTACAGGCAAAGGCAAAAGGAATTTTTAGGTAGGCATGGACGAGTCACTCTAATCTTCTCTTATTGATTATGAGCTGTAAGAATCTAGTTCAATGAGATTTTCTGTAGTAGCAGTTTGCCAGTCTGTGTAATCCACCTATATTCCTCATGAACTGTGGTTAATTGTAGTCTGTTACCACTATGAAAATGGCAGCATTACTTAAATACCTGAATGTCTAAGTGGCATTTGTCAAGAGTTTGCGGGACTGTCATTCCTCTTCAAAAGCATGTTTAGTTTTCAGAACTGGTTTTGATTTGCTAATCTGGAATGAAGGACAATCAGGTAACTGGAACTGGATTTGGGAAGGGGACAACACATATGATAAGGGGACAGCCCACAACAGTCACAAGTCAAAGAGAAACCAAGCACTTGGAATAAGAAATTGTGGCTAAGATATTTCCAAAGCTAGAATGACTTCAGCTTAGCTGTGATTGGGACAAGGTCAAAGAAGACCTAAGGAGATACTGTCCCGTCCATCTACCTGGTCATCACCAGGGTTCTCAAGGTAAGGATGGGAGACTGGCTCCCAGGAGCAAAGCCTGGATGTGCTGGCATATTCTCATGGCTTCTAGATTAAGCTGTAAACCAGAATGCTTTGGCCTTCAGTTAGATTCTGTGAGTAAAGCCAGATGCTTTACAAAACAAATTGCTATTGAAAGTAGCATTAAGAACAAAGCTAAGCACTAGCTTATGTTCTAGTAATTGCTTTGCACATGGAAGTCCTCCAAATGTAATTGTTTTAGAAGTGAGAAATAATGGAGGCCAGATTTAGGTTTCCTGAATTAACAAAATCAGCATTTTTTGATATCTGACTGAAAAAGGAGGAGTCCTTATTAAGAGAACAGCTCTACATTTTTGGGTCATATTACCGAAACTTTGGCTATGATGAAAATACAGCAGAGTTGACTATTTCTTCTTAAACATTATTAATAATTACGTAAATTTTATAAATGTAAGCAGCAGTCTTCAAACCATGAGCCTCTCTTTGAGCTGCACTTAGAGCTGAGACAGAACTTGGCTGCCTCGGGCAGTCTATCTGTGCTTCTCAGTACCAGCAGCAACTGCAAAATCAGCCAAGAACTCGGCCAGTGGAAGATGCCATTTTGCAGCAGCATTCAAGTTCCCCATCGTTACTCACCATGCTTGTCTGCAGCACCACCCTCATAGATTGCAGAGACTACTGTCTTTCCAATCGGAGAATCAATTCCTCCCTCAACTGCAAGGTCTAATGATCCTTCCTATTAAAAAAGAGTTTCATTTCAGAAAAGGTTGGTAATTCTTGCCATCAACAGGAACTTAATCTTTAATTCTTCCCAGTGGATGTATCCATACGTGAGAGGATTACATCAACCCTTTAAATATAAATAGATAATAGAGTACTTACCTTTTTAATGCGTAATAGCCGTACATCTTTTCCCATAATCTGCTCCGGGGTAAACTACGAAAAGATATCATGGTTATTCATTTCCATTTTGGAAACATAAAACAATTAACCTCATCTATGTAGATTGCAGGTGAAAAGGGACCTTTCCCTCTTCCAAAATAATGTTAGAGGAAGAGCTGAACACCAGTTCATCCTTTCATGTAAGGAAGCTCCCTTTCAACAGGACTGGAAGAAACAAATGGTCAGGTCCCAGCAAAACAAGAAGCAAGAATGTTACCCCCTCCCAGCCCTCAAAATCAAGAACGTGTTTATTTTTCCTAGTGTATTTTATATTAAACTGAGACATATCATAATTCTTTCCTTACCATTGAATATGGATCAAAGTCTTCCACATATTTCTGGAAGCCCTGAGAATAAAACAATACTCATTTGTAGAAACATTAGGCTCATGCACATGCTTAACATAAAAGCTTAATTTTAGTTATTAGTGAGAAAACATAATTCTGTAAGCTAGGAAAGAAGACTATAAAGGGAGAAAAACACAGAAAGGTAGCAGAGAGTCCATCCTGACAGTCAGAAGACATTTTAAGACCTTATCAGCAGTTTGACCTGGCCATACTACGGAGTAATTTTGAGGAACAGTTTACTACACTACCAGTTCAGCAGTTCCTCTCCACACCTGACAGAAAGGGCCAAATCTACCACAGGCAGGTATGTTCTGCCATGCTCTTCTGAGCAACCTTTCTTGGGACTACCACCATGTGTTGTCTTGGGACTACCACCAACACTGCTCCATGGTGTCTAGTTTGTAGGACCAGACTCTTTAGAAACCCTTCTCGCCTTCTGTCTGTGGAATTTCAGGAAGTTGACGCCATACCACAAGCAAAGGACAAAAAATGATTTCATTTTCATGTGGTTCAGTTGGGAACTGAGAATCCACATCTTATTTAGCATTTAAATAAGGTTTGCTTGTATTGCATTTGTTAACTGCTAACTTCGAGGTACTAAATAAATGGGAATCTCATCTACCTTCAGTAAAGGTAGAATTCCATCTTGGGGGAAAAAACAATCATTCATGCATTTAGGAAGTATATCAGTCTTATGAGCACTGTCACTATAACTGCAAGAGAAACATTTTACAGTAAAGAATACCCTGAACAACTAATAGTTTGAATACATGAATTTGTATTGATCTCTGGAATGATGGCTAAAGTAGACATAAATGGTCTCAGAGCAAACAACTTAGAGAAAAGAACTGTAATCTCAGCCAAGTCCCTAATTCATTATGTAATCTAAAAAGCAAGTCATTGAACTCTTTGTCCCAGGTCACCCTCATGAAAAACAGATGTTGCCCTTGAAGAAAATTTTCCTGGGAAAACCAATTTTCAAACAGGAAAAAAAACAAAAACCCCACCCAAAAAAAAAAAAAAAAAAAAAACCTGCAAAGAAATGATTTGATCTGAATCCAGTAAGTGTACAAATACAGCCATAATAAAATGAACACATCCTCTGAATGGCAGCAATTCTTCCCAGAAAGGAGCATCAGAAATTCACAGAGGAGAGAGCGTGCACCAAGCAGCAGCTAATGAACCAAGCAACACGGAGTGGAAAGCAAGGGGCTAATCCAACCTTCCACTGCTCAGCATATCTCAGGGAAATAGTACAGAACATTCTTGATTTACAGTAATATTCAAAGGACTGCACATTAGTAGAATATGGAACATTAAACATTTGACTACAGTGAAACAACTATCTGTCCAGACTTCTAGAGGGAAGCTGGAGCTAATATTTGGGGTGGGAAACAAAACAAAAAGAAAACAAAACACCTAAGCCAATGGCACAGCTTACTGTAGTTTCTAGCATCAGTCAATAACAAACGTGACCTTACCAAAATAAATAGAAATGAAGAATTAAAACATGCTAATATTCAGTTTCAATTGAACAGTCACCAAGTTTGATTTGCTATCTGAGTCAAATCCAGTTTTTTCCCTTCTGACACAAGCCTCCAGCTTATGCAGGCTGAAGTACTTGAATCCTCAACAGTGGATCTGTTCATAGAAATCCACCTTCTCAGATGGAGCCCTGCACACTTGAAGGATCCTATTGAAGTAAGACAGCATATATCTGTTCGTTTTTCTGTGGACTAATGGAAGTTTTAAATATTTGACATTTTGCCAACACCTACAAAACAGGCCTAATTCATGATTTTCAGTAGGATACATTATGGTTAACCTTGAAGTTGTCAAAAATCATCCTATATTTTCCTTCTTATGTATAATGATTTCACTTGTCTAGAAAAGATGTCTACAAAATGATTTTATTATTTGACCAATGTTAAATATCAAGAAAAACTCAAACTAAACAGCAAGAGAAGAAAAAAATCATTATTAATCTTCATGTTTTACCACTGTGAGCTCACAACTGTACCCCAACATTTTCATGTAACATGACAACACATCTAGTTTAGCTTGCTTTCACAAAGGAGCTGGCACATTTAACAGCAACAGAGAAATTAGGCACATTGTTCACTTCAAGGGACAATCTCTTAAACCACAGACCAGTCAACCAAAGAGGGAGAGACGAAAGCACACCACAACGTCCGTTTAAACTTGCATAGAGGAAAGCTATAGAAGTAGCAATATGGTAGAAAAATCCTACACAACATGAGGAAAGGCTACGTGCATAGGTACTTTCCACCATCAGTTCCTCCGATTTCCTACCAATTACTGTTATGATAATAGCTTTATTTGTTAAGCTAAAACTATTATATTACAGAAAACATTGAAACTGTAAGCTAACAAACAAAAAACCTTAGGAATATTGAAAAAACTGCCCAGTCTCAGATCAGTTACCAATATACAACGATCTTAAATATCGCACTAACCACATAAGTAGCTTCAAGATGGTTCAATGTGGAGGACTCACTATCTTCTCATTATTCATCTTCCTAGGGTAGCAGGCGCCACATGCACACACTGAAAGTTTACCAAAACTAGCAGTTTTCATGCACTAGGGCTGTTTTATATCCTCTGTTTTAGAAACTCAGCAACAGGATTAGGAAGAAAACCTACACTCAGTGAGAACACAAGTACCACACAAAACACGGAAAACATTATTTTACTTGTTTTTTGTTAGATCTAAATGATGAATTGTAAACCACCATCCTTTTAAACATCTCTTGTGGCTGCAAAAGAAAGAAAATTGCCAAACCAAATATTAAGTTCTTGTTGTAAACAAATAATGCCTAATCGTAAATAATCTTGCTGCTTTTCTTTTCTCGTTTCAGGACTAAATCACACTTGCCTTTTTTAGTACTTCTTCCCTACACCATTTCAAAATGAGAGAACACACAGAGTGAAATGATAACAAACACAAAGAGGAAAGAATTAGAGAGGAACTACATAAGTAATTCACATTTCCATACCACAAGATTTCTTAAAGATAATTTCCATGACTCAATGTTATCCCTAATTTCTAGAGAATTATACCTTGACTTCTGCTGCGTGATTCTGAAAAATTAATTGAAAAAAATATGGACAAAATGCTAGACTGTGATGATTTTCAAACTATCAAAACCTCATGATATATGCACAATACAAGAATATTTTTTTTCTCCTATTAGTAGATTTCCTATACTGAAGGGTGAATTATAATACACTAAAATTCTTATGAAGTTGATGAGCCAAAAGATTATGTGTATTTGGGTTTATTCTGAAACAAGCAATTACTTAAATATCAATTACAGGAACAGGTTCATTCTACTAAAAACTATCCTACTGAATTTATTTGACTAATTTATTTATGAGTGGTCTTACTTCAATTTCTTTTGATTTGGACGACTACAAGGAAGTTCAGTATATCAATTATTGCTGCAATTTACTTTTTTTTTTTTTTTTTTTAATTATTGTATTGGGCTTTAGTAATTTTAATCCCATATCAAGTCTTTTTTTTTTTTAGTTTATTCATAAAATGGTATAAAATGGTTGTATTATAGTTTGCAATCACTTGAAATACAGAACCTCATGTTACAAAGATTTTTAAAAATAAAATAAGCTACAAAACCAAAAAGAAAAAAAAACAGAGCACTCTGTCCTCCTCGCAAAACACTGCATTGAATCTAATAACTTATTTAAGTCTTCTGCTACAAGAATGTCTTCTTACAGACTGAACTATGGTGTTTACATTTCCAAACTCAACTCCCTTTAAAACAAATGACTATCCATCATTTTCATTCATGATTCTATCAGTGGCATGTATCCATAACCATTACTTGGAAAAACATGCATACTCATGAATTAATACCAAATGTGTCGTCTGCATGTACTTAACAACTGAACTAGGAATTTTTATCTTGAAGGATGTTTGGGCAAGTCTGGCAAGATCTCCAACAACACCGTTCAGCCCCTCTCCACCCACTCAGAAAAAAATGATTTCCTTTTCAGCACAGATGGTATAACTATTGGCAGTAACTGAAATTTCTGATCACCACATTTTACTGCATAGTATTTAAGAATCTGTCTCATGTTCCTTGACTGCAGTCCTGCATAATCAAATTTCATATCTTGCAAGAAAAGTTTAAATATTCATTGTTCCTTTCAGAAATGCTGTATCCAACCACAAAAGAGGAGAGGAGGGAAATTTTAGCAGCAGCAGTTGCATCAAAGCCTTCTAATTCACACAGCAGGGCATTTGCAATAGTTGGGAGAGCAGAGATTAGTATTCGTGTTGGTTTTGCCTCTCTGAAAGCCCCATCACTAAATCATAGTGATCCTCTCCTGTTCTCTGAACCAAAACTTAGTTAGCTTTGCCATTCATGCCAGATAACATCAATGAAAGTCTTACTCCACATACTGCTGTGGCTTCCTCTGCATCCAGAATGAATAACCTTTACAGCATTAAGTCATAAATGGTGTTAAGAGGTAACAGGTCTGCAAAAAAACAATTTAAAGACTGATGTTTCTCTCAATCCTATCAGAATATTCGTCCCAGTGAAATTTGTAATCTTCCAGCTGACATAAGGCAGGTGAGGTACCAAGATGACCAAGACGATTGATATCTGAAACGTTTTAGCAGTCTTGTGGTTTGGAAAATGTGCATGCATAACATATCAGAAGAAATTTCCCTGTGGAGATGAATCTTATTGCTAGTCTTTCAAACTAATTGTAAGCAGTGACAATAAATAGCAACAATTTCAATTTGTACCAAGACTACCTGATAACAAACACAAACATCTCACCAAATTTTTCCATACTATTCAATACCTGCGTATCAGATATTTATTTTCCAAAGTTTGGTTATATTAACTGCCGACTATGATTTTTACTCTTTTTATTCCTCTTCTAAGAAATTCCAAATTGCAGAGATAACAAATTACTCATTACAATCAAAGTGAGAGTTCCATGTACACAACTGAAGGAAAGAGTAAGTCATGTTTACACTTAAGAGTAATGCTATAACTAACAGACCAGTTATTAGTTATCTTAGATGAATTTTCAGGCTGTTGTTTGTGAGTTATTGCCTGCCAGAAGAGTATTTCCTTCTTTTCAGGAAGCCACAGCTCACCTTCCCTCATAAAAAAATTATTGAAAATTATATATGGTTGGTCTAAGAATATTTAGCCTAACAGTTTCTTATTCACTTACATTTGAAACAGATATGGGAAAAAAAAAGAAGACAAATAATTTGACTGTAAGTCAACTTTGCAGTAACACTACATGATGAGTTTCTTCATATAACTTATATTACAAGTTTATTGATACTAATATACGATATAATGATGTAAGTTTTCTCTCTGGAAAGAAAAGAATGAGATCCACAGATACATTTCAAGTACATTCATGACTATTTACATAGGAAAAATTCAACATCATAAACTTTTTACTATTTCATTTCTGACAAATGAATCCATGATTTATAAAAATGCAAATCAGCTCACAAATGAAAAAATAAAATGTGCAGACTCTCCTAGGGAGAGTAAGGCTCTACATTGCTCTAGAATTAGGCACCCCAGAACAAAGACTCACTTAGATTGACTTTTGTATCATGAAAAGAATGAAAGACACTGTTTTGTACTTACCATTAGTGATCACTTGAAAACCTAAATGAATGTCAGCTAGCAGAAAATGAGACAAGCATGGCTTCTTTCAGAAGTCAATGAATCCCACAGTACTGTAGCATTCAGAAAAACAAAACCACACACCAAAAGGCTTACCAGGACTAAAAGGCTTACCAGGGCCTCAGATTTGATTGTTGGCCTGACCATAAAGTTTGGGTCAGGATGCAGCATGACTGGTTTAGAGACTATTGGTACCCCTGGATGTCGTTGGGTAGGTGGACTTGGAGCAAGTTGCTATAGGGGTTAATTTAAGAAAATTACAATTCACGTCCTAATTCATGCAAAACCAACATTTCACCAAGATGCTCCAATATAAATAATTTATGGTAATGAATTCAACGGTATTAAAACAATAAAAGACTTACAGAAATATTTTAACTAAGAGACTTACAAAGTTAGCAAATGAAAACACAATTTCTCTTGCATCCAAACAGTAGCCTTTTCCCCTTAAACTCTGGCTTCACCAGCAAGATTATGGAAAATTCTCATCCCTGCTTTTGGCATTTATCCCGTAAAGGCAATGAACTAAATGAGAAACTGCAGAAAATGCTAAAACTGAGAGAAAGAAGAGTGAACCTGAAATGAAACTGTAACCAGTGTCTAAATGGATTTCTTTAATGTGAAATTCACCAGGACTGTAGTGATCAGTTTTCCACATACGTAACTTCAAGATAACTTGCTTGGAGTTAAGGACAAGGGCTAGCTATGCTAATTACTTCCTCTCAACTCTGCAAAGTAAAGTTATCCAGAGCCATTTGAGACCTCACCATGCATCACGTACTAGCCATGAGTCTGATTCCATACTTCTTACTCAGTCAAAACTCCCACTGACGTCAAGCATAGTTGTATTCAAATAAAGAGTTCAAAACTGAACCCTGTGGGTTTAGTTTCTGACTTAACCCCAGCAACTCTCAGCACACTCCTGTCAATGTTTCTCATAGGAAATGTGATCTGTTCCAGATATCATTCATATAGTACAAGCTGTATCTTCTGAAAGTATTTGAATCACTTCCAGTAAATTGGTTAAGCCATTTTTTAAACAGAGGAATGTGTGGGGTTGGTTTTTTTGTTGTTGTTTTGTTTGTGTATGTGTGTTTTGTTTGTTTCAACAAATTGAAGAAAAAAAGTTTTGGAACCAGGTCTTTGGAAGTCCCTGTGGACATCCCTCAATTAACGTTCTCCCGCACAAAATACATTGTTAAACTTTTTGATCTCGGAAGAACGGGAAGGTTCACAGATATCAACTTTGTTCAAGTCACACTGGGACTGGATGCTTTCTCCTGCAGTCACACAATTTAGAGAGAGACTTCTAGAGTGCCTCAGAATGAGGAAAACTGACATCTGGCAATCCTGAGTCAAAGTCACTGCAAACAGTTATCAAGCAAATGATTCTTCTTCTTAGAAAAAAAAAAAAAAAAAAAAAAAAAAAAAGCCTGCTTTGTAGCACCTAGAATAAAGGTCAGTCTAACTCCCTTTGTATGTCTTGACAGAAGAAGGCTTACATGTTTATGCTCTCAAACATACGGACTTAGCATGCAACATGCAAACTTTGACTGCATATGGCCGAAGGGTTGAAATATGAAGTTTTCAGACCATTATGAGTTGCTTCCACTACCTGGTATTAGGTATCTTACAAAACAGCAGTGGATCCACTTATTTGAATGCAAGTACTGAATTTGAAATAAATTAGCCATGCAGAGCAGGAACCTTGACATTTCCTTTACATTAGCATTACATGGGAAGTTCATAAAACTACATTCATAATTAACAGTAAGTGACATACCAGTGGACTGCTTGACACAGAAGATGCTTTTCCAACATGGGAGGTGTTTCTTACAACCTAAACAGTAGCAGACTTAGAACTGGATTCAGATACAACATATAGCTGCCAATAATTTTGAGAAACAGATCGGTTTACACCAGATATTTTAATAGTTAGTTGTCAGGAACATACTTGACAAGAAATTTCATTCCTTTTGTCAGGTATCTGTTAAGGAGTTGAATTTGAAATAAAATGATCTAGGGAGAAAAAAAGGTCAGCACCATAAAGATTTACAATTTTGAGTAATATTAGAAAAGTCTCTTTGTGGAACGACAACAAGAAGTCTTAAATGTTCACTTTGGCAGGCATAAATACAAGATCTTTTACTGCTGAAGTCAAATAAACTGTTTCTGTACTGTCAAAAACTGACTTTTAAAAAGCAGCAAGTAGAAATTGTCCACCTGATTTTACTACTACATCTGATACTTGCTTATAAACAAAGCAGCTCTGGCTCAGTATTAATACTTTATTAAGAACTTACTTTCCTCATACACACTGCTAGTTATATTTAGTGAAAACTAGCTTATCATTATTGAAGTCTATTTTTTTTAAATTATTTTATATTTGTGTTACTTATTCTCCAATTATCTACCTTTAAAACAGTTGGCAATGAAAAACATTCAGAAACGTATTGGAATATAGGCTTGAGGTCAGATCCAGTATGGCAGTTCCTATATTACTTCTACAAATGTTAGCATTTTCTGTTAGCGTTAAGAGAACATTTCTCCTCTGAACACTAGTGTTTTCTACACTTTTGTGTGGAATCACAGACATTTATTTTTATTTTTAAACCAACTACGAAAACCTGTTATTTTTAAGGCCACCTGAAATCTCCATTTCAATAGAGCTAGCATATTATTGGTACTTCAGACACATAAACCACATAAGATGAAACACTGTCAGAGGTCTACTTAAGTTTATAAGGAAAGATAAACAGTTCATGTCACGGCAATTATTCACAAAAATAATTTTTAGTTTCCCCTAAAAAGTGAATAGTTTGAATATATTTTCCCACCACAAACAAAATCATGCAAAAGACAAGTCTAGTATTTCCAAGTAAACATGCAAAAAAAAATTTTTTTTTTTTTTTTAATCCAATCCAGTCAATCAACCCATGCAGAAAAACATGCAGGAAAGAAGTTGCCATATGCAACTATCTTCTGCTGTTTGAAACAAACATAAGAATATTTTGCTACACAAACTGGAGTATATGGATCCCATTACAGTGCTCAGCAAAGGGAAGTATGAAGCAGCAGCTGCCATTTCTTTCCTAAAACAAGATCTGGCAATAGATTTCTTATATTTGATTCTCTTTTGGACTGAGACTGTAATACAGAGAAAGGTGTTTTTCAAAGAAATCCAAAACTCTTGTGTCAATAAAAACTCAGCAAACCTGAATTGCAGATTAGTAACACTAGTTCAATTAAAAGTATTGTACTGATATATTGTGTTTAGCTTTTAAAAGTTTGTGCTTGTGATTTCCACCTGATTTCCTTGGTCCAATCTTTTCACCCAGCAAAGCTATTTGATAACATTTAAAACACTTTCACAATAACGATTTTTCACCACAAAGATAATTTTCTCAAATTTAAGTATGAGTCAGATTTGCTGCATAACCATTGTTTTTTTATTTTTTATTTTTTTTTGGGGGGAGGGGGTAGAATGGGACATGCAAGTCCAAATAGTCTTTTTAACCAATACATTCTGCCAAAGATACTTGCATGTGGTGGGGTTGCAACGCATGCAGGGAGGATAGAGCCAACCCCTCTGGACTTGAATTAGAAGTATTAATAAAACTGCCTCTGAAGTGCATTCAGTAAGTAGGGAATAAGGAAACCCTCCTTTTAATAATGCATATGGCAGATGGGTAGATCCAGTTGACCAAGTGAGTGATGGAGCAGGGAAGGGATGCCAGGCAGGGGAAGGGTAGAGGCACATGCATCCAAACACAGCGAGGTCACCTGGGAAGCTGGTGGTACTGCCAGCGCCGGACCTCTTGGAAGTGGAACACTGGATGTGGGAAGTGGATGACCTGGTGATACTGGAGTAACAGCTGGTGGGGGTGGAGGTGCTGCCACTTGTTTGTCAACTTCATCTAAGTTTATGTCATCAAGATCCGTGGTATGAAGCTGCAGGCCCCCGGCAAACCGCCGCATTGATGGGGCAGAGGGAGATGCCGAAGGACGTCCACTTGCCAACTGCTCTCAAGAGAACAGAAATCTGCCTTAACAGTTCATCTGCCTGCAACAGCTCTGAAGAAATTAACGGCAAATCCTAGAACACCACTCAACCCAACTGCTCCTGCACCAAAAGCTCTTGCCTTCTTGCACACAGAATATATTTAAAAGTTTTCCTATGAAAGGAGAGGAAAGGGGATCAGTCTGCAATAATCATAACCTGATCTTAAGAGGAGAGGGGAAGTAAATTTAAGAGGGGGAAGTAAATTTAAGCAGTTACCAAATACAGTTTTGGGTGCTATGGAGTTCAGATTGTCAGGAGGGTCTGAACCTTGTAATTTCTGTTAACACCAGATTCACAGTGAGGCTAGCAAACTCCACAGTTTGAGCAGAACAAGTAGCTCACCCCCCAAAAAAGTTAGGAGAAAGTGTCTGCAGGTCTAAGGAAGGGTTGTACAGATTAGAGTTGTACATATTAGAGTTGCTAACATTTGTCTTTAGATGCCTATCAGTGATCTGACTTAGGTATTTAATAAAATCTGATTGACAGTCTCTCATTTGCTATTGTGTAGACTCAGCTTGGGAAATATTGAAGATGAGCTGTTCTACAGATACCCGCATCTTAGTCTCATCTGACAATGCTTCCCCCGAGTGGATCTCTCTGCTGACATTGAGATGTCATCTGTCATACCCTTTGGTATTAAAAAGCATACACGTTTCTTTGGGAGAGCTCAACAGATCTGGAGTGCTGTTGTACCCAAGATGCAGATCAGGCCCAAAGGTAGTCTAGTCGCATTTACCCTTTTGGAGCACTCCATCTGTATGTTTTACTTCATGTTTAACTGCTTGGATAGTTTTGTAGCAGAATTGTAATTGAAAAATATGTAATATAAAGAAGAACTGATGGAGCAAATACAGTGTTTGTCTCAAATCAAGGTAGAGCTCTGACCAATGACTTTAATTTACAATATTATCTATTCCTTCTCAAGAAGGACAAAGATCTGGTAGAACCCAGGCAGACAAAGTTAAGCAGTGAGAAAAAAAATCACCATTAACATTTCACTGTCCTGGTGACCTGCACTGAAGAACCAAATAGATCGAAGCCTAAGGTCAGGAAGAACACAGGACCATCTGCTTTTTCAGGGCTGCTCCCTATTGACCTGAAGGAAATTTGTCCAAGAGTGTTCCCAAAAGGTCCCCTTTGTGGTTACAATTGCTTGGGGGTCATGGGGGAATTCAGCAGATTGCAGTGTTCCTCTTGGAAGCAACTGTGCTTGGAAGAAAGCCAATGCAGGACAGTGGGAAAGCCTCTCTCCACATGTAGAGTCACGCGGCTCTAAAGCTCAATCACTATATTCCACTTCCTTCATTTGAGGGGACTATTTGAAACACAAAATAAAAACAAAACAAACAAACAAACAAAAAACCTCATATTCTTTGGGACTTTTTTCCCCCCTTATCACTCAATTAACCTGTCCCTTTATTAGTTATGATTGCATGCAATACAAGCAGGCATTCAAGAACTCATCATTAGTAATGTTCTTATTTGCATATAGCACTGAAAAAACACAGCTGGGAATTCTAGCTTGTTTGGTGGCACGTCCCACCAAGCCCAAACAGTGCTCACAAACTGATGAAGTTGTTAATTTTGTGGTGATAACATACCCGGTTGGCAAACTAAAAACACTAGCATAGTGACCTTTATCAAACAACATCATCCCTGTAAACTATGGAAACATAATTGCTGACAAGTTGTTTTTTATTTTTCCCCTCCATCTTAAAATGAGGCCTGAGGAGGAAAGAGGAAGACAGGTTTTGGCTCGGTTCCGTCCAGTAAAAGCTGTTGTTTTTAAAAGAAAACTAGTGAGTTACTTTGAGATCAAACAATATATAGAAAAGCCAACTTTTTAATTTTTTTTTTATTATTATTTTTATGTTTTACCTCAGGAGACTCATTCTCCACAGAGGAAATCTGTTCTAACCGTGTCTGACAAAGTCTTTCCACCCAATGCTGCACCTTTTCTGATTCTTCCAGGTCTTCTCGTTCTGTTTCAGATACCTTAACCACATCATCAGTTCACAAAAAGAGATTAGAGGTATAGTTACAATACAAATGTTTCAAGAGTATGAGATACTATTTAAATTATTTTAAGAATTAATTGTGCTTTTAAGAATGATTTCCTCTTACGCTGTCTTTTGTTAGGCTCATCACTACACACAGACACTCAATAAAAAGTTTCCTCACTCAGACAAAAATTGACGACAGCAACAAACATTTCAAAAACTCTGTTCCCAAGAAATGCATTTTTTTCTACTCTTTATCACCTTTGACATAATTAAATGAATGTCCTACTCAGATACTTCCACTGAAGAGGCAGCTCATTTTCTTTCAATAGAATTTTTCACTTAATAGGAGAATACAACATACCTCCTGCACAAGACGATTTATTTTCAGTTGCTTTTCCTTCTCCAGCATTCCTTCCTTTTCCTTGGCAAGTCTTTGCTCAAACTCCATTTCCTTTTTATTCTTCTTTTGTTCACAAAAACTGTCACTTTTTGACTTCTTTTGCTCTTTCCCTTTCTGGGAATTTTTTTTTTTTCTTAAATTAAATTTTTACGTAAACTAAAAACACAGCAAACTTCAAGCTCAGTACATGAGTGCCTGCCTTGAAAATTGAATTACACTGCAAGTATGGGGCCAGTCTTTTAGAAGCAAATCTTAACTCAATTTCCCCAGCAATTTGCTGGAATTTCAACCTTATTTGGAAGGCTTGTACACAGTCATTTAAGTTATACAAGATCAGACAGTTCAACTTTTCCTCTGCAAAGCTACAACAGTAGGGCAGATAGATCCACTAAAAAACTTCAAATAGTCAAATAGTTTTGGTTAGATCTTCATTTATCATCTCTCTGTTCAGGCACTTTTACATTAATACAAGACTGACCGCTTTCATGTGACAGATGCTCATGTATACACAGATGTCACCGTTCTATGATTAAAAAACCTTCATGCTTCATACATTCTAAACACAGCATTGCATGCCTTCATGCAAAAAATTAGATGGAAAGGAAAGGCTTTGATCAGTGGAGCAACTAAATTGCTCCCAGGAAAGAACCCTGCATCATGAAGACCAAACATAAAATCTAATCATGTGCATACCTAATATAGCGCAACGCAACTCTAAAATTTTACATGTCTAATGCAAGCAAATGGCAAAACTTCTTCATAGTCTTTTAGGAGCACGTGTTCCTGTTGTTTCTGAAATACATCCTGCTCCTTATTTCTACTTCAATGATGTCACATTTCAGCTACCTTCTCCAACTTGTACTATTAGGGCCTACTTCATGTTGAAAAGCCCATGTCCTCTTTGTTACACTGAAAAAAATACAGAAGGGCAACAGGGCTGGCCGCCTATTGTCAATTCCTGCCAATGCCCAGAGAGGCTAAGATTCAGATTTGATCTTGCTCTGCTCATTTTCATTGGCTAATGGCTTTTCAAAGGGGTTTTTAGGAATTCAAAGCATGACCATGCTTTACCTTACATATCATTATTTGTCTTCCTCCCACCTTCTATGTGTAACATTAATAACAAAGCAAACATTTTTTCCTGGCAGCTACAAATGTCATCCTCTCAGTCAAGAAAGTAATTAGAACTTTGTAGTACAGAGTTCAGGGATATGCTCTCTATTGCTTTGTGGTTAAATGTTCCTGTTATTGAAAACCAATAATCTTTGGAGATAATTCTAGTTTTTTATCACACTTTCATCTTTTCACACTAATGTTTTAACCTGAGCATCGTTCTGCTGGCATGTCTTATTCAGAGCTAATTGGTTTGTACTTTAGTAGTAATTTTTGATATCATTTTATCCTCTAAAGAGTTATAAGATACATTTAGGACTGTCTATGAAACATAACACCCAGCAGGTCAACCTGCTACGTATCAACATTTGGAAAATTACCTAATGTACTGCTCACTAAGCAGTACATGTGCTAAAATGTTTCAGAACATCAACGTCTATGAGACAAATCTTAGTTGCATTCACTGCATTCAGCTACTACAGGATGAGTCGTCCTTTCCATCCATTTTCTCCATGGATTCTGTGCACTTCCCAAAAACATTTTAAGTAGAGAGTGAAATTTTGGTTTTCGTGGGTGCACAGAAAAAAATTGATTAGTAATTTGCAGTAGGATGAAAAATCACCTTTTCCATATTTCAAAACATTTCTAAAAGCAAAAGATTTATTTTTAATCTTTTCAAGTTTCTAGTCGATACAGTGTAGTATAGCTCAACAGAAACTGTGGTCGATCTCCATTAATATATATGAAAAGTTATTTGGAGGCTCTGTAAACTGTGTTTGCCAGCAGCCATTGAGAAGATCACCTATTTGTGTGAAGAGGCTGAATTTTCTTAATATATATTTATATTTTTCAGATATAATTCCTAAGTGTACTGAATTTTACACGTTACAGATCCAGGATGATTTACATTCACTAGCAGCACAAAATGGCATCAGAGTACACTGACATTTCCTATGCTCTATTAAGGTCAAAATAATAAATAATAATAAAAAAGTCTATAAAATGCACTGAAAGAAATAAAGAGAATAAAGCAACATCAGGAATAAAGTATTATTTGGAGCTGAAGTAATGTGAAATCACAATGTTTTAGAGGCAACTCTTTAGATGAGAGGTATTCGATCGAGTTTAAAGCTTTTCTGTTGTTTTTGCTCACTGTCTGTGATGCACATGCCTGAAAGTCTTTTGCCTTCAGCCCTCCTCTCTCTGGGATATTTGTATAATTGGGAACCACATACTTCACTCCCATTGAATTTTTGCCTCTTATCGAGGCTTTTTTCTTTGGAACATTATTCTGAGGATTTGTGGAAAACAGAAGAAATGCACTGTGCACTTGTGCTGAACGCCTTCTGCAAAGTACACACAATTCCCATTGCAGCTGGCAGGACTTAAGAAGGTCAATGTATTCAGAAGAAAAAATTCCAAAAAGCATCTTAACTTATGCATATGAAATGAAGAAGCATCTATCTCTAAATAATGTCTGGTATATTCTAATGGAAGAGGAGAAACAGAAGAAAAAAGGAATTAAAACTCAAATGCACAGCAAACAAATTTATTTATCAAACTTGGTACCTTGCGAATTGTGGGAAATTTTCCTTCATACCGATAAAACCATCCAAAAGCTAAAAAAAGGTAAAGGAAAAGTTTTTTTTTTTTTTTTTTTTTTTTAAGAAGAAAAACAAAAAGTCAAGGACAGTCAAGGACTGGTTCCTATCAATCCCTGCTGATACACAACTGATTAAAATTTATTTGAAGGCACAACAAAGGTTCAATATTACATGACAAGATCTTAGATAACTTCTTGATCAATTATGCTAGTACACTTAGTCACAAATAATCCTTATTTACTAATACACATACCTTATGTTAAATGAAAAAAAAATGCAATAAGTAAGCTTCGTATAGAACATATGCATTGCTGAGATCTCTATGGTCACAGTCTTACTTTACACTAGTTGTAACAAGCCTTCTCAAAATCAAACAGGTATTCAAACTCATTCAATCTTGTGGCAGAACACAGTGGCATTTGAGTAGGAAAAAAAAAGCTCCATTTCGTAGAATAAGCTAAGTAAAATCATACAAAGTAATCCATTACCATAATTTTACATAATAAACAGTAACAACACACACAACTCTAAGTAAAATTGGTTGCACACTGGAACAGGCTCCCCAGGGAAGTGGTCACTGCACCGAGCCTGTCTGAATTTAAGAAGAGATTGGACTGTGAACTTAGGCACATGGTCTGAACTTTTGGGTAGACCTGTGCGGTGTCGAGAGTTGGACTTGATGATCCTTAAGGGTCCCTTCCAACTCAGGATATTCTATGATTCTATGATTCTATGATTCTATGATTCTATAATCTATCATTCTTAGGATTGACATGTTTTGTATTCTTGTCAAGGTATCTCTAGAATGCAGTGACAACAACAGTATCGTAACATTTCATCATTTACCAAAGGACCACACATTGTCCCAGCAAATACAAATGATAGGTTCAGTGTCAAGACTGACTGTCAGGAGGAAGTGAAACACAGGAAGGATCTAAATCAGGATAGGAAGTTAAGGCTGAGCGGCAAACCTTTTTGTCCTGCTTCATGGTCACTTCATCGGTGTCATCTGTGTCAAGTTGGTCATATGCAACTCCCTTTAAATCTTCTAGAGAAACAAAGGAGGAAAGGAGTGAGGAGATAGAAACGACAGTCCAACTGGAGGTTTCCATGAAATAGAGATCCGCAATGTGTGACTGGGAGTTTCCATGAAATAAAAGAAGTTCGTAATGTGATATTTTTCCACATAATTGAAAAGAATGGAGGTCCTGCTTAAATCAAATCAACTTCCAACTTTCACGTCAAAAAGCATCAGTTAGAGCAGGTGTAGATGTTGTGAGCCAGGTACCTGGTAAGAGCCATTACATACATTTATCACACACTTCCAGTGTTGACAATCATTAAATCATCTCTAGCTGGCTTGGACATAAAATAGTGATATATTCCATACAGATCTTTGATGTTGTGTCTGAAATAAATACCAAAGAAGCAGACTGAAATCAATTACTTACTTTTGTGTTTAGAATGAGGGGCAGAGTGCACTTCTGCAGTCACAGTTTTTAGAGATTTGGGAGGCTCTTTAGGCCCCCAGTCTTCTTCCCACTCCTTTTTAAATTTTTCTTCCTCTGCTGTTATCCTGTAAGGAAAAAAAATGCAGTTACAAATTCTAAGTATAGAAATAACAACATTAATGTAAAATCATTACAATTATTTACTTTTAATTATTTTATTATTTAAGATAAAGAATCATAAAATGCCCTTCTCCCAAACCATGTTCCTTTCATGAAGTGTCATTTTACTGACAATTACCCAGAAAGTATCTAGAAAAGCACCACGATCAAAAAAGGGCAGTCTGAAGGAAAATTCAGAAAATCCCGGGTATGTCACAACTATACTGCCATGTAACCTATTATCTTGGAGCTTCACATATGGTGCCTTTAAGTGGCCTAAGGCCTATTCTTGGCTCTAGCTAGTCTTGAACTGGTATATTGACATATGGTGCCAAAATATACCAGGTCTTAGAGGTATATATGACTATTTATACCGGGATTTTCTTGTTAATCCCTAGTTTAGCTAAGATAAATTTTAAAAATATCCACACGTAGTCAAAGCAGTATTTAATAAAAATCTGATTTCCTGGATAGGATAGGTTATAAAACTTACTGTTTTCAATGCAACACTTAATTAAATCTCTCCTCAAAAAGTAAAAGCTTACTTAAAAATTTATGAGTAAAATTTCTACTCAAGACAACTAATATCACATGCTAAAAACATAAGCCTTAGTTTAGCCTAAATCTACTCAGCTTTGGTTTTTAGAACTATGATAATCTGAAAAGACTATTACTACACTGTGTACCTCTCACAGACTGAACAAGCTTTTTTTTTTTTTTTTTTTTTTTAATATAAACTAAGTGGATATGTCATTAAGTGCCTAAGCATATGCATATTTTCCATCCCTTTAGTTATTCTTCTGTTTCGTCCTTGATGTGTTTCCTCCCAGGACACATTTCTTCTTTTCTCTTAAAATTACATGTAGCGGCCAGTAGAGCAAACAAATTCAGAGACACACAACTTCTTCAATCTTAAATTACTCTGTACATACTATTTAACTATACTATATACACACTATAACATACTCTAAAAATAAACATTCAACTTCAAGCTGACTTTGAATTTATCATCACCATAACCCTTGTGTTTTCCAGGTGCTGCTTTTCAGATACGTTTCCTAATCTGCAACTCTGTGGTACACTTCCAGGATGCACTGGGCCCTATGCTTAGCTAAATATACAAATTTATTAGAAAAGCATATGGAGAATGTTTTCAGACAGAAGCACATACATAAACACTCTATTCTTTGGGGCAGCATATTGCCTATGTAGGTTGTTACTTACTGTGCTATTTCTCTGCGATATCTTTCTTCTTCCTCTGCAGCCTTCTGGGAAATCTCCATTTTTCTTCTATAACATCATGAATTAGGACATCACAATACAAATAATATTTTCTGAGTAAGAACTTCCACAAAGTGTGTCAGCATATAGTTAATATACAAACAGTAAACACATGCACATTAGAAAAAAAAAAAAAAAAAAGCTTCTTTAAAAAGTCTTCTTTAAGATACCAAGAGTTCAACATGCTATTATTTAAAACCTGAGGACATTCAAGACCATCTGCTTAAGAAGGATATCTCTGCAACTCTGTGAGTCACTATCTCCTTCTGAGACAGTTCCACAGCATGTTATTGTGAGAGTATGAATTTGTAACTGTTCCGCTAAAAATAAAGGACGGGGGAATGTCACAAAGAAAATACAAAATATCACATTAAACCATAGGGGTATGAAAGTCAGGGAACAGTGATTCTTGAGTGACTCTCCTACTGAAGACATGCATTTGAATAATATTGGTTTGGAAAACCCAGAACATCAAGGGGATAAGTAATTATGAGCAGAGACTCCACAAAAGCAAGCATAACTTAATCTAAGTTGGGAATCTCCTTAAAATTATTCCTGTCTTACAAGCCCTTTTCAAATCCAAGCTACATTTTTCAGACCCTCCTATGGAGTCCTTACAATCTCTCTTTCTCTTGCTGCTCTTTGATGATTTTGTTGGTTTCCAGCGCAAGCCGCTTCTGATGCATCAACTCCTGGCGTTCCTGCTCACGAAGACGTGCCTCCCTCTGCCTCTCGTCTTCAGTCATAAACAGCTCTTTTCCCTGCAATCAGCACCCCAACACAAATCAGTCACGAAAGAGTCTCATTAACATTGTTTTTCTGGGGAATAATTCAAAACCAATTATGTAACGGCACATCTGTCATTTCCTCACATAACTTTCAGTGAGGAATGCTTTGTGAAAGACCCCCAAAAGACCTGGTAATTTTACTCCAAAGAGAAACTCCAGTTTTGTTCCAATTTATGATGTGCTAAACACCTTAGAAGAGGCAAGCAACCACTAAAATCAGCAGTAGTGTAGTGGTCATGCCAAAGACACTCCCAGTACATTACCCAGCACAAACTCCACATTCTGCTTTCTTGGAACCTGAGCAATTCAATGCCAGAGAGCAGCTCATTGAATGAATCCTGATGGTAAAGACAACTACACAATCATTGTGTTTTAATGCTCCTGTGCCTGGCTGCTGTGGAAGAGCACCATCATTTAGGAAAGATGAAAGCTGGGAATGTAGATTGCAAAAGATTATATTAGCTGATGTGTTTCAGTTGTTTTTGTTTCTATTTAATTTTCTTTATAGTGAAGACACCAGCACTATTTTCTATTCAGGGAAGATATTTCAGTGGTGCTGCTTGTGGAACATTTTGAAAACATCTACCTAGATTTCATTACTGAAACTAAAATCCCTTTAATTATGAAGGCAGAATTTTTCACATCTCTGAGAATCAAAGCATAGAGCTCTTGAACAAAAGCAGGCAGTGAAGAATGCCTTTGCATTAAGGTCTTTGCTTGACCAGTAAACAGGAGTAAAGAAACAAATAGTTTCTCTATTACAATCCCTTCTTCAGTACAGAAATGTGTACTGAGGAAAGGAGAAGCAAATGAGGTAAAGTAGGGTGGAGCAGAGGAGTCCCAAAGCAACAATTAACCATTTTAAGGATGCCAGTGGTAAACACTGGAGCAATTCCCACCTTTTCTAATTTCTGTTAACATATCTGTGTAGAATATCATATCAATGAAATAATGAAAAGCCACTCTGAACTACCTTGGTTTGATGGAATTTGGCAGCGTAAACATTATAATGAAATGCAGCTTTACATTTTATTTATTTTTACTATTTATTTGCCCGTATAGTAGTTTTCACAAACATTGTGCTTTTGCAAGTATACTACTTACGGCGCCTGCTACCACAGAGATAGTCAAAGTACGGCTGCTTTTGAGCACTCTGACAGCCTGCAAATTGAAACAAATCAAAAAATCAGTCTGCATTTAGTGATAAACATCCTGTATACAAACAATGAACGATGCTGGTTGTCAAGGCTGGAATTACCAAGAGACCTACATGAACTGAAAAAAAGATGGTAGCAGTTCAGATCTCCAGATTCGCATGTTCGATACACTCTTAGGTTAAGTAGCCCAGTATCAAAACGTTTTTGCAGCCGGGAAAATTGGATAGAAGCTTAAAAACTGATAGCTTTGTATTCATGGAATTAGGAATTCTCATTTCTTACCTCTTTATGGTCCACATTAGAAAAGTCCACTCCATTTACTTCGACAATCTGATCACCAACCTAACGGAGTTAATCCATATTTTAGTATAGATGCTGAATTAATACATATACTAACCAGATTTGGGGGGGAGAGAGAGGGAGAAGGACTCTATCTAACATTCTCAATACAATAATTACCAGTACTGGCAGGGTATAAGGGGAAAACTGGCCAGGTTTGCATGTCCTCCCATAGGCATTTCTTACCGCCACTATTTGAAATCAAATACTGAACTGGGTGGAATATTGGTTTGACCCTAGAAGTCATCTTGTTGTTAAAATGTAGGGAACTTGCTTGACTGGAAATGTAATACACAACATTTCTTTGTTATGGAAGGAAATCACAGCTAGTGATTCTACAGTGATCCAGAAAACCTGAAGACATAAATGCCAAATAAGATCTCCTTGTAGTACCTACCTTGGAACGTGGCATACATACCTCTAAGCCCACCTCCGCTGAAAGAGAACCTGGCTTAACGTTGCTGATAAAAATGCCTGGTTTTTGTGTTGGACCACTGGAAATACTGGTGTAAGATTAAAACAAACAAACAAACACAAACAAACAAAAACCACATATTTATACATAATATTTACACACTAATACAAAGTAAGCAAGAAGGCTTGAACTTAGACTGTTAAAACCTAAAAGAAAATTATCCAAGCTTGTAAATACTGGTTTAAATGCTGGAACTAACATAGTACACTGACCTACACCAAGTTCCTGGGACACTAGTGGTATTGAAAAGCCAGCATGTAATACAATGATGAATTAGTAATTTCTTGCATAGTTATGAACTGCAATTCATTATGTATTTAGAAGCAAAAAGGATGGTGCAATCAGGGTCCAACATCTAGCGAGGAAACACTGAGATGCAACCTATGCTGACTGCCAACAGCAATTATTTGTGAGGGTAATATATCCAGCAGGTGATACAGAATCACCCTTACAGGTTTGTAAATATATTTTTAAACTTGACACCTTCTACACAATATGAAAGAAAACTTGCTTTAGAAAATATTCTGTTAGGTCCCATCTTGCTAATTTCTTGCTAATTTACTGAATATACCTACATGTGTAAGAAAGCCTCCATAACTAGATGCAAGGACACGAGTCTGAGAAATATCTGTTCATATTTCTAAAAATGTTGAAAATTCAATATTCATTTTAGGAAATGGATATAGATGGGCAATGGTCTTTCAGTTCACAGTTTCACAGGAAGCAGTCTAAGTTCAGGGAATCAATCTAACTATAGGTAGTGCTGGAGCCTGCTATGTCACAGAGCAGCACTTAAAATTTAAAAGCATTTAAAAGGTCCAGTTCCATGACACAACTTGTGTTATGTAACTCAAATTTAACAATAAGAGCAAGATTATAGAGAACTGTTTTGATTTTAAGTCAGAACTTGGGACACAGGTATTATACCTCGTCTAATAATATATCATGTGTCACAGATGTCCTGCTGTTAGTCTTCCTTATCCTGTGTGGTTCTCCATGTCCCTAATATCATATCAATGAATGAAGGAAACAACTGCCTTGGATGTCTCATTTAACAAATCAGTGATGTTAAGTAAGAACTATGCACCCACCTGCATCCCATGCCTTTTGTACCAATCAGGCTAATGAAGACTTTCTTCTCTTTATTGTCTCTCCCTCCAGAAGAAGCAAGACCAGCAACACTGCCCTTTGCTTCCTGCAGAAGGATTAAAACAATGCTTCAGACGTTATTCTGTGTTGAAGTTCTATCAAGACTACTATAAATATCATGAAGCCAGGACCAAACCCTGACAATATCAAGGTAAGATTCCTCAATGGACCTATCAGAAATGAATGTGAAGTACAGTGGAACAATTTGACTGAGGTGAAAGACTGAACTTATCTATTTGGAGAAAATTGTTTAAATAGTCAAACTTCTATCCAGTAAAGGATGAAGGAAAATTAGAAGAAAGTGATATGGCAAAATAATCATTTAGATGTTCCTTGACAAAAAAGCTGGAAAAATACCTGATAATGATTACTATTTAACTAAGCCTTTCTTTCTGAAAGCAGAAGAATGATAATTGTGGTCTTTCTCTTCGTTGCTGCAACCCATTGAAGTCATTTGCATTCATACCTGTCTTTCTTCCACTAATATAACAAAGATAGACCAAATAATCTTTTAAAGATTTATATAGATAAAGAATGGCCTGGTAAATTGATAGGCTTAATCAAAATAGGGTATCATGAGTACAAGATATTCTGTTTGTCTCAGGCCCTTTTCTAGTGATTCTAGAATCATTTCGTATCACAAAAGATGTTTCTCCCAGAATACTTGTAATAAGATATTGCACCTTAAAAATAAATACAATGACTTCTGTGATAAACTCAGAGGATAGAGTGGTTCAGAACAGTTACAGACTTCCCAGAAAATATCTTAATGAAATATTGATCTCTTACCCCAGATTCTGACACAAACTGGTCCACATATTGCCATTTAAGGGGTTCATCTGCTGAGCTGGAACGAAAAAGTGATTAAAAATAGTGGTGAGGAATTTAAATGGAACATTGAATAAGCATGCAATTCTTTAGGCTAGTAAAGCTGGTCAAACTTAAAATTGAATAAACCTCCTCAAGTGAAACAATATTGGGAAACTCTAAGAATAACCAGGAAAATAATCTTAAAAACTGGAACAACTTATATAAATCTCTACACAGAGACACACCTCTCATTGTTAACATTTGCCCACCATTCCACTTAAAGGTTTGCCTTTTCAAAAAAACTGGACAAAGGACAATAGTTTGAACTTTTTTATTAGCTCTGAAGCAGTTCTCAGATGTTGTATGCATGCAGTAGCAGCAGAGATCTGTTAAGCAAGGTGCATTGATAATGAAATTTCCAGGCTGCATCCACTAAGATAGAAGAAATAGAAAATGGTTCATTTAAGTAGGCAACTGGCCTAACAACCCAGATACTTTAAACACCACATCCATCTGCTCATCACACTAGACATACCATTTTAACTAGGTAAGGAGATGCCTGTTCACAAGTTTTCCAACATACAGATAAACATAATGGTTCTTTGAATATTGAAAAGTCTTTTTGAAAATTAAATATTATTACCTTTTGACAGGTATCATTCCAATATCTGAAAAAGAAAAATGCAGTGTTAAGTAACAGCATTTCAACACATCACTAGCTATCGATCAGCAACAGCCTTCAGCAATACAGAAGATTTTTGAAGTTACTTACGTCTTACTTTTATGGACACTATTTTCTTCGTGCGAATGAGGTTTATGACTTCCTCATGTGTGCATGACGAGATGGAATATCCATTTATACGAACTATCTCATCTCCAACCTCAGAAATGAAAAATAGAAGGAAAAAATGTAAAATAAGATTAAAAAAAAAGTTTCTAAGCAATTATGTGATCTGGCAGTTATTTAGATGCAGAAGTTTGATGATGCTGACTTCTCAATATTCTGGGGATTTCAAGTAAGTGCCAGATGAGGTTTACCTGTATTTGTTTGAAACCAATTCTCAACACCAACAGTATAGATAAATGGCCAGAATACTAGTTAAACAAATAATATTTGGTGGAAAGCAGAAAGAGGAGCCAGACTTCAACCCTGCAGATTATCTTATATACAGGTATCCATATTTCAATTCAAACAATTTTGGAGCATTTTTCCTTTTTTATGCATTAGTAATTCAAGTTTTTACCATATGTTCTCTAAGATACTTTCCTAACTTTTCTGATCAATAGGAAGTTAACCTTGATCTTATTAACTTGCCAGATTCTTGATCAGAGTACTGCATTGTTTTAATGAATTTAGCTCGATATCAATTGCAATATCTTATTATTTACAATAGTCATGCACTAGCATAATGAATATTTATTTTGGGGTGCAGTAGTTTTAGTCTTCTTGGATCATCTACATGAGTTCCAAAATTGAGTGCTATTAATATGACAGCTTTTTCAGGTGTTTTCACAGCAGCAACCCATCTTTTCTCCCTCAGACTATGGCTGGGGAGACAGTACTGCCACACTTTTGTGGCCCCTAGGCCCCTAACGTGGAAAAATAAAGTGGGAAAACTTGGGGCAAAAACCATACAAGGAAGCTCCCAGCAGACAGAAGGCAAACTAATCACTTATTACCAAGCTTACTTGGGTTTCTGTGTGCACGAACTATATATTTGGGCAACAAAGTCCAAACAAAGCATGATGAGAAAAGACCAAGAATGGGTACTCTGAATAGCAGAGACAATACTAGGGTCATCCCTAAGGCAAACTCAAGAGTAAGTAGAAGTAGCTTCAGCTGTAGCTCTTGCTTATATGGTGATAAAAAGACAGTGTATTGATGCAAAGCTTTAATTTAAAAAGGCTTCTTCTCCTTTAATTTATACCCAGATTTGATACACGGCAACTTGGACATCTTCTATTTTCTCTGAACTCTGCCTAATGGTCCCCTTAGGTAGGTAGCCTAAGAAGGAATCAGGGATGGAGACACTGCCTACATCATTTAAGGGTGTATCTTACTAGCTGCTTGAGATGACACTGAAAAACACAAGGCCTTGGCCAGAGCCTTATAAGCACTTTTGCCTGATGCAAATTATGTGATGTGACTGTCTGAAAAGTAATGCCAACTCTCCCCCATTAGGCAAATCAACCCAAATTAATCCTCTGCACAGAAGGATAGGTAAAAGCTTACCAGGAAATGGCTTAAACAAACCAAATGTTACCCTCATCTATCTCTGTACTTTGATCTTCACAAGCACAATGCCAAATACTTTGACTTTACTACTCTCCAGCAACATTTTCTACTGTGAATATTTATATGTAAAACATATCAAAATGCCACCTGGGTAGTTGACAGGATATTTCTCATTAATATTAATAGGATTTTGTTCTTAATTAATGAAATTTTGTGTGGTCCCTATAAATCTGCTTTCATGGCAGCATTACTACTAGTTAATGATTGCCTACATTTTCCAATTAAGACTCAAGTTTTGAGCTACAAAATTGTGTTTGTTTAGGCTTAAGTTCTCCATGCTAGTGTCCTCTTTAGGCTGATTTTAAATTTAGGCAAAGGTAAGGGAACAAGTTCTAAACAACAAAACTTGGGTGGAATCCATTCTTGCGTTCATTAAAGAAAAACAAGAACAGAAAAACAAACAAACAAACAAACAAACAAAAAAACCCCACTGTATCTACATTCACTTTGTTGAGAGGCTCTGTGCTTTCATTGTAGGTTTGGAAAAGGTCCTTATACTAGAAATTGAATATCACGAACATGAAGTCTTAGTGAACATCATCATTGACCCAAAATATTTAGAAGGAGAGAGGCTCATCATAACAAATTTAATGAAAGTTAGTTAATGTGATGACTCTGCCCATACTAACTCTGGTCTGGGGAAAACTTCCCTTTCATCCAGTTGCTTGGTATGAAGATCAGCTGTGAACACGTTTGCAGAGCAAAGAAGTCGGCTGGAATCCAGGGAGCCAAAGAGTCTCCGTGGGAATAGAAAGTAATGAGAAGTTTCATTCAGCCTTAACCACAAAGTCGTTTTTGCACAATGGCATTTCCTCACTATCTGCTTACATCCCTAAAGACTTCATTGTTATATTTACACAACAGTAATTACGATAAGCATTGTAATTTTTAACACAATGTTCATTAAGACACTGCAAGCAACCACTACCTTAGTTAACTCTATGATACAGGTGTTTTCCTACAGAACACTACCATTTCTCTTTTCAGCCAAATTCTTCCAGTCTCCCCCATAGAGACTTTTCAACTTTACTGTCAGTAGAAAGACAGAACGTAACACCACCGTTCTTAGTCATACCAAGAAAGTGACCTACGATGGCCACTTATATTAAGTCATGCAGTCTATCTACTGTTTTTTCCATCATGCAAGCTCAATGACAGTATCTGCACCTGAAGAGGCTTTTAACAGGTGAAGAAGTCACAGTCTAGGTTGCTGAGGACTAGCTTCCCTGTACCTTGCTGACATTTTCAGGGAAAAAATGAGTACAGCTAGAGACTCCTGCTCTGGTTCTGTGCATCTCAGCACCAAATGCTGCAATTTGCCTTGCCACATTCATGCTGGAGGAGCAAGTGGAACTGGAAGCATGAATTTCTCAGTACAGCCTGTACCTTAGAGACTGTCACCTGGGCTGTGATACCTTTATCCCTAGATGATGGGATATTGGACATGCCATTACCCACTGCCTCCACTCTTATTTGCATGGAAAAAATATCAAGTTTTTCTACGGTGCTCTGTTCAGATGGAAAAAAGGCACCAAAACCCACATTGTACTTTTCCACTTTCATAGACTTCTATGCTGAGAAGTGCCATATGGTGTGTAACACTATACAAAACACTACAAATACGTCAACTGTACCAGTATATCACATGCAGTGTGGTATCCACTAGAGATCGTAAAGTTCAGCTGACATAGCTTCAAAAGACTAACAAAGTGAAAATAAATAATAATAAATAATAATAATAATAAATAATAATAATAAATAATAATAATAATAATAATAATAATAATAATAATAATAATAATAATAATAATAAGGGACTCTCCCGAAGTAGAGAACATTTTGCAGAGGCAGAACAACTGTCCACAACCCTTAAATGTGGGACTGCTGCTCCACCTGCTGGGCACCCTGTATCTCACTCAGGGCAATGGCCTGCATGCAACTCAGCACCCCAACCAACTGGGATCAATTGCAATGCTCTAACTTACAAAAGCACCCCCATTTTAAGACTGCAAATGGCAGTGCTGTTTGAGAGTCTTGATGTAGTTTTTGCATCAGGAGACTAGTGTTGCTCTGACGATGTCATTATTCACTAAGCTATTCATATCTGTTAGCATTGTATCACCTCCCTAACAGACACATGTTTACATAACCATAATTTCAGCCAAGAATGTATTTTATTTTCTCTGACTATAAAGGAATGAATGTTTCCCATTCAGATATTTTCACTGCTCACCTTTACCAGGTAGTCATTTCATTTCTGAAGCTGCTCAGCACTCTCAATTTATCCTAAAGACATTTCTGTTGCTGACAATGAACACTGATGTTGCTCTATGCCTGTCTAGGCCAAAACTACTGCAGACATCATGGGCATGTAATGAATCACTTTTTTGGTACACTTCAACTGTTTTTCCTGAGAAGTGTCCATATACTGAAGTAATTGATAGCTGTTTTCATACATGTCAGTGCTTTTGTACTCGTGTCATTCTATATCAAACTGTTGAATCAGAAGCAGTAAAGATAAGAGTCTGCAGGTAGAGCATAGTACAACAGTAATGCTTTCTTTGTTATTATATATCACCATTTCCCTATGAACAGGGAGATGACAGACTTTTAAAAGAGAAGCTGCAAACCTAACTTTTCCGAAGTGAAATGCCTCTCGTTTTCAACTTTTAACATGGGAAATATAATATTTAGTGCTTCCAGGAAATTGAAGGGTTTTTATATAATGACATTACTGTTTCAAATTTCTCATTTGGTATACTTCTTCCATTTTCATCACTCATCCCAATCTCAATCTTTTTGTATTCAACAGAATCTCCACAGATAAAAGTATATGAGAAAGCAAAGTGGGGAAAAAAAAAAAAAAAAAAAAAAAAGATTAAGTACATTTTGTCATGAAAGAACTATACAGTTGTCTTTTAGAGAAATTGTAGTTAAAGGGCCAAAACTACAAATACCTCAGTGAAGTTTCCTGAGTACTCAGTCATTTTAATATAGCTTGGGAACTATTTCAAGGAGAAAAGCGCACAAAATTAACAAGATTAAAAAAGAAGGCAGCAGGATAATAAACTGATGTTATAATAGATCATTATACCTTTCTCAGACAGCATTTTTGGGATAGAAAAAGTGTAGAGATTTAGTTAAATAACAGGTGGATGAAATTTCAGAAGCAGTTGGCTTTATTACGAGACAGCAATTTAGAACAATGAGCTGCCTGTCAACTCTGCTTATTCACTTGGGTTTAGAAAGTGCCTAGTGCCACCTATTATGAAGGCATTTCAAGCTGCTCTTTAACACCCCCTAGCAACAAGCACAAGTCAGACAGTCACGTTAGCTGTTCATATTATGTTCATATATATATAACATATATATAATCTAACCCTGACAAATTCACAGTCTTGTGGATTTTTCTTTTTGCCCTTGTTGCCCCTACTTTGTCTGCTGAACTCCAACCAAGCTGAGTTGCAGTACAGTCATAAACCCAGCCCAAAGATCCTGTGCATTTCCATTCACTATCACCAATATGTAGCACAACAGCCCATTACAGAAAGCCAGGAGTATCTTTTTTTTGCATGCTATGAAAAAACAAAGTATTGGCATCTTTACAGTAGCATGACAACTGAGCACAACCTTCTTATCTGTCGTGTCAAACCATTAGGCAAATAAGCAGAGAACAAGAGCTGCAACATAGTGTTAAGATGAATATACTAGCCTGACAATAGAAGACAATGGCTGTTAAATCCTTTGCTGCTCAGCATCACTAGTGCCTTCCAGTATTTTTAAGGAGATGCTTTAAAAAGCAATAAAAATGACTGGTCTTTTTATTATTATTATTATTTATTTAAAGTTTTCTAGCAGTGGAGGAAGGATGCACTGGATCTCTCTTCTGAGCTCATCATAACCCAGGTGTGTCTTTTTACCCAGTGAGAATGGGAAGGGTAGACAAAAATAATGCACAAGGCACACAAGCTTTTGTAATACAAAGCCTGGGAAGGTACATCAATGCCCCTTTCTGGAGTCATCCACCAGCAAATCCCATGCTTATGAGTAGCCTGCTGACATATACAGCTCAACATTTGTGGTGTCCTATGCCACCCTCACAGTTCTAACTAAATTCAGAATTGTGGGTGTGTATTCCCTGAGTTTGTGGTTTTGTTTTAAGAGGGAGCTTCTAAAAGTGTCCAGAGAGCTCATCATGTGCCTATTCAGAGCATGCTGCCAAAAGATGGGACTAATTCAATGCTGATTCTGAATTAGTGAATGGGACATCTAGGTGTGAATGCACAACCAAAAGGGCATGTGTACATGTAAGCAAACACAGAGAGGAACATTGAAATTTTAGAAAACTCTCTGTGTAATAAGCAAACATTGAACCCTAATTGTGACTGCCTTGTGGAAAAGGGCTACAGTGAAGCTTATCTACAGAACATAGTTTAATTAAAAATTGTATTGAATCATGATAATTGACACATTTTGGACTATTATTAAATATAATCCTTAAATATCAACACTTGCAACAACCACTCATGCTCCACAAATTGAAATTAGCCAGGCGTATCAGCTTTCTACTCAGAAATACAGACCCTTAATACACCTTATCAACTACGGTCTTAGAAAGATGCAGACATTTGTCACAGCAATTGCTCACTTTTTTCTTCACCAGGAAATATATGAAGAAAGGACACACACACAAACTAACAAAACCCACAAACCTTCATTAATACAAATTGGAGGAATCAATTTAGCAAAGAGAAGTGTTTCTACACATAATTATTTTTGCCAGCTTTGTTACAGTTCATGCAGCTAGAATTTAATCACTGAAAGAGCAGTACTATGCAGTAAAAAAGACATGGAAGACATGACCTTTTTTTGCCCCTTTTCTGTGCTTCCATTGAGAAAAAAACAAAACAAAACAAAACAACACAAACAATCTACACTTGAAGTTCAAATAAACACCTCATTACACAAATCTTATCAATGCAACGTGAAATCGACATTCTCAGTATTTATGTGCTCCGTCCTACCTTTAATCAGATTTTGGCAAAGTTAGAGAAGACCTTTTGTTCTATCAGCTTACATTGAACTACGGCTATTCATGAAGCACAGATTCCAGAAAGCCCTTTAGTCTTCACAGATCATCATATCCCAAACATGAAAAAACTGTTCTCTTACTTCATTTTAATGATATATAAACCATTTTAATAACCTCATTCACTGATGGTATCTGCTATGGCATCGTCTTACATGTTTTGAATTTCATTAGAAAAGACAAAAAGCACCTTTGCTACAACTATCTCTAAACGCTGAAAGACATTTCTTACCACCTGCTTTCCCAACATTGGAGCAAAAAGCATTTTGCAGCACAGTATCCAAGAATATAATCATCTTACCTGAAGTCCAACATTGTCTGCTTGTCCTCCTTTAACTAACTGGGAGATAAAGAGGCCACAGCTAAATTCCACTCCACCTCTCACACTTAGCCCAAGTCCTTCAGGATGCAAGCGATCCAATCTCACTTCTTTCAGCTTTCTGCAAAAGGGGAAGATACCTGACTGTTCAGCTGCATAACGTTTTGTTGCAATAGTGTTTCATATGCAAGTTGTGCATTATTCTTCTCTCATAGCATTCAGGCATAAAAAAAAAAAAAAAAAGAAAAACAAACCAAAACAAAACCACTTGACTAATAGAGCCATAGGAATCTATTATTATTATTATTAAATGCAGGAAGAATGAGAAAAGACTGTTTCAACAGGGAAGCATTGTTTTTAGATTCCCATACCCTGCTTTTACTAGATTAAGTACCACACAACAAATTTCACATAGTTCAAAACGATACTTCCAGCAAATACAGCAAGCGTCAAAAAATGTGAGTTTATCACATTTTTTATCACACTAAAAACTCAGTCAGTATTACTTGGTTGTATTTTCTGAATTTAGCTACTTTATTCTATATCCCCTTACCTTGATCTTTTGGGTGTAAGCTGATCATACTCCACCTGGTGTTTTAATGGAATAAGTGGGCGGATAGCATCAAATAGAGGCAACCTGCTTGGTTCATTAATCACGAGTTTTAGATCCCCCACAAGCACTGGAAGATTCATAGATCTACAAAAACACAGTGAGAAAACAGGCACAGGTAATCAACACAAAGAACTATTTAATAACTAGCTGTACATTTGTCTTAAATATTTGTGTGCCCCTTCAACCTACTAAGGAAGTTATTTATACAAATCTTGGTTTAACCAAAGCAAAATAACCTCTGAGAAAGCAAACTTTCAGTAAGCAAACAAGAAGAATACCTCCTTCAAAACAACTGAAATATCCTATACAGTGCTTTTATTTTTTTAAGATCATGCACATCACCTTTATAGATGGTATGTAATTAAATGCTTGGGGCTTTCCAGATATTTATGGTACTGTTTGGAATCAACTTTACAGACCAGACATACCTGCCAACTAGATTTTTATTTCCTAGCAATCCTTCTTATTGAATCTAGGCTGCAAACTCTTCTCCTGAGCTGAGCTCAAGGGATGGATGAATCATTCAGAGCCAGAAAAATCACGCCACTAAGTAATTAGAGCACAGACTACTTAAGTTCTAAAATTCATTTCAAACCAGAACAGAAATAAAAACTGAAATAAAAACCAATGAAAAAAATAACCGAAACAAGTGAAACCACTGTGAATGTTTGGTTGAATGACAGCTAGGCAAAGTATCCCTTGATACTATCAGCAACGAGGTAGTTACAGGGCTAGAAAGTGTTCTTTGATGGCCAGCTGCAATGAGTGCAACAGCTCAGTACAGTTCAGTGGAGCTATTCCTGCGCAACATCCACCTAACTTGGTGTACAGTAACTACTGATCCCTCTTTCCTCTTTTATCATTTACATTTCCTGACATGCACTCTCTCTAAGGCATATACACTGAAAATACGTCTCAGGAATGCATATTAAATGGCATTAGAGGTCAAATACTTAAATTTAGAAGTGCTTTTTGCAATGAAGCAGAAATAAAATGTTATCTCCAATAGCAAATGTGTATATTTTTCCCCTGGAACCCTTCATCAAGGATTTTTAAGAAGTTATACTTCATCAATCATAGGGATCATAGAAATTTTGCTTAAGCAATTGAAATTTTGGAAATCAAGGAAAAGTTACTATATGCATTGTTAATTTTGTAACTGTAAGAAGATTTTAAATAATTAAGAGCTACTGATTCAACCTCCTTTCCAAACAACAGGCTTTATGAATGGAGAAGCAATTAGACAGACCTGAGTGAAACTGAATCAGATATGCAGCTGAATACACCCCAAACTAGAGCTCAGTGCAAACATCAGATCAAAATATCTACATTACACTTAGCTGAGATGCTATTAATTAAGATATGAATGGAAACAATGCCTATTAGAGCCACTCATCTACGCTGAGTGGAAAATACACTCTCATTTTCTTTCAGAAACAATGGATGAGATGCTGATCCCATGTGCAATGATATAGGTCCTATGCAACTAGGGTTTAAATCACTTCAGTAAAGGACTGGTAATTGGCCTATCACTTTACCATTTTTTTTTCCATTGTGTTGGAATATGTCAGTTGTTAAACATGCCAAACGGATTCCCAGCTTTCAGATAAAAACAGTTGTAAGTAAGTCTTAATCTGAGTAGTATGCAAAAATCTTTAAAAAGCAAACTGGGTGAAAACCTCTGTTGAAAATAAATAAGCATCATTTGGAAATACAGCAGTATCACTTGGAAATAATAATGAATCAACACTCTCTTCCTGTTTACTAAGAACATCCATGTGTTTTTTTCCCTACTAAGAATCCACCAAATTAGTTTACAAAACTGTCAAATCAGAAAAACAAAGTAACTTTGCTACTAACAAAAGACATACCCCTTTATTGGCCACAGAAACTGTGAAACTGAAAATGTAAGACTTCAGGAAAAAGAATTAAAAATTATTATTTCAACTGATTTTCTAGGAATTTATAGAAAGAGCAAAAGTCTTGAATACCCACTTTTAGGATTGCAAAACTAAGTAAAATTCTACAGAAGTATATATATAACTAGATCTTACTGGTGGTACATCCGCAGCACATCATAAAGGTAATCCTTCTCCGCTTCATTGTCAATTAGCAGATTAACCTGAAAATCCAAGGACATTACTGTAAATCTGACTAAACAGTCACAAACATTTCATGTACAAAACTTTCACAAAATCTTAAGTCACAGATCAAATATTTCAACAGGGAAAGTTTTGATTTTTTTTTAATTAACCCGTTTTTGCAGCAGGAGCAATGTGAAATTTACAACAAGACTTCTTTTTAATTATTATTATTATTACAATTAGACAAAATAGTAAATACAAAAGTCTCATATTCTCTACGCTAGATTTCTTCTTTGGAGCATAATAGTCTGAAAATAATAGCACATTAGTCTTACCTGATAATCGCTGTACTGTTGAATAAATGTTTTCAGAAACCTTTTTGGCCACTCATTAATATAACACATGTTGCCACAGAGAAAAATACCCCACTGAGATAATTATAATCTATGTCCTGTGGTTCCAAACCACTGATTTCAAGCAGTAGCTCATTTGTAACATTACGTAAACAGCCACACTCCTGTTCCTTTTTGCTCCAGCTCTTAACTGATAGAACTTGCCGGTTATTCTTTCCTCCCCCGGTAATAGTACGTTTACTTAAACCAGTGTCACATTACAATGCCTGCTCTTGGATACTTGCAGTAGAATACAGTAAAAAAAACAAACAAACAAACGAACCCAACCACTCAGAATTCTCATATGAGGAATTCAACTTATATTCAGTGACATTGGTAAGACCCCCACTGATCTTAATTACAGTGAGAGATCACATCACAGTAGTTTTACATTTGGACAACCTTAATGTTTAGGAAAACAATTTACAACTGACCTAAAGTCTAATATTACTGTGACGTGAAGTCTGAGGACCAATTTGCATACTTAAAGAAAGGTCTTTGCTTTCCAGGTTTGCAATGCTTTGCGTTATATTCTCAACTGAATACATGCTTCATGCTCCCTTTGTCTCTTTTCACTCTCTAAATCCAGCCAGCATCTACATATAGATAGTTTTCCATTACTTGTCTCTGGAATAAGACACTTGTAAAACATCTCAAGGCTAAAAACCACTGCACGCAGGACTCTTTCATTGAGTAACAGTGAAAGACTCTTTCACTGAGTAACAACAGCAAGTAAACCTATTTTTTTTACAGCAAATTTCAAAACACCAAAGAAGTCTGCCTTAACAGGGAACAACATGGTTAGAGTTGTAACTGACTGGTTCACCAGTACCACACACAGACTCAAGTCAAGGCGATATAAGACTCACCCTCTTCTGCTAACTAAGGTACTGTAGGAGCCTGCTTACATTGTCTCAAGAAGAGCACTGAATATTCGAGTGCATTACCACTACACAGCAAAGACCCAACCTACCATCATCTTTTCTCCTGGACAGGAAAGCAAGTAGTGACAACGTTACATTTTTCTCATGATAGGCTAGCTGGTAGATATGTCTCCCACCACTTCTCAGACACTAGAGAACCATGTCCAAACTCTACCACTTCTCGCAGAACATGCAGACTGCAACCATCCTGTTTGGTTCCTACAATTCTCACCCAACACGAAAAACTTCCCCCTCCCTTAACAAAACCAAGTGATTACTTCAATATTCATAGTACTACACCAGGGATAATCTTCCCAGACCATCTCTCTACTTAAGTCATTCTTCTCCTTCTGCCTTCTATTCCACCAAATGTCATTTCATTGTAGCCACCCATCCCTTGTCATTTACCTAAAATCATGAGCAGCTTGAGACAGAGTCTTACTATAGATATATAGTTACTTAGGCTTGTCAACAGCTTCTAACATGACTTTAATGTCATAAATCCTTAAAGGTCATGCCTCCACATATTAAGAAAAAATAAATTAGTGGTGATGTGCTGTGACTTGGACCAGTGAAGTATTTTAGTTTCAGTCTCAAGAAATCAACAGATCTGTGCACCAAGGCCATGGTTTCTGGTTGAACTGTACTATCTCTTTTGGCAATTAATTATATCTGACCTTAATGGATTCTAAGTGGTTTAGAGCTCACCCTATGTATCTCTGTGTTGAACAGATAACATATAAAGGTCATTTTCACACATAAAAAGGCTATTTGCACAGTGAGTGCAAAGGATCTAGTACTTGGTGTCACAATGGTATATGCTTATGCACTCTGTAAACTTGTCTATTAACATACTAACTATGACCAGGGTTTGATGAGGTTAACAAGTAGACTCCTAATCTCCCACTTGAACACAATGAATTTTAGAGACTTCTTTCTAACTTCTTCATGTTTTTTCTTATATTCTGTCAGGACATAAAATCAAAGTAGTGCTATCATTAGGCTTACACTGATACCATACTAGCAAAAAAGTAACACCTGAGATTAAAATAGAGACTGCAACTGATAAAAACCCTCTCAACTGTAAGAGGGGAACAAATTTAAGAAGGTAGTTATGACAAAATTATCAGTTACAGGTTTATTTCACTAGGTGCAGAAATGTCTTGCTACTGGCAACTGAAATACACAGAGCTGACTGCTGACAACTAATGAAGTCTACTAATTTCTTTTACTGTCTGCAAAAGTATTACAAACTTCAGGTTCAAACATGGTTTTATGAAAACCGATACAGATAGATTTTGTAAGCAAAAATGAATGTGCAGAAATGTATATAGCAGTTCACTGTTTCCTGAATGAGCTTCAATATATGCACCATTGAACTTGATATGCAAGACAAAGTGAACTGCCTAACATCTGCTGCTCTTTTAGAACGTGGCAGAATCTATCAACTGAAAAATAAATCAGTTCTCAGGAGTCCTCAAAAAGCAAAAATGCGTCCTGACTGCTTAGCATAAGGAATTAGAACTGTCCCCAGCATTTGCTGTCTGTTATATAAAATGTCAAGTCTCATGTTACTGCGTCTTACAGAATCATACCTTGAAGCAGTTATAGAAATGCTGTGAAAAACAGCTGAAGACAAGTTCCATTAAGAAGGAATACATTAACTGGTTACACACACAATACAGAGGTATTATATGCTCATTATCTCATATAAGGAAACACTGAGAGAGCTGGGACTGTTTGGCCCTTGGAAGAAAAGGCTCAGGAGGGATCCTATCACCTGAAGGAAGGGTGTAAAGAAGACAGAACCAGGCTCTTTCCAGTGCTGCCCAGTGCAAGAACAAGAGAACAAGTGTAGCTCCTTCTGACCCTCAGGAAGCACTGCGTGCCCCTCACTGTACTGTGATAGGGCACTGGCACAGGCTGCCCAGGGAGGCTGTGGGGTCTCCTCCCTGGAGATCTTCAGAAGCCTCCTGGACGTGGTCCTGGGCACCCTGCTCTGGGTGGCCTTGCTGAAGCACCGGGGCTGGATGACATGACCTCCAGGGGTCCCTTCCAACCTCAACCTTTCTGTGACTGATTATTTAAGGGAATCTTCATAGTAGCTGTGTAACTGTCAGACTACAGTGATGCACTGCTGTAGCAGCAGCCCAACCTGTCAACTTTTGCAGATCAGTATCAATTTCTATCTGAGCTTTGAAAACCATTAAGGGAAATTGAAGAACAGGCCATATAATATATTTGCATATATTATATATTTTGTGCTACTGCTTGGCTGATGGGGAGAATTGATTGAAATTACCAAGGGAAAGAAAAAAAAAATAAATCAAACAAAAGCAGGAAGTATCTGAGTGGCAAATAACTCGGATCCCGTGGCAGGTCATTTTTCTCGTTTTGACAAAGAAAAAGGCAGTAGCCAAGACATAAAAATCCCCACAGAGGCCACTGAAAGCTGGATAATGCAAACCAATTTAAAGAAAAGATCTGCTCAAGCATCCTATTACTCAGAGAAATGGTTTTCACTTAAACATGCATCCTACTTATTCACAGCAACAAATGCTGACGATAAGACTTTCTTGCGTTATCAGGGGTGGGACTAGGATAATTTATGAATTACAGCAGCAGCTAAAGGGAAGAAGTTTAAAGTTCAAAGTGGTAACCATCTGCCTGGAAACCAAAGTCTTTATTGGTATGTTGCACAACCCACTGGTGAGTTATACAGTAATAGGTAACAAGACAGAAATAACTCGCTAGATAGCTGCAGTCATCGTTATGCAGTATCCAAGTCCTTCATGTTTTTGGAATTCATTTTGGTTCTTTGAAGCCCCCTTACTTCATTCTAACAATTCTTTAGTTAATGGTTTATTACCAGATGGTATTTCTACAGAGCACATTATACAACTGTGTTTTCAGGAGCTACTTAAAGGAAACTCTACACGCTAGGAAAACGAGCAAACAAAACAAAGCCAGCACCCCCCGAAAAAAGTACTGAAAACTTTAGTTTCACTAGAGTGAAACTAAACTGCTATGAAAAACAAACAAACAAACAAACAAAAAACTACTTCTTAAACGTGTTAATCATTTTTCTCTTCCTCTCCTTAAACAGAGCCTTTTGAGCTTACTTCACTCACACAATTTTGAGCTCTGCTGAGCACGCATTTAACCGGGCATACACATGATAAAACGATGTGCCAGGCAGACGGAGTTGCTCCATGAATCAAATGCACTTGCACATGACTGCCCAGGCACAATTGCAGTCGGGACCGCTGAGGTCGGCCTGAAGGCTGCTGAACACGGGCTGCTAAGACAAGGAACTGCCAAGCTGAACTGCCTCGGCCTGGACTTCAGCACCTGTGCTTTCACCTTCCCTGCTGGGTACAACGCTTCCACCGTGACTTTATCGAAATCCCACAACGCTTATTCTAAGAAACCCTAAAAAACTCACGCATGACTGAATGTTATTGTTTATCCTTCTCTCCCTCCCCTCTCCAGGTTGGGGTCTAAGTTCTCCAAGCCCCTCCCGCAGCAGGCTGCGGCACAGGAGCACCAAGCTCGGAGCCGGCAGCTGCTGTCACCCTGCGCAGCGCCCCCGGCCCGTCCCCCCCTTACCTTGTGGCGGAACTCCCGGGCCACACGGCGCTCCATGCTGCGGGGAAGGACGAGGGTGAAGGTGCGGGAGCGGGTGCGGTGCGGCCGTGCCGCCGTCGAGGCCGCGCCCCGGGGTGGTGGGAGGCGCGCCCGCCGCCTCCAGCATCCCCGCCCTGCTGCGGTCAGCCCGGCACCGAGCTCCCGGCGGCACCGGGATGGGGGTGGTTGAGGCAAGAGGAAGGGGGGGAAAAAAAAGAAAAGGGGGGAAAAAAAAAAGAGGGGAAAGAAAAAGAAAAATGGGAAAGAAAAACGAAAAGAGAAAAGAAAAAGAAGAGGGGAAAGGGAAGGGAAAAAGAGAAAGAGAAAGAGAAAGGGAAAAGGGAAAGGAAAGAGAGTAAGAAAAAGAAAAAGAAAAAGGGAGTGAGAAAAAGAAAGAGCAAGAAAAAGAAAAAGGGAGTGAGAAAAAGAAAGAGCAAGAAAAAGAGAGAGAGAGTGAGAAAAAGAAAGAGCAAGAAAAAGAGAGAGAGAGTGAGAAAAAGAAAGAGCAAGAAAAAAGAAAGAGAGAGTAAGAAAAAGAAAAAGAGAAAAGGAAAACGAACACTACTCTCTCAAGTAGCTCTTTGGGGTGAATTCACTCCTGGTTCTTCTCGTACAGCACGAGCTCACATCCAAACATCCCTCTTATGTCTGTAGGTACACGCATGTCTCTGGCCCTGCTATTTAAGAAGAACATGAAGGTGTGAAATTTAAAGCGTGCTAACACCTGATGGGGGAAAAAAAGAATTTGCTTCAATGGATTTTTCTACAGCAAATAATCTCAATTTTTTCATTTTTTATTTTATTTTTAGGTAAGCTGAGTGAGACTGATTTGCCCTGGTTGGGTGTTCAAGGCTGATTTGTTTCTACTAGCCTTTCCCATGAAAACACCAGCGTTGCTTATACCTGTAGGCCCTGAAGTGCCTACTTTGAGTAAATGAATAAGAACCAAACTCAGAGTGCCCGAAAGAAGCCTCTTTCAGACTAATGTCATTTAGGTAATTTTCTCTTCAGCTGGTTCCCCTCCTACTTTCCATAATCTAGTACATGATAACACAGACTTGTACAACTCAGGCTGGAAGCAAGAGGAGGAGACCATGTTCCTTAGTCTCACAGCAGTATCAGCTTTACCTTCGTAACTGGAGAGACCCCGGTTTACATTAGCACAGGTAGCTTCCCTGTTCTTCCTTCCAATGGGGTGCAAACTTGTATGAATGCATACAAAGCCATGACAAAAAATGAATGATTCCAGACTGCCAAATGCAAACTGGAATCTGTTATATTATTTCCATGTGAAAACCTTCTTCAGCTACACCAGCTCCTTTAGAAATTGCTCCTGCCCCTTTGAGAAGATGGCTTTGCTGTAAAGAAACATGTCAATGGTATTCACTACCCATTACTCATAAAGGTGCCAGGAACAAGAAAGGGAGGAATGCTTTATAAGCCTGTGTTCTTACACACTCACCAGCTGTTTTCAGAGAACAAAATCAGAAGTACAACTAGTACATAAATCACTTGTCTGCTACCTAAGGCAAGTTGCAGTACTGCACAGTATTGAAAAGCTATTCTATCCAAGCTTCATACACACCACTGTATTATTGCTTCCCTGAAGAAGTAAAACAAAATTGTTTTATATTTGAGAACAGAAGGAAAGAGATACAAAGTGTTTTACATCTTTTAAATTTCATGTACGTTTCCTTCAAATTTACATCCAAACTTTAAGTCGCTGCTAGACAATCACTTCTAGAAGACTTCCACAGAAATAGATCTTTTATCAGCTGGAAGTTATGTACATTTGAAAGAAAGTGACTTTTTAAACATATAGCTATATCTTGCAGGATTAAAATACATAAATACAAAGCTAACAAACCCACAAAGCTATCCCGTGCTTCAAAACAGCAAGCTTAATAATCAGAAAATGTATGAGATGGTTCTGAAGTTTCCATTGTTTCAAACATGTCATATTAAAAGATGGTACAATTACACTGCTTATTAGTTTTGGTCAAGAAATCCCTCATGTTGAGAAATTAAATTACATCTAAATTAGCTTTAAACTAGTTCATTTTCTTAGTTGCTACTTGTGTCACTAAAGGAATATGAATACAGCAGGCAGCCCATTTACAAGGCGAAGAAATAGATTAAAATGTTTGTTGTGTAAACTGACTCCTGTTGCTTTTGATCTACTTTCTTTACTTCCATTAGTGTAATCTGGAACAGAGAGAGTGCACCAAAGCCAAGCATGGTGCATTCGGTGTAGATAGGCTCTGCTCTGAGGCGAGGGTAGAGAAAAAATCTGCAAAATCTCTTTGAGGTTATTTGCAAAATGCTGCGCTGGAGTTAAATAATATCTTTTCTGTCTCCCTTTTCATCTCTCATATATGCACTCCCTCCAGCCTTTGCAGGAGACTTCTCAGTGCCCAACACCGCTAGTTTTCCATCATTTCATTAGAAATGAAACACTTGTTGCAGCAAGAAATCCAATCCACAGGGACAAATTACAAAGGCAGAAAAGAGATCTTTTTAATGACTTGCTGTTAACAGACTTCCCAAAGCAGTCAGAAAAGGCTCCTTTTCATCTGAGACACTTTCTCACCTGGTATGGGCAGCTTCTAAAGCTTCTGTTATAGGATATGCAAACCTGAAGAATGACGGGGAGAGACAGCAGCAGATGGGAAAGGGAAAAGAACAAAAAAGGCAACAGAGAGGGAAAGAGGGAAGAAAAATAGCTGAAGGAAGGTTAGCAATGACAGAAAATTAAGTCACCAGAAAAAGGAGAAAGAATAAACCTGGAAAAGAGTCTACAGAGAGCTCCACATTCAAGACTGAATTTGTAGTAGCAAAGAGTTATCAGAAGCCAAAGAAATTATCACGATGCCTTAGTGGCATGCTCCCTCCCGTGTCTCACTCATGTGGTTACTCAACTTCTAGCACTTCCCTCAGTGAAACGGGGCCAATGCTCAGTGTGTTAGGCACTAACACGGTTTGCTGGCTTCCCTGCCCATGCGGACAGCTGTGTGGAAGCCGAGGGCTTTAAGCCACGAGACATTCCCTCTAGCAGCAGCGTCGAGTCCCCTTTTTGTCCGCGTTAGCGGTGGTGCAGAGACCCCCGGCTCACAGCTCCTGCCAAGGCACTGAGCGCCTCTTAAACCCAGAAAGCCAAGAAAGAGAAAAAAGAGAAAGAGAAAAGAGACGTGGGGGGCCGGAGCCGCTCAGCCAGGCCCCGGTACGGGGCGAGGGGCGGCGACCGGGCCGGGTGCCCGGGGAAGGGCCGGGGCCGGAGGGCGGGCCGGGGGCGGCTGATAAACCCCCGGCCGCCCCGCCCGGTGGGGCTCAGCCCTGGGTATCGGTGCTGAGGGCTGCTGCGGCTCTGGAGAGGTGGTTGCTGGTGTCCGTATGGAGGCTCAGCTCCTCGTCGGGGCGCTGCTGTGCGCCTGGCTGCCGTCGGGTGAGCGTCGAGCCGGGGGCAGGAGGGAGGACGGGGCGACCCCGGGCAGGGCTGGCGTCTAACCCGGTGCCTTTGCCTTCCAGCTCTGTCCCCGTGGGGAGCCAGGGCGCAGCTCCCTCCCGACGGGCACCTGCCGCTCCTCAGGTAAGAGCCAGCCTGGTGGAGCGGGGCTCTCTCCTCGCCTCCGCTGCTGTGTGCAGCCTGGGGTGGGGTGGGCAGCCCGAGCTGAGCAAACTGTGTCCTCTTCTCCTGCCCTCAGCACAGGCAGCGCCGCAGGACCTCGGGGAGGCGATGGCTTCATCGCGGCCACGCAGGTAGGGAGTGCAGGATGGGTGTTGTGAGGGGGTGGCAGGTGGTGGGGAGCGGGCTGTGGTGCCCCTCAGGGGAGCTGAGGCTGCCAGGGTGTCTGGCCTTTCTCTGTGAAGTCACCTGGGAATACAGCATCCTTCTCCTGTGGTTGGTGACCTAGAACCAAAGGGGGACTGTGGCCCAAGAGGTGATGTGATGATGGTGCCTTGCGTTTCCCACCTAGCGCTGGTGTGAAGTGAGGCTCCTGTGAGGAGTGGTTACTAGTTCCAGTCTGAGAGATGTTTTCGTCTGAAGTTCCTCATATCTTACCTGAACAGATGCATACATCACCATGATGCTTCCAGTGTTTCTGGTGACTGTTTCACCATTTGTGTTTCTTCAGGACTTGTTCAAGCAGCATTGAACATCTTATATCTCTGCTGTAAGGAATGTCAGTCATTAACAGAACAAAGCTTAAGCTTTCAAGTGCTAAGTGGAGAGGGAAGATGGTAGCTAGAGCTTCAGTCCATCCAGAAATAGCTGTGTGTCACAGCAAGTATTCTTGCTCTGAGGAAAGCTGAGGTCTGATTTGGCTCATCCAGCAGCAGTTACTTTGTGTGAGCCTTCTCAGTTCTCTGTAAAAGTAAATGAGCTGATGGTATCGGGTCACTACAGCCGGGTACTGGTTTTTGGATGTGGTTTATCTTGGCAACCCAGCTGTATCATTCATGGCATGTTGCTGAAATGTAATTAGGGTGTGTGGTTCCCACTCCCTTGTTTGAGGGTGGGAAAAGGAAAGTTGGCTTTGTAGCCCTTGTTCGTGGCTCCACAGAGGAATCTCTTTTGTTTCTGCTTTCTCCCCTCTGTTTTAGGGAAAAACCTCAATGGAGAGAGAAACATGCCTCATAGTTGCAAATGGGTAACAGAATCAACCACTGATAAGACCGAGTGCTTGCAGATTGAGAACCCCCCAAGAATTCAACATATACTAGTACACTGTTTTCATTCTGTGCTGGGCTGCTGAGGATAAATCTTTCAATGAATCTTCTGTAAGAAATATGTTTAGGAGAGAGGAAAAATAAGTGATGGTGAAGAGTAGTTTTCTAGCCATTTGAACTGTCTGAAATAAAGAGTAAGACATTTTCACCTATTTTTCATGTTTTTGCGTTCCGTAAGCTTTCTTGAGAGGAAGAGGCACAGCAGCATTAAGTGCTGGTTACAGCCTCTGTAGAGTTCATGTTCATGAAGATATATGTGATGATATAGTTTCTAAGATCAGTTCTCAGTCAAACACGTAAATGAATACTTAAAACATGGAAAATGCTTAATGTGTTACAAGTGCTTTGCAGAGTCATGCACAGGACTGAGAAACTGGTATGATGAAACTTCAGGATGTGAAAATTGCAAATAATCTAACATCCTCAGATGAAGTTACATAGGCACAGCTGGTGTTTATGATTTTGTTGGAAATATTTCCTTGGTTACTTGTATCACTCTTTACATCAGTTAATGCTCTATACTAATAGGTAAAGAAAACTTAAAGTACAGATATTAACATGTTTATCACTATAATCATGTGGTAGTTTATAGAGTACATATATAGAGTACATCACTGAAATATAACCACTGTGTGGATGTAGCTGTTGCTCTTTAAAATTCCCAGGTGAAATAGACAAAGAAATGAAATGACATGTCAGTAACATTTGTTACTGCAGTAAATAAGTTACACAAATGTAATTAAATACATCTCTAATAAGTTAAGTCTTATCTCTATCTTCCAGGAATAGAAATGGTCACGTTGACTTGAGAAACCTGTTGCTTACCCTAGATGTAGGCAATTCTAGAACAGAGATAGGAGGTTGTTGTGAAGATAAGCAATACATTTTTAATTAAGGTATGCTAATTCGAAGGCATACTTCTACCTGTAATGAGCATGGCAGTATAATAATGACAAGAATATTAGAGGATTATGTGTAAACTGTCTAAATAGATCTGGTCATCCATTTTATTGAATGGATTATAGGCTGAATTGTCTTCTATAATTTAATGTATTACTTTTTTTTTTTTCTGTAAAGGAGATGTAGATATTTAAGTTATGAAAAACTCTTTAAAGAAATTTGGAAGCAATATCCATGTTGTTATTACTTTCCATTCTGCATGATGTCTAGTAAATTTTGCAGGAGTGATTATGTGCATAATAAACACACATTATTTCCTTAGAACACATTTTCTACAAGAGCTGATATGGAAATATGTTTAGAGTAATATGCCAATTCTTGGATATTGTTTCCTACTCCCCCTCCCCCCCCCCCCAAAAAAAAAGTTGTTGAAAATAGTAAAAACAATGTCTACATAGTTGTGTTTTGTCCTTCTTCTTGCCATTTTTGTTTCCTTTACGATGGGTTGTTTTTGTTTACAAGTTTCCTTGACCATGGATGTTCAAAGGACCTTCCAAAATCATATCAACATCACCTCTGTGTATAAATATTTAGTTTTTGAAGTAGTGCTGCTTCTCTGTAAGTGGAGTTAGCTGAGGTCATAAACTTGAAGTACAGTGCTAAAACTTTTCCCCTATAAGAAGATACTGTTACCTTCCCATGCCATACCATTAGCAGTGAGCTTTCCTTGGGTAAAGCTGTCTAACAAAAATGTCGTTCCTCCAATTTACCTGTCAGATGCATAGTGACCATGACTGACTGTTAAGCTGTTGACAGCTGTCCTGTGGGTTCTCTCTCATCCCTCTTGGCCCAAGTTATTGGTGCAAGTTTCTGCCATGGGACTTGGTTGAGATTAAGTCTGTTCCTGGTTCAGAAGTGATACAAGTGCTATTGTAAATAATTTGAGTTTTGAAAGAGTGATGGGGCTGTGATTGACACCACTGATAGGTGGGAGATGAAAGGATGAAGTAGAAGTTGGATTAATAGATGAATATGGCAAGAGTGGAGGTATTGGAAAGGTTGGTGGGAACAGAATCCAAGTATTGTCACGTGACAACTTATGGAAGTGATTAGAAAGTGAAGTGGGCTATAATCATTAGGATTCTGAAGGGGTGATTTATTGGAGAAAGAAAACTTATTCACCACAATATTGATAATTCATACGAGAAAATTTGAGATGTCCTGCTGCTGAAGTTTGAAGGCATTGGAGAAAGAAAACAATTTTTTTTGTCATATTTTTTGGAGTGTTAGAACAACTTGGGAAGATTAATATGACATGAAACATTTTTGAAAACTTATTTGGGTGTTAAAAAAAAAACGTAGAATGAGAATGTTTAGTGATTTGTGCATGCCTATATTGTAAATGATTTTAATTAACAGTAACAGAGTGGAAGAATTTTCAAAATGGCAGAAAGTTTACATTGAGAATAATGGTAGGTATATGTGCTGGTATAGAGCATTTATCTGTTGGGGGTGGAAAGGAATATGGAGGGGGTACAGAAGAAAGTGTATAGGCAATTTGGGGTATTTTGGTTTAGCTGGCTTAGAATCTGCATGCTGTCTTCAGGCATAATGTGCTTTGATACTATTTGACTGGAGTCATTACCGAGTGACTGTACTTTTAAGTATACCATATGTTTTTTTTGATGAATTTTTGTTAAGTTGATATCAAATAGTGAGCTTACTGAAAATGGTAAATTGATTGGTAGACTACGAAGAGACTTTTAAACTCTTGGTTATAGCTGCTTAAATAACTCTGTTCTTTCTGAAAGGAGCCTGGAATGGCAGTTCATAATGCTTCATCTACTACATTATCCTTGTCTCAGAAGAGAAGATTTCACAGTATGAAATGTGGACCGTCTGGTAAGTTAAAGTTTCTACATGAAACAAATTCAATGCATCTTCTGCATGATTTAGTTACTCCTATGAAGAAAAACTAACAAATCTAATACAGGCCTCTGCATAACTGGGCTCCACCTTGATTGGTTTCAAAAGACTACAGAAGTATGGCCATTTATCACGAGGCTTGACCAGCTTTAAGTTAATATGTGATTCTGGTTTGATCATTTAAAAGGCTGTCTGTAGTTGCTGTGTTTTCTGACAAAGCTTCTAGCAGGGCAATCTGCTCTTGTACTGATATACCTAAAAGAGTGGTTTGCTGCCTAGGTGCTGTAAAATCACTTGTGTCTGTTGCCTGCTCTGATGTTTTTTGTTATATTTTAGCTGATGTAATCTATGGGTGTTTTTTGTGTGTGCAGTCCATAGGTTAGCAGGATGAGTTCCTCTAAGCCATCAGGTGGTGGGCACTTTAATTTGCATCTTTGCTTGTTTGGTTCATTTTATTTTCAGCAGTAAAGTGGACAGGCTTAAATATCTCTGCTCAGGGGTAAATATCTGCTGTGTTAGCTCTTCAGTAGACTTTTTTTCATGCTTGTCCTGCACAAAGGAGAAAGATGATTCACAGCAATTCAGAGTAGCTTAGTAGTTTTCTTTAGTTGAGTAACCTCAGGTTTCTCTTCAGCAATCCTGGTAGGTTGTACTGGATGTAGAATCTACCTAGTAGTGTATCATCTGGATTTGCATCTGCAGGTTTTATAGTGCAAAATGCTCTGAAGACTGGATGGACTGGATTCTTACCAGTTGTGATTAGGGTTGTCATCTCTAAAAGCTTCAATATCTGTCCTTATTAAATACTGTTCTCAGAAGTTTTTGTGAAGCATGTATTAGAATGTAGGAGACTAATAGAATGGCTTAAAGAAGGATAATCTCATTTGAATAAGGATGGAACTGTGGAACCTCTATAGTCAATGAGCAAATAGTGCATGTACATGCATCTTCTATGATAAAATTGCTCTAAAAATGCAGCCTTCTACACTAGTAAAACTCCATCTGCCTTTGATTTGCACCACCTTGTTGACCACAAAGTAGCTTTTTCCTTTTCTCTGTTAAGTTCTTGTTTACTTGTTTGTTTTTGTTTTCAAAGCAAATAAAGCAGCTTCCAAAGAGATGTGCAAATAATGTTGAGATCTGTTACTATAATTGAATAAGTGTAGAATTACTTGGTTTGTTGTATTTCTTGCTGTGTGAAAAATTCTTTTAATGGCACAAGTGGATTTGATGTTCTGCTTCAGACAAGCCAGCTGGAGAAAAGATTTTTCAAGATACACTATGCTACTTTAACAGAACTCTTGCAGGAGGTCCATGTGTGAGCTTAAATCACTTCTTAAGTAGGCCTAATAGTTAAGCAAGTAAAGAACAAATCTAAAAAATGATAATGAAAAGAGTAGCAAGTATTTCATGCTAAATCATCATGTCTGAGCTTTTAAAGGAAGATGTTGTTATGACCAAAAAAAAAAAAGTTTTGTTGCCCTCTGTAAATGCAATAGAATGAACTTTGTCTTCTCTCCAACATATTTCTATGGGTCCAAATATTTCATAAAGACTTTGTTTCTGATGTCCTTGCTTTGGCAATAAAATGTTAAGCATGCTTTAAAAACTGATGATTGTCCATAATTGCAGGCAAAGAAAATCAGGATTATTACGCTTGATAATCTTCTGAGTGTAGGTATTTCACTGTTAACTTTTAAAATCCAAGTAAATTCTCTGTTGCATGTTTGTGAAAAGTATGTATGAAAAACTGAACCCAAGACCAATCCATTCTGCTTTCTTGAAATAATTTTGATAAAGTGTTCTAAATGCTTAGAACAGTAGTTTAATCTTGGTTCTCCCAGTTTGAAGAGAGTTGCAAGCTGCTATGGCTTTGTCCATGGACTGATATTTGCACCATTTTGGAGATAATATGAAATAGCCAAGCTTTTTTATTTTTTTTTCCATTTTTAAACCAGCAAGGTAAGTTACCATCTTTCTCTAGTTTTGTGATGTCTCTGAAAATCAGTCTGCAGCATACTTGGAAAACTCATTGACTCCAACAGGACTAAATAAGAGTCTGGCACTCTTTGTTACATTACCTTTGTTCTTGCTTCCTTCAGCTGTCTGTGTAGATAAAGCTATGTTTCGTATGAAATTATTGTATGATGGGTACATGATTGATTATACACTGTCTCTTTACTGTTGTGTTCTATTAGCCAAATATGGGCAATTTAGGAAGTAGTCTAATGTTTTTTTTGTCAATGGAACAAAAAAAAAATTGTATAGTATGAGTTAATATCAAGAGATAAATTGTTAGTTTCTTGTACCCAAAAAATATGGGATTAGTGTTCTCAAATGTTAATCACAGTAATTGACAGTGCTTAACATGCAGCTTGCATAGCTGCTAAAGCTGGAACTACCTTCCATATGAATCTGTTTTTCATTCTAAATGAAACAAACCAAACCACAACAAACAAGCACCACAAAAACAAGAAAACCCTATGAAGGCATTGGGAAGAACAACACAAATTATTTCTGGAGTAACTTTGAAACTACTGCTGAAAATTCCCAATGAGTTAAATGCTGCAAATGTTCTTGTGTTGAAATGCTGCAGGAGGCATGAGTCTCTAACGTTGAAGGTCACCATTTCTGTAGAAGATGCTTGTTCCTTATGTGTGCTCCAAAACCGATGTCAAGAGTTGTAATGTAACAGAAAATCTGCAGCTAACTGGAAGGCTCTGAGTAAAAGATGAAAATTACATCCTACTCAATCACCTCAGAATCTTGAAGAAAACTGTACTTCCTAGTGTAATGAGATCTTTGTCCTCATTCCAAGGCTGCATTGCATCCTACTGAAGCCCATATGCCTCAGGAAACTTGTGCCATTACTGGTAGATGCTTTCAAAGACTGTTTTGTTGAAGGATAAAAGATACTGCATGAAAGAGTTCCCCATAGCCATAAGCACCTGAAAGTATTCTAGAGAAAGTGTGCAGTGGAAATTATGCAGTTACGAAATACGAAGTTTCAAGAATATTGACTGCTAAAGTACTTGATTCTAAGCATGCCTTCTATTTTTTGTGATATGAGATTAGGTCTTAGTTGATGCTTCTTTTGATCTCAGCCTGCTCTGCTGTTGGTTTTCTTTGTGTTTTTTTTTTTTTTTTTTTTTTTGTCCATTCTAGTTCTCTACAACTGCATAAGAATTTTTAAAAATCATATTTCTAAGGATCCCCAAAACTGTACAGTCTTTGTCTAGACAATTTCTGCAAGTGACTCTGAAGAGGTATTAAGCCATCTTTGGACCAACTACTTGTTAACAGGCAGACTTAGAAGAACGTGAAGGAACAGCCTGGACCTTTTTACCATACCTAGCTTAAGTAAAACTTGTTCATTTTGAGATCTCCTCCAAATAAATGTTCCATACTTTGATTGAAGTGAAGCTGATTTGCATTAAACAGTTTTCATGCCATGTCTTAAAAATAACAGTAACAAGCACTTGCTCATGTTGGAATTCTGCTTTCTAATGTGTTTTTTTTTTTTTTTTTTTTTTTTTTTTTTTGGGGGGGGCAGACAAATGAAAGTCCACAGATTCAAGAATATAGTGATGATAATGGTGTATTGTGGTGAGGTCAAAATTTGAATGGTAGAATGCAGTTGCTCTGTCATAGTTAAAAATAAAGCATGTTAAAATTGATTTTCTTGCTAATGTGCATGTCAGACATCTTCTTGAATGTTTTGGCTTGCTTTTACATTTGTACAAGCTTTAAGTTGCATGTCTCCTTGAGTTAGTATCTTATCTTTTGTATGAGATACAGATACCTTTCTTTGCAGATATCTTTGTGCTCTGAGAAGAGAGCTATTCTTTATTGGATGAATCCCACTTCATGCTAAAGGGCTTTACATAGTATAAATTATGTTCAGCTGTCCTTTTCCTCTCCATAACTGTGTTAGTAAATCAGAAGAACTAACCTTGAGTGGGAAAATCTAGACTTATAATTGGTTGGCAACCAAAGTATACTCATCAGAGCAACAGTACCGTAAGAAGCTATAATAAATTAACTGGGCATAATATCATATATATACAGCCACAGAAGAAATAGTCTCTATAATAATAATGCAAAGTAAATGCTTATTTTGACAAAGATGCAAGTTGCCTTTGATCAGTTACCATATAAAATCAGCACAACTTGTGATCAGAGCCTAGGTGAAGAACCCTTCAGAAGCCAGCCAGAGTTGAGTGGGATTATGCAATATTTCAAAATAGATTTTAGAATTTACTGTTGTCAGGTCTGTGATGCCATTCAAGCATCTCCTTTTAGAGAGCATGAGCAGTCACCTCTGAAGCTTGGGCACTGATCTCTAGGAAACACAGTGCAAACGGGCTGAATTACAGTCTTACTTCTCTTTGAGACTAATTGCTTGACATTGAAACAATAAGAAGTGGGATGAACTAAAAGAAGAGACCCAGGTACTCAAGGTACTAAAGTGACCTTATTTCACATACTGAATGGGGATGCAGCCTGTTCAGTAGTTATGAGACCGTTAGAGTATTTAAGGAATGAGAAGAGCAGATAAGAGCTCAGACCTTTAAAAGATGATTCTTCATCTTCACCCTGATCAATAAAGGACTTTACGACACCATCCTTATGCTGATGATGGCCATTCTATCAGGGTGACCTGGAGGTTGTAGTGGCCTCATTGGTTAGAAATTGCCCTGTTGCTTGGAATAGAATCCTATTATTGGGGCTTACCACTTTATGCTAGACCAGTCTCACTGATTTTCAGATTCCAACCCAATGAATCCAACTGGCATAATATCAAAGGAGAAAAGAGGAGCTAAAGACTTGATAGCTGTCATTTTCCAGTAAACCAAGGATACAAAAATCTTCTGTAACCTCCCCTATTTTTAACATTGGCCTAAGCTTGATGTTTACTACCTTTCTGCAAGTGGTACAATGCTTTTCCTCTCCTTATAAGAGAGATGTCTACTTGTGATAGAAAGATCATATGGGTGATCTTATTTAGGGAGCTTATTTTCCTTTAATGACAAAGACCTAAGTGAGCCCTTGGTTATAGGATGTTTATTGCTGATAGAAATACTTCCTCAGGTATGTTAATTGAGCAGAAATGGATGCACCCAGTTCCTGATTGAAGGAGGCCACGCTGTTTGTAGCAGCAAGATCAGTGGATATGATTGGAATCAACAGTTTCTGTTATTACCTGCTAAAGAATTACTCATCTTTGTAGACAGAACCCTTCCATGATGTGGAAAGAAAGATACTCTGCAGTGATGTAAAAAGGGGTATAAGTAGATACAACAGCTATATTTATCATGTTTTTAGAATTGTACATGCACAGATAGAAGATGACTTCATAAGGAAAAAAAAATGCTCCTACTGAGTTATTTGATTTCTAATTTGGATTTGAATAACTCTCTTTTTCTCTTTGAAAGAGAGCATGAGCCATCCTTCTTGGTTACAGCAAACATCTCCACATCAGCTGACTGTATGCACAATTGAAATAAGTGTAGCTTGAAGCAGGTTACCTGAGCCGTGCTTAAAGGGGAATCATTCAACCTGAAACATCAAAAGGGGCCTAACTTCGTCTACAGCTAAGAGGAACATGACTTGCAGTCTAATGGCAGATCATTGTAGCTGAACAGGCACTAGGGCATAATCTTAGAGAAGCAAAGAACAGAGACCTGAGCTCTGATTACACAGGTCTCACAACACTCTAGATGAAAGAGATCAATGTCTGCCTTTCTTGACAAGAGGAGTAAGGCTCTTGCATTAGTGACAAGATTGGTCACTGTGAGTATGTAAATGAGATGGCTCAGTCAGAATAAGCAGGGACTTTTATACACGGTGCTTGCATTATTTTTTTTTAAACTGAGCTCGCACTGGCCAGGTGGGGAGGAGGTTGCAGCAGGATTGTTGAAAACAAAGGAATCAACATTAATCATTTGGATATCTAAAAAGTCTTCATATGAAAGTTATTGGATTTATGTTTTTGCAAATAAAAATGGTTGTAGGAAATACCAGAAATAAAATCCTGTACTGGCAAATTGTGGCAGACTTAGTAAGAAAGAATTCTGTAAGGTTGAAACTGAAGATGATAATATGTAGAAGCATTTAGCCTGAAGTAGATGAGCATGAAAGATATATTTTTTTCTTTTTACTTAATGAAGTAAGTTTCTTGCAGTCTTCCTTGTTTTAGCATTACAACCATCTGTGAGTACACAGTCTTTCTTCTAAGTTTCCAGGGTCTCACAAAGCAGAAGAAACTTTAAACATGACCTTTTTCCCCAATAAATTTCTGCACTTGTAATACTTCTGTAAAATAGCTGATAATGAAATTTGAGGTAGCCTTGCAAAATGTTTTAGTAGCTTTGAGTTCATAAATACTGACAAGTTAAGGTGTGAATTAGATGTTGGGTGTGCAATTACATGGTGTGTACATCTCAGTGATTTGTGTGTGGTAGATCCATACACAAATCATGGGAGTTTTTAAAGATGCATTTGAAAGTCTTGTGCAAGTTAAATTAGGGGCTTAAAATGAAAAGCAAGATCGTTCATAACATTTTTTTTCCTGTTTTCATTAAAAATAAATTACAGTTCTGATTGTTGTTAGAGGTTTGGTTGCTCTCACAGGGTACTACTCATATGCATCTTGCTTTCAGATTTATTTACACCTACTCACTGGCTACTGTAATGGTGTCTCTACTCAAGTTCTCTAATGCTGGCAAGACAAACTAAATATTTGCTATAAAATATGTTGATAGGAAAATGATATTTTTAATCCATCAAGAAAATGAGATTTCTACAAAAGGACAGAAGAAGTAGGGAGGAAAAGCCACTTTGATTTATATTGTTCTTGCTGAGGTGGGGAATTCAGCATCCATTCAATAGCAGTAGGATGTCAGTGTTCAGCTCTTGCCTTGATTGAAAGTATTTGTTACCTTACAATCAGTTTATGGAAAAACATGTCAACCGTTCTATATAGCAGCTTAGAATCTACTTTTGATGTTTGTATATTTAGTGAAAGACAAAACTGAGAATAAAACTTAAAGGTGTGGTGACCCATGCAATCATAAAACAGTGGTCTTTATTTTAGCAGGCTTTTCTCCTAATTCTGTTTAAATTTTGTAGTGTTTGTCAAAAGTGGAGCTTGGATGAGTTTGCCTGCATCAACAAAGCTTTAAACTCTATTTAGTATAGCTTTCTCAAAACCCTGAAGGTAATGTTAGGCCTTCTTTCTAAACCTTTGTTGATTAAACATTCCTTAAGTCAGTGTTTTACTGAAGTGGAAGGTGCTTTTCTGTAAATTCTGTTTTTCAGGACATCATTTACACAATTCACATCTGAGATTATTTTTAAGAATACTGTATTTCTAAAGCCAAATAAAATAAAAAGGATGAAACTTCAGGTTTTTTTCCTGAAATATTTTTTAACTTGTGTGCTTAGTTCTTGTCCTTAAATATTAGCATATTTATTTTACAAATTAAGAAGGACTATAGTATTCATCATTTCAGTTCAATTCAATTCAATCATTTCATCACCACATCTGAACTTGGTAGCAAGAAGCTTGTTTCTGCTTGTGTGCACCTTTCCTTGCACTGTGAAAGCTTGACTTGGCTGACTTGTGGCGATCTTCCTGGGTAAAGAAAAAAAATGTATACCTTGCCCCCTTGTACCACCTTCCCTGCAATAAAACAGATATCTGTCTCTCTCTCCACTCACACCTGCCGTTGCAACTCAAAGTTTACTCTCTGTACAGCAGTTTCTCTGTAATATAAGTTTTTTCTTCTATTTTCTTAAAAGTTTGTGTCTAATAAAATTAGAAACAAGTACAGGCATGTGCATTTATGGAGAGTGTTTGTGGTTAGTGTACATAAAAGCTGCAACCTGGAGGGAGGGCAGACAGTTGAAAGATGAGATGTGGACATCTGTGTTTCTAGGGTAGCATGCTCTTATTCCAGTAGAGTTTACCCATGCAATGTTTGCAGCATTCTTTTATGTAGGGCTATAAGCACCATGCTGTTTTGTTTTGTAATATCTATTGACTTTATTTATTAACTAAATAAATGGACTAAAAGTATGTCAAACTAACTAAAAGGTATCATAGCAAGGCTAGCACAGCAGTTAAATTCTAAGCTAACAGCTGGCATTCTGGGAGTTAAAATCAGTAGCTGAACTGTGTCTTAAGAATGAAGATTATCATTTATTTTTAATGTGCCTTGGCTTTCCACTCAGGTTCATTTACATGTTTTAATGGAGGTGAGTGTGTCTACAAAGAACTCTGCAACTGCAGTCGATTTAATGCAAGTGGACCAAGATGTCAGACAGGTGTGTAGAAAGAAAAGAGCGGGCCTCTGGGATTGCATGCAGGTTACAACAGTTGCAAGAATGACTACCCTTTTCCTAAATGTTACTTCTTCCTCCACTACTTTTCCTACCTTCTCTTCTCTGTGATGATACATCATGGTATAGCTACATCGCAACTACGGATTAAATCTAAAAACCAGCAGTACTTGTCAAGTGACTCTCCTTTTGTTAGTTTATAACACAGGTGCTGAAAGAGATCATATATGCAGAACGTGGGGTCAATATCATTTTGAAACTTTTGATGGACTGTATTACTATTTTTCTGGGAAATCTACATATGCACTTGTGAGACATACTGAATTAGATGAACAGAGTTTTTCTATACAGGTAAGGGAGTACACTTCTACATCCCCTTTTACTGTTATTGAACATACAAATAATGCAATAATTTTAGGAGATTAAGAATAATTTGAGATGATAGTCTGGCAGTCTGGAATGTAACCTGTATCCAATTCTAAAGTAATATATGCTACTAATTAATTTTTCACAAAATATAAATAGCTGGTAGAAAACTGTCGTGTACTTTCTAAACCTGCTGCTGCTGTGAAAAGACCGCTCCAAAAGGATGGAAAATTTTACTCACGTTTTTGGGAAGAATAGAGTTATTTGTCCACATGCTGAGGGTGGGATTGCGAGTATTAGTTGTGTAGCAGGTGGCTTATGAATAATTTAATTAAATATTAACTTTGACACTAATAATTTTATTTGACAGGTGAATAATGATCCTGAATGTCATTCTTCTCCTTATTCTTGCAAGCGGTCCATTAGTTTATTCTTTTCTGGAGATGAGCAAATAAAGATGAGCAGTGAAGTGACCTATAAAGGATTTGGGTAATCATACTTGCGTTTCCGAGGCTGTAATGATAGAATTAATATATACAGTTTTGATAACAGAGATGTAAACAAGGTGACTTATTTGTTGGTAGCTTAAAAACTTTCCAGACTACAGCTGTAATAAGCACTCCTCATCTACAGAGTAGATGGAAGTCAATATCTAAGTAAGCAGCATGCATTATCAAGAAATACAACTATTGACATTCACCTTTTGATTTTTTTTGGCTCTTACTTGCAACTTCATCGCTTTTAGTTCAGTTACTCAGTATTTACATTAGTGGTTTTAAGATGTATGAAGAAATCATTAAATTGCCAAGTAACATTTTTAACAGTGTTATTGCTTCATTATAAGTTGTTTGTTTGTCTGTTTGCTTTTTGATTCTGTCCTGTTTCACAGACTACGGTTACCTTACATTATTGGAAATTTACACATCCAGAAACTAGCTGGGTATTTTCTAGTCAGGCATCAATATGCCTTTACTCTGGCTTGGGACGGTACATCTGCAGTGTATATCAAAATGGCACCAGAGTACCTGGGCAAAACGCATGGACTGTGTGGAAACAATAATGCTGTCCTGCATGATGATCTTGAAACTAGTTATGGTGAGTATTTAAACTAATCTCTGTTGTGTAATACCATGTGTTTTGTTTGTTTGTTTTTCCTCAGGTGTACTATATGTTATTTTACTTGGGTTTTACTTGCAATGCTAATTGAATTTAATACTTGGAATTTTTGAAGTGAAAAATATGATATGGAAATACTTCTGTTAGATGATAATGTTGATGAAGAGGGCTGGTATCAATATGGATGGGGCTCTTGAGGGGGTCATCTTTAAAGCATGCTAATAGCTGGGTACTCTGTTACTTACAGTGGTATTTGTACTTCAAATTGCTGGGACCTAAAAGATAAAATTCTACTTTTAAATGTTCATTGCCCTCTAAGCAATTTTATGTAGTAGCCTATGGAAGCCTATGATGTTACTAGTGGAAAAAAAATGAATAATTTTAATTAGTAAATCAGTGAAGACTGCCAAATCCCTTTTTGATCTGGCATTTCATTTATGTTAATGCTTTCAGAAGTGACCAGTGATTCTTGGAGTCCCAGTGCCTTGGATGCCAACCTCAGATACTTACAAGAGTCTTGGCTTTCAAAAAATTCTGAGTGATGACCTCTATAAAATTAAAAAGAACCAGAGGATGAAATCAGGCCCATTAAAATGTGTCTCAAATGAGGCAATAAAAACTTCTGGAAATGATTTCTTTGGAATGCTTAACTCTTTGTTCTTGCTCTTTAAAATTAGAGTGTTTCTATAGAGTACTATTTTAAAGCTTAAAGTACATATAAAGTAATATATGGTAGGTTTCCTTTAAGCGTGCCGCTCAATTTTATAAAGCATCAGCCCTGCACTAGGATCAGCCTTAGCTCTACTGAATAGCTTACTCACTGTAACAAATGCTGAAATTAATACCAAGATCAATAGCTTGTTATGCTCATTGCCATCAGACTTTTCCCAACCCTCTCACCCTTCTGAGGGTATCTCAGTTGCATAAAGCTGTAACCGGAGCACAAGTAGATGCACTGCATACTGCCTTTATCCAGCTGTCTTGGGGAGCAGTAGTAACACAGAAAAGGCATGATAGCATTCATGGGTAATCTGAATACTAATCAATGTCACCACATCTCTATGATGGATAATAATTTTTTTTAACTTGTTTAAAGCTAGCATAGTCATTTCTACTCGTATAAAAAGGTCACACCTTTTATTTGGTTAATATAGTTCATTATATTGTACCCTTGCAGTGACCTAGGGATACCTCATTATTCTTGGGGCTTTATAGGCTTTCTATCAAAAGTTCCATATAAAGGAGCAACATAGAACTGTGCATATACAGGCTATTATTTTCTTTCCTTTCTTTCGTTCAAGGGCTACAACACACATAGTCCAACTTCCTAAAGCCTTTTTTTTTTTTTTTTTGCCAGATCATGTGACTTGAGTTTGCTTCTTTCTGCTGTTCTAAAACCTTCTCCTATATTTACTTCAAAAGGATTTTCTGTCTTAAAAGACCAGATCATCTTCAGAATTGCACCTGATTCATTTAGTTTTAGATAGGGTTTGGCTTTCTCTGCTTAAGAGATGTGTTATGATTATTGATATATTTTCCTGGTAAAGCCTATAGAAATATTGTTTTGCCAAATCACTGTGTTCACTGTATGTGTGTCTTGTTTAGGAAAACTGACAGATGATGTAACAGAGTTTGTAGAGAGTTGGCAGGAAAATCCTCCACAAGGAACACCCAACTGGGATAACTCTTTTCTCAGTGAACCACCCTGCCTGACACAAAGCCATGAATCTTTACAGGTTTGGATCTGCACAAAAGGATTATTACAGCATTCTTATTAGATTAGATTCTTATTAGAACCAGAATTTGACTTAGTACTTTGAAGAAGGAGACTGGAAATATTCTCAGTTCTCCTTTGGAGAGTTGAATTGAGGTGGCTGCTGTAACAGTATTTATCTTGTTCCCTCTTTCCTCCCCAAGTAGTTTTCTGTATGAGTTCATAATTTAATTTTTTGATGTTTTGGAGATTTTTTTTGGATGTTTTTGGAGATGCTTTCTGGATAGCAGCCAAAAGAAGTGTTTGAATCTGGGGTTAAATGAGTGAAAAGTTATTAAGTTAGGAATTCATTATAGAGGTGGTTCCCACTGCTTCCTCTTAGGAAGGATAGGAAGAAGTAGGCACCCAAAACCAGAATGAGAGCATGTTTTATTTACTAGTGTTCAAAAAAATATTTTTGTTACATTAGTCTGCCATATCAAAGTAGTTTTACTTGTAAGTAATATTTTGAAGTTACAACCTTGAAATGAAATGCTTTGAAGCTAAAGCTGATGCAAGATCTCTGTTGCCTTTTACTACGTGATTTAACTAAAATAAAGACTATTTCAGGTCATTTAGGCTTAGCTGCAACACTGTCTGCCCTTTTTTAGGAAGGGATGTTTTAGTAGCATTGGCACAACCTTGAATAAAGGATTCGGTGTTAAGATTACTCTGTCATGGACAGTAATATGTTGCTAGCCACTGCTTCTAGTTGATGAATTCCTAGCCATATCCTGAGAGGTGTCTGTTCTGTTTTTGCATGATATATTGTTCTGCTTTTTGAAAGCATGTTCACAACAGCAATCTCTTTAATTACAGAGGGCATACACTCTGTGTAATATTCTGTTACATCCTCCATTTGAACAATGTCATGAATATGTGAGTCCTCTTCCTTTTATGGCAAGCTGCACCAGTGATCTTTGCATGTAAGTGAATGTTTTTGAGTAATTCCAAAGCTGTTAGAATAAACATTCCCCTTAACATGTATAATTCATTCTCATGATAAAGGAAAGTGATGTGATTCTTTTTCTGCATGCCAGCTGATATCTAAAACTCCTGTAATAATGTAGAATGCCTTGATTTTCACTTGTTTTAGTTTTACTGGCAGAGACTTCTGTGGAGTTGCTTGTTTTCCTTGGTGTAAGGATGGCCAAAACCAGGCTCAGCTGTTTTCATAATAACGTTGTCAGTTTACATCCCTTTGAATATGACACCAGTTTTCATGCTGAATGTGTGACATCATTAGTGTTTCTAATCTTAATGGAAAGTAGTAGTGAATAGATGAATTGGGCATCCGTAAGCAGTATACAGTAACATAACAAAAATAAGAAATGGATTATCTGCCTGCACAGAAACTATTTGAATATATGCTATCATTTCACAATCTGGAATAATGCTTGTCGAAGTAGTTTTGACCATCTAACAGGCAGGTCTGAAAAAAAAATTCTATTTCCTGTACCATGATGCGGAAATCTTATGCTTTCTTCTTTCAAGTCTTCTGTTGGATGCTACTCCTTTTGTAAAAATCAAGATCTCTATGAAAATCTCTTTACATTGATGCATCACTGGTTTTCATGTTTTTATTCAGAAAATTAGCATCAGATTTCAAATATATAGATCAGCTGTCTTCAACTGTCACAGAATGTCATATCCATTTCAGGTTTTTAAGCTATTCAAGCAACACAGTACATTAAAATATTATTAACATAAATACAAACAATGTGATGTATGTAGTGCAGAAGCATTCGTGAGGTTATGACTGCATTTTTGAATGTAGGGAGAAAATAATATGTAATTTTTTATTTGTGTAAGGTCAGCAGTTGATAATGCAACTTGGTGTCGAGCATTAACTGAATATGCCAGAGCATGTGCCCAAGCAGGAAAGCCACTGCAGGGATGGCGAAAGCACTTTCAGCAGTGTGGTATGCAGACACTTTCGTATTTGGAAATACTGCTTAGTGGTTGTATTTTGAAAAGACTGCTCTTCATAATTTTACTTTGTCCCTCCTCCTATTAAGAACTAATACAATTATCAGTAAAAGCATAACTGTGGATTCCAATGCTACGTAAGGGTTAGGATTTTTTTTAAGTGTGATCTGTGCTGAGTATATTGAACACATTTGAATAAGCTTGGAGATTTGAAGAACCTTCTTACTGAAACATCAGAAATACTTTAAGAATGATTATGATTAACCATCACATTTTTTCATGGAGCTACTCTCTCAAATATTAGCCAAGACTTCATAGATTTCTGACATATAAAATATATTGTGAGTGTTCAAATATCTATTTGAATTACAGTTGAAAAAGTCTTAATTTTATAAGTCAGAGAAGGTAATTTTGAAGGAGAGAACCTATTTTGTCCACCAGTCTGGAGACAGAAACAAAATTGATTTGTCATTTGTGACAGGAATATTTTCTGTATGTTTCCAAAAATGTTGGTTAATGGAAATTCTATGATTTCTTATGCTGGTCTCAGAATTTAAATGGTTTTGCCGTGAGAAAGTTTCCCCACATCTCCCATTATGTAGTTTAAGATTATTACTTCTCGATGCACTTGCACTGGACAGACTATGAATATACTTCTATTCTGTGCGTGTTACGAAACCCATTGTTTCATCATTAGAGACAAAGGATACTCAAATGAGTTACCAAAGAGTAAATATCTAAAATCAACATGTACAATCTATTTATGACCATAGGCAGCAGCCCAAGAGCTCTGTCTTTTTCTCTGTCTTTTTCTGTTTTGTAGTGATTACCTGTCTTGAACCCTTGACTTATAATGAATGCATCAGCTGTTGCCCTGTTTCATGTCATCAACAATCACAATGTGTTGGCAGTGAGCTTCCCTGCATTGATGGATGCTATTGTCCGGATGGTAACAGTTTTGCTTCTCAAATATGTATTATTTGATTCCATTTAACTTTCTGATCACTTTCCCTCAGGTTTACATATCTACATGGCCTGGCTAGATGAAGGCATTAACAGGAACTCTTTATAAATACAATGCAAACAGGGTGTGGATGAATGGCCGTGTTTTCCTCAGTAACAAGAGCCTTTTCCTCAATCTAACAAGTAGGAATAGGTTTCAGCAGAGATCTGTATTCTAGCTGTAGAGCTCTGCAGTGCAGTGAAAAACTTGTTATGCTCTGTTGTTAGTTTTACAGAAGAGGGAGCCAGCCTCTTGATTCCCACAGTTGCTGCTTGCTTTTCTTTTCTTTTTTTTCTTTCTCCTTTGTTTTCCCTGAAGAATGTCTGCAAGGTCAGGTGCTTATGAACTTTTTTGTCTTTTTCCTTTTGTTACTGGCTTCCCTTCGGTAAGTAATCCTATCCGTTCATTCTAGAGAAAATGAGATATCATGGATCTTCAAGTCCTGTCTCTTATATGTACCCTCACAACTTAAAAGTATGATCGTCATTGTCATACATCCCATCGTGTATGGGATAGTAATCTCTTTTAGCTGGAATCATCGAAATATAATAATAGAAAAAAAGCACTATGACAGTATAATAAAGACAAACAATGCCTTAAAACATATGAAGAATTGTAAAGGTGTCAAAAAAGAAACAAAGGGTACCCAAATAAAACAGCAGGTTTTATTCAACAGTGTTAAACACTAATAATTCATGCTATTATTCACTCAAGCAATTTAGGAACTTGGTCCATGTAATATTTATGTAATAAAATCGACATGTGTATTTTTTCTACTAAAATTACTTCCAAATACCCTACACTTTTATTATTGTATGTGACCATTTGTTGTGTTCTTTGGTATGCTTGTTAGTTCTCTGTCAGCCATTTGTAAATATTTTTATTTTTTTCTTGATATTTTATTTCTTGTAGGCTTAATTTATGAAAATGAATTGTGTGTCAAGCCTATGGACTGTCCTTGTGACTACCATGGAAGTTTTTTTGCCATAGGCTCTGTGGTTTATGAGGAATGTAATAACTGGTTAGTAATTTTTCTTTTAATGCTGTGGACTTCATCCTTTCATATTCACAAGAGAGGTCATTTAAGGCACTTAAAACTGAATGAAGTTGACAAGCTGTTACAGTTTCTACATACAAAAGCTATTGTTCTATAGACATCTTGTTACTAAGACAAATTTAAGGAAGCTATAGAGCTGTTAATGGGGAAAAAGATAAAATCATGGATATTACAGAGAATACTGAAATGTTTAGTACTCTTCATTTTGAACTCTTCCCCAGAGTAAAAGGAATATGGAATTCTAAACCTTAACAGGAGAATTTATTTGCCTTCTGTTTTTGTCCTCTTTTGTTGTTTCACTTGGACGTGAGAGCCTAATATCTTTGACATGAAGTTGCTGTTCTGGGAATTTTTAAGTTAATTTTATACTTCAGAAAGAAAGGTTTGTAGGAAGAGATAATGTCTCTTATTGAATCAATGTAATTGGAGAAAACAGATGCATTTGCAGACCTGCCACCCCTTCTTCCACAGTTTTGTGTCTTTTTTTTTTTTTTTTTTTTTTTTTTTTTTTTTTTTAAGTAATGATTCAAATGGCATGCCTTTATTCTTCTGAGTATTAAGAATCCTTAAGATTTTACAATTGTTATCAAGGAGCTAGAAAGAGAAGTGTCAGATGTGTGGGTGAGAGTTCACTCGATATATCTTCATGACAAGCTCTTGCCACAGCTGCTAGATGTTCTAGTGAATGTGATAGCTCTGCTGTGCCATTTTGTCAGACTCTAGACATCTAGTGCTTGCTTCGTGGAATAGGAGTCCAGGAAAAACAGCTCAGGAACAGCCATATATGTTTCAAATTAAAATCTAAATAAGAAACCTTTTTGTTTTTATTTCAGCACTTGCATTGGAGGAAAATGGATTTGTACAAATCTTACATGTCCAGGTATGTAGAAAAAGTCTCAGATACTTTTTAAATATCTATGAATCTTTATTGGGGTAAGATATTGTAGTTAATATTAACATTTTAAAACTATATTTTCACTATATAATCTACATTTTTGTTTGCATCTCTATATAAACACATTTACCCACAAAGTAGAGTAAGTATTAAAGTGAACTGAATAGCAAGCATATCTGCCTTTTGATTTAGCTCAGTAATTTGTCTCCCCCTGGGTTGCTGTAATGTCTCTGATAGATGACACTATCTGATTGTTCCTGGCATTCATCTGAAGTGTCCTCTGCAGTTTTCACTTGACAACTTACCGATTGCTTTGATATCTTGGCTTGGTGTCACATAAGAACTTGACAAAAGCAAAGATGGGCTATGGTTCCTAACCACTTTCCTAGTACATAGTTATAATGCAAGCACATTTTAAAAAAAAATTATAGTATGTATCAGAGTGTATGAACTCTACAGCAGTATTTTCTTGAGAATGCATAATATCTTTTCTACATATTTAAATCCATTATTTGCTCTATTTTCCAGCTGAATGTTCAGTTTCAGGAGACATTCATTTCATGACCTTTGATGGGCGCAAATACACTTTCCAAGCTACCTGCCAATATATTCTAGCAAAAAGCCGTACATCTGGAGAGTTTACCATATCCTTGCAAAATACTCCTTGTGGACAGGTAAGGCTTAGAACCTCTTGTTATGTTTGTATCCTGAAGACATGTCTGATAAGCAGAGGGTGAAGATACTTGAGTTGTCTAGCCTGGAGAAAAGAAGGCTCAGAGGCAACCACATTGTATATCATAGCCTGGAGGAAACACAAATAGAAGAGCTGTGAAACAAAGAATAAACATCAGCAGCTTAAATTCTGTCAGCTTAAAATTCTCCAAACTTTGCAATGTCCTTGAAGCTTATGAATGTTTGTTTTATATTGAGGTTGTGTCCTCTGCTTACACAGTTGAAAATCAGCAAAACAGGATCCTTAAATAAAAACAAAGCAACAACACTTTAAGCAATTTCTTTTTCAAATGAAAGATGAAGCAACTGACTTCTTGCAGATGCCCTGCCCACTGCCCTACCTTCAGCCTGACGTTTAAGTCTGTCAATGGACAGACAGCAGAGGTCTGAAGCAAATATCCGCTATAAAAATGTTCAAGAATTGTTGTAGGCCTCATTCATTTTTCTGTTAGAAACTACTTACCACCTATCCAAAATAGACAGAAATTTTTCTTTTGGTTTTGTTGTGGTGATCCTTCTGTTGAGGAAAGTGACAATCAAATTAGTTGGCTTTATGCAGTACTCCTGACACAAAGTATCTTGCAATAACTCTTGCATGGTCTTTGTCCTGACTGAGGGACTTTGTCAAAGTGTTCAGGTGGCTTGCAGGAGGAAAAAAAAATAAGCTTCTTTTGCCTTTTGCTACATATTGGGCTTCATATTTCCCCTATCCTTTAACAAAGTTATCCTGGTCAGTCTGTAGGAAGAGTTTTACAGAGCTTTGAGTGAAGCATTCTGAATGTTACAGCCAGGTGGGTGATCAGAGGCTTATGTGGTTTGATCCAGGGTTAAATACTGCTAACTCAGTTATCAAATGTGAAAGTGTTGAGAGGGTAGTAAGAGCAGTTTTGTGTGTACTGTAATGCAGGAGTGTGGGGCTTCAGTGCAGCAGTTTGTGTCTAACTTTCAGATAGCTGGTACCACTTGGCAGAGGAGCTGCTTCACAGTTCCCTAGGCACCATCCCATGTGTTTTTCCCATTTATAAAAATGAATGAATTAAAATGGGAAGCTAAAAGACTTGTAATGCAGAACCTGGTATTTCTTGATGGTTTGAGATCTGTATGCTTTTAAAATTCTTTTAAGTTATCAGTCCGATCTCATTCAAGAAGATTAAAAGCCCAGAAAGAAAATAGCTGAGGAGATTTTTAGCTCTTTGAATCACAAAGAACCCAGTCACCTAGTGCCTTAGAGCTGATGACATAAACAGTCATCAGGCAACAAGTGATTTGAAAACGATGTGAAATTTTGTTTAAGCACTTTTTGGAGGGAGAATTGGTCAAGTGATCAGCACAGCTTAACTTTATCTGAGTTTCAGGTGACAACCTCACTGGCTTTGTAGTCTGTATGATGAGAAAGTGTTCTGAAGGTATTTTTTTTTCTTGTTGTTGTGCCTTTTCTTTCTTTTTTTTTTTTTTTTTTAAAGTGTCTAGTGAGAGAAATGTCCGTTCCTGTGGAAACACCTGCTGAAAGTTGGCAGGGGCACTGCTGTGAAAGGAGAAGTTCATTGGAACACAGAATAATTGTCAGGTGGAATTCCTCCTTCAGTTTCAGTGTGAAGGAATAATAAAGCTTTTGTCGATAGCGTGCAGCAAGGTATATCCTATGGAGAGTTGTTCTCTTGGCTCAGGTTTGTGGGTAGGAGCTGGTATGTTTTATTTTTGGCTTCTTAAAAGGTAGTCAAAATTATGAATTTACAGTCACTGCAGCTGAATGATACGCACAGAAATTAAATGAGCTGCAACAAGATAAGCTGCCAGAGCATGGCTTCACAGTGCAGATGTTGTCTTTGCCATTAGTCTAGGAGAGCTGGCTGAGCTGATGAAATAGCTTTGTATTCTTAGAATTCAATATTTTTAAGTTTCATTCTATAATTACAACTGTTGGTGAAAGACCATTATTGCATTAGTATTTAGAGCCATGGAATTTTTGAATGATTTTTATTCTTTGTTATCCATTGTGTGTAATTGTGTGCCCCTGGTACTTGAAGGACTGACAGATGAACTCTGTTCTCATTCAGCATTTTTGAGCCACCTAGTATTGTTCAGAGATGCTGGCAGCTGTAGTGATTGTTTTCAAGTGGGACAAGATTTGCCCCATGTCATGCAAGTCTCAGTGCAAGTCAGTGGGAGTGTAAATCTTTGAAATGAAAACCTTTATCATCTCAGTTTGTGCTGTCAATGGTGCTAATCACAATATAGTTTTGTTGCTATCTTGACTGTCCAAAGGCAAGGAGTTCTTAAGGAAGACTTGCTCGGTTCCTTTTTTAGTACTGAAGATGCTTGGTATCTTACTATTTCATCAACAGTTGCATCTTCATGGCAGGCAGTGAGACTGAGAAGCACAGCCTCCTGCAGCTCTGCTGGATGTTTCTGGAATGCAGTTCAGGACTGGAAACTAACCAACGAACAATTTCCAGCAGAAAGACATAGGTCACTCTTTGAGTGATTTCACATGTGTCTGTATGTGTTTTGATAAATAAGACATTATCAGACGTTAAGGATAGATTATAAAGATTAGAGTAAATGAGCTAATAGCATGCCAAAAGTGATGGGGCCTTGTTTTGTCACTATTCTTGAATACCTTTTGAATGGGTACAAGACCTTGTGATGCCAGCTGGAACAGACAAAACAGCAGCTGAGTGCTGTCCCCTGTGCTTTGCGGGATCAGGCAGATTTTGTCTACCCCCAAACCACTAAGTCAATGTAAATAAGCTGATGCCTTTGAATCCAGAACAAAGAGGTAAGAATATAACAGGACTAGCAGAAATTTAGTTTGTGCCTGGAGCAAAGAGAAAGTAAGGGTGGACAATGATTCTGATGTCTTTCAGGATGTAGCAAGGTAAATTACAGCATGCTGAGGTGACATCAAGACATCTCTCAGTCTACTTCTCTGTCTGACAGAGAAGTCTGACAGACTTCTCTGTGACAGAACATTTTTCTCATAAAATTGACGAGTGATTAAATTCATTCTAATGATAATAATAATAAAAAAAACTTCCAATGGACTTCTGTGATTAATAAACATTCTTTTCCCAGGGGTACTAAAAGCCCAAGTACAGATAATTATTCTGAAAGGTGGAAGTCCTGACCTAGAAACTCTGATAGGAATGGACTGGTGCCTATCATCTCTCTGGCTAGTTGCCATGTTATTTAGTACAGGTGTACTTGTTGTGATACATCGGAAACATCCAGTACTCAATAGGTCTCAGACTTGTGCTGCTTCCCACCTGTGTGGTGTCTACTTGAAGATCACTCCTGTAACATGAAACGTGCAGGAATACTAAGTAGCTTGAGATTTCATTTAGGTACCAGCCAGTTTCAGGACTTGCTTTAGGATTGTTTGTAGGCTGTCTCATAGGCAATTCTGTCTGTTTATGTGGATGTTTCTCTCTGCTAAAGTTTAGAAATTGTTGGCTGTATTAGGCTTTCATGTCTTGCTTTTGTCCTGGCAATTATCCACCTCCAAAAATAATTTCAGTAGTTTTAGGTCAAAGTACACTTATTCTTGAAGTTAAAATAAATAGCTGAAGGTTTGTTTATAAATAAATAATCTGTTTGTATGCCATCATAGGTACTAAAATTCCTTAGAAATTTGAAAATAATGCACTAAAATTGTGAATGGAAAGAAATCTATTTTCACACAGAACAAGTATCGTAGTTGACTTCAGTTTTGATGAAAACGCTTAACTTGAATTTGATTCTTGATCTTTAAGCTCTTGTGAAACTTTCTTATGTAGGACATTTAGCTTCCTTCTGTTTTGAGACCTTAGGACATAAGTCCCAATACTTTGCTTTTAGTATTTCAGTTGACTAGCTAGTTTTGGTAATGCTGACATTTGAGTGTGAATGAAGAAGATGAGCGTAGGTAAGGTATATGAGGTTGATCTAGGATTCTTTTTTTGAATATGATTCATGCTGACTGAAGTACAATATTCCTTCTCATGGTTTTCCTAAATGATGTTTTTGACTGACTTAGAGAATTAATATGGTGGTAGGAATAAGCAATGGTAATAAAAATAAGCAAGTCAGGCCAGTTGGATACTGTGATATGATGCTGCCTTTCTTTAGTTCAGTATTCATCCAGGGAACTAATGACCATACTCCACAATTCTTCCCTAGAAATAATTAACTTAAATGCTCTTTTTAAATAATGATTTATAAGATGCTTCTGTCTTCCATTACTGTTTGCCTTTAAAAAACAACAACAAAAAAGTACACCTTAAAGAATCTGTGCATATCAGAACATATTTTAAATTAAGGAGAAGTAGAAATTCACACTTCTGTGCACTGTCATGTGGATAATGCAGCCTTGTTTGTGAGTAGGAACTCACCCTCAGTGGGTCTTGTTTCAGTGGGTCTCATGAATTGCAGGTGTATTTGTACTAAGCTTTGGAAGAGTTTAAATTTCTCTCTCCTAATCCCACTTGAGCAATGTTAGCATAACATAGTAGAGTTGTACTTAAATATACTTTTGAAATAATTAAACAAACAAACAAAAATTCTGTATCTTAGCTGCAAAGCTCTATGTTTTACCAGTGCACTCTGCTAAGAAACAACATAAAGCGTATAATTTCTAATTTCTCCCTAATAACTTTACATGCACTCTTATTAACATGCATCCTACTTAATCAAATCAAATATGTTTTTAATTACCTTATTTTGTAGAACCAGGATGGATCATGTATCCAATCAATCAGCATTATTCTTAAACAGGACCCCAAGAGGCAAGTTACTCTGACTCATTCAGGAGATGTTTTGGTTTATGACCAGTACAAAATTAACCTGCCTTATGCAGATGGTAAGGAATAATATATGAGCATATAATGCCTATCAAGCACTGAAGTGGTATTTTAATGCCATATGTATATGTTGTGATGTCATCAGTGTTGCTAATATACTAAAGCTAAGTGATATATTGTTAATATTAACATTGTTCATCTTTGACCAAATGTTTCACAGATTACCTGCTGATGTACTTGGTGCTTTGATATTAATTGTTGTACATAGCTATACTGAGCTAGTGTCTCTTATGTTAAGATTGAATATTTTGTGTTTCTAACAGGGCCAAATGCCATCCTTCGCATTTATAAGATTGGTTAGTTCTTTTCTGAGGGGAAATTTTCTCTGATTCCTGACTGATTTCTCTTCCCTTTTTTGTAAAAAAACTCAAGTAAATGTAAGTGGAAGGAGCCCTCTCTTACCCTTTGCATGTAATCTGCAGATGTTCAGACAAGAACTTTTTAAATTTTTTTTTGTCTTCACTGAGTTTTTAAATTTCTCCCTCTGGAAGATTATATCAAGTATTCTACATATGAATATGGGACTGTTCTGTGAAGATTAATGTTAGCTTTACTGAGTGTGATATATGCAAATCACTAGTTTATTTTATGTCCTTTGAGACTTGGCTCTTTGAGAATTCCCAAAAAGGGATTTAATCCAGGAAGAAAATTGCTGCTAGGAGTAGGTTGTTTAAAAAGTGAATGAGAATATTATCTTCAATGTCTGCATACTCTTTGGAGCATCTTGGCTTTGTCAAAGAGTTTTATTGTCATTAGTTTCTTGTTTTCTATTTTAAAGTCTGAATCCCATATAACCTTTTGGAATAAATGAACAATTTGGGGAGAATGGGGCCGGAGTAGGACAAAATGTGCCGTATATAAGAATGACATTTTAAAAAAAAAGTGATGTGACAAGAAAGAAAATGGAAACTACAGACAGGTTTCCTTTGCCCTTCAACAATCTCTGTTCTTATTCACTAGATTTATTTGAAATACGGAAACTCTCCTCTATATTTCTTCAAGTAAAGACAAACATTGGATTACAGATACTGTATGACAGAGAAGGACTAAGGCTTTATCTTCAAGCTGATGGACGGTGGAAGGATGATACTGTTGGCCTTTGTGGAACCTTCAATGGAAATATGGAGGATGACTTTTTGTATGAATAATTCCAAGATTTTTATTTGTCAATACATGAATATTTGCGGTTAGAGTTGTAGATCAAATCTATACTGAAGCTTTATAGGGGGATAACAAAAATACCTTATTTTGAAGTTTGGTGTTAGTGGGTTAGATAGTAGGTTATGGTTCGCTAAAAGAAAGTGTGTAAACATGTTTTGTTTAGAGTATTTGAATATAAAAATACAGCGAAATATATACCGTTACTGAGGACTAGTTTATCTGATTGTTTTTGTCCAAAAGATGGACTGGCTTATATTAGGAAATTTATACCCCCTCCCTGAAAGCCTCTGTCTCTGTCCAGCTCCAATTCTCTGCTACAAGCTCTAATCCGCTCTATCCAACAGAGCCTCCATTGTTTGTGCCTGCAGGCCAGCAACAGGAATTGGCTGTTGCCTGAGCCTCACTTGTAATGCAGTGAAAGGTGGTCAGAGCTGCCTGAGCATTGCAATCAATCTTAGAGTTTATGCCCAGCTTCCTAGCAGCACATGTCCTGCAGACACTAAATAAATTGGCCTCCAGAGGATGAAGCAGACTAATGGAAGGGGGAGAAGAAGAATGTGAATTTAGAGCATGACAGAATACTTTGTTAACAACAGGGGAAAAAATAAAAGCAGAAGAAGCAGGAGAGAGAGTGTCTCAAAGTTGGAAGTTGTCAGAACTGATAGAAAAATGGCAAAAATTTCCATAATAGATCCAAAAATAAAAAAATAATATATATATATATATTAACAGTTTCTTAAAGTTAAAACAACTTTCCATAGACAGTGTTGTCTTGTGCAACACATCCACCAATAGTGTTACTGGTTTTATGTCTTATAGCATTTTTTATCTAGTGTGTGATACACCATATTTAAGTGCATAGTTTTGATCATTCTCTGTACACAATATTACCATCCTTTAGTTATTTCGATCAAAGTCTCTGTGTTCAGTTTCTGCTGCACCTCTGCTTACCCAGGCCTAATAGTATCTAATTGCTTTTGTAGTTATATCTCTGGACCCTTGGATTTCTACCTCCTCCTCTTTCTTGCAGGGAGTAGAGAACCTGGGAAGTCAGCTACCAGGAACAGACAGGAAATTGTAGGTAGAGGAGACAGCAGAATAGATCAGGTATCACTTAGGAGGCAGAATTATGAATAAGAAAGTGCAGACTTTGAGGACAACAGTGTTCCATTTCACTCTCTTGTGAAAATGGAACTAGGTCTGTTTTGATCCATCCTTTCATACAGAATATCTAATGGTTCTGAAGCGCATCTTCTCTTTCTTTTCTGGGCCTTTGCCTGGAAAGAGAGAGAGGAGCCCTGAAACATTAGCTGACGGTGCTTTGGGGAAAAGTGCAATGGAAGGGGAGCTTCAATCAGGTCTGGTGAGGAAGGTAGTAGAAATGAAACTATTCTGTAAATTCACTGTGTCTTTTGTGACTGACTTCTGTTTTGTAAAAGATCTCCAGTTGGAGTAACTGAAAGCACTCCGCAGCTGTTTGGAAATGCATGGAAAACTTCATCAGCATGCACGCTTGTGCACGATAGCTCACAAATGGATCCATGTGATATTCATCTACAGGCAGGTGGGCAGTGATGGTCAAATATTGTTGACAAATGCATTTCTACTTATTACATCTGTGCTGGGCTTCCTTTTTGGATCGGGAAAAGTAACCACCAGTCCTCCCTGCTGAAAAATGGAGTAATATTTATTTATCTGAATCCCCTAACAAATTATGTAGTGCATTGTTTAAGTATGTTCTGCTACTTGCATAAGCACTTCAAATACCCTGTTTATTTCTAGTTTGCAGTTGCAGTGTGCAAAGCTAGGCATTAAAGGTTGGTAGTACATCTAGTACTGGTGATGCTGCTAGTTAGGATGGAGACTCAAAAGTATTACAGTACTCATTTTTCAAAATACTGAGAAAACGGAACACTCCAATTGTATGCTATGGAGGAGAAAAAGTAATAGAACAATATTTATGCTCTGCCAGCCTTTACATTTGGCTGAAAGGGTTTGACTGGGGAAACATGATATAGTGGCTGATGCAATAAAAACCATATCTAGCCATTAAAGACATTCACTAATAATGACAAACTTGGTAGATCATCAGTTATATTCCTCTCAGAATTACTAGCACTTGTCATCTTGGACTGTACAGGCTTCTAGACAAGATACAGGGGTAAAATGATCATTACAGTTTTGACTGTAACTTCAGCTGTGGTAGGAACTCATCATAATTCCTGATAGGAAATCACCCAGTCTTCTGAGTATTTATGCAATGTGCAGTGCTAAGAAACTGCATTCTTAATGGTATGGACACTAGCATAGAAAAAACAGTGGTCAGTATAGGAAGTCAGAAGTTCTGGAAAGGAAATGTTGAGGTCCCAGTTTATTCATTTCCCTTTTGTTTTTGAAGGTGTCTATTTTTATTTTTCTGGGTACGTTAATGTATCATTTTGATTATCCTGACCACTATTGCACAAGCATGAAATGCATTCAGAATTAAAATACTAAGATGAGTGTTGTTTGGAGTTGTTGTAACAAGTGAAAGTGGTTGCAGCCTTAGCCAATGTGAAACAATGGGTAACAATAGATTATTCTTTAAAATGTTGACATACTTGGAGTAGTTACTGGGAATTACTGAAACGAGAAATATCTTTTCTTGTGTGTTTATGAAATACAGTAGTTAGTATCTGGCATCTTGTGCCTAACCCTCATCATTTAGTCAGTTTAAAGATAGTCTGTACCTAGGCACTGTCTGCATATTGTAAGTTGTCCAGATAGCTTAAAATCATTCCAAGAACAAACTCAAATCTATGAGCAGCTAACTTTTTCTGTCCTGTTGTATAGTTGTATTGATATGAAAGGTAGCAATATATATATGGCAATAGTAGATATCTATTAACATGACTAGTTAGATAACTATTAACATAATTACTAACAATTGCATTGCATAGAAAACACTTTCTCTTCCAAGTCTTTTTAAACTCCCCCACTGAAAGTGTTTAATTTGTTATTTGTGTAGCTTCTTATGCAGCGGAGGCTTGTAGCATCCTTACGAAAGAACTTTTTGCTCCATGCTACCCCTATTTGAGTCCCATTCCCTATTTTGAGCAGTGCAGAAGAGACACGTGCAAATGTGGACAGAATTGTTTTTGCTCTGCTCTGGCCCATTATGCTCATCATTGCCAAAGATTTGGAGTTATAATAGATTTCAGAAGAGGTGTCCCAGACTGTGGTGAGTTGCTTTTCATTTGCACTCTTAATAATTATTTTTGGAGACTTCAGAATTAATCCACTTCTCTCATTTCAAAGCTGATTTTAATTCAATGTTATCTTCTGTTTGTCATTCTATCACAGTAAGATAAGATAAGATACTTCTATCACAGTAGGATAAGGCTCTTTTTCTTGTGAAGAAATATGTCTTTGAATGTCTTTTCCTACCCACATTGCTATTATTCACTAGCTGTGTAAATACATTTGTTCTATTTTTTGTAGATGCTAGGTTTTATCTAATTCTTCAAATGAACCCTTGACAGAGATGAAAAACTATATTGGCGTATATAGCAATTCTCTCTGTATTGTTTTCAATTTCCACTCTTTCTGACATTCTCCAAGAGGTTATTTTCTCATTGTCTGTGAAACTAAAATGAGTATAAAGTGCTGAAAATACACGTAGAGAATTGCTGATTTTTAAATGAAGACGAATGGAGGACTACAGCTTGCATGGAGATAGTCAAAGCCGACTTCTGTTATCTGCTTTGTAATGAATAACCAGTAGAGGAGTAGATAATATTATTTTTCAGTTTATATGAACTTTTTTAGTGATGCAAAAGATGTTGATAGGAGATGTACTGCTGTTACGCATTTTTAAAAATTATAAAATTAAGGACCCTATAAAGCAGCCCTTAACTGAACCCCCTGATGTGTTGGTAGGCTTGGATCCAAAAGCAAGGCTGAAAATCTTCTAAAGAACATTTAGCAATTTGACATCTGGTAATTATCATCACATTGTGTAATTATCCATGTTATAATGCTTGATAAAGAGGATGTTGAGAAGTTCATCCAAGCTGGTTTATCTGTTTATATATCTGGGGAAGTAAAACAAAACAAAACAACAACTACAAAAAAAAAAAAAAAAGGCTTGCTTGAGTTCATTGTGGCATGAATGGCTGTGTCCATTGTTACTAAATGAATCTGTTTCAAAACTTTTAGTTTTCTTTTGCTTTTTTTAAAAAAGTAAATATTTATAAGAACATATGTAAAAAGTCAAGCTTATAGGGTTTAAAATGTTTTCTTACTAATATTTCAAGCTCTTGAATTTATTTTAAGCAGGGCTTTATAGGATAGATAAGAAAACTTATGATGGTACTGTGCAACAGCTGCAAAGTGCACATGCTTTATTCATTGCTTGTAATGTTCCCTTTAAGATGTGAGTTTTCCAAAGCCCATGCATGAGAACTATGCATTTGCAGAGTCAGAGACAAAAACCTCGAATTGTCCAGTTTCCCCAGTATAAATGTGGATTAACTGCATAGACTTCATTGGACTTGTTATTACTGTGGATTTACATCTGTTTAGTTTACACAGCATGGTGCCAAGATAGCAATTTTAGTGGAATTTAATGTAATTGGGAATGAAAGAGCAGAGATGTTTATCAGAAAACTGTTGGGAGGTACTTGAGTCTCTTGCACAGTAATTTGAGAGCGTTGTTTCATTTGGACAGCTCTTTCATGTGAAGATACAAAGGAGTACAGTACTTGTGTATCTACCTGTGGCAGAACCTGCCAAGCACTGTCTGTGCCAGAGACATGCAGCAGCGATTGTGTTGAAGGCTGTGCTTGTCCCTCTGGAATGTACTTGAATTCCAAGACTGAAAGATGTGTAGAGAGGTAGGTGAAGTTGCAATTCTGATAGTCACAGTCGCTATTTCACACCACTGTGTTTAATAAATGTGTAACCTGTAGATGCTGTGCATTTGCAAAATTGGCAGGATCTTAGAATTACATAGAACCTTTACGTTGATCAAAAATAGTTCTGTTGTAGTACTGAAACTCATCCAATGCCACCAAACCTAATTGTTACATACTACCTCTTTCTGTATGTTAGAAATACAAAGATGCCCATTGATAAGGGGAGGTTCTGCTTTGTTATTAATTGATATGCTATGAGATATATGGCAGTATACATTGGTAGTTATCTAGGTCAATTTATTGCAGCTAAAAAAAATATAAATCAATTTGAATAGCAATTTTTAAGTCAAGGGGAAATTTCTACTTTCAATTTATGAATTGAAACAACACTACAGTTGTTTTTTTTTATTTTTTTTCTTCTACTCCAGAAATGAATGTCCTTGTTATTTTCAAGGAATTGACTATCCCCCTGGAGATAATGTTATCACATCTTTGGGCAAATGGTAAGATAACTGTTTTGGACAGAACTTCTTGAGGACTTTTGTTTTCAGGTTGCTGTGCTTACAGTCCAATACACTGAAGTGCAGAGTAGAAAGAAAACCTACTGGTATTATGTACATCCATGCTAACATGAAGAGACATAGAAAACTCCAGCACTTTCTGAGATTTAATTATGCTAATTAATTATGCTGTGGTGAATATTTGTCTGAGTGCACACTGATCATATGATTGTCCATAAATGGATTTTTTTAAGAAATGACTGCCAAAAAAAAAATATCTTCGCATTGATTTCAGTGGAGTTACATTGGTATTTGGCAGCTTATGTTTATAGGCTCATTGAGAAGAAAGTTTTCAAACACAGTGATTTTGTTAGAAACAATTATGATCTTTATTTTTCTTCTAAGTGCCTCTGCTCTGGAACTTCCACTTTAAAAATGTGATTTCCTCTTCTGTTTGTCTATGGTGTAGCCTTTCTGTTCATCTGTTTTCAACCAGTTGTTTTAAAAACATTTTGACTGAGATGCTGACATGCCAACAGTTGTGTTGCCTCCCTGTTGGTCCCTTTGGTACTGCTTTATCTTTTGGCTGAGTTACATCCAAGTCCTTGAGCTAGAACACTTTACCTGCAATTCTTTGTAGTGTGCACACAGTCCTGGATGTAACAACAGAGTGTCTGTAGCACATGCAGAATCTAATTTAGGATTTGTTAGCTGACTAGCAGCATCTTCACTATTGGGGGGGGGGGGAGGGGGGAAAGAAAGGAAGAATGGTGTTGAAGTTGGTTGGCTCAGGTCCTCTTCTAGTGAAGCATAAGTCCTGAACTGAGGGCACTACTACTGTGTTTTTCCTTGGTAGTTGCTATCAGACTTGCTACCATTTTGTATAACTAAAAACTAGTTTGGCTGTAATCAGAGTAGGCCATATTATGTTATTTAGTACTTCCTTGCATACAATATCTTGTCAGAAGGCTTGAGTTTTCTGTAGTTCACTTGTTCTCTTTGCTGTAGCATATTATGTAGGGAAAACTTGTCTGTTCTCATCTGTGCAATACATTGCAATGTAAAAGATGTTATGTTATTATAAGCTTCATAATGCACTTCCTTTTTCTATTTGTAATTTTCATTACCATAGGATTGTTGGGGTTGTTTTAGTTTCTGATTATGAACAGATGGTTCTAGTTAGTTCTGGTAAGAAAATCACAGTAGCTTGCTACTCTAGATTCCTATCACATTACAGAATCAAGATTAGTTTGGGACAACGTGTGTATAAAAATTAACAAGTGCAATTCAGTTTCCTCTTTGAGAAAAGTCAGCCCAGTTCAGTACAAAAAATCATTGTAGTCTCAATAAATTGTGATTGTATTATATTCAGCACTGGGGTTTTACCTGTGGGTATGTACAACTGTTATTATTGTCAACATTTTCACATAAGCTAATAGCTTACTTTCCAGCAGAGTTCTAAGCTGCTGGTAAAGAAAAAATATTGAATGGTTACAACAGTATAATGAATGTTCATTTAAGAGTATATGCCCAGAACAGGGTACCTTGCTTTAACCTATATATATATATATATATGTATTTTTTTTTTCTCCATTAATTGCTGCATTTTCTTTTTAGATTATGATGATCCCATTATGAAAAGGGCTTGGTTTGCTATTATTGCACCAATCTGTTTGGGAGCAGTATAGTGATTTATTTCTGTAGGTATTTTTGTGTCAATCCTAGTATTTTAACTGCTCATAGTAACAGTTATACTATGCGACTGTTGCTATTTTTAGGCCTTGTCCTGCATCTTATGTTGCACAGAAAGCAAAAGATTGAAACATAATCAATTATCCTTATGCAATATATACTTTCTTCTTGGTTCTAAGTTTCAGTGAAAACACATAGTCCTTTTTTATTGATTTGTACTGGGTGCTTCATTATTATACAGAAGACAATAATACTTCACATCTTTCTGTCTCTCATTGCATCTTCATGTATTTTTATTGCAGCCATTGCAGGGATGGAGTAATGAATTGTGATAACAACATAATTGGTGAGTGAAGAGGTAGAGGGAGAAATTACTTCAGGTCTGCTTAACATGTATCTGTTAACATCTGTGAAACTCTTTATGTGCAGTAGAAGATTGTGCAATATATACAAATGAGTAATTGGCAGCATGAGACCCCTGATTTAGAAGTTATATGTTTACCTTGAAAGCAAGTCTGGTATCAAGCAGCAGCATAAGTGTCTGAAATCCTGTTAAATCTGAGCTTTTTTTTTTTTTTTTTTTTTTTTTTTTTTTTTTTTTCTTGTAATGTATATGAACTTAAATATGGTTTTAGGAACTGACTACTGTCAGTAACTGTTCACAGAAAATTTTCTTTACCTCTACAAAACCTGAAAAAATACCAAAAAAAAAAAAAAGAAAGTCATACATAAAAAGAATGTAACAACCGCTTTGTATATTCCTGTTGCATATAATACTAAGCACAACGCAAAAGCAATCATGCAATAAAGTTATCTGTGTAAATAATTTATCTTATACCTGTATTGGATATGAAATTTCAGAATTTCAGGTATGAAGACTAATGTGTTTGTCTTTTTTTTTTTTTTTTTTTTTTTTTTTCCTGCAGCACACAGCTGCCCAGTTGGACAGATTTATATTAACTGTAGTAATCCACAAGTTGATGCTGAACTCAGCAGAGAGAGAACTTGTGAGAATCAGCTGCTAAACCTCACTTTCTCAGCACACCTTCCATGTGTTTCAGGTTGTGTATGCCCACCAGGGTGAGTATTTTGTGTTGTATGTTAGTGTACAAACATAGATGACTAACTTCAGTACTGGTTGAGTAGTTAATGCTGCTGAAAACATGCCACTTTACTACTCGGAGAATTTGAGGTGTAAAGGAGTGAGCATTATGCTCGTGAAGGCTTACCACAAAAGGTACAGGCTACTGAATGTGTAAGAAATGGTAATCTAAAAGACAGGGGGAGTCAAAGATCTAATACCTCACAATAATAAAAACAACGTACCAGGAAACAACATAGCAGGAATATAGAAAGGGTTTTGAAACTACTTGATTCAAGCCTTGTTTCTTGTATGATTCAAGCCTTGTATGAATCTACAGCGGATTCATATGAATTTACATAATATTTTGTAGAAGTTTCTCTAACTTGGATTTTGAATATTTCACTAAGGGAGACATTTTTCTTCATTCCTAGACATTGTTTGCAGTGTAGTTTCCCTTGGAGGGGTATTTAATCAGTCTCAGGAATTTATGCTGAAAATGTGCAATGTTTTTTTTTTTTTTTTTTTTTTTTTGAATCAAACACTATTGTTGAGAGATTTTTAGAGATAAAAGTAATAATTACGTATTTGTTCTGTTTTGGATGGTATTTAGTCCTATAAGAACATAGTTTCAAGTTTTTGACTATTGTTACTCTAAAGTTAACATTGGTAACTTGAGAGCATCCCGAAAACCAAGAATGGAAGCCAGATTCTCAGTCAAAATGAATTGAAATAGCTCGGGTGACATCTGTGGGCCTACACTCATTTACATGTAAGTTTTTCTATGCTATGCTAAAAGATTGCTATCCAGACTGTTGTATTTCATTTTAACATTCAAAACCATGAAATTTCAAACTGTTCACATGAAGTGGAACCTGTAATTCAGTCCAACTGAAAGTACGGTACCATAGTGAAAATGTGCAGTGCTAAGATTTTGAAATTAAGTTGAGGCAGACATTTACAGTATTTACAGCTTACTGTGACTTCTGCCAATATAAATCTGTGTAGGTGTAGGACCTTATCCTCTGCACTTAGGACAGAACTAGGAAATGGTACCACAAGCTTAGGATCTGGACCAGAAATACCAATTGGTACTGATGAAGTAGAAATGACCAACTATTTGTTTCTACTCATCTTTCTAGGCAACCAGTTCTTCCTAGTGAAATATAAAACTGAGTTGACACTGTCAACTTTACAAGAGAAAAATAGCCATGGAATTTCTTTGATCTTAACATTAGTTCGTGAGCTGAAATCATTAGTTTCATTTCTTTGTTCATGCTTTTGTTCCTTTCTGAGATCTTGTACCAGTTTAAACCAATTCATTTATCTGTAAGCTAACCTGACTACAGCAGTAGTTGGGTCAGGTTAGCATGTTTTGTTCTTTATTTAATTTAGGTAAACTAATGAAAAACATTGTGCAGAGAAGTGTATATATCACAGTTAAGAAACATTTAAAGGAAGCTACACTTTTTTTTTTTTTTTTTTTTTCAGAAGTGTAGTGAGGTGATTATTATATCATGGTACCCTGAAAAATACTTAACACATACTTCCACAGAAGGAGAAAAGTCCTGTTTTTACTGAATTTGGTGTTAAGATTTCAAGAAGCTAGTGTTTTTATTTTTAGCCTATCTAGTGTCTGGAGTCTGAAATATTCTTTCAAATATTTCAAAATACTTCCAGCAGTACCCATTTGTTGTGCTTAGGGTACATTCTAGTGGAACTTGCATGAAATAGAAATTAAACACAAAATAAGCATATCATAGTGTAAAGTAGCAGTTATCTTTGTGGGTGTCATTCACATGACCCCATTTTAATCTATAGCGGATAGATCAGACACAAGTAATTATACTGTAAGTACTTCAATTTATGGGAGGTAATTCCTACTCTGAGTTACTGTGCTCATGGTGTAAAAATTATGATCATGTAGTTTTCTTCTGCTTTAGAAGCAATTGAGATAGAACATTAAATCTCCTAAAATTACTCTAAATCTCCTGAAATCTCCTGAATTACTCTACTCTGCTTTGCTAACATTTGTAGAGCTACACTTCTTTTTTAAATAAGCATTTCATTTGTGTTTTTCTCATTATTTCTCATTTCTCTGTTTAAATAATATATATGTATGTATGTATGTGTGTATGTATGTGTGTGTATATATATATATATATTTTTTTTTTTTTTCCTGCATTCCAGAAATCTATGTAATCTGTTCACAACACAGCTTGTGTAAATTCAGCCTTGGAGTTGCATTCTCTGGTTTTCTGGTTTTGGGTTGCTATGATTCAAATGACTTATCCTATGTCCAGAGAAGGGCAACGAAGCTGGTGAGGGGCCTGGAGAACAAGTCCTATGAGGAGCGGCTGAGGGAGCTGGGCTTGTTCAGCCTGGAGAAAAGGAGGCTGGTGACAGGACGAGGGGGATTGGGCTTACGTTGCACCAGGGGTGTTTTAGGCTGGATATTAGGAAGAACTTCTTTACTGAAAGGGTTGTGAGGCATTGGAACAGGCTGCCCAGGGAAGTGCTGGAGTCACCATCCCTGGAGGTCTTTAAAAGACGTTTAGATGTAGAGCTTAGGGATATGGTTTAGTGGGGACTGTTAGTGTTAGGTCAGAGGTTGGACTCGATGATCTTGAGGTCTCTTCCAACCTAGAAATTCTGTGATTCTGTGATTCTTCTGATATGAAGACAAGAGTCTTTAATTGGTCTGCAAAGAGGAAAAAACAGTATTATCATTGCATACTGGCATGTGTATCAAAAAGCATAGCTTAAATGTATGCTGTTTTGTGCCTGTCCTTTTCTATTAGTTTTCCATGTACTTGAGTCAGGCCAACAATGAACTCTGAAACCACCAGCTTTTCATTCATTATTTCTTATAATCTGTTTATAAGCTGCTCTTAGTGTTGCTGAAAACAGTCATTTTCAATGTGAATGAAAAAAGAAACTTAACTGTATTTTCTCCTTTCCCTCCTTGACATTATTTTACCTCAGACAGCAGCAAGAGCTAGATTTGGCTGTTTTATACCTTATAAAGTCTACAGTTTCAAATACTGTACTGTATATGCACTGTATATAGCTTTTCAAACTGATAGTTAAAAGCTAACTGGAATTTTTGGTGGTACTGTTCTAAAGACCATAAAGAGGTAAATGTTTTATGTGGTTACATGTCTTGGGATTTATTAACAATATCATAGCATCAAAGAGGCTGCATATGTAATTGCCTATTTTGTAATTGTAAAAATACATATGTAATGTCATGTTGCATATGTAATTATTTTCCTTCTGAAACACACTTGCCTCACATCTAAAACTCTACAAGGAAATTTGATCTGCTTTTTTTTCTTTTTCCTCTCTCCCTACTCAGTTTTCCATACAAAGCAGGGGTATTATCTTTCAGGTACACCTCCCACATAGCATGTGGTGAACACAACTTTGGGGAAGCTATATTTATTTTTTACAATACTATTTTGAATTCTTTTTGGACATGTACTTTTGTTTCATGGTCTCATCTTGTGCTTAAAATAAAGCAAATTGTAAATATCTATCAGGATTCTGAAGTGTACAGTTCTCTCTTGCCATCTTCACTGCTTATGTTTTGTAGACCTTTTTCCACCTTTTGTTAATGTAAATAAAACTTACTATTAAAAATCAGTAACAGATGACTGATCAGTTGCATGTAGAAGGGAGGAATCCACCCTATCTGGTGGATATATCTATACTCTCTATAGATACGTTTGCTCTCTATAGGTACATTAAAGGAGGCTGTAGTGAGGTGGGGATTGGTCTATTCTCCCACGTGCCTGGCAACAGGACGAGGGGGAATGGGCTAAAGTTGTGCCAGGGGAGGTTTAGGTTGGATATTTGGAAGAACTTATTTACCAAAAGGGTTGTTAGGCATTGGAACAGGCTGCCCAGGGAAGTGGTGGAGTCACCATCCCTGGAAGTCTTTAAAAGAAGTTTAGATGTAGTGCTTATTGATATGGTTTATTGGAGGACTGGTTAGTGTTAGGTCAGAGGTTGGACTAGGTGATCTTGGAGGCCTCTTCCAACCTAGATGATTCTGTGATTCTGTGATAATGTTTGTGTACATGCAGTCTTTCTGTATGTTTGCTCTGAGTAGATTATAAATTTGGTGTTCTTCCATTTTAATACATGATTATCTGTGTCTGTTTCACTGCTTGTTTCAATAGTGGTCTGTGAAACTCTGGCAAAAAGCTGGGGTATAGAAAGCAAGACCTGAGTACAACAAAAAATAATTTTTCTTCTAGCCTGTCTTCATTCTCCCTACCAAGCAGCTGTTCCTAGAAGATGGATGGGAATAGAAATTTAAGAAAGGTGATGAAACCCTACATCAGTTTCTAAGCTACTTGTGTGGCCCAGCAGTAGTGGTAAAGGATACATGTAATTCTTGGGTCTGCAGGAATCAACCAATCTCAATACTGTAATGCTGAGAATCCCTGGTATAGATTTGCAGATGTTCCCTGTGAATTGGCCCAGGAACCACAAAGAAATAAAAAAAGGACTGAAAACCTAAGACAGGTTTTGTTGCATGTTAAGGATTACCTTGTAACACTTCTGATTTTTTTTAATTGGGCAGAGATTGAATGTGACAATATTACAGGTTTATCTGTCTCATGGTTCATGATAACAAACCTGCAGGCTATACTAGATATAATGAAAGAAAGACAAGTCATGGAAGAAGAGATTCTATATCTTTTAGAAAGCCATTTTACCCACATCTTAGAGGGCACTTCTGATTAACTATAGGAGTCTGTTTTATTATTATTATTATTTGTATATAAAAATATTAGAAATTACAGAACTTGTAACATGGAGTAATATGAATGGCTTTGCCTCATCACAGAGCAGTGGATTTGTCAAGATATTTTAAACATTAAACAATATTGGTTCAGTCTAGTTAGGCTGCACACCTTGAATTTAACCAGTGATGTCTGATAGCTATGGTATTTTATTTTTATTTTTATTTTTATTTTTATTTTTATTTTTATTTTTATTTTTATTTTTATTTTTATTTTTATTTTTTCCCGAGGGATTTATTTTAAGTACACCATGTTCTAATAGCACTATAGGGTTAAAACTGATTACACATCTTTAAAAAACGAAGAAAAAAATTGCAAGAGCTGGTATTCACAGATTTTTAATTTTTAATTTTTTTTTTTTTTTGTAAAGGGAATTTTCTTCCTTCCCTGTGAGATTTTTTTTTTTTTTTTTTTTTTTTTTTTTTTTAGCATATAAATGGGCATCTTAAATGCATCCTTTTAAATCTCCCTACCAGAAGGAGAAAACTGAACATTAGAGCTACACCTGCTGAATGTTTTTGTAATCCATTCATTATCAAGCATCTCATTATAGAAAAGCCACCAGAAGCAAAAGTCATCTTTTTGAAGACAGATATTTTTATTTGGACTGATTCAACTAAGTTGTTTAATAATATACATTACTGTTTATTTCTGAGGGTTATCTATCTATATTTCCATGTACTGAAATACTTAACAATTTTTTTCCATTAATATTTTGCTGTGGAGATGGGGAGACCCTCCACTACATATTTTGGTTGGAGAGCTGCCAGGCAGAGAAGGACCTGGGAGTGATGGTGGATAGTCGGCTGAATATGAGCCAGCAGTGTGCTCAGGTGGCCAAGAAGGCCAACGGCATCCTGGCTTGTATCAGGAACAGTGTGACCAGCAGGGCTAGGGAGGTGATCGTCCCCCTGTACTCGGCTCTGGTGAGGCCGCACCTCAAGTACTGTGTTCAGTTTTGGGCCCCTCGCTACAAGAAGGACATGGAGGTGCTTGAGCGGGTGCAGAGAAGGGCGACGAAGCTGGTGAGGGGCCTGGAGAACAAGTCCTACGAGGAGCGGCTGAGGGAGCTGGGCTTGTTCAGCCTGGAGAAGAGGAGGCTCAGGGGCGACCTTATCGCTCTTTTTAGGTACCTCAAGGGAGGCTGTAGCGAGGTGGGGGTTGGCCTGTTCTCCCACGTGCCTGGTGACAGGACGAGGGGGAATGGGCTAAAGTTGCACCAGGGGAGGTTTAGGTTGGATGTTAGGAAAAACTTCTTTACCGAAAGGGTTGTGAGGCACTGGAACAGGCTGCCCAGGGAAGTGGTGGAGTCACCATCCCTGGAAGTCTTCAAAAGACGTTTAGATGTAGAGCTTAGGGATATGGTTTAGTGGGGACTGCTAGCGTTAGGTCAGAGGTTGGACTCGATGATCTTGAGGTCTCTTCCAACCTAGAAATTCTGTGATTCTGTGATATTCTGAGGGTTTTGTCAATGGCTAGCAATGCACACAGCACCAAATGCAGAGTAATTATTTTTACTACTTCTGTTACTACTCCATGGTTTTACAATACTATTAATCTGAACAGAGGAGTCTCTGCTAACTTTTCAGTGTTTTGAAACTTCTGTGAAATCTTGGTCTGGATTAATTTAATTTTCTTTTAACTTTAATCTATAACCGTACTTCACCCATCAAATCACAGAAGGTGAAGGCAAGTACTGGGAGAATGGAGAACTTCTCCCACAGGGGGCAGATCAGGTTTAAGACCATCTGTGCAATCTGAAGGTCCATGGGACCTGATGAGACCCCTGAGGGTCCTCAGGCAACTGGAGGATGAAGTTGCTAAGCCACTGTCCATCATCTTTGATAAGTTTTGTCAATCCAGTGAAGTTTCCACTGACTACAAAAGGGGGCACAAGCCCCGTTTTTAGAAAGGGAAAAGGGGAAGACCCAAGGAACTATAGGCCAGTCAGCCTCGCCTCTGTGCCTGGCAAGATGGAGCAGGTCCCCCTGGAAACTATGCAAAGGGACATGGAAAACAAAGAAGTGATTGGTGACAGCCAACATGGCTTTACTAAGGGCAAATTGTGCTGGACGTATTTGGTGGCTTTCTATGCTGGGGTTACAGAAGTAATGGATAAGGGAAGAGCAACTGATATCATCTACCTGGACTTGTGCAAAGCATTGGATAACGTCCCACACAACATTCTTGTCTGTTTATCAGGGAGTGCAGTGATGGGACACAGGATAATGGCTTTAAACATAAAGAGAGTAAGTTTACATTAGATATAAGAAAGAAATTCTTCACTCAGAGGGTGATGAGGCACTGGCATAGGTTGCACATAGAAGCTGTGGATGCCCCGTGCCTGGCAGTGTTTAAGGCCAGGCTGGATGGGGCTTTGGGCAGCCTGGTCTGGTGGGTGGTATCCCTTCCCATGGCAGGTATTCTCTCCCCCTACAACCCCCCCACACCAAATTCCAATCACACCAGTGTTGGCACACTGAGTTATAATCATTCACACATCACAGACCCAAGTTTTAAACTTGGGCTATTTTAATGTAATGAGAATTAATAGGTCTGTTTCTTTTTCCATCAATTGTTGCTCCCATGAAACAAAGCTATGAGAAGATAGTAAACTGAAAGCTTTAATGTCCTGTAACTGTAATGAAATTTGTAATTGAGGAAGGGATATTGTGACATATTGTTTTTCCTCCAAAAATGTCAGAATTGTCACTGTATTTCTGAGCTGGTATACTGTATCAAATAACATGTAAAGAGCTTAAACACATTCTTGAAAGGTTTTCTTCTAAAAGAAAATTCATTTTCTTATTTGCAGAAAGAAAACAGTGAATTTTACATCATCTTATAAACATCTGTAGAAAAAACAATGTAACAATGAGGGAAGAATGCAATTAAGGTTCAAATACAAACTGAACTAGGTAGTAAGAAAACTTGTATTAGTAGAAATTATTGCATGACCTATGTTTTGCTTGAGGGATTTTTCAGAGTAGACACAGGCAACTGGGTGAGCCAAATATTCAGAAGCCTCTAGAAAGAGCTGAAGGGGAGGGGGGGGAGGTTCTGCAAAAGAGGTTGCAAAATACAGAAGTCTAGATGAATCTTGGTCATTCTCTCTCATGTTCTTGTTCTCACCTACCTTCTGTCTTTAAGCTGTCACTCCTGTTTCTTTTAATTTCTTTTTATGCCCCCCTCTGCTTAGCACCAGTATTGCTGCTGGTGAAGCTGCATGCAAGGGTCCTACCAGCACAGGATGAAACTGCAGAAGTGCAGGTATCTGACCATCTTAGCTGAAGCACCAAAATGAGTTGGGTAACTCAGAAAGGTACAGCAAGGGTATGATAAAAATGCTTAAGCATTCTGTGAAATGTCTGGTGTTTGGTGAATTTACTCAATATTTCTTTATTTAAAAATAAAATATGAGAATTGGTACACTTTAAGTACCCCCCCCCCCCCCAAACAATTAAGAAAACACTCAACATCTGCTTTTGTTGTTGTTTGTTTATCCAGTTTTCTTGTTAGGGAAGTCGTGTGGGGGTGGCTTTCTGGTATTAGAAATGTCCTGCTGCTTATTTCATTCTTTTTACCCTGTATAGTATTACTGACCTTTGTAGGATGATTTGTGGAACCCTCTGAGAGCAGATTTGTTGATGGGGCAAAAGTGCTCATGGCTGCATAAATCAGTTGGCAGTATGCTATTGCCCAAGGGTGTAAAGAACTGTGTGATGCACAACCTGTTAAAAACTGTTCTGGCAGGGGCTGTTGAAGAGTTACTTTGTTATTGTTATTATTATTATTATTTATTTATTTAAAATTCTGGCCCAAATCTGTGGGCTTTGCAGAAGCAAAGAGATTTTTGTTCATCGCCATGAGACATGTTGCTTCTAATGATGCTTTTACTGAGAGTATTTAAATATTTGTGTGTATGTGGATGAGCAAAACTACAGACAATACTGAAATAGTAATGAAACTGAATATTGGTTAAGGACGGTGCAATAGGATAGTTGTCCTTGTATCTTTGCAGTTCACTGCAAGTTGGACAGTAAAGTGTGTTAAGAAAAATGTCTGATACTTCAAAGTAGAACAATGTGAGGCCTGCCATTTAATTGTGGTGAATTCTTAGATCATTGAAATCTATCCACTTGCTTGGCTTCACAAGAGAGAAGGCTGTTATCACCTGTTTTAACCACCCAGAAGAAGATACTGTATTTAATGTTTCCTTGTCAGTGTGATGCTCTTTGTATCTGAATGTGCTCTCTTCAGTTCTGACCTTCAAACCAGTGGGAATTTCAGTCTCCCAGTTGATTGTCTTCAAGTGGCACAGTAGTTGAAATAAACATGGATTACAAGAAACACTTACATTTCTAGGAGGATAAGTTTTTAAGTTTAATGTAGTTTTATTTTCTTGATGATGTTTGTTCCTATTAAGAAGAGCTATGGAGTTTTAAGTTTCCATCAGATATAAATAAAACACTGAAGAAGCATCTAAATCATAGTTCACAAAGCAGGAATTCATTAATATGAGTAAATAAAAAGTTCTGTGTTGAATGCAAATTTAGATCTTTCCTTTTGCATACCATGGAAATGAAACAGCGTCATCGCTCTGGTTGTCAAAGATCTGCCTTGCACCTCTGATCTGTTGTCCGTGGTGGAGTGTCTTGCCCAAACTGCAGTGCTAAGTGTCAGAGAGGTCTAATTTGTTTTCTTCAGAAAACTGTAGGAACGCAGGGGACTTTGCATAGAGTTTATATTATTCCTGAGAGGTACTGTAATTCCAAATGAATTTGGCTTGAAAAAGAAAAAAAGATTATCAATCTAATAGCAACGCTTATGAGATTTTTTTTTTTTTTTCCTAATAGAAATACATTTCAAAACATGCCATTTAAATACAAGGATAATTTTAGATTGTATGTCACCTTTAAGAAATCCTTTTACTATGTAATTAACATGGTACATAGCAACTTTCTGCAGCTTTTAATGTTGTATCAAACAGGATTCTTTGCAGGAACAGATACAGAACACAAAATAAGTTGGAGCTACAGAAGTTGAAGTCACTGCTGTAAACTTTTAAGAGTTCACATTCGCAAAAGTCACAGTTTACGTTTGGCAGATAAATTTGTCATCAAAGGTGTTCTGTCAGTTATTGCACCTGATCCTGATACCTGCTTGCCTAACAAATAGCATTAAAATATTTTAGAGAAATGAATCAAGCTTTGGAAGAAATACAACTGTGTTTTTAGGCTCAGTGGGAAAAAAAAAAGAAAAAAAAAAGCTTTTTAAATAAAAACATTCAGTATTTCTTGCATATTTCCTAAGATTTATTTGTAGAATCTGTATGAGATCTGTGAATTATCAAATTCTGATATTTCAATTTCACTGGGTATCATTAAAAGCAAAAAATATTTTACTTTAAAATTTAGACTAGTCGCTTTATGTTGTCTTGCTGGACAAAAATTCCTCTATTCTTTCTCTGCTAATGGAATGGTTTTCCACATTTTTTTTTTCTTTTAATTTCAGCTTTTATCTGGTACCTGAGGAGATGTAATTACGAACACAGGTGTATAGCTTGAACTGCATTTTCTTTTTTTGTCTTGAATTGCAAATAGCTATGCATATGGTTCTCTGTGTTATCATGAAAATTTCCTTTGAAGTCTGTGGGAATGTTTGTGTTAATAAAACTAAGTATATTCATGATTTCTTGCTTGAAGGTAAGCTGCTGTTCATACAGTAATATGTACTTAATTCATTTCATGCATCTGGGATAACTCTTTTGATAGTTATTAGATTATTCACGAAGCAAGAGGTTGCCAATGGATATAGGAAAACTATGCAGCAAATGGAAGCTCTCTAATTCTAGTAAGGAATAAGAAACATGCATTTAATTAATTAATATGCATTTAATTAACACAGATTCTTAGAATAAATAACTTCGTGATTTTTGTTGGGCTTGTACCACTAGAGCAAAGCCTGTGATGACTCTTCCATCTCTTGGAAACTCTGCTTCAGTTAGAACCATAGCAGCATGGAATAATTTGAGTTGGAAGGAACCTTTAAAGTTCATCTAGTTCCAAGGCCCCTGCCATGGGCAGGGACACCTATCCAACCTGTCCTTGAACCCTTAATAGACTAAGTTAAAAGAAATCTGGAAAAGCTTGGAGGAGATCTGGAAAAACTTAGATTGCTGGTTGAAGGGTTGGATGTCCCAAGTGCTAGTAGTTACTAAAGATACAATATGCAGATACCTGTGAAAGAAAATTACCAAATTACACGTATATAAATATTAATAAAATCATGCCTTTTCAATATCAGATTTTAAATGGCTTATTTCTCAATTATAATTGTAAAATTATCGTAAAGTTTAGGAAAATACTTCTGCATGTAGATACCAGGTTTACTTCTATTGAATGTATATCTTTTTTTGTTATTATTATTAGTCTTGTTAAGCATGGGGATGTGTGCTTGGAAGCAGATGAATGTCCATGTTCATGGAAAGGAAAGGAATATTTTCCAGGTGACAAAGTGATTTCTTCGTGTCATACATGGTAAGTGCAGATCTAGTTACATGTTTATTTCATTTTAGTTGTTTAGCTCTGACTTGATTATTGCTCTATTTTTTACCTTCATGTTTTGTATTTCATACTAGATTCTAATAAATGATCCACCCTAATTTTGTATTTCTACTCATTCAAAGAACTATTAAAATGACTTTTTTTAGGGTTTGTTGTTTGAGGAAACTTTTACATTAAAAACAAAACAAAACAATATGTTGTTTGGGGATAGAAACTTGGAAAAAAAAAATGGCAATTTTCAATTTGGAAAAAGCGTGATTTAGAAAAATCACTGATTTTTCTAAATTTTCACAGATTGTCATTCTGTCAAGATAGTCAAAATGAATATTCCTTGGCCAATGTTCCTAGAGTACAGGAAAAATTCTTCAAATATTACACCCAAGTGACATTTGTTAAATCAAAACTTCCTTCTTCTGCATTTTAACATTTATCATAGAATCTAAGCAGTCTGAGAGCCCAAAACATAAGCCTGTGGACTGCTACAATGATGAGTTCAGGACAGTATTGAGCAATTCCATTTTCAGAGCATAGTAACATATATTGTTTGGCTTTGTGTGTGGTAAGATAACTGATGAATGAATTGGCAATAAAAGGAAGTGTTCCACTAGACTTTGGTTGATAGGACCACTCAGTGATATGCAGAGACCTGATCCTTTCACTGTCCAGTGTCGTAAATATAGCTCATTCTCTGTAGCTATGTTACTCCGCAGTATCCTTGAGTGCTCTCAGTAGAACATGGTACAACATTTCAATAAGCTTCACTAAAGCTAAGATGTGAAAACATACCACATCTGCATAATCCTGATACAAACTTGTTTCCTGATGGAGCCACCTGTTTTCTTTGTCTACTGTTGAATGCTTCAACTTGGCACTAAGTGTTTGTTTAGATCCTCAGAAAAATCAGCTATACTGTCAAGTATCAAGATCATGTAGTAGTGCTGTAGCCTTCAGCTTATCAGCAGAGCAGTTTCTTCCTTTTGTTCCCTTCTTTTAGCTTACCAGGAACATTTAACTGGTCTCACCTGGTAAACTATTGTGCCTGGCCTGTGCAGCTCACTATAGCCTCGCACAGTGAAGGCTTGTCCAGTCAGCGCTAGACACTGCCTTGTCTGGATATCGTTGCCCCCTCCAGCCTTGTGCTGACTGCCTACCTCTGCCTCTCGTCAGGTCCTCAGTATCTGCTCTAGAAGATATTTGTAGTCCTTTGGTCGACTGGTGAAGCGACTTACAAGCCATCTCCACTGGGCAGGCAGGTAAAGCGACCCGGGTTATTCACCCCCTTATTTCCAAAGGCCTCTCCAATTGGACCTGGTGTGTGATTGCTTGCATCAAAAAGAACTATTATATTCCATTCAATCTGTGTGAGACTTCACCAAAGGCAGCAGCAGTGCAGGTGAAAAGACTGGATATTAAGCCTTCTGTATTTTTTTCTGAGGCCAGGCCTGTTAATTCTGTATAATCCTTATGGCTTTTCAAGTCTTCCACATCCAAGAAGCAAAGACAAGTGAAGTGATAATGACTTTTTGGCAGTCATTTGTCCACTGACACGGAGTCTGCAACCAGCTCTGCTTTCTACAGAAGTGACACATTTGATGCAAAGTGCAAAGGTCTTTGAGACTGCTGTGTATGCATGCTTGAGTATATTTGATATGTCAAAGGAAAAGTGCATTTTTGCTTGTGCAAAGCATGAGAACACTCAGCAAGACCGTTTAAACAGTCATAACAATTACAATGACAATGATGCTATTTAATGCATGGAAATAGCGTTAATTATCATTCATATCTCATTTAGTATGGGCAACATAACTATTAATCTGACTTGTCCAACAGTAAAATGACAAATTAAGTAATTTCTTATATTGAAAAAGTACTAATGGAATCCCAGGGACTTTTGAATCTATCACAGGAGTATGGCTGAACTGCAGTTCTGTGTTTCCCAGTTTTTGAGGTGGATTAATTTGGTTTTCAGTGCAACAGCCAGAACATATACTGGCTAGATTAAACAGTTTATCAAGTTTGAGAACATCTAAGGAACCTGAACGTGCATAAGTCCATGGGACCTGATGAGGTATATTCAAGGGTCCTGAGGGAATTGGAGGATGAATTTGCTAAGCTACTAAACATCGTACTTGAGAAGATCTGTCAGTCCAGTGAAGTTCCCACTGACTACAAAAGGGGACATAAAAATCCCATTTTTAGGAAGTCAAAAAAGGAAAACCCAGGAAACTACAGGCCAGTCAGTTTGACCTCTGTGCCTGGCAAGATCATGGAACAGATCCTCCTGGAAACTATGCTAAGGGACATGGAAAACAAAGAAGTGATTGGTGACAGACAACATGACTTTACTAAGGGCAAATTGTGCTGGACATTTTTGTTGGCTTTCTATGATATGGGGCTACAGCACTGGTGTGTAAGGGAAAAACAACTGATGTCATCTATGTGGACTTGTGCAAAGCTTTTGCTGTTTTCCCATATGACATCCTTGTCTCTAAATTGGAGAGACATTGGGATTGGATGGGTGGACCACTCGGTGGATAAAGAATAGGCTGTATGGTTGCACTCCAAGAGTTGCAATGACTTGATGTGTTCTGGCAATGTGTTCTTGCAGCCCAGGATGCCAACTGTACATACCCTGGGCTGCATTGAAAGAATTGTGGCGAGCAGGCCAAGGAAGGTGATCATCACCCTCTGCTTGTCTCTTGTGAGACCTCATGTTGAGTACTGCGTTCAGCTCTGGGGCTCTCAAATTGATAAAGACATGGAGCTGTTGGAGTGAGTCTAGAGGAAAGCCAACAGGGTGATCAGAGGGCTGGGGCACCTCTCCTGTGAAAATGGGCTGACAGAGTTCAGCCTGGAGAATAGAAGGCTCTGGGGAGACCTTATAAAAGAGGGTATGCTTAGATTAGATATAAGGAAGAATTTTTTTCATTCAGAGAGTGGTGAGGCACTGTTGCAGGCAGCCGAGAGAAGCTGTGGATGCCCCATCCCTGGAGGTGTTTAAGACCAGGTTGGATGGGGCTTTCAGAAACCTGGTTCAGTGGAAGATGGGGTTAGAATTATAAATGACCTTGAAGGTCACTTCCAACCTGTCATTCTGTGATTCTGAGATTGAACAGAAATGGTTGTGGTACCAACTGAACATACCAGAGTAGCATTTTGGTGCTGTGTTGTGCCAGGTAAGATAGATGTTGCAGGTAGCCGTGCTTGTTTAGTCTCTATAGGTTGCTCAATTCCGTGTTCTTAAACAAATACTTCTTAAAAATACATATTAAAAAAGGATAGTCAAAGTCTGAAAGCAGCTAGTAGTTCTACTTTTCCAAATGGGACTCTCTAGGTTCTGATAATGAAATGTTAGTTTACTTAATATGCAAAAAGACTGGAGCAGAGGACATGGAAGACCTAGTATATTCTTAAGCCCTTCCTTAGGACTGTAAATATATTAGGTTTCCTGAAAGAGAATACTTGCAAAGGAGTTTCCTACTCTTCGCATTTTAAGAAATGTTTCTTCTCCAGAGTATAACTGAAACCGAATGTTTCACAGAGAGCATGAGAAGCCGCAGTTACTCTTTCCATCCATGTGTACTTTCCTTCGTTTGCCTTTCTCTCTCCATCAGCTTGGGTGCCTGCCTTAGGCAGTGCTTTAAGAGTTGGCTGGGTGAGTCCCACTGCACTCTACTTGTGCTTTGTTATGGCAAACACTTTTAACGTGTAGTACTTTTAACTGAATTTAACCAAATACTTCATGTAGGTATATAGATATATGAAACATAAGCTTGCTTCTAAGTGGAGTGTTGGAAAACATGGAAAATTACTTAAGCTGGTACAAGTTATGTGGTAAAGGAGCAGAAGGAAGCATGGTGCTGCAGGGAACTGGATGCATTTATTTGCTTGATTGCTGGAGTCCTTATACGAACAATGGTGTTCTAAACCTGTCAGATCTCATAGCAATATGAGTAGAAAATAAAAAGTTATACTGATATGAAACTTAAAATTTTATTGGTGCTTTAGTATGAGATGTCAAACATCAGTGATTTATCAAATATTTCCATAAGTCAGGTTCATATGTTAGTTGTAAAATATGTAACATTCATTTAATCAGGTAATTCATCGTTTAATACTTTGAAAATAAACTTAGGTATGTGCTGAAATTATATTCTCCATTTAGTTAAACCTATATTTATAACATACATCTTGTTATAGCTGTGATAAAGTTACCTGGGCCCCAACTTTGCTGCCTTTATCAGGGGACTTTTTTTTTGTGTACAAGTGATTTTTAAAAAATAACATTTAAAAAAATTACTTGTGGAAACTGGAAATGAAATTTTATCCATTATTTGTAAATATGACATTTCTGGAAATGTTAACTCGGATGCCAATGGGTTGATGCACAGGAATACACAGTATTCAGTGCTGCAAAGCCTTGCTGTTAGGTAGTTACAAAGCAAACGTAATTCAGAAAGGTCCTAAAAGTCACTTTCTGTATGTGTGGTGAAAGCATATTAATGCTTAAAGTAGCCATAAGCAGAACCTGACTGAACTATTCTTAGGCTAAGGTTTGGTTGTGACAATACCAATGTATCAGGAAAACAAAACAAAACAAACAAAACAACAGCAACAAAAAACAGTTCTTTCAAGGAACCTAACAGAATAGCAGTATTGTTGTTTTTTTTTTTTTTTTTCTTCCTTCTTTACTTATGCAAAATTCCCATTCAATCATAGAGTGAATAAGCATGGTAGTAGTAGGATACATTGCTTGTTGGATTTAAGAATCAGCTAGTATAGAAACAAATGTACTGTGAGAACCTGACAGAGATAGCTTTATCCTTGTAGCCCGTTGCTGGTATGAGTAACTGAGGAATAAGTTGTGTTACCTTGGGTGGCATTTTCTTTTCTTGTTACAACAGAAGAAATGCCCTTTCAATGTGTGAAATTTCTGGAACCTATGAAGTCCAACAGGAAGGAACACAGGCTATGTGTGTTCAATACGTGATAAATAAAAATTAGGGAACTGATTTATTTATGCTGCTTCTAGTTAAAGTTTCATAATGGTTCAGTCCATAGTCCTCATACTTACATGTCCTTAGTAGTTCTGCTGCTTAATGCAGTAGGTATAATCATTTGTCAGTGGTTATGGCTGATATTACCACTGTTGGTCATACATTTTGCAGCATTTGCCAGCATGGATCATTCCAATGCACCTTCCATCCTTGCCCTTCCATGTGTACTGCATATGGTGATCGACATTACAGAACATTTGATGGACTTACATTTGACTTTGTTGGAGCTTGTAAGGCTTATCTAGTAAAGGTGAGACTTTTTTTTTTTTTTTTTTTTTAAGCCTATGTAAAACTGGATTAAAAAACTACCTGTTAAAAACTACCCTTGTACTTGTGTCCTGTTTGTACATTATATTGAGTACTACATGTATTTAAGCTTTGGTGTTACTTAGACTTTAAGTCATACATCACATAATAATGTACAGAGGTTTCTACTAATTTCAACTATGTAACAATATATATCATTATATTAGTATATTTAAAAGTACCTTTTTTTTTTTTTTTTTTTTTTTTTTTTCTTTTTTCTTTGCAGGGTACTTCTTCAACCAGTTTCTCAGTTATCATAGAGAATATTAACTGCTTTAATACTGGAATCATTTGCAGAAAACATATTTTCATTAATGTTGGAAAATCTTCTCTAATATTTGATGATGAAACTGGGAATCCAGTAAGTGTCGGCCTTTAATACTGCTAAAAGGCAGAGTATGTCTCTCTCTGAGTATTTTTTTTCTTTCTTGTTGGCAAAAAAAAAAACAAACAAAACTGTGTCAGTTATGTAGCTGAGGTGTAAATGTTTTCACAGTGAATGCTGATCAAACCTGTATTGTTGAATGAAAATCTTAAACAAAATCTTGGCTATATTTCATGAAAATGTTAGACAATTATAATTTAGCCTCGATGTGTCTATGGAAAAATACAGATATTTTGATGTCAGTGGGTGTCTTGCTATTAATTCCATTAGAACTAAGATTTTAATTAATTCTGGAGTATAGTTGTATAGAAGGAATATTCTTATACTTCTGCAAAAAATTAAATTGCAGTTTCTGGTATATGCTCCAAAACAAAAATATCATTTTTGTTATGGCCAAACTGCAAACTCTGTCACTGTAATATTTAGTAGTTATAGTAATTTCAGTATAAGTAATACTATTGTTAGTTTACAAACCAGCTACACAGAGAAAGTGTTGTCATTGTGTGAGGTATTTTGTAATTAAAACAGACATCTTAGTCTGTGCTACAAATAATTTGGCATCTGAATGATATTGTATGCAGGTAAAAATGCTTTTTGTAAGGAAGATGGCAGTCTTTGTACATATTTAGACAATCACTTATTTCAAGAGGATGCTCCGTGCACACTTAGCCAGCTGCTTTTTTGATTATGTATAAGACCTTCTGAATGCAATGCTGTATACCTAAGTGAATTTTATACCTCCATGATGAACCATTAACAGTTTTATCTTAATTGTCATTACTCATACTGTAAATTTGATATAAAATCAACTTTTAAAATAATAAATTCATAAAAATCCAACACTGTTCACAGGAAGAATCCAGACCGCTTTCGGTTAAACATTGATTCCTCTGTGGTCTTTTTTCAGTTTTGGGACTTCTGTCTAAGAACCATTTGTGTCATTCGCTTTACTTACATGTTCCTATCAAGTGAACATTTTGTGGATACATTATTTACATTATAAGCTATCTTGTTTTATTTTGAATAGAGCTCATCTAGTTACATGGACAAATTACAAAAAATACAGTTATGGAAAGCTGGGTTTTTCACTGTTGTTCATTTTCCTGATGAGCACATCACTGTTCTTTGGGATCAGAGAACAACAGTTCATGTACAGATGGGTCATCAGTGGCAGGTAAGTGAAAGTCAATACTCTTAATGCCATTTCTTTGAAATCTTCGTGTAAATCTTATTAAGTAAATGTATGTCGTCATTGTTCAGAAAACAGACAATATGTCATGAAGCCTGTAGGAACTCAATAGCAGTGAGAAGAGAGGTATTTAACTACCTTGTCAATTAAATTAATCATTCTCATTTACAATCTCTTTCCCCCCCCATTCACTGTTTACTGTCTAACTTCTTTAACAGCAGAAATAAACCTCCCGGGGCAACACTCTTCTACATTACTCATTCCCTGCCTGACTGGAGCAGGTGCTATTTTGCTGAAATGTAATAAATAAATAAATAAAATATATAAAAAAAATAATTGCTAGCAAGCAGGTCACTTCTCTGAACAAAAGATCAGCTCTCTTCTCAAAGGCTTAGAGATACACAGTTTAAAGGGAATAATACTGATGTTGTCAAAATAAAGCAAAATAAAGTATCTTTCACAACTTTATTATCACAAACAGCTGGACTTTTTTTGGGGGAAATTAGCTGAAAAGGATTGAATCCTGACAAATTTATAATGAAACAACAGAAGACGGACATGTATGAAGCAACTTTTGAAAGCAGTTGTGATTGGTAGTGTTTTATATCTTGTAGAAAGAAATATGTTATGTTTGTTATTTGTTGTTTCAGGGTGAATTGACTGGATTATGTGGAAATTTTGATTTGAAAACAATAAATGAATTGAGGACTCCAGATAATTTTGAACTAACAAACTCACAAGAATTTGGAAACAGTTGGACAGCTGTAGAGGTACTTGGAAAAATAATGTATTTGATAGTAGATTTATATATGTTGTTTTTACATCATCCAATATATCTAGAATAAATTAAGACGTGCATTCACCGAAGTCTCAATTAGGCAGCAATGCAAAAGACAGTATATATATGGTTCTTAGAGATATCATAATCCATTAAGCATAACAAAGTAATTGCCTTTGTTTCTACACAGTAGAGTGTTTTAGAGAAAATATAAAATAAACAGTTCCACAGTTATTCAGTGTAACCATTAGTTAAGTAACAGATCTGCAAATATAGTTTGAAATCCATTATCTATATAAATGTATATTTTATATAAATAAAGAATATTGATGTTTAAATAGTGAAGCAGTATGTTGTGAAATGCACATAAATTCTGAAGTTGTTCCTTAAAATGTCTTGCAAAATAAATTCATAGTAGCTAGCGTAAAAAGACCTGATTTCTGACCATTCTAATGAAAGCTATTTAAATGATCTTTGCTATTTATTTAAACTGACTGCTCAGGTAAGTAAAGACTACAGATTCAGACTTTGTGGCAACCCTTTTTAGAGCTATATGTGTGTATATGTTTTCCTTCTGCTGTCAGACAAATGAAACTATGTGTTTTTCATTTCTGCTGATTAGCGTACCCTTTAAATTCCATATCTTATTCTCTCTTAAGTTTCTCAAACGATGCATTTTTTGTGCTTTACATTTCTTAAAAAACAAACAAACAAACAAAAAAACACACAAAACAAAACTATATTTTGTAAGTTCAAGCGTTCTAATGAAACAAGTTTCTCCCCTTCATTTTGCTTTCTTGTTAAGTGTGTTGACAGCTCTGACATTCGAAATCCATGCAGTTTGAATCCACTTAGAGAGCCTTTTGCCAAGAAGGAATGTGGAATACTGTTAAGTGAAGCATTTGAAGCTTGCCATCCAGTGGTGAGTTGGGGTCACATGTAGAAAGATGTGCAAGTGAACATCTCACTAGAGATAACTTTACTCTTCAGCTCACGTCTTCCATAACAGAGTAATTTTTACTACTGTAGCAAAAGAGGATATGAAGAAAGCCTAACCCATACTTATTCTGATTCTAAAATGGGAGTGTTTAACTGGGCCTGTCACAAAGACTATCTGCACTTAGCTAACTTAGACAGTAAGCCATTTGTTGTACATTATATGAGCCATTTGTTGACATTATATATGCCATATAATACCACTGGCACTGTTTAGCCTTTTTACAATGTGGTTAGTACTATTAGTCACCTTTACAATGAGTGGAGACAAGATTATACCCAATTTGTATTACCTTTTGTTTTTCATTCTAAGCACAAAAATCTACAGAATTGTAACAACTCGCTTTCGTTTGCTCAGATGCATTACATAACATGCACATTTTTCAGGCATGTTTAAATAAATTCATAGCTTATTCTAGGCAGTCTTACAGGTGAAAAACTCATTCCTAGAAAAAAACTGCATACATCTCCTCACTCAGGCAACCACCTAAGTAAAATGAACCGTGCAACTTGTTCAGACAGTCATCAGGCTCAGGCTCAGTTCAAGAATGGGGAGAGCTGATTTCCAGGGCTAGGTGTTATATGGAGAGTGACGTATCCCAAGATGTTCTGGTGTTGAAACTGTGTGCATAGTGTAGAAACTGTAAGTGTCGGAAGGGTTCCTAGGGAGAAAGGAGATTCTTCATGAAAGACAACAAGGAATCTTGCAGGGTTGTTTTGTATAATATTATTTTGGAGGAAAAGGGAAGGCAATGTTAAAGTTGTATTAATGAAACATTGGTTTTAGTTCACTGTAAAAGGTATCAGTTGTGTTCCTTATGTCTGTAAATATTTAAGTGTAAATCCATGTAGAATGTATAACAGTTCAATAAGCAAATTAACATTGACAGATTTCTTTGAAATTTTGTCCCTTAAGACAAGACTTCAGAGTAATCTGAGGGGAAAATCACAAGCTGTCCCATAAAATTGCTTAATTACACGAAGAGAATGAACCACTCTCATGGGAAAAGTTTTCCATCTATTTTATTAGTTCTTACATTTTACATGTATCTAGCGTTATTAACACTCCTGGGATATATTTATTTGTGGTCAGTTTAGAAAGAGTTTCTCTTATTTAATAAGCTTCTATATAGTTTATTATGGTTTAAAGGCATGCAAAATGAGCTCATATTAACATCTCAGCCTGCATGTTTGTAGTGGGTCATTGATTTAATTATTACTGAGTACTGTACAAGATTTTATGATATGTTCTAATACACTGTTTTTCTTGTATTTCAAGAAGATGTGTAAGTTCAAATCTTTAATAGAAGTCTTATATGTTAAATTTTGAAGGAATTGTGGCTTTGTGCTGATTGTTGCCAGTGTCTGTATGAATAGTTTTAATTAGTAATATTTGTATTTCCAGATTGATGTCACCTGGTTTTACTCAAACTGCTTGACAGATACATGCGGTTGTAATCAAGGAGGTGACTGTGAGTGTTTCTGTACAAGTGTGTCAGCATATGCCCATCAGTGCTGCCAGCATGGAGTTTCTGTAGACTGGAGATCCCCTAGAGTGTGTCGTAAGTTTACTTAACAAGCATGGCCAGTGGCTGCCACTGTATTCATGAGACCCCTTATGGAAAAATCAAACACACTGAGTTCCCTAAAACCAGGAAGGAAACTCTTAAGACAAATTAGCAGAGCTACAGCATGAGTGGCTGTGGGGTGGAAAGATGAGTGTGTGCCTCTCACTAATCTCCATGCTCATTTTTGTGTAGCTGGATCACATATTCCTTTCCATATTGGAGTGATGCACTTCTAGTTTTTCTTCCTTGTCCCATGATGTGAAAGGAGAGGTCATGGTAAATGGATATTAGGATGTGGCATGAAGGACATCCCTCAAACTGAACTTCTGTTAAAAAGAAAAATTAACAGAGTCCAGGAAACATAGCTGTGCCTTAGTGCTCCCTCCAGTACAAATGTAGAAGATAAGTCTTCTGAAAGAAAAATAAATAAAGGATTTTAAGCAGAATTTTGTAATTATCTTGCTATTCCCATTCAGCAGTGCTGAGAGGTTGTAAATAAAATAAAATAAAATAAAAATCTGAGACATTTTTCTATGGCACCTGGTGCAAATGTCTAACACAAGACAGTCATTTCCGCAAAGATGTAGTGGAAGAGGGCAAAAAAAAGAAAGGATTGAAGGAAACAAACAACCACATCTTTACAGCTTTTCAGTGGCACAGGGAGAACATGCAGCTTTCTCAGAGTCACAGGAAATTTGTTGTAGAGCAAGAGGATTGTTCATAATTTTTGATAGAAACGATGCATGCGTGTTTCAAAATGAGCATGGAAAGACAGCAAAGTTTAGCCTTAGCCACTAGAGGTCGCAAAAAGCCAACTATAGATACATAAGCTTAGGATTTCTGCTAGAAAGTAATGTTTTATTTAAATCAGTGTAGTGAAATAAATATTAAGCAATAATAAATATTTGAACAAATGCTTATGTGTGATATAGCTCAGCCAAATAGTTGATTTACAACTCAATCAATAAAGGATAATGGAAAACCTGTTTATCTGCAGAATGTGTGCAATTGTTCTTTCTTTTCTTTCTATTTTTTAGCTTATGATTGTGAATATTTCAACAAAGGTAAGTCCTAAAGGAGCTGATAATAAGAATATAGAATCTTTGGTTTGTTTATATTACTCGTAGTATTTTGTTTAAAAATACTGTGTTGATGAAAACAGTTGCAAATGATATATTATTAAAGTAACGAATAATCTGTTTTACCTGTTTTTTTAATTTATTTTGCTTTTCCAAAGGCTTTTAATGATCCTCTTAATGTAGGCCCATGTCTGTGTATCTCAGTTGCTATATGTTTATGGGTAACAATGAAGTAATTAATAGAATATTCAGCCCCATAGTACTAGTGGCACTCCTTGCTTAAGGAGTAATGCAGTCAAAAACTTGATACCTGTTGTTTCTGTTAAACCAATGGTCATCCCATGTGCAGCCACCAGAGAGAGCTAGTAATTAATATAATTCAACTTTCTGTGACTAAATGTTGAACTATCTGTTTTGCTATGCCTGACTTAGCTTTAAATTCCTAAGCAACAAGTATTGCTGGTGTATTATGATGGATCTCAGAGAAAGGTGTAAAACTGATACAAAGTTCTTGAGTGGTTAATTGGTACTGGATACAGTTTGTGCTTCTGTATTACTGTGGTAGCACTGGAATCTCTATGAAGACTATTTTAAAGTTATATTGAGGGTGTCTGCATTGTTAGACATGGCATAGATGTAAGCACTGTAAGCCAGCCTGATATAAGGAACGATCAGGACTGAGGCTATTTATTCTATAACTCTTTTTATCATGCTCACATAGAAGCATGTCTATCAGGATATTCTGGTCTTCTATTAGACTCCATATTGCAGCAGCTTACCCCAAATAAGATCTTGGAGAAGAACTGAGTCTAAGTTAGGAGGGACTTGTGCGACATATCAGCCCCAAGCTATCTGGCCAAGAAGCTACCATTTCTGATACATATACTGGTTGAAAAGATTTTGAGTAGGTTCAAGTTGATAATTCAGTGGAATTTTAGCTAAATCACTATTTAAGCTGTTAAATTAATTTAAATAAAGTTCAGTTGAATAGGAGATGGTTTCAGTTTTAAATTTCTGTTATGTTTTGTTTTATAAATGAAATACAGCCTGAGATGAGGTAATCTTGCAGTTGTAACAGATGGAAATGGCAGTGCCTCTAACATCTGTGGCAGTAGCGTGTGTTAGTAGTGAAGTTGGATGGTAACATAAACTTCTGAAGTGTGGTATCAGTTTTATTTTTTGCTGATTTCTCACTGACAAATTACTTGGAATACGGGAGGGTTGTACATTGGAAAAGTTTGCAATAAACATGCTTAATATATATTTATTTAATCTCATCTTCCCACTGCTTGCTAATCCAGCTCATAAATACTCAACATAGGATGTTCCAGAGCTGCCAGTGGAAAAAAAAAAAAACATAAAAAAATCCTTGTCCTAAAAAATTTCCTTTTCTACCTTGAATACAGTAGCATTGCCAAAAATTACTTAGTTTTGGAGACAGGAAGGTTAAAAAACTCTTTTAGACAGAGTTTTTTTGTATGTAACTTTTTGTAACATTTTTTTCATGAATCTAGAAGCAGGAGCTTTTGTCTTTGGTAAGGGGAAATTCTCATTTGATAGATTTTTCTCAAGTTTGAATGGATTAGAGATCTAAAACTTAAATGTATATTAACATATCCAGAATAATATATGTTTTAAATATTTTTAAAAATATTTTTCAGCTCCCTGCACTAAAGGTAACCAAATATCACTGTACACGTTTATCTGTGCATGGGCCACATGTTCATACCACGTGCAGCTTCCCTAGCATTTTAAAACTCTTAATATCCTTTAAGATTAGTGAGAGACAGAATACAAGAACAAGCTTCAAAATTCAGTTCGTAGTTTTAACCTGTTTGAACAGATTTTGAGGATCAATGGTATTAACTGCAACTATCAGCTGAGAAGTTCTGGGAGACTTCTAACTTAGATGGATGTTTGCCATCTCCTGGTTTGTGGGTAAAACAGTAGTGCAATAAATTGCTCAAGTGTGGTCTAAAATGCCTGTTTTTAACAGAGGAGTTTACAAAAATAATTTCAAAATACTGTGAACTTGGAACTAACTGAAGGAGTGTGGCATTGTGAGATTTGTGAAATGACAACCTCACATGCTTCTATCTTTTTTACCTATAGGTAAAATTTGCCCTTTCCTTTACTTGCAATGCTGATTTCTTCCTGTCATGCTTCCCAGTGTTATCATAGAATCACAGAATGGCTCGGCTTGGAAGGGACCTTAAAGATCATCCAGTTCCATCTCCCCACCAAAGGCAGGGATGCCACCCTGCAGGTTGCCCAGAACCTCATCCAATCTGACCTTGAACATCTTCAGGGAATGGGCATCTGCAGCTTCTCCGGGCAGCCATTTTCCAGTGCATCATCACCCTTTGAGTGAAGAGTTTCCTCCTAACCTCTAATCTAAATCTTCCCTCTTTTAGTTTAAAACCGTTCTCCCTTGTCCTGTCATTATCTGATTGAGTAAAAAGTTGCTCACCATCTTTTTTATAAGCCACCTTTAAGTACTAAAAAACTGCAATAAAGTCACCCCGGAGCCTTCTCGTCTTTAGGCTGAACAGCCCCAATTCTCTCAGCCTTTCTTCATAGGAGAGGTGCTCCAGCCACCATTTTAGTGGCTCTCCTCTGGGCCCGTTCCAAGAGCTCCACATTCTTCCTGTGCTGGGGCCTCCAGACCTGGACACACCACTCCAAGTGGAGTCTCACAAGAGCAGAGTGGAGGGGACAAACGCTTCCCTTGAGCTGCTGGCCACTCTGCTTTTGATGCAGCCCAGGCTGCAGTTGGCCTTCTGGGCTGTAAGCGCGCACTGCTGACTCATGTCCAGCTTTTTGTTCAAGGAGTTCTTTGATATTTGACAGCAACAAACTATTTCCTGCAAAATGCCTCACACTGTGGACACTAGTAAAATTGGTTTTAAATAATAGTAAGAATTGATAGAGACGTACAAGTAAAAAATTTACATCACAAGATGGTCTGTAGAACACTATTTACTTCTAAATCAATTAACTGATTACTCAGTTAACTTAGAAAAGTGGATGAGAAGGAGAAAAAGGAGAAGCTAATGGTGAGTCTTGAGAAGTCTTGAATCTTCAGGTCTCAAGTTTTGAGTCTCGAAGTCTTGAGTCTTCAGCTCTTCAGTACTGTGTCTAGGTAATTTGGATAGTTTTGAGAACAGGTATTTTCTAAAAGAGTGTAACTTTATTTTGGTTGTCATTACAGTTTAGTATATAGCACCTAGAGTTTTCAGAGCAGAGAGATGTATTTCTCTTCGTGTGCTGTATTGTTATGTAGAACTCAAGCATGTGTGACATTGGGCATGAAAGGTAATTCTGGCTTTTTTTTTTTTTTTTCTCCGCAGCTCTGGGAAAGGGCCCATACAAACTGGTCAGCTACTTGGATGGGGAATTTGTACTGGCAGTGAAACTGGTGGATGGTTTTGTTTTCCCTGTGAGACAAGAAGATGGACACGCAGTGAGCTTTATGCTTACTTCAGGACTTTATAAACCCAAATCACATGGTAAAGTCCCTGTAATGTAGAGGCTTAAGTAAGGCAGAGCACATTCTCTCCTTGAATACTAGCCTATGTCTAACTACAGACCTGGGTAAAAAAATCTTTTCTCTTCATGTCAGCTGATTCTGCACTTTAATGTTGTCTGCCAAAGTTTTGATTTAGCTGGTTTAATTACGTGATGTTAGCTTTAGAAACAGATACTTTTAGTTGAAAAACTAACAATTCTTCTCTAACCCCAACCTTCAGAAGCCCCCAAACCAGTATTGTAGCCCAGTGCTTCAGATATGTGTTGCTCCTTCCACCTTTCCTCAGGCAGAACTGGGACATGGAAAAGAATGGGAAAGAGATGATATAAGAAAAGTATTCTCTAATTCACTCAGTCTGCCACCATCACTTATTGTCTTGTACAGAGATGACCATTGGCTCCAACTTGAGCTGAAGTTGTGTGCTGTGAATGTGTCTTCCTGTCCTGAATTAAGTTTCCCAGTGAAGGAATCTGTTGTTAATTCAGCAGATGAAATAAGTCTTGCACACCTTTAGACAGGTTGAGAAGACTTACAAGAATATATTCAGCACTTTGTGACATTGATTAAATGCTATAGTTGTCTGCATACCCAATTTTACTGCTCACAGAGCACTGAAGCCTCAATATAATTTTACTGCTTATAGTCTACTGATCATGTCTTTGGACAGCCTGAAGGTGGCTGTCTTTGTGTAATCAAAAACAAGGGGTAAGGGTCAGTTGAAAAACTGAGAAGCATTTAACTGTTGTCTGTAGAACTGACACAAGAGCTCATGTAACAGAATATCCAGGGCCAGATTGCTTTTATTAATCATAGCTTTGAGACTTGTACATTGCATTCATTTTGGGTTTGGAAAGGGAGGGTCAGTCCTACTGTTCCTGTATAAAATTGAACCTGGCAAGTGGAATTGGTGCCTTATAGTTCAATTTAAGAGAATAGTATTTCATCATTTGGCCATGGAGGAGTTTGTAAAATCAGTGCTGTATTTTTCATATCCATATCTTCATTTATGTGTCTTTGTTGGTTCTTCACTACCTCAGAAAAATGGATATGTTTCATCAGTTTCAGATAAATCATAGACACTGAAAATTTTGGATCTTGAAATTGATTGGCTGTATGGCAGGTATTCTAAATCATACCGAGTGTCTGTCATTATTGAACAAATAGCTACTTGCTACAGGCAATTATTAAAAAGATACAAGTGCAACTAAGTTTTTCAAATAAGTCAAATTTTTTGTGCTCAAAAACCAAGCTGATCTTCCATACATGTTATAAAAAACAAAAACCAACCAAACAAAAAAAAACACTGGATCTGTTTAATAGAGATCATTTGTTTTCTGTGCTTTTTTTTTTTTTTTTTTTTTTTTTCCTCCCCAAGAAATGCTATCCAGGTCTGGAGGGTTAGTTGATTTTACAGTAGTTTAATGGCTTTTTTCAACAGAATAGAAGAGTTTACAGCAGAACAGAATGAAGTAATTTTGTAAGAAACAGATGCCTGTAACAGGCTCAAAATCTGCCACTCTGCAATTGATCGTACAGGGGCTTGCTTGAAATCAGCAGTACTGTTTTAAGGGTAAGGTATCATGTGGATACATTTGCCAGAAAACAGGCTTTGCTGTAAACCTTCTTGGGGGAAGGGCTGGAGAGCTGACTGCTTAGAAATGAATACATAAATCTGCAAGCTGAATGCAAAATACATTTTTGTAATTTATTTTTAATGAAAAGCTGAGCTCTTGAGCTATCAATTCCTGACAGCAAGCATAACTTGCAAAGCTAATTAGGTGAAGTTTACATTTTTATTAAATAAATGGTTAGCAAAGGCTGTAAACTGAAGTTCTAATTGACTGCTGGGCTATATTCCTTTGTCCTGGTGTAGGCAAATGTCCTAATAAAAAAAAAACAAGTGTTAGTCAGAATCTAGGACTCTAAAATCCATATATAATTATATTTTCTTTAAAAGATTCAGGGCATTTTCATTGATAAGGCCATTGCCAGTTTTCATTGGCCATGCTACTGATAGCAGTATGTTACATCAGAGTGACTTTAGTTTATTATGGCACATAAATGACTTATGTGTGGTTTTTTTTTTTTTTTTTCTTTCAGATTCCAACTTGGTTTCATTTGAAACAGCTGAGAGACCTAATTATTTTCTTCAGTTGTCCTCCAACAATACCCTTGTTCTTTCTAAATGGGAAAAAAGCGAAGAGTTTCACAACAAATCGACATTTGTTATACACAAGAATACATGGCTTTCTGGTTACAGTTCCTTTGAATCATTTGCAAAACCAGGATACTTCATCCACATTTCTGCATCTTCAGTTGAGCTTCTGAAGTACCATCATTCAGAGGAATTCAGACTGTCAATCCTTTTTAAACTAGTAGGTAGGTAATTAAAGTTGTATTTTGTGAACATCATTTTGTTCCCCATGGAAATATAAGCTGACTCTTAATGATATTTTCAGAGGTGACTATATTTCTTACTTCTCCCCAGCATCACTGGAAGGTGCAGATAATTTGTTTGTGACAGGCTCAAAATCTTCTTTGAGCTTTGTAGTAAGGAAGAGATTCTGTTTTCTTGTCACAAGTCATTAAATACCCACACAACTTCACTGTATTTGCCAACTGGTTTTGGAAATGCATAGACTATAGCAAAGTTTCTGTGCAATATTTGCTTTGTGGGTTGTGAGGAAATTCTCAAGGAATAGAAAATTCATGCTGATGAATAATGGATTCACAAAGGGAATAGAAAAAAAAAAAAAAAAAAAGAATGTGTGTTTCTATGTTAAGGTCTGTGGATGATGTTTTCTCTTCCCTTCCTTCTGATTGTGTTTTCTGTACATTCTCATCGTAAACTTTGTGGCCTCATAAGTTGTGCTATCCGGTGCTAAGGACATGCCTGTAGATTACACCTCTCAAACCTTATTTCACCTGAAAAACACCTTGACCTTATCCATGTACCAACTCACAGAGGCTGTGCCCTAGTGTTTCAGGTGCCACGTAAGTGGTGATATATGCCTGTTTTTGGGGATCCAGATGTCTTTTTCTCTAATGTTTCTTGGACAGTTGCAGCTTCTGAATATGCAAAGTAGACTGCTGTGAGGCTGTTTCTACCTTCTTCAGAGATTCCTGTTCCCTAACAGTAGTCACGTTCCATGGAGATGTAAGGAACACAAATGTTGGCAACATTCTTAGAACACTTTGTGGGATGTAGAATCTGCTGCCATAAGAACTGGTGACAAACTCCATGCATCAAAAACTCCACAATTAATCAAACTCTGTCTCATTTAGATTGGTAAAAAAACAAACAAACAAACAAGCAAAACAGGAAATAAGTCTTTTCACAACAGGAAATAAGTCTTTTCACGTACTCGAGAGCCATGTGCTGAAATGAAGATGGCCTTACAGATCAGGAATGAGATACAAGAAGTTATATGGGACTGTAAAATAAAAGAAAGCAGATTTTTCATGAAACTATCATTTGCTTTATTAGTTAATGATTTATTTATTGCTTTATTGCATCATCAGGTTGTCTTAATATATCAGATGCTTCTAATGCATCTGTGTGACTTTTTTATGAACCTCAGTGACAACTACTAATTGCTGAAACCTACTGGCCTTTGTGCACTATATAAAATTCCCAAATCAAAATAAGTGTTTATTATTTTTATGTTCTAATGCTTTGTACTGTGCTATAAATTTAAATGTATCGGTAACTCATTTACTGGTGTAGCAAAAATATTTTAATAGGTATTCTTGGTAACACAATTTTCATAAACCAGTTCTTCGTTCTCTGAAACCAAGACTCTGTTTTACAAGCAAAAAAAAAAGAAAATGTGCTGTTGTAACAAACAAAGCATGGCCTGGCCATGTTTTATTGTGACCATTATGAATCTCTTGGCATAGTCAAATCTGAAGTAGGCGTTGACTTCTGTGACAGAAGAGGCCAACTGTATGCCTCGTGGAGCTTCTTATTATCAAAACATTGAATTAAAGCGTTAATGGTAGCATTGTGAATCTGCTGATGTTTTGTGGTGCATTATGATGACAGCCTAATGCAGCTGTTGACTGGCACACTCCAACTTCAGAAAAAATGACAGATTTTGTCATTGCCAAATGCCTGTTGCCTCTTGACAAATGCTTGAAATTGCAGAGCTGTTGAGGTTTTTGAACAGCAGAATTACAGAGCTAATGCTGTTACCAGGGCATTCATACAGCATTTCAGGCAAAGAACTTTTTTTGGACATAACAAAAATATCTCCTTAGTCTTTCATCTTTGAGGAAGGAATGAAGAAGGCTAAAACATGTTCCAATTCTCAGTGGTCATCCATTAACACAGGGTGGTATGTCTTTTCAAGTGCGAAGTCTTTACCTTCCAGTCATTATACCAAAAAATCCTATCTATGCCAATGGAAAACTAAAACAATTTACCTCAGCAAGTGGGATCAGATCAAATGATCTAGAGGCATTTCATTAATCACCACATCCGAGGGCTTGGGTTTCAGAGTTTTATAAGCAGAGAAACACAGGGCTCGAATCTTTCTCCAGTGTACTTTCACAAGGCCCAGCCTGCTGATGTAGGGTAATTACACGGTCTAAAAATACAGCAGCATTTGTTTAAGTTAATGGAAAAGTTACACCAGCTCCAGAGAGCACAGGCAAAAGCATATTGGATTTCCTGCTGACTGTTGTAAATGCTTTGCATATTAGATCAGAAACTCTTGAACCGGGAACAGCTATTCCTGCGGAATCAGAGGATAAATATCGGGAGCAGAATAATAGGCCCAGTAAATCCCCTTGGCCAGAAAGTTCCTCATGAGACTTCTTCATACTCTGTGACGCACATTCAAAAGGAAGAATTTTAAATGACCTGATCACCACAGCAATAGATACGTGGTTGTTTAAAGTCAGCTGACGAGTCACTTTTTCCAGTTTCATAGCAATAAATATTGTCACATTCAAATACGTTGACTATAAATTACACAGATAGGATGGGCTAATACTGTGAAGTATTTCCATGAATAGTCACCTCAGGTTTTAAATTGAGTTGTTTCATTATAGTTAGATTTGTTTGCCCTCCTGTTCCCACAAACATTTGGGCGTTTGAGTTGATAACTGAATTTGAGTATCTAGAGTATGTATAGTAACAAGGAAATATTTGTAATCACAAGAAAATAGATTTTACATTCTTTGCAGGAAATTTTACTTGCCAGTAGGTTATTTTGTTATGCATTCAGTTGAAAGAATACACTTAGTCTGACCAGAACAGCAGAGACAGAGATGTCAAGTTTCAAATTCACATTTGAAATTATTGAGAGATTAGAGGAAGTCAGGAATTGATCTTTTTTTTTTTTTTTTTTTTTTTTTTAAATCATGTTCTCAAGCTGGTTGACTTTACCATTCACAGAATTATCATAAGATGCGTTACTCTTTTAATATCACTGTGGATTAATATTATATATACTATAAAAATGTAAGTAACTTGCACTATGTAAATCCTGTGGTGAAGTTCTTAATAAGGTTAGCTATGTGCTTAAAAAACTAACTTGCTATAAATGTAACGGCTGTCTCAGAGAGAATTTTCAGATAAAATCTCAAGATGCAGTAGATGAATGCACACTGCACACAGAGGTATTTATCAATGTTTGATACAGGGCGTTTTGCTTGTTCTCAGTGTTTGTATCTTATACAGATATAATATGGTACAGAAACACGGTACAAAACTGAAAATTAAATTTATATATTTATTTATGTTTTACAAAATTCTCTTATGTCTTTAGTCAGATTTATACATGATATAGTTGACTAGTTACCTTCTGTTTACTCATACCTATTTCCATCAATAGATTTATTTATTTTTTTAATGCCCTGTTTTACTTACGCTGAATTGCTCTTAAGTTTAAATTGAGCTTGTATGCTTTGCCAGTCCCAGAGATCATGACCTAGGGCTTGGGACTGGATAATGCTGAGCACCTGCTGTTCTACCTGCAAATTCCGAGTATGTCCCTAAACACATCTGCTGAGTAGCTCTTGGAATTAAACTGAGGTTCCTGGAGAATTATAACATCTTTCCCATTTATACCACAAAGACAAATGTTTGACCTCCTGCTTTTGAGTGAATAAATAGGAGGAGATTAGATAGTTACGTTAACAGGATTATATTCATCCACCAGCATAATAGTAAAATAAAGCTAAAGTATTTGAAAGGTAGATAATTATATTTTGCTTTCAGTTATGTTTTGGCTAGGCACAAAGTTCATTCTTTTCAGTGATACTTGTTTACATTTCTCATTGCAGAAACTTGAAAGTCATGGGCAGAGTTTGTTGGTAGTTTGTACGTGTTAAGTGGGTAGATAGTATTTCATGTTACTAAACTTGTAACTGAGGAGATAGGCAATCTGAGTTACTAAGCAGAGTTTTGCTGCTGTTATAAATAGAATGAATTCTAAAAAATTTTTTTCTGCCTTCTAAATTATTTTAAATCTTTGGGGAAAGTAACAAAATAAAAAGGTACAAGATGAGAAGGAGAGTTTAAATACCTTTTTTCATAGTCTTAACCTTTATTTTAAATACAACCTTCTGTTGAAGTCAGTATAATTAAATTTTTTTTTTTTTTTCAAGTAAATAGATTTTTTGAACATAGCAAGAAATTATTCTGATAATGGCAAATGTTATTCTTGTGGGGTAGAAGTCAATATAAAAAATGGCAGGATAGACTTGTGACCAGTAGGTATTGTCAATACACACACACACACAGAGTGGCCAAGGTACTAAGAAAGATAATTGTGACTCAACAGAACACCACAATCCGTCAGTGGTAAAAAATAAAATTAAAACTCTTCATCGGATTACACTAGTAGTTCTACTAAAGTACTGGCTGTTCTTATTACCACAGAATTAAATTTGAAATCCACAGAAAATGAAGATCATAAATGCTTCTCTGAAGTCCAAGCATGTGAGAGAAATACATATGGGGTTGGCAAAATGTATAAGCACATTCATACAAAAGCTTTCTACAGTACCATAACCATTTATATGCTCAGCTCCTGTTAGGTAAAATAGGATCATAGAATGTTTTGGTTCGGAAGGGACTTTAAAGATCATCTCATTCCAACCAGCCTACTGCAGGCAGGGACATATCCCACTAGACCAAAAATGGTCTCTCAAAGCCCCATCCAATCTGGCCTTGAACACTACCAGGGATGGGGCATCCACAGTTTCTCTGGCAACCTGTTCCACTGCCTCAGCACCCTCAGAGTAAAGAATTTCTTCTAAATATCCAGTCTAAATCCACCCTTTTTTAGTTTAAAGCCATTAAATAAATTATTAGAATAATAAATGAGAGAGTAACAAACGATGAGAATAAATTAATGATGAAAAAAAATGATGATGACATGAGCCAAAAGTATGGCCAGCAGAACAAGAGAGGGGATTCTCCCCCTCGGCTCTGCTGTTGTGAGACCCCACTTGGAGCCCTGCCTTCAGTTCTGGGGCCCCCAGCACAAGAAGGATGTGGAAATAACAGAACACATCAAGAGGAAGGCCACAATGATGATCAGATCGCTGGAGCATCTCTTCTATAAAGACAGGCTGAGGGAGTTGGTATTGTTCAGCCTGGAGAAGAAAAGGCTCTGGTGAGACATTATATGGGGCCTACAGGGAAGCTGGGGAGGCACTCTTTGTCAGGGAATAAGAGGACAAGAAGAATGGTTTTAAACTAAAAGAGGGTAGGTTTAGCTTAGGTATTTGGAAGGAATTTTTTATTCTGAGGGTGTTGAGGTGAACAGGTTGCTCAGAGAAGCTGCGGATGCCCCATCCTGGAGGTGTTCAAGGCCAGGCTGGATGGGGCTTTGAGCAACCTGGTCTTGTGGGAAGTGACCCTGCCCATGTAAGGGGGGTTGGAACCGTGTGAGCTTTAATGTCCCTTCCAACCCAAATCATGCTGTGTTTCTGTGATTCTATAAATGTGGGCTCAGCTGGCATGTTGACAGGAACGACTGCCATCCAGGGCGTACTTCATCATTTTGTTAAGGATTTGCTCTGTCACCAAATAGAAGACAAATGCTGAGAGACTTCACCAGGAGATACATGGTTATCTTCAAATGCCATAGCAAATCCTTTTGAGGAAGACACGTCTGATACAAGAGTCTTGACTCATTGTCTGTAAACTGTGTATCATTCTTTTGTTGTGAGTGAACAGTACTGTTGCACAGAGTACAGTAAGCTCATGTTACTGCTTGCTGGTTGGGGGAATTTAACTATTAAAAAAATGGGAAGCATGTAGTGGAGGTGGCTGATTAGCCTCCTGAATAGTATAAAGCATTCATGCCCTGTGCTGGTGAAATCCAGTTTCTGAGCAATGGTATTTTCTGTGATGGGAAGAGCAGTGCTCGAGTTCCGGCATAAAATTTAATATCTAAAATCAATACAGAGAGTGAAAGGAGTATTACCCTCAGTTTTGGAAGAGGTACTTTAAATGGCATTAGAGCCCATTGTTGCTACTTTTCCTTTTACCCCAGTGACTCTGAGTATTAGGGTCATAGTTTATATATAAAGTTAGTGAAAAGAGGCAAAAATATCTATTACGTTACCTTGATTTAAGGATACTTTATTATTCTCTTGGCTTAGTCTTGAATTCATTGTAGTTTAGAACAAGACTGCCTGTTTCATCTCACATTCATTTTCTGCCTTATCTCTATTTATCATAAACTTTGTAAGCAGGAACTGCATCTTGCTGTGTGTTTTTCATGGTGGCTAGCACAGTCAGGTAGGTCCTTGAGCTGCATAGGCATTCCAGAAGTGATGTTGTCAATAATGAAAAGTTAAAATACGAAGAATAAAAATAAATCAATATAAGCTGAAAATTGTCTAATGATGTAGAGGCATTTTCCCATAATTCATAAGGCATGTATTTCACTTTATCTGATGGGTTTACTTGAGATGTACTGGAAACTTTGGAGATACTGGAAACCAATTCATGGAATATATTCAGCTCTTGCTGTGGTGATACGGTCTGTTCTTTTATACAATTTACACACTACAAAAAATGAATAGAGCTTTGTATGGCATGTTGAGTACCTTCACATCCATTGACTAGAAAATTAAGCACCCATTGGTTCTACAGCTCTCCTTTGAAAATCATTTTTATGACAAGGTTCATGGATTCATCTATTGTCTGTCCTTTGTTCTGCAGAATCAGTGAGAAATTTTGCAGAAAAGCATGATTTTGTTAGTTCCTTATGGAAATCGATGTTCACGTTGCACTCAGCAAATGCTATATGCCTTTATGTACAAGCTCCACACTATTTCCTATCAAGGCATGCAATGCCTGCAAACTCTTTGAACGTAATCTCTAGGAATGCTTGAGGGAAATGGGGCAATCTCTTCATAAAAGATGAAGTTCATATAAAGAATGAGAGAAAAGATGTTAAGCTCAGCAGTTGCAAGTGTTAATTCAAGATCATTGTTCTGCTAAATTGAGAAACTGGCATTCATCATCAGGTTGTCAGATGTGTTCTACCAAGCTTGTGCCTTTATTGTGTTTGAAACTTCTGTTATGATTACTGTTGAGTTAAAAGTTATGGATCTGTCTCCATACCTAGTCTAAGGTAGTCTGATGAATGAGATTTCCTAGACTGTGCTAGAATATAGTGTGGTAGCTGGTTGTTACTATGGGTAGTGAATGCTTGTTCCAGTAGGTCTCAGATGTGTTCTTTTTGTCATATATACATTTGTCCTTAAATCTTTTTACTCTGACCTGTCAGTGAATGCAAAACCTGATGCATCAGTCATTCAGACATTCCAAAATGTATGGAAATAATTCCTTTCCTCCATTAGATTTACGTAATTTGAGTCAGTTTCACAAGAAGGTTCACAGATTAATTCAGGAAGTGTTCTTATTTCTGTATAGGATAGTAACTTTGTAAATACATTTGTTATTGTCATTAAGAGTCATGTTTTTGAAAGCAGCACCCATGTCCCTGTGTAGGACAAAATGTTAAAAGTGTTAAAACACTAGATGGCAACATACACACTCTTACTCTAATAAGGGTGTGGGTGTCTGAGTTTGATTTATACCTTTGATTTAAGATAATTATTTGTACTAAAAAGGAAGACATTTATGGTTAATAATTGCAGAGGAGTAACTAACCATAAGTGCAGATGCTGCTAAATTGCAGGAAAAATGTTTTCTTAGGATTTTCCAGGAAAGATGAGTGTCGCGAGGAAGGTGTAAAAGAACTAGTCTCTGTGTATCAGTAAAGATCAGCAAAACTTAAAAGCAAAAAGATTTACAAAGACCCAAAATGGAAAGTCCTTCTAAGCAGTAAGCATTGTCTTTCTGGTCATTAATATAAGTATTGTTCAAGTGCAGCTATTGTTCACAGGCTCTGAACCACATAGGTTTCAGACCACTTTTAGCAGTCTAGAGGGGACAAATATGTCATGGTGGTGTTTTTCTTTAGGTATAGATTTAAGGAAAGTGCCAATGCCCTACCCTGGCTGCTACAGGAAGGAGCTGAGGTGGGCTGTTGTAGTTCAGGTACCAAAATCCAGATGGATTGAATAAGTCATACAGACTTGGAAGAGCCACTGGAGTACATCCAGTGTATGGGAAAACACTGGATGGGAAACCATTCTGCATGCAGATGGGACAGAGATATAGTGAAAAGGAAAGCATGTAATGCATTTGAACATGCAAGTGTATGCCCCCATGTATGCCACCCGTATGATTGCCGAAACTTTGTTTCTCTGAGTTTTTTTTTTTATATTCAGTCTATGACTGAGTCCATTGATTTGTCATCTTTACATTCATTCTGTAAAGTCATTGCATAATTTAATAAGTATTGTATAACTGATCCTTACTTATGTTTATTTTCACTCTGAATTTTAACTCTTCCTTTACCTGTATTTGTACTTTGGGTTTCAATTATCCAGATTTGAAGCATTTCAATAAACATTATCTACATAGATTTTCTGAAGGCAAGTTGGCTGGGCGGGTGGGTGGGTGGGTTTGTTGGTTGGTTTTGCTGGGTTTCAGTTTGCCATTGTGTGTTTTATTTTTTGATAGCATTTTGTTTGCTGAAATATATATTTTCAGTTAAAATTTCCAAGACAAAATATGATCATTTCTCAGTTGCTTTGACCACCAGTTAGAATTTCAGGTTCAAAATGGTTTAGGTTTCAGTTATTCTCTTGGAATGCCTATCTTAAAGTGTTTCTGAGAAGATCAACTGTTAAGATGCATTGTTGTAAAGAGACTGAATTGGCCTAATACCACATTATTTGCTTTGGTTATTTGTGTTCATTTTAGCTTTTAAAATGCAATTGTATCATAAAAGTTAGTACACCTATCTCGGCTAATTTTAACACCAGGCAAACCACAGTTATGATACACTGTGTAATAAATTATATCAGTGTTTCCAACTGGTGTTTTTTCTTTTGATCGTAACAGCAAGAATTGTACTGAATCTTTATCCTGTTTTTGCATTTTAATTGAATAACCACAAGATTCATTGTTGTTATGCTTTTCAAAAGCTTTTTAAAACAACAGTTCTGACTTACGTGGCTTTATTTTCAAGTGATTGTAAATGCAGTAAACATGGCATGTTTTATACTGCAAAGAGCAATACAGGTTGCAGAGCCAGTACTCTGCAATATACTGTTTCTCTATGTTTCACAAAGACCTAAACAGTCAAAAAATATTAACAATTTTATTTGTAGGGAATACAGGTAGAAACAGTAGAAGTTTTAGAGCTGCAGTGAACTAGCTGTGCTTCTTAGTGATATATATATGTGTGTGTTTGTAGAAATATATATGAAATTAACAGATCTTAGTTGTTTTTCAGATGCCAAATACAAACTTATATCACGTTCTGCATGTGAATGGCATTATGATGCCTGTGCAAGTCCTTGTTTCAAAACATGCAGGGATCCTTTGGGACAAAACTGTCAGGCAGTACCAAAGTAAGTTTTTGCAAATGGAAAATTATGTAATTTGTGTAATACACAGCATAATAAGCATATGAGTGACCAGATGTAGGCTTAGTACAGCAGATCTGTATTCATGTGGAAGGAGATGAATGAAGAAGAAAAGAAGTGAAATAAAAATTGCTGTGGCAGCTGCATGAAAATGATGTCTCTAGACAGCAGTTAGATGAGTACTGCCAGAGTTTGGAATTACAAGTATATTTGTAGCTTTCATGCTGGAAGGTATTACAGTGTATTAGTAAAAAGAAATGCTGTTAATGTTGTTTCAGATAGTTGTGTTTTCATTATCATAGAGTCATAGAATGGTTTGGTTGGAAGGAGCCTTAAAGATCATCTAGTTCCAACCCCCTTGCTATGGGCAGGGATGCCTTGCACTAGATCAGGTTGCCCAAAGCCCCATCCAACCTAGCCTTGAAAACCTCCTGGGCCGGTTGTGTTTCACAGCTTCTCTGGGCAACCTGTTCCAGTGCCTCACCACACTCAATTATGGCATTTCAACAACTGTGTCTGTCCTGGCATTTTTCTTTTCTGTTTTACTAATTTGTACTAAGTTTTGCAAAAGTGTCATGTAGATTTTGGTGTGCAAAAAAGCTGTGGCATTTCTTAGGTGACAACAGTTACCGTTGAACCTGTGAACATTCAGGCTGAATATCACTGAGTTCATGCTTTAGCTTAGGTCTATGTGAGAATGTAAGCCATGGAATGTAAGCAATGATGTTTTGAAGGAGTACACTGAGATGATGAGATTTAGATAGAACAAGGCTCTCTACTCAAAACTACTTTATAAATTAATAGTGTTTGCTTAAAATTAAATGCTTGATAGTTGACAATACTCTTCAACTAGTTAATAATGATTGTTTTTTTTCTAGAGTGGAAGGATGCATCCCTGTGTGTCCTCTCAATATGTTGCTGGATGAAATCACTCAAAGATGCGTGTATTTTGAAGACTGTATGTTTGAAAAAATATATATATATTATGTATGATATTTAGCTTATTAATGTCCGAGGTTATGTTTTTGTCAATTTTTCAAATAAGGGTGTTTAAATTTGTGTAATTATGATCTTAGTTATACAATGTTTGAGTTTTCACTGAACATCTAGTTTAGTTTAGAAAGAGTTTCACTCCTCAAAAACTGGAGTACTTCTAAAATAAGAAAAATGTTCTTTCTTCATAAAATATTTCAGTAATATTAGATGTGGAGAAAATGATTGAATTAACTTATTTTTGAATTTTATGAAGTTTAGAAGTATAAAAGCATGTGAAAAAATCAGAGCTAAATGAATTAATGTAAACTCCTAGCTCCGCTAGCTTTGTCTGTAATTTATTTATAAATACCAGACTGTCATTTATTTGTGTCTTATTTCAGGCATTGAACCTGCAGATGATAGTCCACCTTTACCAACCATCTTTCAAACACCAGCAGTTTCACACGTAACATCAAGTACAACTTCGGCAGTGATCAGTGAAATAGTAACTTCATTTCCTGTACCTGAAGCAAAGGACACAGAAACAACACTTGCTTCAAAATTGAAATTCGCTGCAACTACAGGGAAAACTAAATTTTCAGCTGTAACAACTAATACAACGCTTCCAGACATAACTTTATCATCATATATTTCTTCACAGTCAGCAGAAATGACATCATTTGGGAGAACTACAGGAATGTCTGTGACAGCAAAATCTAATGTAAGCTTGTCTTCTCTTGTTGCCACTTCAGAAACCTCCACAAAGACACAACTGATCAGCAGTGGTTCCACTAAGCTACTGAGGGCTACAGAACCTTACACAGTAACTGCTACACGTGCAGTGACTAAAAGCACAGGATCAGAAGGCAAACCAATTTCTACTTTTACTGGGACACCAACCACACTTAGAACAACAGAATTGCCAGTCAAAACTAAAATAATGGAAATATCAGAAATAGCCATGAAGACACTTCCCACAAAAGAAGCACAAGTAAAAACAGAAGGGCTGACAACATTTACACCCCCTTCATTTGAATCAAGAACAGAAAAAACTACTGCACATCAGCCCCGATATTCCACATTACCTCTTCTGGTTTTGCCTTCCTATATATCATCAGTGAACCTAACAGGAACTTCAGAAAGGACAGAAGTAAGCATAGGACAGTCTTCTACCACAGTAGGTAAAGTTACAGTAACATCATTTTCTCCTGTGATCACTACTCTGTCTTTGCTAAAACCAGCATCTTCAGAAACAACCAAAACAGCAAATGCTTCAACAGAACAAAGTGGAAAGACTGTATTTTTGCCAACATCCACACTGCCTGTTTCATTAGGAGAGGCAATTACAAAACCTCCTATTGAAATGGTTCATCACCTGACAGATACTGCGGGGGTACCTTTCACTACAACCTTAGGTCCAAAGAAAACAACTCTGCGAACTCCAGAGAAATCATTAGAAACAACTGTTTTACCATTTACAACTCATGGAAAGGAAACTCTCAAAACAGCATCTCGTGTGAAGCATATATCTAGTTCCTATTTGCCTCCATATTCACTGCGTCCTAGTTCTAAAACTGAAAAATCCACCACTCTTTCTCCAAAAAGACCTTCAGTGTCTGTTCCTACTCCTGCTTCTCCAGCTTTAGGTGAATTAAAAAAAACACTTAAAACTGTGTCAACAACAGAGTATCCCTCACACGTAGTTCTAAACATAACAGAGCTCTTGACTACACTGTACACTAAATATCCTGCTTTACCTGAGACTACCAGAGTGACACCATTGTCTACTGAGGTAACATCCAAAATAACATCGCCTTTTGAATTAGTAGCAAAATCAACTTTGTTTTCTGGAAAAACATTTACTGAATACACATCACCTTTGGCTTTAAGTACAGTGAAGACAAGCACTTCAGCATATTCAGGTAATGTTACCACATCAGCAAAGAAAACCTTTATCTCATCAAAAGAAACCACTACAGTTCCTTTCATAGCTACAAAAAGAGAGTCAGATGAAACAACGTCCTTCACTGGATCTCCACGTACTCCCCTTAGAGCAACTGAAACCACATTGTTAACCACACAGCCTGAAGAATCAGAAGTGGAAAGAATTTCTAGCATCTCCCCTAGAAAACCATCCGCTTTCCCTTCTTCACCACCAAGCTCTCTAATCTCTTTAAATCTTTCTCTTCCTTCACTACCCACATACGGAAAAGAAGCATCACGGACAGCTCTCAGTCCAATACGTACAACATCCCATGAACCCATCTCTTCATATTCAAGAACGACTATAACAAAATCTAAGTTAGGAACAGAAAAGACCTCCTCACTCCTGACTTTCTCTACTTTATCCACTATAGCAGAGCATTCAAGTCCAATAACAACAGTACCATATGACAAATTGCCAGGCAGAGCCATTTTAAATACTACTTATGCTATATTCTCTCCGTCCTCTGAATTCAGCATTCAGCATATAACAACCAAAGCAATGACAGACAAAGAAAAATCAACTCTGTCCACTTCTGCTGTACTTCCATTAACAAAGTCTCACACTTTCTCCACCTCTCAGTATCTAGCAGATAAATCAGTTTCTTCACCTTCTTTAACACAAGTAATGCTGGAAGTAACAACCCCACCAAAATACCCTTTAGAAACTAAAGTAGTTTCTACAGCATTGAAGTCTACAGTTAAAAGTATAACAGATACAGTAAAATCTACTGCTTCTACAGCTCAGAAATCCTTTACTCCATCTTCAGTGGGCTCCTTCCCTCAACAAACCTCTTCAGGAGATAAACTTCCAGCACAGACTACTAAGGCTGTGACTATACTGCATTTTTTGACTGAAACAGATACAAAACTTGCTCATCAGACTTCTAAGCCTTCCTTGACAGGCCTAAGCAGTACTCCAATTTACCATCATCCTGCAGAAACTCTAGCAAAATCCACTGATCAGCCACAAATTCTATTAAGCACAACTGAAGCTATGGTAGAATTGATTTCCTCACCCCCCTTAACTACCTTCCTACCTAAAGGCATTCATTCAAGTGTGTTATCTACCTCATTAGGTCCTACACAAGTTATTTTACAAACTGAAAAAGAGTTACATTTAACTGATTCAGTTACACAGCTGTATATGCCAAAAACTTCTGTTTTACAGTCTACAGGCCCTGATAGAAAAACAGCTGACTTGACTTTTGGTACCAGAATTCTCCCTTCTTCACCAGAAGTGCTTGCAACTTCCTCTTCAACCATTAAAAAAGATGCCTTTCCTTCATTTTCTACACAGAAGGCAGATACTGGTGTAAAATTCACGTGGCAGTCCTCAGTTACTGAATCACTTCTTTCAAGTCAAACAACTGAAACAACAATTTCACCAGAATTTAAGCTGACCTCTTCACTTTTGTTACCAGAAACAACAGAAATTCCCATCGTGATGGGCAGTGAGTCATCCGTAGGTGCCTTTTTCACCCCTGTGATTTCAACAGCATCCACATCAATGGGTAAAAGTGCTACAGAGAAAACTGCAGTGTTGCCAAAGCAAGTCACACATTCAACCACTGCCTACAGTTCCACTTCTGTAGCAAGTACAGAGTTTTCGGCTGCAGTCCATACATCAGCTGCAGCTTCAGCCTCTTCAGTGATGAGCAGTACAGAGCAAAACATCACTATTATATCAGCAACCTCAGACAAAGCAAAAGCTGTAACAGAATCCATCAGAACCTCTGTGAAGCCATCCTATTTTTCTGTTACTTCAAAAGCAAAAGAGCCTATGTCCCCTGCTACAGAAAAATCTGAAGAGCTGGAATTAATGACAGAAATGCAACCTGTCCATACTCAAGGTGTTACCATTACCTCAGAAATACCTCAGACATTTTATTCTCCATATTTCACAAACATAACTGCAGCTCCTTCTAATGTAAGTGTGTCAAGACTGTTCACCATACATTCGTCCTCTGAACCAAAACCTTCTTCTATACCTGCATCATTGGCCAGTACTACACAAACTTCAAAACTTGGAATAACATCTGAGATACAAACACCTTCTGTGAGTTCACTATTAATGATACCTGACCATTCAAATGTCACAACAGCTCCATCAGTTTCCTCATTTGCCTATTTATCTACCAAACCACTTTATGGTTTGACTACAACATTTTCTGATGGATTGTCAACAGCTGAAGCCATGTTAGGAGTCACAACATCAACTTCTATTCTGCCTAGAGAAACAACAACTCTCCAGACTTGTACAGTGAGTAATATTATACATGTTTATCTGTTTGGTTTTGAATATATCTGGCTTACTTTTACACACTGATAAAATCATTATTTGAGAGACATGTATTGATCTTTAGGATATGAAATATCGGCATTAAACAGGGCAAGCTATTATTTTTACAGTTATATCTTTAAGTCTGGGTGACTTCAATTGTGCACGATTTTCGTAAGTGCTATAATGCACTACTTTTTGGGCAACAGTTTTCTGAGTATGATTATTACAAGAATATTTTTGGCAAAATATGGTTCTTTATGTTCTTCAATAATATTTTTCTGTCATGTAACCTTCCTTCCCACAGATCCTACTCTTCCTACTTCTGTTCTTCCATACTTTTTATTCTCAACTCATTTTATTTTAAAGTTAAAAATATATATATATCTGTTCTGCAATTTACAACAGGACTGAATTTTAAACTGTCCTCAGAATGGTCAGATTTTCAAAGATGCATTTCGCTTAAATCTTCCACCATAAGTATTCTGTACCTGAAGAATGTGAGCCCCCTTTTGAGCAAATACTCTGCAGCATTGTAATGTTAGCTTGATAAGAATGGTAACCAATGTCTTTTAAATGTGCCTTAGCCAATCACAGAGAATGAGTGCATAAAATACATTTGCTTGGATGGACAACTGATCCAAGTCAATAAGTCGCAGAACTGCCCATACAATGCAACTCAACCCAGCTGTGGAGTTTTAGGATTTGCTACTCAAATGAATGGGGACAAATGCTGTCCAAAGTGGGAATGTGCATGTAAGTTTTAATTTTGCAGTACTTTTAAAGTGATCTTAGTTAACAATTTAATGCATTTGCAAGAAGGCTAAGAACTAACACTTCTATAACCATGGTGTAGAAAAAGATGTTCCATATTGTGCAGTTTATTTGTTGTCTAATGTGATTTGTAAATGTAGTTCTACACCTGATTAAATGAAATCAAAATACTCCTTTAATGTAAGATGAATATCTTATCCAGCTTTAGATATCTGCAATGGACTTGCCTGACTTAGACCTGTGTTCTGTCTAATCAGAGGAGACATAGTCAGTATAGCCAGTGGATTTTATGGTTGATTGTATACATACTTCAGGATGAGAACACTCCTAGAGTACATTACCAATCACTGTTAACAGCCCGGGGACTCTAGAAGCATAGCTGTACTGTAGTCACTCCCTTCAATTACATAGAATTAGGCAGGATGCATCCAAACCTTAAAGAAAATTAAATTTAATCCATAGTGGCAAAGAAAGGATGCAGAGATAAGCAATGCAAATTTCCACTTACAATCTAGAATACGAAATATCTAAGAGAAGAACTCCAAACCATTTGAAACATAAAAGCTTTAGCAGTAAGCCTGGAAAGAAAGGAACATGCAACAAGAACTCCCTCCTTAGAAACAAGACTAAAGGGGAATTAAGGATCTGGCATGATACACTGCCATCCATGTTTTTTCTAGTTTAGGGCTTGTAAAAATTATAAAACTGTGCTGGCAAGAACTGTAAGAAAGTAACTGATTGCAGAGGACTGCAAATTGTCCCACTAGAATATGAAGGATTTGACTCTGTTGTCCCTTTACAGAGATGCAAGCAAAGGTGACGACATATACCTGAAAATGTGCTGTATATGTTAAACTGTACAGCAAAGAATTTAATCTTATATAACTCAATATTTTATCTTTCTATTTTGTAGTATTTACAGAAAGTAGCCTAAGTTAGAAAATATATTATTAAGTTAGAAAATACATTCATTTTATTTTTATTTTTATTTTTCTTAGGTCGTTGCACAATTTTCTCTGATCTGAGCATTGTAACCTATGATGGAAATCATCTGGCTTTATTCAAAGAAGCATCCTACATTGTTAGTCAAACTCAAGATGAAACTATAAGCATCCATGTCCTTGACTGTAGAATGGTAACTAATGTTTATCAGCTAACGAAGGATGTTCAGTACTGGTAATAAGATGTATCTTGGGAATGAGTTACACATATATTCCTCTAATGCACATCTTTCTGAATAAAAGGTTATAATATTTGTATGCAATTGTGTTTAATTATTCAATCCTATGCAATATCTATGAATTGTACTTGCACTTTACAATACTTTGCAAGAATTGTATGGGCATATTTTATTCTGAAACAGCTGGAAGGTGAGAGGTAGATCCGTATTATCTTATTTTATGTGTAAAACAGGCAATGTTGTGAGATTAAATAGATATGCATTTATTAGTCGCTCCCACCAGCATGTAAAAAGTACCATTGTAGAGGGCTATTTTTTGTGTATCTAGCTTCACTTGACTTTACTGTGCGAAAGAGAAGATATGTAGAATTTGAAAGAACTTTCTGAAGCTGCATTAGCTCACTTGGCAGTTCATCAGGCACTGCCTTGCGGAGTGAGGATTAACACACTTGAATTCCTTATTAAGTTTCATTCAACCCTAATTTTTTTTCAAGGAATGCTGGCTAGCACAACCTAGCAATGTATTTCATTGTATCACTTTTCAAATATTTTCATGTGGAGAAATTTGCACCAGAAACACCGATCTTGAGATCCCTAAAAGAATGTAGTATTGTCAGAAAAAAATAGACCACCTAGTACATTTCTAGGTCTTGGACAGGGGCAAGTATTTGCAATTTCAGAGAGAGAAGAGAAAAACCCTACAAGGAGCAATTACAGAATATCGTGTCTAGTGGGTGGTATAGAGATTGGCTTTATGTCATGAAGAGTTAAGTGCTCATGAGTGTGGAATAATTGCCTTTACAAAATTCTTTTAACTCCAGCCTCTTCTGTGAAAGCTAGGTAATGTTGACATCCATATAAATATTCACACAAGGTTTGGTCATGAATAGTGTAGTACCTTATTGAAGTTAGTTCTAGAAGTTCAATATGATTGGTATAACAAAGCAGATCTGTTTCTGACTTTTCATATTTTTGCTTTGTTATTTTAAATGCTATTTCTTTTTTGTGTGCATGTATTTCTGATCCATTTCTTCTGTACCATTCATTGATCATATAAATTTATCATTCCCAGTCCTCTTTTTGCTTACCTTCAGATATGTAGTTCCTATTTTTCAATGTCCAAAGAGCTATTCCGCTGTACTTTTTTTTTTTTTTTTTTTTTTTTTGAAAACCTTTATATCTGTTATAATTTAGAGAATGGGTGATACAACACAGTTCCTTAGTACAATAATATTTTGTGTGTGTATTTTATAAAATGAACTTATCCAGATGAACCTTGTAGTACAAACTTGAAAGTACAAACAGTTGCAGCTTTCCTGTCTTAAAAATATACACAAACAATCCTTAATGTCCTTGTATCTAAAAATAATAAACAGCTAATGTATAAAGCTTTTCTACATTATCACTCTGGTTTATATATTTTTGCTTTCTCCACAGAACAATACAAATTCAACTTCCCTGTGCCTTGCAATGTTGAACTTAACCTATGTATCAAACCAAATTATTATCAATCGTTTAAGTAGAAAAGTAAGTACTTTGAGGTTTTAATTTTCTCTGCCTTCCAAATAGCATCTTATTTCTGCTAACTTCTGCTATCTATTCATCAGCTATCTTATCATGTGGATATGGAAGTTTAGCATAAGACACAGCAGGTAGTGTATTTTATTGTTAGGACTTGGGAATTTAGTAAACTTGTAAATTCAAAGAGTCAAACTGTGGTAAAAGGACAGTTAATGAGTCACAGAGTAAGGCAGTTAAAGTGATTGTTGTTCTCTTTAGTGCCTAGATATCTTTGTGAAGATGAGCCTAGCTTCTTTTTAAATTAGGAGATAGATTCATAAACTGTTGAAAATATGACTTTAGTTCTTCCACCTACAGCATTTGGTACCTGACATTTAAACTCCTCTGTGTTCATTTTAGATAACAGTAAATTCAAGATTTGCTTGGCCTACTGTTAGAAAATATGGATACAAGGTAGAGGATTCAGGCTTCAAGTATGCAGTTGAGACCCCAACAAAAATCAGAATTCAGTGGTTTCACAACACAGGTGTGATGATCATAGAGTTCAATACTACCAGAGAACCAAAAGCTTTGGGACTATGTGGTAAGTATAGAGTACTGCTAGAAATAAAGATACTCGGATGCTTTGATAAGGAACCACATTTTCCTAATTACATCTTTTGTAGAATCTTGCTTAAAAGAGTTATTGCAGACCACTGCAAATTAAACAAACAAACACCTATTAACATGAAATGGTTAATAATTTGGTTGGTTGTTGAAATACAATTTGATACCTATCAATGTATTCACTTTTTACTGACAGTTTTGCTTCTGAATGTAGCCTGTTGGAATCACAAGCACAATTGCTGTAACCAAACCTAAATAAGTAAGTCAGACATAAATTTGTAATGTCAAATAAGGTCATTTACAGATTTAGTATTTGCTGTCCATCTGATAGGAAGTGATCTGTGCTATTTTCAGTTTCTAAAGGTCAGAATTCACAGGAACTGTTAACTCGAGAGAATCTATCTTAGTTTATCTGTTAGAGGAAATAGGGGAAATTTTTTAATACTAATGGATTAAATAACCACAATACTGCACTCTGTTACGTCTGCTCAATCTTTTCATGTAGTTACTTTTCTGTAAAAACCATGACCTTGAATAAGCTGCTAGTGCTATAGTTTTTGCAAGCATGTTTTTGTTTTGTTCTATATCCTTACTGTGACACCTGAATCTGTAAATTTATCTGCTGTAATTTGGAGCTGGAAACCAGGGTTACAGAGTTCATAATTACAGTGGAAATCTTGCCAGTTTCAGAAAGGGCAAATGTCTGTAGCTCAGTATCAAATACCAGTGATAGCACAGTCAAGTTCCAAGTCCTGTGGACGGTAATGCTTCTTGCAAAGGAAGAGAGTTTGAATTTACTGTCATTTTGAAATTGGGTTATTATCTGTAATTTGCTCTGACCTTTGTTTTTTAATATCATTCTTTCTCTGTATAGCTAATTGTAATTAGATCAAACAGAAATAAGAATGTAAAGATTATATTTTTTAGTAGGCCTGATTCAAGTTATACTTGAAATTCTCTTTTGCCTTTACCCGTTTGGTTATTGTGATGGGGAGAATTAGGAATGTTACATTCCTGGCTTACACAGTCCATTAGCAAGATGACATGTCCCCATAGCTGGTGTTCTATGTACAACTTCTCTGGAGAATGTGTCATGTGTTTCTGGCATTCATCTCTGATTGGGATTCTCTGTATAAACCTACCTGCATGGTGCTGTCTGTTGTGACTCACCAGAACCTGCTTTAAGGTTACCTTGCACCTTTTCAGGGTAAATTAGTCTACAATGAGCTCTCATGCTTTCTGCACTTTTTTGCAAATGCAAACATTTGTTTGTCTTCGAGCTTTCTCAGAATGTCTTTAGGCTGATCTGCAGTACCAGTAGATCCTAGTTTCTCAGCTTCAGGTAAAACATGGAACTGAAGGAACCATTACAGTTTTGTAGCAGCGAGTATCCCTTGGAAGTATCTGCATCAGATAGCAGTGCCTTTAACAGTGACTGGATCAGGCAAACATGGCAAGTGGTGAAGAGCTGGTATGGGAGATGAGGGAGGTCACAAGGGGTTATGGATATCTCTGTAACAACACTGGTGAAACAGTGTAAGCGCGTCGTTGTAGGTGCAGCCAGGTCCAGCCAAGTTGAACGTGAAACCTTAATTTTGCTGTGTTTTCTTATCAATGTACAAGAAAACTGGAAAAAGTTAAGTCAGACATGGTAGCTGTCCCTTCAGACCTCTCAAAACTCAAGTCAGTACTTCCTGTTTGTGTTGCATAGACTCACAACCTCTGAATATTCAACCAGAAACATTTTTAGTCAATTAATATTTACAGCTTCAAAAGCTGTTTTACTCTTGAATGCTTATTGCTATATCACTGATTGTCAGCAGCTAGCTCATAGTGAAAAATGCTAAAACACCAATTTTCTAGAAAAGGGTTAAATTCACCAGTAATTGATGAACAGATATCTTTAGAATTGTTATTAAAGTTTCTTGAAACATCAGAAGAATGCTTTCTAGAAATCTGATACAAAAACATCAGAAATTGTGATTAGGAAGAAAGAATGGGAGACTGATTTTGTCATTCTGCTTTTGTACTGGCTGGCTCTTAAAGGACTTTCCAGCAGAGACTGTTGTAATACTCAGATGTTCTGTGTTAACCAAATTGCTCTCCATGTGCTCTATGTTGCTTCCTTTGTTCCCCAGTGTTTTGAAATTGCCAGCTACCTTACTTTAAACAGAAACAAGATGCAATGCTGCCTTCTGTGAAGAAAATAAATAAAAGATTGCTTTCTTCCTGCTGAGTGGTAATATAAATGTACCTGGAAATGCCAAAAGCTGCATTTTTATGTTAGCTCTTAAGCCAAAAGGTGTTCAACACTGCCCAGAAGCATAAGTAAAAGAAGGTGTTACACTTTTGAAGTACAGTATCAAGGCATCTGGACATTTAATGGGAGTTGCCTTTTCAGATAATGTTTGCAGTTTTCATTTGTTGCTATACATGGAGGTGCTTTTTTTTAAAAAAAAAAAAAAAAGTTTTTTTTTTTTTTTTCTTTAGTGCTTGTGCAACTCAGCAGTGAAGCTTGCACATCATTGCTGGGCTCTGAACAACACATTGATATGTGATAGTTCTTGTTTCATGCATGTGCAATTCACAGATAAGTCTTTAATTCACTTTGTGTGAAGTTCCTATATCTTTATCCTACAAAACTTTGCATATCTGTTGTGGGTTGTGATACTGCCATGTTGTGATACATTTTTTAGAAAAATGTGTACATTTTTTTTATTTGCTTACTGTAAGTTTTTTAAAAGCAATTTACTTGTTTGAATATGCCACTTCAAACATACTTGACAATGAACTGTCCAGTGTTAACCTGCTTTTTTCTTTTGGTAATACATAGGTCTTTGTGATAGAAGCTTGGAAAATGACCTGATGCTACCCAACAGGACAGTGTTAAGCAAAAGTGATGCTCCATCGACTTTTATAGACAGCTGGCAAGTGCCAGACACATTAAAGTATGTTGGAGAAGACAGGCACCAGGAAACTAATTGCTCAGTCATGGACTGCTCAGAGTGCTTAAGACTGATTTCGAACCAGACCTTCAGCAGCTGTCACCCTTATGTATGTTAAATATTTTGGAAGCTTACATTTTGGGAGAGATGCTGTTGTGATAGAATTTTGTATACTTGATAGTTTCATTAATGTGGGACTACATGTAACCACATTTATGGAATGAGATATATACTTTTTTGTGTCTTCAGTTGCAAGATAAAAATAATTGAAGAGTGCAGCAAATTGATAGGAGAGTTGCAATAAGCAACTGACAATTTCAGAATTCCTAATATATCTCTGTTAGTTTTGGTAATAGCATTTAATTTGTAAATCAGTCCCAGATAATTCAATTGGATCAATAGGATGTACAGCAAAGTAAAATAAAGTAATTTTAGGACTTATTTCATATTTAAGTGTTCAGTAATTTAACAAATTTCAGACCACAGTGCAGAATGTAAAGGCCTGCATTCTCAAGGGCTGTAGAGAGGAGGAATTCCAGCTTACCGTGAGGAGAGGGTTGAGCAGACCCTTTAAAGTAAGCATAAGTAGAAAACTGCGGAAACAAAACATTTATTTGTGCTCCTGTTAGTTCATTTACCATTTCAACTTTTGCATGTTATTGGGTTTGATGAAGAGGAGTCAAAATCAAACAAAAGCACATAGGAAGAAAGAATGAAGTACAGTTAGTAATTATGTCTTCTGTTAGAAAAATTATGTTAGCTTTTGCCTTGGCATTTAAAATAAATGAAACTGAAGAGTATAAGGACATCTCTCTTTCTCTCTCTCTCTCTCTTTTTTTTTTTTTTTAAACATGTTCAGGAAACCTTCCCTTAAATACCAGTAGACACTCTGTAGACCAATAAAGTCAGATGGTCCCTTTTTCCTATGAACCAAGAACTTTTGCCTTAGTTGTTTGTAGCTGATATTTAAAAAGGTCAATCTTTTTGCTACATAGCAGGGTCTCTATGAAGGTACAATATTTTTCATCTTTTCCTTCCTAGGTTCCACCTGAGCTATTCTGTGATATATGGGTTCAAGACACCAAGTATATTCAAAATCCATGCGTCTCACTAGCTGCTTATGTGGCAATGTGCAACAAATTTAATATTTGTATAGAATGGAGGAGCTCTGATTACTGCCGTAAGTATTCTCCATGTATTCTCCATCTCTAGTGCTTGTTGAGACAAAACCTGCTTAGTAATAACTTATTGTAAGTTGAAAATATCACTGCTCCTGGAGTCTTCAGGTACCTTGGAAATTATTATTAGGATAATAAATTCATCAGCTTTTATCATAAAATAGAAAGCACTGTGCAAAAGGAATCAGGCTCATTGTAGCCAGTTCGCAGATGGAAAAGTTAAGCATATTAAAATGTATGGCCAAATGCGACCTACATGTATACTTGTCATCAGCGGGGCATGGGCATGCCATAATGTGCTGCAAGTAATACCAATAATCATGGAGTCTAAAGCTTAAAAATAGTCAGATATAAAAAAATATATTCAAGTTTGTGTGAATTTCAATTGCAAATAAATGTTTAAAATGAGACCTTATAAAATATGTCTGTATATATAGTTAACTACTCCATCCATCATGATGGGATGCTTGCTCTCTTGGTTTTATATCACAGTGTATCTGGTGGTACACACCTAGGAGGGAAGAAAAATGAAGTCATAGCTGGATTTTGTGGTCACTACGCATTAACATGCTGTGGACTGTTTTTTAAAAGCCTGAGTTCCTCTATTTACAGGGCTCCACTAGGTATTTCCTGTGGGGCATTATAGCCATTTTTAATAGCGTGGAGCTGAACAGAATCGACCTTCTTTCCCAATTAGCTTTTAAGTTAATTGTCTAAACTGGAACCTTCTTTATTATTGAGCAGACAGTCCCTTTGTGAACTGGGTGTCATCTCTTTACCATCATTCCAGATTGTATTGCTGTGTGACTTAGACATGATAAGGATCCTGCTGGCTGTTCACAGAACCACAGTGTTGGCATTCGTAGTCATTCTCTCTTTGCCATATATATGCAGCTTGTATGTGACCCGCATTTAAGCAGTTTTGATCCATCATGTTGTTTTCAACAGCAAAGGTTAAATCGATTCATTCCAGCATGCACTCATTACATACCAATGAATTTGCATTAATAGTATAAAGAATGTTGTTTAACTGTGTCCATGGACTTTAAAAATAACACACCTCATCCAAGAGAGTGATTAATGTGAATATCTATTAAATATAGTAATGAATTCATGCCATTCTTTTTTGTTCCAAATAAAACAAGGCTGAATTTGCCTTTACATGTATCTTTTTTGTAAAAGACTATATTTTGCTCTTTAGTAATCAGTGTTTTCTTTATCCACTGCAAAGTACTTGATGTGTTTCAAAACACTGCATTATTAATCTGTGTACCATTATAAATCTGGTATTTGTAAATGTTTTTCAAGTATGAATTATTTTGTGTCAACACTTTTGCTTGTTTTTTTTTTTTATCTCTACTACCAAAATGCAAAACAAGGCCTGATACAAATGTTACCACAAAGAAGCGAAGTGCCTGTGAAATTTATTTTTGTTTGAATTTGTCATGTAGAAGATGTGTATCAGTGTTTTAGATTGGTAGATCTCTTAGGTAGTACACCCTCATGTAATTAGGTCTTTGGATAACTGATTTATTTCATTTCTAGCCTTCCCCTGCTCTGAAAACTTCTCCTACCAGGCTTGTATAGCTGCCTGTGAGGTTCCAGGTAGTTGTCAGAATAATGAGGTTGCTTCTCTGGACTCAGACACCTGTTTGGTGTTGACAGAAGGCTGTGTCTGTGCTGGAGGGACCATCCTGCACCGAACTCACACTGCTCTCTGTATTCCTGAAGAAAAATGTGGTATGTTTTGATGTGATTTTCTTCTTTATTGTCTGCAAGCTGGTGGTCAGATGCTTCATTATCCAGGCCTGGTCTGATGTTGCATAGGCTTTGCATATGTTGTTCAGTTGAGGCCTCTGGGGATTCAGTAAACATTAACTTTACAGGTGGGCAAGCAGGAAATGTCCTTGTGGCATATGACTTTGCTCAACTTCTCTCAGCTGGAGGATGCTCTTAAAAATGGTAGGTTTTACTTATGCTTATGTGTTCCATTATTTGAAGTATGTTAGTCTTGGCCTCCTTTTCACCTTGCCCTTTGCCAAGGAGTCACATCTAATGATACTAAATGGAATTCAAAAGTCATGCAGCAACAGTTAATTACACATTTTGGATTATATACATCCTATCTTCTATCTGCCAGCATTGATAATTCTTTTCATTACATTTCTGCCTGAGGACACCAAATTGTGGACTAATACTTAAAACTAACAACACAAATCTGAAAGATGCAATTTTAAAAACAGATTGCATAAAGCACTGTAAATTAATAATAGTTTTGATGTGTGTGAAATACAAAAGCAAGTTCTTTTCAGATTACAGGTTTAAAAACAAAGAATCATATTGTGATCTTAAGTGCCTAGCTTTGCAGTGGAGACTCAAAACAAAGTGGAGACCTTGATCCTCAGGAGGGTATTGAGTGTCTTGCATTCCCATAGAAACTCAGTCTCAGACTGTTTCCTCTTTAACTTTTCTTGTTGGGGTGATATGGATAGGTGATGCCTTAAAAACTCTGGAACTTTTATAGTTCTGTACACTCTGTGGAAGAAAATGGTGATGAAAACTGGAAATAAAAAGGCATGACTTCTATCTTCTCTTGCTCTGATCTAGCTTGTACAGATAGCTCAGGAGCACCTCATGCTGTGGGTGAGATCTGGAAAACTTCTTTGAGTGGCTGCTGTATGGAAAAATGTGTTGACAGTGAGACTATTATTCCAATGGAGTACAACTGTTCAGATATCCACAATTTAGACTGTCAGCGATTTGCAGAAGTGGCCTTGCTTGTTCCTGGTGATCATACATGTTGTCCTCAGAAGATCTGTAGTAAGTATTCTTTAATGATTATGAATATTACTCACTGAAATTTGCAAATAACCTTTTGCTGTGTTTTATTTTCCTGTTACACAACCTATTTTTGAAGTGTATGGTAATTATTTGAATTTATAAATTGTGCAGAAAACTGTGAAATCTTTGTACCATTGGCTAAATGTCTAGTGGGATTTGGGGGGAAGGGAAAGGGAGGTGAGAAGTGTTCTGAGAACTGAAAAAGTTGTGATTATTTGGTATGTATTGTGTTCCTCTCAGCTGTACAGGCTGATGATCTATTTTAACGTCCAAATACAAATCAATGATATAACTAATTATTAGAAAAAGATACCAGATGACTTTACAAAGTCAACACTAAAAAAAAAAAAAGGTTAAAAGCTTTTATTTTGTATTTTCTTATTTCATATTTAGCTTAGAAAGTCCATATTCAAAACGAATTGCAAATTTTCCTGTTTTGGCCAGCTGGGTTGATATTGTTGCAATGAATTTTCTGCAATTTTTTAATTATTTTTTTTTTTTAAGTGGAGATTTCACAAGAATTCAGCTCTCCTTTAATTTTGCCTCCACAGAGAGTGTGGCAAATACTGGACACTTCCAATCTTGGTCTTTTTTTTTTGCTAGTTTGTAGTGTTTCTTGGGAGATTTGGGGTATCAAACTGCAAATACTGCTTTACACTACTCAACTTATTAATGCATAAAGTAGTTTAGAAGTTGTCTTTTTTTTTTTTTTCTTTCTCTTTATGAAATAGTTTGTAATCAGAGCCTTTGTGAATCCCTAATCCCAGAATGTAATGGCTTGGAAAAGCTGGTCACTTACTACAGTGAAGAATCCTGTTGTCCCAACTATGTTTGCGGTAGGTTTCTTTTGAAAAGATAACACAGTTTACTGTGTTATCAGGTGTGGCAGTAAACCAATAGATCAACTTTTTAGCAAAAGAAAGTTAACTTAGACATCATTGTTAATATGCCAATTTAAAAAAAATGTCTTTCATCTAAAAGCTCAGGGTTGGACTATGCCTTGGTTGGGGCAGACATAAATGAGTCTTTTGTTTAATGTTCAGGCAAGGATGTGTGTATCACTTTGTGATACAAAATAAAAGGATTTCTAAAGGATCTTGTAGTATATCTCTGCTCTACATTGTCGTTTCTTACACATATAGCATAACTAAAGAGGAATGGTGTACTTTACGTAAAGAAATAATCTGTTGTGCTTTTTTCAGAATGTGATCCAGCAAAATGTGAACCAATGGAGCAGATGCCAAGCTGTCAAGAGGATCAAACACTAATTGCTGCTCGGGTAGAGAGTACCTGCTGCATATCCTATATATGTGGTACGGAATCCTGGCTTTCTGAGTATTTAAGTGTTTTTGCGTATGCAGTGCTGCCTGCTAATAACTTCTCAGCTAAGGTTCTTTGTACTCTCTACAGCTCTCCAAACACAGTAAGGCTTGAAAGTGGCATTTAGGTTTACAGAACATAAGAAATGGCAACAACCACCAAAAATCATACAGTGGCTTTGTGCAACTGAGTAGTGTTCTTGGGTAATGTGATGGTGGAGTCCATGGGTGAAGCAACTGAGGGCTTTTGAGTGCCTGTCCTTGCACAGTGTGTGGACTGGCTGTAAGATTGTTTTATCTGAAAGAAGACTGAAATTGTATGTGCTTTTGCTCCCTATATCCTGGTGTTGTGTCAGGTGTGGCCAATCTTATTTGATGGGAAATATAACATGAGAGAATTATGCAAATTTATTCAGTTTCCTTGGGGTTGACCCTTAACAACTTAATTCAGTAATGAAATTGCACTTTTGGTATCAGTTTAGGAGCTCTGTTTGTTACCATAGAGTTGTTTTCTGTAGGAAAATAATGTGATTAATGATATGCCCTGTAGGCTTCTTTTGAATGGACTCCATTTTTGCATGTAGATTTCTATGAATCATAGGCTGTCGTCTTGAGTAGCATTTCCAAGTGCAAAAATTTGAACCTTCAAAGGAAACTTTAAATACACTTCTGTTATTTACAGTATTCAGGGAGTCACTTTGAGCATGTGATAGCAGCATGCTGCACTTGGTTTTTCTCTGTCCACACAACGTCCTTCTGTCTCTTTTTTGATATGATGTCTTTGAGTAAATATCAGAATGTACCTACTGTGGTTTTGCTATGTGTTTAAGTGGGAGGACAATGCTGGGCTCACAGGAAATGCCTTTAATTGTGGATCAAAGGTATTCTATAGTCCTAGCAGAAGAAGCACTCGTGAAAACAACAGGGTGAGTTGGCAGGAGAGAAAAACTAGGAAAAAAAAATCATAACAAAAGAAATTGCGAGAAAATCCTGTTTGGTATGATCTGACTCACAAAGAGTTATTGCATTCATTCCATTTAATAGAAGGGACAAATAAAAGGCAAGCTGCACTGAATATTAGCCACTTGTGTAAGGAAGGAATGACTTCAAAGTACCTCTGCTCTCTTTCATATGTGTCTGCGAGAAACTTACCGGTATGTGTTTCCTAGGCAGTAGTAAAATTTCTTCCTGTGTTTTAGATTTAAATAATTGTTTTCTCCAGCATGCGGGGCTTGCTCTGATCAAATACCCAAATGTCAAGAAGGAGAAGTTCTTATTGTGGATGACAACACCACAGAGAGATGTTGCCCTACATACCAGTGTAGTAAGTTTGACTTGATTTTGATATTTTAAGTAACAGAGAACATGGCAAATTTTGTAGTGTGGATGTTCAGTGCCAAAAAATGGTGGGTTAGAGAGAAAGCTCCATTGTGTATATAAGCAAGCTATAATCTGTTTACTCTTTCCTTTTAAATCTTGACATGCCTAAAGCATTATCTGAATATATATATATATAATGGAGACAAATTTCAGACCCCAAATTCTGGAGATTTAAAACTGTTTTAAATATTTGCCTAGGACAGTTGTACTCAACACTACAATTACCTCATGGCTAACAGTTAAATTTTGATCATCTGTCTTTTCAAGTAGGATGTTTTCTAAAAGTATTCATTACAAATAAGCCATTTAGTATCTCTTGATTCATATTACTGCTCAACAAAATATGATGACCTTCTGTTTATTGGATTTTATTTCCCTTAATTTTAGTTTGTGAAATACATCGTTGTCCTGAATTCAAGTGTATGCTAGGCATGTCTTTGGTGGAGGTATGGAGCCCAGAGAAGTGCTGCCCATTTCGGACATGTGGTAAAATGACTTTTTTTGATTTTAGTTGATTTAGAAAATAAGACACTGACAAGAGCTATGGCTTCCTGGGGTTAAGTCTTAAAAATTAATAAAGACATAGACTTTAAGTTGTGCAAATGGTTATCTGCCATGTTTACAAACCAGTTGTACCAGGGTGACCATCTTATGAACAACCAGTGTAAAGTCACAGTTAGTAAATTATTTACAGCTTTAAAGAAAAATAAATTGTGAGGTGTTCACAAGGCAGGAATTTGACAGTTTACAAAGGTGGTAGTATATCATACATCTCTCTGTGATGCCTTAAACACAATTCTCCATTTCTTTATGTTGATTATAATGATTATCATTGATTCAAAATAGCTAGAGGCTAGAATAATAGTATTTTTTTTCAACATGTTCAGATGGACTGCAGATGATAAAATGCTGTAAATTGTTCTCATATGTAAAGGTGGTCACAGAAGCTGGTATTAGTTTTCAGTATGTATTAAAAAACAGATATAATTCTGGACTCCCCAGGTTGGTGTATTTCAAATATGTACCTGCAAGGCTTCTTCAGTGGTGACTTGAAAATGTGGAACTTCTGTTCTCTGTGATGCTCTGTTTTAAAGAAATTGCATATAACTTTCTAATTCATTGTTTCTGTAATTGTATTTTGTTTTAGAATGTGCATGTGAAACGATCCCTAAGCCTCAGTGTAAACTGGTATGGAATCCATTGTATTTACCATTATGCTTTTATTGTTTTGTTAATACAAATATTTGTTAGTATCTTACTAATAGTTTTATCAGTAAAATATGGAATGGCATGTCATTTTTTTTTTTTAATTGTTTTACAAGAAATTATTTCAGTTTTTAAGTTTTTATGACCATATGCTGCTCTGAGTATTCATAGAGCAGAACTGCTTTCATGAATCCAAGGACAGAATTTTGTTCAATTGTCAGAACTAAATGCTTTAAAGCTTACTGTTTAGTTAATATTATTTGTCATAGTGCATATGTTAATCTGTATCATGCACCCAAACCATTGACTCAGCAAAACTTTTAAAATTGTATTCTACTGTAATTTGTTCTGCATTGCAAAAATCCTTATTAGCATTGCTGGCTTAGGCTCTCGGTCAGGACTGGATATTTTATTCAAAAAATAATACTGCAGTGGGAATAATCAATAAAAATTCTAATTTGAAACTATAGGCAGGAACTGAAAATAGTACGCAGTTGTTAGTTCATTTTATAGATGAAGAAACTTAGGCACAATGAATCAGGAATGGGAGGAAAGTCTTCAATCGCATGCATGTCAACTATAAAAGGAAGAATTAAAAAGTACATGTATGCTGTTGCGATACTATTTACATCCATTAAGTTACTCCTTGAAAAAATACGCTCCACACTGTATGGAGAGTTGTGTATAAAGGCAAGCCAATGCATCATGTTGTTGGCCTGCCATAGTCTTCTTTGTCCTACGTATCTCCTGTACTGACACCAATGACTGCTGCTATTTTTCAGGTGTAAAAAAAATAATCCCATTACTAAATTTAATGTCACTGTGGGTGATCAAAGTAGAAACCAAAGTAGATTTCTAGGGGCAAGAGATACTGTTATTCAAATCCTGGAGAAAAGGTGTTTACAAGAAAAAGATCAATGTAAATGAGCAAGCACTGTCATTTTACTTATCTTTTTTTTTTTTTTTCCTTTTTTTTTTTCTTTTTTTTTTTTTCTTTTTTTCTGGTTTTATACCCGTAGGGGCAGAAACTTCAGATAGACGAACAGTTTCAGAACAGTACAGAAAATATCTGTAACTGTGTTAAATACAAATGTGGTAAGTCTGAAAACAATTTGATTGAAAGAAACACCCTTTTAAGTGCAAGGTAATTATAATTAACTATAAATTGTACATCTAAGCTTTGAACGTGGTACATCAGAGGAAATACTTGACTGACATAATTGACAGCATATGAAAAGACAGGAGAATAGGACTGCTTTCTAAATATTTAGTTGATTATAGCTTGTCCTTGGATTCTTATATTTCCTACAACAGGAGGTCTGTGCAGGGAAATAGAAGACAGAGTTTAGGAGAAGTTGGTAAGTGTTGACTAACCAGCCTAAGCGTTAATGAGTTGGAAGGAAGAATCCAGCAGGTGATGTCCACGAATAGTCCCACTAACACATTATGAGACAACTCAGGAGTTGGTGGATATGCTTACATGTTTTATATGATCAAGGAGGTAGCATTGAGCACCATGCAGAATTCATCTTGGCACAGTAGTATCTGAGAAAATTCAGGAAAAAATAATTCCTGGGTGACACTCAGTCGGCCAGTGAAGTTGGGATTGTCTTTGCATAGATTTCTACAACAAAGGTGTACTTCTGAGCTATTTATCCTCTGCTCCCTCAGAAATCGATGGGGAGCAATAGCCATCCTCAGGCACACTTCCTATCCTAAAGCACAATTCAAATCAGCTGAAGTCTGCACGTCATTTTTGTGGTACTGCTGATAGAATTTTATTCACTTAGATTTCATCATCCATGATCTTTGAAGTAATTTGACAGTTGTAATGAAGCATTAGTTCATTATTAACAGTTTACATTTGAAAATCTGACCTATATTTCTTGAAGAGTTAGAGCAGCTTTTTCCATTCCCATTTTACTGTTTGAAACATTTTTTAAATATTCCGATACCAAGCTAATTGTCCTGAGTGAGCTGTTTGTTTGTTTGTTTGTTTATTTATTTATTTTTCTTGTAGTGAGAGACAAAGTTTGCCTGAGTAATGAGAGAGGTGTGCTGCTACCTGGACAGAAAATTGTGGAGCACAGTCCAGATGGCATTTGCCATATTTCTTCTTGTACAAATGTGATTGATCCTTCTACTAAATACTACCAAATAAACACATCATCAGTAGCCTGTGCTGTCAAGTGCAAAACTGTAAGAAATTCAGGATTTTAGACATTTATGTTGTGATTGTTGGTCTTCATTACATTTTTTTTTTTTCTTTAGTAGATTATAGTCATGGGAACAAGATAGAAAAAGGAACTATGAGACCCCCCTCTAATGATGTGTTACCTCTCTTTTTAAAGTCCTAAATTCACTGTGTGATCTATTCTCCCTCAAAATTACTCATTTTGCTGTGAAAATACAAGGTTAATTTGGGTGACTGGAACACAGAACAGACACAGTAGAGTCAGTAATAACCCTACTATTGCTTCCCTTTAGAAAGACAAGTGGACCTTATTTTACCTAAATTTTTTGAAGCTGAGATCATGTTTAGGGAGGGTTTTGCACTAGCTTGATGGAGAGATGGTTTGAAGGGCTGGACAGATTTGTTCTCCCCTACAGTGCATAAGATTGCAAGTTGCAGTACCATCTCATGCATTTGAACCATTTACTGAAGGGGCCCAGTGCTCGGTAGGATCCCATACAGAGTACAATGCTAATCCTTAAAGGACTAATAGCATACCGCCACTTTGCATCTGTAGCTTTAGCTGCACTGTGCTGTAAACTGGCACAAGTGCCAGACATAGTAGACTTAATAAGAAGTCAGTAAGAACTGGGAAGAGAAAACAGATTAATTAAATAAGAAAATGGTGTCTTTATAGAAAATATGATCCATAATCATAGAAATCATATGGTTTACTTTCTAAATTATGTATGTGCTGTCTAATGTGTAAAAAGTCATAATTTCAGTGGTTGTTGATGTAACCTGTCAGGCTAACATTTGAAAATGATAGAAAGACCAGTTCATTCTCCAAGTTGGAGATTCCTTCCCATTTACTTCAAGCAAGATCAAAGGTACTTTTTAAAAGGTTCCTGAATGTACAGAGCACATAAATGCAAGTTACATGTTTTTGAAAGTTACTTAAGAACTGTCCCTAAAATCAGATACCCCCTCCCCCCAAAAAATAATAATAATAATAATAAATCTTCCCATTACACTAATAAAATGTCAAATTGCACAATGGTGTCATACAAGGATTAATATATTTGATTTTGGCAGAACCAAGTCTATCAACCTCCAAAAGATTTAACAACTTGCTGTGGTAGCTGTAAGAACATGTCATGTCTTTACACTTTCAACAATGGAACAGTTGCCAATTTTAAGGTAAATTTGTAAATGTCTTATTCTGTCAAAATATTCAGAAGTAGAGAAAAAAATCATGTAACAATCTACATACATTGCTGTATAAATTGTTCAAGTAAGAGCTGTATTTGGCCAAATACCAAGAATAGCTCTGAATTTATACAACATTGTTTTTTGGAGAGTCAATCATATAGCTGTCTATGAGGACTAAAGGATTTTGATATACCAGAGAATAATAGTAAACCTGACTATTTTATAAGCTGTTTACATGATTTGTGGACTTTAAGCTTTGTACTTAAACAGAATTTCAAGGTGCATCTAAATCATGTTTTGCAAGTCTTACAGACAAAATTGCATTCAGTGGAATTGTATAATGAATATTTGTAGTATTGTTTTTCCTGAGTTGCTGTGTAAAGATTCTGTTTTTCAATTTTAACAGCCTGGTACTATCTGGATTTCAAACTGCATCAGATATGAATGCATTAACACAGCAATAGAACCAGTTCTAGTTGCATCTTCAATTGGCTGCCCACCCTTTAACGAAACAGAATGTGTGAAGGTCAGTGCTTAATACATCGTTTACATTCCACCTATGATTTATGATTGCATGAAAAGATTAACATTGACCAAATACTTTCTTACCTCAAGAAGGAGAAATCACACATTTGTGCAGTGCCTGATCTTTGAAGATGAAAAGCTCTACCTATACTTGTATAATGTACCACCAGACTGCCCAGTTACACAGATGAAGAGGCCAATTTTTATTCTCAGAAAATATTTTCTATTTTCCTGGAGGCGTGTAATATCAAGATAGTTCCTTAAGCAGCTGTCTGAACTTGGAAGACTTTCTGGGTTGAATAACATCTTTATAGCTGACTTTGGTGTATAGCAATTTGATTTATCATGATGGTCAAAAACATTGAAGAAAATGATAGATTGTCCAAATATCAGAAAAATCTTTTCAACAGTGAGACTAGTGAACTAGTTTTGCAGGAAAAGCAAAGGTTCTTTTGCTTTGAATTTGTAAAATGAGATTAGACTAAGTGGCAGCAAATGTATGCAGGAAGAATATCTCATATTCTTCTGTCTAGTTCTACGTTTTCATGCAGGTGGGAGGATACTTTCCTTCATGAATGATGGTACACAAGCAGGGAACAATTCTAAAATAACTAGGTAGCTGTAGTTCTTCCTCACTGATAAAAATGCGTTGGTTCTTCAGAGTGTCAGTCACACAGCTGGCCTAAATATTTTTATTTTTATTATTTTTTTTTTTTCTGTTCTAGGCAAATAAAAAATAAAATAAAAGTTTCTCACATTTGTTCCTGTCCCAGAACCCAGTAACATGTGCTGCTGGGACCTAGTAGCTAAGTACAAAGTTTGTTGCTTCTTTGTTGCAATGTGGTAGATACATATCAAAAAAAAAAAAAAAAAAAAAAAAAAGTTGAATAGCTGTCATTTGAGGCACAATAGACCATTATTCTTTAATCTGGATAGGAAAGACATGGTGAAGAGTTAAAGCAAAGTGATCATCATGGCTTGAGATACTGAGATGGACATCAAAAAATGGACTCTTCAATGTAATCCCATGAGAGTTTTAAGGCTACGGATATTCTTCTTGCAGTATCCTGTCAAGTGCTTAATGCTACAGCACAGAAGACAGCCATGACACTCCATAATGAGAAGAAAATGGCCTCTCATTTAGATGAGACCTGTTTAGAATTCAGAATCAGTTTTTTGTGATTGCTGATATAGCCTCTGCAAGAAATCAAGGTTTTGTTCTAAGTACCATGGTGTCAAACTTAACTAAGTAATTCCCTTTCCAAATCTGGCATTTTGTTAGCTAATGATGTATAGTGGTATTCACTGACAGCTACTTAATAACTGATTTGTATTTAAAACTGGCAAGTTAGTTCATTTACAGGTAAGCCTTCATCAGTGCACTGGTGTCCTGCATTTGCCTGAATAAAGTTATAAAGATGTAACCATAAATTGTGGAGTTTATCTGGAAGATTTTTCTAATAGTGTAGATATGTAGGAATGAATATTTGAAAAAAAAAAAAAAAAAAAAGAAAGAAAAAAAAAAAAGAAGTGTTTTTTCCTCTCTTTTTTATTTGTATCTTGGTCAGGTTGGAGGCTATGTTGTACCATTCCTGGAAGGATGCTGCAAAACATGTAAGTGATAAAATGAAATTCACAATTTTCCACTCATCAAAACAGGTCTGTCTGATTGTTTTTTACCTTAGAAATAAGTTTGATGCTTTACTGAATGGAAGCTTGATTCTGATCTCGCTAATCTCAAAGGACGTGTTCTTTTCAGTCTCACTTATGTGAATACTAGTGAAGCTAATGGAGTTAAACCGGAAAAAAAATGATTTAACATTGTTGGTTTTACTACACTGATACAGATTGTGGCTGTCAAAGTCACTAACATTACTACCTTAAGAATGGTGTAGTTCTCATGTAAGTCTCCTCAAAATACTAATTACTGCATTTAATATAGTAAAAGCTACTGTGTTTTGGAAGGTGCCTTAAAACATGCTTCAGTTACATGAATTTATTTGTATTTGAGAAAAATGGAGATTGATCTATGCAGTTTGTAAGTTAATGCCATAAATACTTAACTAATTGTAGTATTATCTTGGTTTCTGTTTATAAACATAATTTAAAAGCTTTCAGGAAACTTTTAAAATAACTTATAAAGAAAAAAATCCACTTTTACTTGATTACAAAGATGTGTTTTGACATCTATGAGAGCTAGTAAAGGTTCTCTGGAAAAAAATAAGATAATTCTCTACAGAATATGTTATAAATATGCTAATTCTTAATATACACTGTGAGCTAAGTACATTTTTTTCTAAAGATCCTGGTACTTAGCTGAAACATTTTGGCTGATTCAGTGAAGAACTTGTTACACATTTTAGTACAAAGGTTCTTGAAACTGTGGAAGATCTGCTCTTTTTTTTTCTTTTTTTTTTTTTTTTTTTTTCTTTTTTTTTTTTTTTTTTTTTCTGTTCCCTGTCACTATGAGCGAATGGTAATATCTTCATGATTTTTTCACTCTAATGGACCTGTGTTATAAGCACTTGTTGCTAGTTCTGTAGCCAATTCTGCATTGGCTCTTTGAGATTAGTTTTTGAGATTATCTGACATTATTGTTCAATGCCTTAGCGGCCATATAAACCAGTTTCTGGATAAATTTTTATTAAGATGGTTTAAAATCTATTAAGCTCCTCTTCAGCAAGGCAGAAGATACTGCTTCTGTATTTAGAGAAAGATCATAATCACACTTAATTATTTAAGACAAAATGAAATTATTAATGGAGGACATGCACCACAGAATACAATTAAACACTTAAAAATACCCAGTGACTTCTGCAATTTGCATTTACAAGTACATTTACGTCATTGATTTCACAGCTCTTTATAGATAGCATGGTCAATGAATCATGTAGTTGAGTCTGACTCAGAACAAATCTGGCATGAGAGCTATCAGTCAATTGTAATTTGTGTGAGACATTTTATGAGAACACATCAGCATGTCATTTTCTTTTGAACTTTTCTTTTTCATTTTATCATTAGAAACAGTTGTGATTTTTTGCTTCAATTTTTAAAATGAAGTTCTCTGGGTAAGCCCCAGGAGTTCCTTGAAAATCCAGAGAGTTTTTACCTGCACTGCTCACTGTTAAAAAATAAAATAAAATAAAACACTATTTCTTTCTTTCAGATCAAAAGAACAACTTGAATTTAGGGTACCAGATTGTCTTAGTTATAGTAATGTTAGAAATAACTTTTTGGAAGACATCTGTGATTGAACCAGTTAAGGAACTAAAAATAATTGGCCCTCAATCTAATCCTAAGCAGTATGTTTGTTCCTGGTTTTGACACTATGCAATGCAAGTAATATAGACTTTTATAGGATGAATTCATTTCTCAAGTATGTTGAAATCCAATAGCTCCAAAATGTTTCACAGCGATAGGGAATACTCTGTAACACACTGTTCAATATGTAATATTCTTACCAGGTTCTTCAGTGTCAATGTTCCTCCCATTCCTTGTTAGCCCAGTCACTCCTACAGCCTATGCTAGCTGTAACACAGGTACATTTTCTGTAAATAAGTAGGATCAACCCAAACAGCATCATTGTTGATTTTCAACAATGTACTCCCTGATAGGAGCATCAGGCTTTATGTTGTCCAGTTCTGCCAAAAGCTGCAGTGTAGTACAACTTGCTCATGGTTTGGAATGACTCACTTTGTGGTTTGGTTTTGTTTTTCATTTTGCACTGCGTGGGCAGTGCATTGTTGTTAGCCAACAATATACTGTTGGTAGTAAGCACCTGCGTAGTCTTTAGCTTGCTGCATGTGTAAAATTGCTGTATTTAAAAAATGTAAGCTAATTCCATGATGTTTACAATGCTGTAGAACATAGAGACTAATAGCTCTGCTTGTTGCAGCTTATTTATTACATAGTGTTTTTGCAAATGCTGTAGCATATAGTTTTGCTTCCAGTGACATATTCAGTAGAAGTAGGTCTTTCCCTTCCCTGTCATAGTTAGGACAGTATACTGAAAATAGCAAGCCTGTGTTTACTCCATGAAAATCTGAGATTTTCTTTGTTCTTTTTAATCAAGCATAATAACTTTTGCAGTTGTAACATGGTATGAATGCAGTTGTTTTGGCATTTATTTTGTGAAAACACCTCTCCATGTTTCTAGAAGAGAAATAACGTTGACTATGATGTTGTACGTTTTTTTGTACAGTGAGTGATGCATCCTACATTAAATTTCACTCCTGACTCTAGGAATACTACTCTGAAGTCTAGACTGCTCCTTCATACTGACATCAGTTCAAGTGACAGGGGTGTTGTGAGTTGACACAAAAAAACACAAGGATTTTTGACCATGCAGAACGTGAAAAAGAATCTCATTATAACATGGCCAATATATGATGCTCGCATGCTTTGTAAGACTGTTCAGGGCAAAGCACACCATGTTGTAGAGCTCATTAAAAGCCACTGGACATTAAAGTACATACATGGAAATACTTCATATATTTATTTCTTTATGAGATGTGATGTACTTTCACTGTAGCCCAGATGACATCATAGCCACAGTTGCACTTAATTCCCCATCCTACACATTGTATAAAAGAAGAAAGAACATGTATAAGACTGTGAGAAACACGAAACAATGGTGAGTATTCTTATTTTCAAAAGCAATTTTTTCTTCTTTTCTCAATTTATTTTTCCTTAAGCAAACATCATTCAGTAATAGTTAAGCAATCGCCAGCTATTTCTGACTGTAGATTTTTATTTGCTTCCAAGCAGATTCATTGCTGTCCTTTCTTTCATATTCTAGAAACTTCTGCTACGCCAGAGTCAGTAGCAGACTCTTATGTTGTTTAAAAAAAAAAAAAAAAAAGTTTATTTTAGGGAAGTTCAAAAGCAATTAAAATAGGGAACTGGATATTGAGCATTAAGATGTAATAAACCTCTGTCACAGTTCAGTGTTAGATATTGGTCAAACCAGTAAGTCTTTCATTGTCCTTTTTGGGAGCTAACATTATTCACCTCTTGTAGACATCTTTGGATTTCTTGGCTGAAAGAAAATGCAGTTCAGTAAGTGTAGAGTCATGTGAGACTACATCATAGTGTGTAAAATCCATGAAACTGTGGAAGCAGTTATAATGGAATGAATGGTTTGGTTTTCTTACAGATCTTCAATGTGATGTGTTTTCTTCAGCATTCAGAGGATCATCTAAAGAAGATACTGTGCTTTCTGACCTCTAACAACTGAACTTTGGACTGACCTTTGTTGCTTTTCATCAAAATGCCCCGGATTTTCTCCTTAAATCAAGTTTAACTGTTTTATGAATTATTTTTTATTGTTTTTATTTCATCCACATACTTTGTACATACTTTTGTGAGAAAAAAATGTGGGCATAATGGTAATGAAAATGTAAATAAAACATTTTATATTGTTTACTTGTGTTCTTTTTCTTGTTGAATAAAGGTGTACAGAAATACAAAGTCGTCGTTCCCCCCGGGGTCTAGTTTTCTATAGATCCTAGTGTTGTGTCCATTTGAAAAAGTATTTATACAACTGGAATTCAGTAATTACTATTAATGTTTGTTACAGTTATTTAATAGAAAATACATTTTATTCATTTTTAACAAGCTATCTCACCAAAGTGGTTGATCAGTTTTACAAAATTTTATGAAAGGTACGGGGGGGGCTTACTCTTAAAAAGCTTCTGAATGAGGAATGAACCTTTTAGAACTGTTATTGGAGATACAACAAGACAGATACCTTAATGCATGAAATAGAATATTTTAAAAGAATGCTTTCACTTAAATGGATCGTATAGCAAATGTCACTTTGTCAAAGAAGATTTGTGTATTTATTGATGGTATTGGGTGTATTCTTCTTTGCCTCTTGACCCCATAAAACATTCAGGAATGTTCTTGCCTCTGAAATGTTTAGAGTTTTGAACTGATATTTTTCAATCAATGCCTGTTTTGCAGGCAAGGAAGATGGAAAATTCTGTAAAAAGGTGACTGTTCGGATGACTATTCGCAAGAATGACTGCAGGAGTAACACGCCAGTAAGTAAACAATTATCACAATTTCTTTTAATAGACAGAAAAAAAAAATAAGAAAAAGGAAGAAGGAGGACAAAAATTCCACAGTGGTATTGTCTGCATCTCTTTTTCTTCCAGAGATGGAAGTCTCTGTGCTTCATAGAACTGTTTAAATGTTTCCCTATATTCTCAGCAATCATATTTTCAAATAATAAGATAGATGAGGATGTAAGTCCTGCTTTTGAATGCATTAGGCTCATGTTAATTTAGTGCAAATCCAAGCTCTTAGTTCACCCTACAGTGCAATTATTATATCCAAATTAACTTTGATATGACAGACACTTGCCAACGGTATAGAGCTAAAACTACAGTAGATGTGTTTAATTTTCTGTCTGTGTAGGGAAAGTATTTAAATGCCAACAAGAAAATAATTGTGGGTCCAGAAATTTGTCTTTAGACAGCAGCAGAATAATGTTGAAATGTGTAAGAAGAATGAGACACTATCTGTATGTCTGCTGAATGATTTATGGTAGGAAGACACCAACAACGTCCTGCTGGGCAGTAAGACAGTGTGAGCAGCAAGAATAGTGCAGATGTCTTGTGTGAGATGTCTAAGAGCACCTGAAAAAGCTGTAATGGAAGAGTATAGGGAAACAGCTGTAACCTGCAAAATGACACTGAGTACATTTTCTCGGGTGAACTGTTGTGCAGCCAGAAAATTTAGTTTCAGCAATAAGAAATGCATCAAACATTGCAAAACCTGACTATTGAACTTGAAAAAAATACCAGTTTCTGTGCATGATTCTGTTACAGTCTGTATTAGTTTTTGTGTATAATTAATAATAACAATCCTTGGCTTTCCAAAGGATTGTTTCTTTATTTTCTTCCAATAATATATTATCGTTGCCAGTATAGGAGCACTGCATTGGTATACCACTGAAATTAATTCCAGAGAATTATTGTTGGAACATTCAGTGTTACGTTCAAGTCAAGGTCGATATGAATACTTGAAAATTCAAACCCCAAATTGTTTCTGTGTTTCTATTACTAGTGAAAACCTGCTGTGTTATTGAAGAGTAAATGGAAAGTCATCATTAAGCTCAATAACATAACAATTGAAGCCTATCCAGGCAACATATTTTAGTGTTTATTATTCAAATGTAGTGGAGTTTTGTAGGGGGCTAGAATAAATATCCCCACATTTTTAATTGCTTTGCAGTTGGATTTGGATGCTTAATTTCTTTAGACTCTCCTAACTTTCTTTCATAATTGCTTAAATTTGCCAGTTATTCTTCATATTTGTTACCAGGTGAACATTGTTTCTTGTGACGGAAAGTGCCCATCTGCAAGCATTTATAACTACAACATCAACACATACGCAAGATTCTGCAAATGCTGCAGGGAGCTTGGACTACAGAGACGAACTGTGCAATTGTATTGCACCAGTAATTCAACCTGGGTCAGCTATACAATCCAAGAGCCTACAGACTGTTCTTGCCAGTGGTCTTAAGAATAAATAAACACAAGGAAAGAAAACAGCAAGCCCAGCTGTTCCCAGCATAAGATAATTTGAATACTTTATCTATAAAAAATAAAACATCCAACCCACTGAATTTTAATAGCTTAATGTTAAAAGATAAAGGAACAAAAATATTTTGGGGCTCTTCTAAATTCCTAAAGAATGGCTTTGCATTGTTTTTATTGTGGTTTGTCTTCCTGTTTCTTTCACAGGGATTGTTTTAAGACTTTTTGTGATGTGTGCCAGCTTAAAATGTGATTTATGTTTGACACACCACAAGAGAAAGCACACCATCCCATTGTTCTCTGTCTTTGTCATGCACCCATTCCTGCTATCTGGCAGCAATCTATTATTTTGAATGTATTGTAATTGTGCAAATACGTTCAGTGTCTATTAAGAAAAAATGTTTGGACAATATGAGAATTTTCAGTTTAAATTATCTTCCTATAGCAAAGCTGAATATGAATGGGAAATTAAGTCACAGATTTATTTTATTTTATTTTATATATATATTTTTTAATCAGGGAAACATTATCAATACTAATGGCTGTATGTAATATTCCCTGGTAATTATTTCAGCTTTTGTAGTGCATTTTATATTGTATTGAAAAGCATTATGGCCAACATGCAATGTGTGGGACAGATGGACTGCTTTAGGTTAGTCATTAGTAGTAACTTTTTCTTTTTGCTAAATGGTATGTAATGAACTGACAATACAGTGATTTAACAAACGAAAACCGCTTTACACTCCTTTATATAGATAATATTTTAAATGAACACAGTTATCTTATGAAATGCACCGTATTTAAACTGTTTCTTTAGCAGAATGAACCTTGTTTTACTCTGATACTAAAGATGTGAAAATTCATTAGGAAAAAAACAAAACCAGGATTATGAATCTGTCTAAAGAAAAATGTAGGTTGAAAATCTTTGTCATCCATATAAGAGAATGCAACTTCTTATGTCAAGTGTTTGATATTGACAATGTACAATTGTAAGGTTTGGAATTTCAAAAGCAATTTTGTTTATGAACTTAATTAACGTTTTGTTGTAATGAACTAATACTTTTTCTCTTCTAAATTAATGTTGCTGTCCTTTTCTATCCTCACTAATGCCAAGATGCAGCGAAAATTCAGTTGCTTTAATTTTGTAGATCAAAACTGAAGATAGCAGTGATATATGCTTAAGGCCCTAAAATATAAAAATAATTCCTGGCGTAACTTGTTTGAAAGTTGTTTGTGTGCAGTTAATCCAAAGAAAAATGTGTTGTTAAAATCAGCCATGAACAGTTTTGATACTAATTTTGTATACTGTATATTGCATTCTTACAATATCTAATAAACACCAGGGAGTCTTATTTTGTTACAATTAATTTTGCTGTCATTGTTGAAGCAGCTTACTGTCATGTGATTCCATGCATGATGTGTACTAATTTGCTTTTCAGCAGTGCATATGCTTCAGAAAACTACAAACTGAGGAGCAGAAAAGTGCTATTTACAAGACATTGAGAGCCGAGCTAAGTCTTCAAGAGCCTAAAATGCCAGCTTTTGTATTTGCAAAGGTGAACTTCAGCTGCCCTTTATACCAGCTGGCAGATGTCATCCAAGAGGGGAGGAATTAATAGAAAGCAGTTTCTTTTGCTTTCAGGCAAGATGGTTTTCAGTGCAAAGCGCCAAGCACCATATTAAGGGACTGAACAAGACAGGAATTAGCACAGCTATGCTACTCTCAGCTGAGGCCACATTCCCTGCTCTTGCCCCTCATGCTAATGTGAAAATGCTCATTGCTTCCAGCAGCACAAGGCAGTTACTTCAAAAGCCATTTAAGTTCCAGACTTTCAACTTGTGGTTTTAAGAGCAAGTTAATACTGGTTTCTGTCATGCAGCAAGAACAGGAAGAAGAGTGTGGCATATCCAGTAACTATAATCAAACACTGATATGCTTCTACTTCGGGAGTAAAATAATAAACATTGTGTTAAGTCCCTACTTCTGGTTTTGTAAACATTAGGCTTATGCCGAGAGAAACAGGAGGAAAGATCCAGACTGCCTATGACAGAGGAAGCCACTTTTATCCCCTGATTGGTGTTGAATTCCTTCACAGATGCTTAGCCTGTCTGTCTGTGGTAAGTTCAAAGCAATCCAAGCCCTTCTTGTGTATTTACCTTACTCTCTGTTTGCACAAAGCAACTCAGATGGAGAAGGATTTGGCCTTATTCACACTTCCGCATCTTCAGAAGCCAAGGAGACCGTAACTTGCTGTGGATTTCATCTGACCTTCCCTGCAGGAGGCACTTGGATTGCACCAAAATCTGTGTCCTAGAACAACTTTAATTTTCTTTCTTACAAGTCAATCGCCTTCTGTTTGGTTATGTAGGTGAAATTTAAAAGATATACAGCACCGAAATTTTGCTCTTTAGGATAAATCTATTCTACCATCATGATATTAGTCTTGGCTGTATTACTCTTAAAGGCAAGGAAGCACTTGACTGTAACAAAATACCGAAGCCTCTACGTAAGTTCTCATAGTGATGAAAGTTAATCCTGCATTTGGCACGTAAAAAAGTCAGTGGAAGGAAAACCACTTTCTAAAAGTATTGCTACAGCAACAGACTGCATTGTTACAGTTGTTACAGCAGGGTGCTGCATGCTATTCAGAGATGAAACCGTAACTGGGTCCTCCAGTGAATTCAGCAAAAATGCCCTGTAATATTTTGTAGAAGAACAGTGTCTACTTAGGGATCTAAAAGAAAAAATAAAATAAAATAAAATAAAATAAAATAAAATAAAATAAAATAAAATAAAATAAAATAATAAAGAAAAAGTAAGCTTGGCTTTAAAAGGCTTGGGCTGCCTCTGCTGTGGCCAGGCCTGCACAGCCCTGCTAGCAGTGGACTTGAGGAAGGTTTCATCAGGAGGTGTGCCTGCACCCACCAAGCTTTTGGACTGCTCGAGGAAAGTGATGCCTGTGCTTTCCAGGCTAACTGCACCTGCCGCTGGGCTTTCCACCCACAGGGCTTTCCACCTTGGCAGTAGCCTTGCCTTGCCTCTGGGTGGGGGCAGCACTGTGCATTGGTACCAAGTGATTCTGTAGAGAGGGGTACTGGACTTCAAAAAGAAAAAAAAAAAAAAACAAACACAACAACAACAATAACAAAAACAAAAAACTAATCCACCAGGTGTCTATCCAGCAGATACTAGGAAGTTTGGCGAGCCACCTCAGCAGGTGACTACTGGGATAGCAATGAGGACAAAGGCTCAAGCAGAGCACACTGCTGGGCCTGGCTCTTCCCAAAATGCTGATCTACACTAACTGAAGCCTGTTTCTGATGCCACAAAAAGGGTGGAGGTGGTGGGTGCTGTGTTGTGATCAAGAGAAGAACAGAGGGTGCTGTGTGGGGGGTTACTTTCTTGAGCTAACCCTATTTTTGGAAGCAAATGAGTGGATTGTTGATATGGGGCCAGGGGGTTGTAAAGCTGGGGAGAGAAGGAGTGTGGCCTTAGGAGGCTGTGGTGGGGGTTTTAAGGGCTTTCCTCAGGGTTGGTTCATCCTGTGGGAGAAAGATTTGAGAAGGTAACGTGCAATAAAAGCTAACTTCAAGAGGTGAAAGGAGTAAGTAAATGAAAATGTTGCTGGTGTTGTGAAGTCTGCTTTTAAAACTGTACTGAATTTTACTAGCTTGTTGGTGTAGCTTCTTAATTTGGTGTAGCTTCTTAGGTTCTTAAATCTTCTAGGAGAAGTCAGTCTTGGTGGGAGAGCAGGCTAACTTGCTTCTCTAAGTCTGGAGCTGTGGTAGCTGCTATGGGAGGACAGTTGCCAGCCCCTAGTGTCCTCTGGTTCTCTTGTAGAGCTTTGATTTTTAAGGCTATCTGCAGAAATGGACTTCTAGAGTCAGCTTAATTTAGCTTTAACTCAGAAATGAAGCTCAAGTGATTGCTCTAAACAAATGATTTCTTAACAGTTTTTTGGCTTCTGACAGATACAACTAGGTGTGCTGGAAAGTTGTTTGTCCTGAACAAGGGAAACAAATGAAAAGGTAGGCAGTGGACCCTTTTTTGGTTTTATTTTCTTCTTGATCTCTAGCATAATAAAGAAGAACTTTCTGTTTAACATTTAATCAGTGATTTGCATGTGAAAACATTGCTTGTTTGTTGTGGTGCTGATTGCTCATTGGTACCTCCTTTAAAATACTTCACTTGCATTACCTCGAGCAAGCTTACTCAGCCATGAATCAGAGGACAATATAAATGATTTGGCAGCTGGAACTTTGAGTATGATGAATACTGGCCATTAAGAAAGGCCTTTTAAAAAGAAATATAATGATATCAATTGTGCTATCTAAACTCTCATTGTCTGGGTTATTAGTACATGCTCTGGTCTCAGAGTAACAGCCTCTTGAGTAATGCTTTCTGTAATTAGTGATACTGCTGCCTGGTAAATTGATTAACCTAGAATATTGGCATCTGTTGGTCTGCAGTTTAATGTGAACTGTTAGTCACAAGTTAAATAACTTGATTCTCCTCAGATGGCCTTGCAAGTATGCAGTCCATGAAGTCAGACAAATAACATTCAAAAACAATCATCTTTACTTTTATCTCTGCTCACATCATCATCTCTCTCCCCAGTGCAAGTGGCTATCCATGAATAATTAAAATGAGGTAACAGCTGCTATGCAGATGGTGATTTTGGGGAAAAATCCCCTCTCAGTGTGATGAAGACATCTAACCTCTTTAGAAATTGTACCTGACAGACTGTCATCCCCTCAGGACTGCTTTCTGTGCAGACTTTTGACTGAGGCTTTGATCGTGTCAGCTGACTTCAGCTGTTTAAAAAATAGATATCTGAATTAACTCAGTTGTCCAGGCTCCATCCATCACCAAATAAAGAGAGATGCTTCCAGGGAATGACTCATCCCACCCTAAAAAAAGGGTCTAAGATGGATTTAGTGAATCATCCTTCAGATGTACCAACTTTCCTTTTTGCTGTAGAGAGAACTTGGATGGCAAGATGTAGTTAGGCACCTTATTGTTAGGTCATTAAAATTAGATGGAATGAAATTCACCCTTAATGGCCCAAGGCGGCGTGGTAGACTCATAAGTCAGTCTCATAGTATACATGGAGTATCTTATCTGCCCTCCTGATGGGTGGTGAGGAATGAAATTACTTGAATCACGTAAACCTGAATATAATGTAATGTGCTTTCTGTAGTTTTTCCTGTATGTCTTTAACCATACTCATTTATTATGACAACTGTACCTAAACTGTACCTGTGTCTATAGAGCTGAAGAAAGACGTCATCCATGAAAGATGTCATTGATGCCAAATCTTCAAGATGGGAAGGTACAGCTAGCTGTATTCATTACCTGTCCAGCTGTGTTTGTTAAGATGCGATGCATTTATCACTATCACAAGGTGTTATACTAGCTGAAAGAGATCTCTGAGGTGAGTGAAGTTTAAAGAACTTCTGTTTTAGCAGCCTTTTGTTGTGTAGGTGTTGTCTTGAATCTTGAGAAATTATTTGCAATCTTGCATTCTCAACTTGTGTTTTCCAATATGTTTAAGCTAATGTGATTTTTCATAAAGTTATAAAACATGTTTACTAAGTGTCTTTGTGCTCTAGCTCTTCAGGGTGTCTGGAATTGAGTTCTAGGTAGCAGGAGGGCTTTTCTGTACCCAGGCCTTTACTGACCATTTCATTGATATGGTCACCAAGGAGCAGATTCAGACCTCAGTTACATGCTTGAAAGGACCATCAGTTTTGGTGTTTGGTTTTTTAAAGACTGGTGTTCGTTCATAAACTGAGTATGTGAGATTTGTCAAAAATGTGCTTTGTATAGTAGAAGACAGGAAGGAGGGGAGAAAAAAAAACTTATAGCAGAGCCTAAGCACTTTATTAAGATTTCTTTTTGATTAATAATGCAGAAGTCTGATCTTAAGCATGAAACATCAAAGGCAGAACAGCTGGAGTAATGCTTAATGTCATGAGTATGCCTGCTCTTGATCACTTGCTTTTAATCCTCCCAGTCTCTTCTGGACCAAGTTCCCTATTGAGCTCCATGTTGACTTTTCATTTTTATTTTACTGAACTGGGGAAGGGGGTGGACGAAGATATCTTTTGAGATGAGGGCATCAAGAATCTTAGTAGACCTGCTGTCTCACCTTGCCATATACACAGTAGTGTGCTTTGAGAGCTGAATTTCCACACTCTGTTTCTGATGCGTAACTGGATACTGTCACTGTGGTCTGTCCTTATATTTGAAAGTGATGGCCCTGATGGTTTAGATAGAATTTTTGGTGTTCTCTAATGGGGAATATCTTCTTCAATTCTCTTCCAAAGCAACTATGATAACCACATTCACCATCCGCCAGCCTAGAGGAGCTTCACTCCATCTATGCAGCAGCATGTGGCACAGGCTTCCTGTCATACTGTCTGCCTCTCCAGGCTTGCAGCTTCATCCGCAATCTATCACTTTATTTAATTTAAATAAAAAGGTGGTTTTCCAACAATTTTCCAACAACTGCCTATTATTGATGTGGGTTTACCATGTGTATCCAGTCCCTGCTGTCCATGTGCTTTGCTGGTGCCACCAGAATAAGATGCAACTGGTCAGATCAAGTCAGAAAGGAAGCGGCTGGAGACTCCTGCTGTTCTGCCCCAGTGAATGCCTCTGGGATTCTTGATGTAGAGTTCTAGCTTGGAATTATTCCTGCCTGATATAGCCAGAATTAAATCTGGCTGTGTCTGTGCTTTCTTGGCGATGTGGTTTGGGACTTGTCTGTGTGGCTGCAGGCACACACAAAGTTCAATCTCTATAGCAGCCTGGGTGAGAAGCTTTGAGCTGCCCACCAAAACAGAGTTGTAGGCCTTTTTGTATGTTTATTTTTTGTATGGTTTTAAATTTTTAAATTACATACAAATTTTTTTGTATGTTTTTAAAGCAGTTGTTTATTTTTGTATGTTGCTTATTTTTAAGCAGTTGTTTATTTTTTTGTATTTTTTTTCTGTAAAGCAGTTGTTTATTTTTTGTATGTTTTTAAAGCAGTTGTATGCTGCTTTGCTTTCAAAATACAGTATTAGCCCTTCATTGCATGTTCAGTGGGAGTTGGTAGTCTTGCCACTGTCCCATCCATACGTTGTGGGCTTCAATAAGGAGTATGGGACCTTTAGGTAGCTTTGGTAGTGGGAGTCCTGCAGTTACCTATGATGGACACGAAAAGAAATTATGTCCCTAGACCTAGTACTTTGTAAGTATTGTACTTAAACTAATCTCTGGAATTAAACTATTAAACTCATAGAACTATTTCACATTTGTTTCTCAGCTCCATAGCTGGCAGGGGAGAAGAAATGGGAAGGGGGGGGGGAGGGTGCAAGAAGGAGGGAAGGTAGATTCCTTAGGCTTTGTTTGGCTGTACCATAGCACTTCTAAATCTTCTGTCAACACTGGTGTGACGTTGCATTCATTAAAAATGCACGACCTTTTTAAAGATCCATCTGTTATACAAATAAAAATAAGGCAGCCCTATAGCTTTATGGTATGCTAATCCTGCGTAGCCGTGGCCTAATTATCAAATGATTTCATGCTACCCTGGTGGCAGGCAATGTCCAGACCACTGAACACTTGCTATGGATCTCTTATTAAATCCCTCTTGCACAGTTTCATTCATAAATTTACCATGGCTTTTAAAACAAAATAGTTTGCTTATACAGCAATATCAAGTAAGGCAGTGTGTTTCCAGAACACAGCAACTTTTTTTTCAGATGCTCTGCTTTATGCATGACTGAATAATTGGTGGCAAACTCCGTTATTGCTTTCTTTTACCTTAAGTGGAAGCTGTGCTGTTGGTAGGTAATACATGCTGGAAAGCTCAAAGGCTGGATGGCCATGTTTTACCCAGGGCATACCTTTGTGGAGCTTGAATGTTCAACTGTCTATACCAAGCTTCATTTTGGTGACTTTTGTCCCAGGTCAGACACAACACTCCTAATCTGCACCCATTTTCCTGCTCTGTTTTGGCCACATTGGAGCTAATGCGGAGGTGTCAGGTCCCGGTATGCTCCTCTGATGTTCCTCCTGTGCTGCCCAGTGTCAGCTCCCAAGGGAGATGTGGTGTATTAGGGCATTGGAACATGCCACATTACACTTGGAGAGCCAAAATCCAACAAAAAATGCATTTTTGTTGGTAATGCTGTCATTATAACATTGGAAAAACTTAGAGCCGGGTTAAACCACGACACTTGGCAGAAATGACTGGTGAAATGGTGTGTTTATTTCCACAGCCAGATTTTTTTTTTTTTAAACCGTAGACTTAAGTGCAAAGGGCTTCTTCCCAAGTGATCATGAAACCATTAACTCCAATAACAACTGAACTATTTAAAAAAGAAGTGAAGTGTTTGTCCAGAGTTAACTTAGATTGCAATTCAGCCTAAACGATTCCATGTCATCTGTGCCAGCATAGTGCCATCTGGTCACTTACAAGATAAGATTTGCAAGAAATCTCCCCTTTTCCTTGTAATAGGGAGTGATCCAGTAGTGTCATTTTCTCTGGGCTTTTGAATGAGTTATGAATGCTTTCTCACTGAAGTATATGACCTGCTCATTGCTCACTGGGCCTGATGTTGTTACCGTGTCATTTGAAGTCTGAAGTAGGTGATGTTTGCAACATATTCTTTAAAATAAGATACTGCTGTTCTCTGTGAAAGAAAACGCTCATCCAGAATGTCTTAAGAAGTGTTTATAGGATGTGGAATTCAAATAAAATCTCATCTGAATAATTTGAATGAGAGGTGGTTGTGGACGGGGTGGGAAATGGAGCCAGGCTGTGCCAGTGTGGAGATCCTCTGAAGTCATGTGCCACATTACCAGACGGCTGGGCCCCAATGTCAGCAGAGGCTAGACAAACACAGACAAGTTAGAAGGGATATCATTAACATATATATATTTTTTGTCTGTGGTGCCCCAATGTGCCAGTCTCCTTTCTGAGTAGTCTGAAAGCTTCTGCAGTACAGACAATAATGAAAAAGCCCCCAAGTAACCACAGCAGCTTTCTTCCATCAGCTCTCTCTTCTGCACCTCTCCTTCTTTGTCCTCTATGCCTGTGTTTTTTCCACCATCCAGCTGGCATGTAGTAGCTACATAATGGTGGGGCTTGGCTGAACTAGATTGTAGGGAAGCAACTAGGTCTAGGCAAACCAGGGGAATTTTTACAGGCTGAAGGGACCATCTTTGTCCTCTGGCTGGCCTTTGCCAAGTTTCTGTTCCAAAGCTTTAAAAGTGTTAGAAATTCCCAGAGAAATAATGATATACATATATATCATTATATATCAATAAATATATATATATTTATTTTTAATTATAGGACAAGCGAAAAACTCTTTCAGCAGAGATCCTCAGCAGCACTCTGTAAATTCAGAGAGGCATATGTCGCTTACAGGAAACTGCTGTCTAAATTACTTGTCAAAACCACAAAATTCCAAAGTTAGGAAAAAATTAGCCAAAACCTGTTACTTGCTCCACAAAGAGCAAGTGGTGGTGGGAGAGAGCAGGAGCAAGTGCCCGCACCCTGGTCTAGGTCAGCCTGGTCAGCTTCCAGTCAACAGGTAACTGGAACAGCTTTCACTTGATGTTCTGATTATACTGCAAGTGTGTATGCACTAGGTGTAGTATAATGTATGTATATGTATAGGCACACAAGGGAGAAATGGTACTGGTGGCCAACAAACAGCTCTGAGTAGTCACAGATATTTTCTCCTTGTACCTGTTGAATGTTTCACTAAAACACCTTTCATTTGATATACGCATCTGTTTATAGAAGTAGGTCAAGCCAGATTATCACTGTATAATGTGATATAATGCAGTTTTTTTATTCAATTTTATTCAAAGCACTAGTTACTAATTAGATTTTCAGTTCATTGACCTTGTTGTATCTCTGGATTTCAAGATGTTAAGAATATTTTCCGAATGGTCAAATCTCATATTTAAAATTCTAATGTATTTTACATAACATAAGAGATTTTTAGTACCAGAAAAATTCCATTTTCTTCAGTCCAGTTTCAGGTTCCTAACCTGATTTTCTGGGCTTAATCCTCTTCCTGTTGAAATCAATAAGTACATTGTAATATAATGATTCACGTTCAAGGTTCAACCATAGAAAATTAAGACTACATGCTGATTTTACTGCCATTGTTGAAAGATGATCTCTTAAAATGTGTAAAAACACAATAAACTCTTTAACTCTTTCAGCCCTATTCTTTTTTCTTCGGAGCATCTAACACAAAAATGGACCTTAGCTTTAGACCTAATGCTGGCAGAAAGATTTATGCTGAGAATATTTAGATACATATATGCTTGTGGTTTCAAGTGCTTTGTTGAGGAGACACAAACGCAAAGGTGCTGTCAGTCACTGAACAATGCAGAGCATGACTTGAGATGCCAGGAAAACCATGGTCTACTCTGTGCACCTTTCCTGATGTTTAGCTGTCATTTTTTCTTTGTCTCAGTTTCCCCAGGTGAAAAATGAGGATGATCCAAAAAAAAAAAAAAAAAAAAATCCAAGTCTTTTTTTTTTGGTATCTGTAGGTTAAAAGACATCCAGGTTGGAATGTTTTTTTCTTTGTGTAAAAATTAGTCACTTATTTCAGTAATGTTGCCTTCTTTCCTTAAGTAACACATATTAAGACTGAAAGCAAGTGGGGTGTATTTTATTCTTTTGGTAGCAAACAGTGTAGTTGTACTGTAGAAGTGTGAACTTACATTTTATTTTTTAACCCTTTGAGAGTGCTGGGGAAGAGCCTCAGCCAGTCTCTCTTGCTGGAATGCACTGGATATGCTCTGAAACTTTGGGATGACGCCTTGTGATGCTCTGCGTGAAGGTCCCACAGTTGAGAAGGTCCTGTCTGGTGCTTGTGGCAGTGGTGTGACTGCATGGAGGAAGATATTTTATAATGAGCTTTAAGTTGTGCTACAGGTTGCCTTCAAATGGCTCTTTTGGAAGCAATAAATGCCACATCTTCTGCTTTGCTGCAACCACAGGGTGGATGAGAGGGGTAAAGTCTGTCCTTGACTGACCTGGTTAAGAGTGGGGACATGGTGTGGGCACCTGGGCACAGGTTCATCTGGGAAAAGTCTCCACCACCTCTTTGCACTGGCAGTATCTAAGTGGGACATTAGAATCCTGGTACCACCTGGCTCCTTCCTGGGAACAAAAGCCAATGCACATCCTGTAACTTCTGTTCCTTAAACTGTGAAATTGCCTGCTAATGAAATAAAAGCACATGCAGTCTCTACTTAGATATATGTTCAGATATATCCATAGTATAAGACAGTGCTTTTCCTTTCTTCCCCCTCCTAATTGTCATACCCACCAAGGCAGGATTTGCAGGTTGCAATTACTCTCCTCCTCATCCCCAGGTGCTGGCGCATAATAAATAAGTAAGGATTAGACTATTTTTGAGGAAAAGGTGCAGAAACAATGGCTTTTCCATGTTACATCACTGAAACTCCACTGAGGAGAAAAAGGCTTAAAAAGGTGAAAGCCAGAATAAGATAAAATTTGCTTTCCTGTGGCAGTGTTCTGCCTTGTTAGAAGAAATGAGTTGACAGATTTGTTATGGGTGGTGGGGGATGATGGGATGTGCGCTCTAGGTCAGAAGAACCCGTGTGAAAAACTCAGTGAAAAGGAAGCTATTAGAAAGAAATGCTAGCAAGGTTGTGAGCTCCTGTTATCTTGGACTTGTCTAAATGCCACAGTGGAAAGTAGTGATAGAAAAATTGGAGCTTTTTCTCCAGCTCATACCAGTGAAGAATGCTAGCCTTGGATACAAATGTGCAAATTTCATGGTGTTTTTTTTTTTTTTTTTTTTTTTCTATTTTCTCTTTGGTTGCTAGAGCACTTTTACGATCTCTTAAGGTTGAAATTTATATGTAGCCTAAAGATGCTTTTCTAGGTCTACAAGATGCTGGAAGGGAGAACAGTCAGTGTGATGAAATGAAAACAGCCTGGAAATCTAATTTCAGAAGCACTATTGACATTTTTTTTTTTTCAAGTGTACCTTGAAGCTCATAACTTACTATAATAATGAAGGAACAGTGATTTGTGTTTCCTACCAGGATGTCTTTGTTTGACAGACAGTGATTCTGGCTTATTTGGTAACAGCAGAAGGAGGATGATTTCAAGGAGCCAGTGTTGCTACTCTGCTTTCTGGACCAGAGCAAATTAACTTATTTTTAGACTGGTCTTGATGTGGCTGTGGGCTGCTAATACACTTCAGGAATTCATGTTGCATAGTTTTCCCAGCAATATCTAACCCTTGACTTCTAGAAGTGTAATACAATCTATGTCCTTGATAAAAGCCTCACAGTGATAATGCTACTTGGATTCAGATTCGAAGTTTTGGCACAGATGGTAACATTTCTTAGAAAGATGCTACAGTATGTACTTGAAAAAGCTTTGATGAATATTTAATATATAGAGATATTATTCATTAGAGAAGATCTTCAAACTATATATATATATATATATATATATATATATGTAAAGAGCTTGAAGCTGTGGCTACCAACTATTGTGAGGTGGCATAAAAATATATGGTGACTGACAAAGTGTCTGACTTGAGAGGTAGCAGCCAGTGTATTGCCAGATCACATCATGATGTTGAAGATGGAGGGTCACAGAACTCGTGTCAGGGTGGTTTGATTAATAGACTGTTAAAAACACTATTTGAGAGCTTATTCCGTGGGTGAGAGGCTTAATACCTTTAAAAATATGAAACTAAAACACAAATCAAAAAACCTGTGGTGAATTGTTAGACTACTGGAACATAATTTCTAAGTTAATTGAGGACAATATTGGTTTTGCTATATGTAAAAAATGTCTCTAAATGTGTTCCATGTCCAAATCTGTTGGATCTACATGTGAGATCCTGTCTTAAGAAATAAAAATCTTTTTCTTAATGTGAACACTAAGATGGATGCCTCAAATTGGAAGCTATTTTCTAGAAACATGGAAAATTTTTGGATCAAGTCAAAATTTTAGTTTTCCCTTCAGAATTGTCTCAGAGGCAGCGCTCTCTTGTTGGGTCAGGGCCTGGGGATTCACGGTGCGTCATGGAATTGCAGGTATATTCCCTGCCTCATGCATAGAGGTCCAACACCTGGGAACTGCAGTAGAAAATAGTGTTGCAGGTAGGCTAATGCTGAGCCTACTGAAGCCACGACGTAGCCGCTTAGCTGCTAGTGAGAAGAGCTGGCTGCCACTGGGCCTCATGGCTTGTCAGTGGGTGCTGTGTTATCTGGGCTGCTGTGCTTAAAAAAGCAGGAACTCTTTAACTGGAGAAAGCAGTTAGAGGGCAGTGTGCTTTTGGGTATTTTTTTATATTCTTATTTGCATGTTATCTCTGATGGTCCAAGTTTTTGGTTTCCACACCTCTTAGCTGGCATCCAGTTACAAATGAAGAGTTGGGGAATGTACAGGTTTTTTGTTTGAGTCTTGTCTGAAGTTAGACTGAAGACACATTTTTAGTTGCACAAATGTTTGCATCGTTGATGTTAAAAACAGAGCTCTATATAAGGGGTCTCATTAAGCTCCATTTCTAACTTATTTTTCATTCTTGTTTTAGCTTCATTACTTGCAAATTGACATTTTGTAAAACAGACATATGTTAAATATGTCAGCCTTGTCCATTGTGAACCTTTGAATAGCAAAAAGAAGAGCTGTGAGCTGGCAGGGGAGTGAACCAAGACCTCTGTTGGTAGAAATGGATAGGGCTTCACTGCAGCTATTTGCAGTAGCAGAGAATTTGCTGCAGTGTCAAAGTGCAGGTATTGGTTTTAGAGCAGGTGTCAAGAGGTAGTAGGCTGATCTCAGCCAGAGGGAGTATGAACACTTTGATGTGAAACACATGTAAAGTCTCCTTATACAGAAAACTTTGGCATGAATGGAAAACATAAAAGGAAAAAATAAAACTGAAGACTAAAAGACTTAATTTTGAGTAGTCAGCACACTGCTACTTCTTGGAGGTCCTTACAGTTATATTTTCATTATTATTCCAATTTGTCAGAAGTTGAAATTGGTAGTCTCTTTGGACCCGTATCAGTGCCTTTGCTTTTTGACTGCCCCCTTCTGGCTTCTCAGCTGAGGCTGAGCAGCATCCTGCTGACCACACAGCAGGCCACCTGCACTCAGTTTTTCTTCCATAGCATTGCTGAAGTGATGCTTACAAATCTAGAAACGGACATGTTTGTTGGATTTAGTGATGCCACCTCTGTTCCTGAGGTCCCCCTGTAGTTCCCCCTGTAAGTGCCAAGGTGACGTGTGCTGGGAGCCAAGGCTGGTGGAACTGCCGTAGAGATTGCTCAGGAAGGGTGGTGGAAGAGCTCAGATAGATTGCTGTAGCACAGTTTTTCTCCTGAAGGAGAGGATGTGGCAACGAAGAACCCATGTCCACAGACCAAAGAGGTGTGTGTTGTCCCCTAAGTACAGGTAGCTAGCAGAAGACTTATTTCATGAGGGAAAACTGAAAAAGTAGACAAGAAAATCAGTTCTTGAGCATAGACTGATGGACAGTCCTAACAAATGCCACCAGGCAGCAGTGATAAGTGATATCAAAACTGTCTCCATTACTCAGTTTATAAGTGCTTTTGGTAAATAAGAGGTTAATAACTCTGTTTATAGTAAGAAAAGACCCCTGCCCTCGGATACACACACTTCACTGTACCCAGATAATCCCTGGAGCAAGGAGGTTTAAGGTAATTTGTGGTGCAGCTGTCCTTTTCTGGAACATGAGCAAATTCTCCTGCACATGGTCAGCTGCAAGAACAAATGTCTGTAGCAAATGAAAAAACAAGATGTTCAACCGCAGCCTTCTGCGCTTGCAAGAGGGGCACGTGAGCTGGGCTGTTCATCCTGCCCGAATCAAACTCCAAGGCACGAAAGGGTTTAGTGTGCGGCTTACGGCCAAGTGGAAGCAACATGTCAGCGGTAAGGGAGGAATGCTGGTGATGGAAACCCAACTGATTGACAGACAGTGGCTATAAAGTCATAGTAAATCTATTGTTTCGCCAGAAGGAAGCAGGATTAGAAAATGTATAATCGTTACAATCCCTGCAGTATAAAGCTTCAAGTGACGGTTGCTCTCCTATTGCTCGTGTGGCTCATAGTTGGCCTAATCCCACCAACCGAGTGCTTGGGCAAAATCTTCGTGTGCTCCATGTGGCTCATACCATAGTCATTGGGATGTTATACCCAAGAAACACCTCTGTGGCACTGCTGAAATTAGCTCAGTAATTTTCAGGAGCTACTTTGTGTTGCTGCAGTGCACAAGACAAGTTCAAAAATTATGTTCTGGGGGCTGATTCTCGGTATTAACTAAAATCTAATTAATCGGTAAAAGGCTGGCTTAATAGACAAAAACCCTCTGGGAATTTCCTATTAAGCAGGAGCAGTTGAAATCTTTGAAATGCTTTCAGAGTGCTTCAGTGATGTGAATGAAAATGTTTGGTGGAACATTAGACTAGTAAGATGTTGGACAAAACTAGATGATACTTTTTGCAGTGGTGCTCTCTATGTTGTCGTTTCTCCTTTGACCTGTATTACAACAAACACACTGTCTATTGTGCTTGAACTGGGGCCTGTTTTCTTCCTGAATGCTGGTGGTAATAATAACAGGATATGCCCCTGCATATACTGTTGCTGAGATGGGGGGCTGTACTTGCCCTATACATCCCAAAGAGCAGCCATAGGAAGTCCGCATGGTCTGATGTTTGGATTTTGCTCTTGATGTTCAAAAACAGTGAGTGCTGCTCACTTGTAGGGGGTACAGACCACATGAGAAAATACAAAGGGATACATCTATCAGTGTTCGTAGTACGGGGGAAAGGATTTTCTAATATTTCTAATACGGTTCTAAGGCATGCTCAGAGCCAAGATAACTCTGAAGGTGACATTGCCTGCATAAGGGGTGCACCTACAGTAGTGTACTAACTGTGGTGGGATTGGGAACGTGCCTGGGAACGTGTTGGGAATTGGGAACGTGTGGTGGGATTGGGAGCACCCAGTCCTTATCACCAACAACTACAATATGGTTGCTTTACTAGTTTAAAATCACTGAGTAGTTTTCAACGCTACTGTACAATATTCTGAAAGTCTTTCTCACATGGTAGTAACATTGGACCTTTTCTGCATGATGTTTTCTGCAGTTGAGAGATCAAACAGCATTTTCAGCAGGAACTCAGGAAAATGGCAGTAGCAGGCTGCATTCAAGTATTTGAGAAAAATAATTTGGGGGAGAATATGCACAGTAGCAAACAAAAATATATAGTGGAATTACTGGAATGCAGTCTGTGGGTGCTCAGGGACTATGTACAAGTAAGATACTTCAATCTCATTTGTTATAAAAGGTGAAAAAAATTGATAAATGACAGGCCTGAGACTAAAATGGTGACATTGTCATATGATGAAATGACTTCATACCTACTTCTTTCTCTTTCTTTTAACAGAAACGTTTTTCTTAATTTGAGTATCAAATCTGTAAACCTCTGTATGTTTATGGTTACAAGCTGTATGTGGCAGTCTCCCATTGAATGTGGTCAGCACTGCCCTTTTGCATGACTGAAATAGGACTATCGCGGACTTGTATTATAATATGGAAACTCAGTAGGGTTTCTCTTTTTTATAGACTAAAGATCTTGGAAAATCACTGTTTTAGTTTAGTGAAATAAAATAATTCAACTTCTGTGAAGGACAATTTCCAGTTAGATACTAAAACCATATTGTTTTAGGAAAAAAAAAGCACTATTTTCAGTAATGTTTTTTTGTTTGCACTATATATATCAGTAACACTGGAAGTAACTCTCACATAAAACTAGATATTCCTCCTTCTCAGGAAGTTTTGTGATCAGATTTTCAGCATCTTGTCTGTCCTGTTTTTGAGTAAGATTCACCAAAATTTTGTTATTAAAGTATTCGTGAGTTTAAATGGGAGATAGACACACTTTTTTTGAATAAACTTTAGCAATAGCTGGTCTGTTGCTGCTTTTGTTGTTGGAGTGAGATGCTGACAAAATGAGTAGTGCACGATGTGGACCTGGTAAGGTGTTGTACATATTTGTTGGGTGGGAATACATGACTAGAAACTGAAGTTGCAATAGCCCAGCCTCTTGACTTAGGGCAGAGCTTGTTTTTGCAGTAAATGGTTGAGCTTTTTGTATCTTAGCTCAGTGTTAAAGTTTATTTTCCAGTATTTTTTTTTTCAGCCTGGCCTTTAAAGCATGGAATAAGGAAGGTCTGTTTATATATTTAATTACTTAAAGGGCTGAATTTTGTGATTAAACACAGTAGTTTGCTCTATGTTTCAACCTGGGTTCTGCTGGGCATATGTCAGCATAAATCTGTTCCTGAGCTCCCTTCCTGGAGATGGAAGGAGGGCTTCCTGCAACCCTAAGGAATTTGGAAGTGGTAGGGGCTGTTGATCCTGTACTGGAAGATGGGAGGGAGGAATTAAGTTCTAATATCATTATCCTGATATGCGCGAAAGCCCTGAAATGAACAAACAAGTTAAAAGGTGTGTGTGTGTGGATATGACTACAGTTCATCCCTGGATTTTGTAAGCAGCTGAGCCCTTCTGAGGTGATCCTGTGAAGGGTTAATGCAGCAGCAGCTGGCCACAAGGCTTGGTCTTTATCTCACTCTTATCCTCTGCTATTAACCAGCCACAATTACGGACCATATCGGTTACTGCCATCTGTTTTTTCACGAGGCACTCATCAGATTGCGGCCAGCAAAGGGGATTAGGTGGGGAGAGGCAGAGATGCCAGAAGGGTTCTGCAGCGCCGGGTCCCGCGTGCAGCCGCGGCTGCTGCGCGCTGCCGGCCCCGACAGCTGCGAAGAAATGAGCGTAAAGATAAACTGTGAAGGCTGTTTCAAAGCCACTGTGAAGGAAGCACATTGCTGCATGCACTTGTAATGCAGGGGTTGTGCAGGGAGGATTCAAGTGCCAAACACAGGCATTCGGCACTTGGGTGTGCTGTGGGTGATTTGTAGTTTCCAGCGTGGGTCTTTGGCGGTGGTGTGGAACGTGGGCATCAGGCAGAAGCATACAGCAGCAAGAAGTGGGTACAGGGGACGCTGAATGGGAGGGGAAGAGAATCAGGGACCGTTGACTGAAATGCCCCTTCAAAGCTCTTAGCACCAGAAGCTGCTGTCTGGGTGCCCGCTAAAAGACACTGCTTCAATTGAAGGGGACTGCTTCGATTGCTGGAGTGTCTGACTGGGGAAAGCAGCATATTCCAGTCCCGATTATCAATGTTAAAGAGCAACGGGACTTGACAACTATCGACTGCTGTTTTCTTTTCTGTTTAAACTTCGCAAGGTTGGACCGTCTTGTAGTAATGTGAGAAAGGAAGAGTTTTCACCGTGATACCAGGGATTCGGGAATCATTATGGCTCAACAGATGTACTTTGATTCTAAATTTTACTAAGACCAGATTAATTAAATTATTCCAAAGTGTGGTTTACTGCCAAAATAAGGCTCTTGGATTTTATTATTTTGGGTAAATTAAATTAAGGATAATACAGATTTTATTGTTGGAAAATTAATACTTAACTAATGTTTAATATCCCTTCTTAATTTTTAATTAATACATGATATTCAATATCCGTAGGATTAACATCAATAGAAGAACAAATCTAATTATTTGTAACACACAAGTCAAAGGAATAGCTAAAGGTGCACTGTCCTTGTTAAAGCTACTCCTTCCCCTATGCTGGTTCCCAACAGACCTGAGGAACAAATGGAAAAAATCATGCTGTAATGTCTCTGTCGTTTTTGTTATTTTGGGTTAGTCGGTGCTTTTTGGATCAGGCAGTGCTTTACTTGACTTGTGCTCTTGACTTTCTCTGGTGTGCCCTAGATTTTGGGGAAGGGGGTTTAGATTTCATAAGTTAGGGAAGGGGTTCTGTTTGTTTCCTCTGTATGTGCCTGCAGTCTCACCACTGGAAAGAAATGCAAATGCATGAAAAGTAAAACTAAGCTGATGTTGTAGATCACGTGTTCACTTGAGATGCAACTACCCCTCATATTCTCCTTTCTTAAAAAAGGACACTTTTTTATCATAGTGCTGTACACTAGCAAATACTGAGAAGTAATAATTTTATTCTTTGTTACTGATTTCTTTATCTTTTTAAATCCCCAATCATTTTTTTCTTTGGTGTGGGGTAGGGGGAAGTAATGATATACCCACTGTCTTCCAGGAAATTGTTGTCACCCTGGATAGTGGTTACACTCTTGTATTTAGCCATTACCTGGGTCTGGCAGCGTGGTCACAGAAGCTCTGTGGTAGCTCTTGGCTTTTTCATAGCTTGAAATTAAGCAATGTTTAATAATGCATTTATGCAAATGCATTCACCGTTGGTGCTTCTGGATACTCCTAAACCCTCTTGGTAATGTCATGGTGCTTTCCCCAAGCGATGGCGTTTAATTCCTCACCAACTAAGCCTGCAAGGTGCTCTCTCACTTCACCCACCAAGAAATCTCCTGAGACCAGGCCCGTTCACCCGCTCTGTTGCCTGCAGAGCTCAGGTGTTGTCTTTTCCCCTAGAAATGCCCCTTGAACCTCTATGGCAGAGGACCATCTTCAGGCAACGTGGCTGCCTGGAGGGCGTATGGGCTGTGGCCAGGATGCCTCCAGCTGAGCCTATGGCAGCTCATGTGGCATTAGTGTCCTTCCTTTACCACGTGGCAGTGACCTGGGGTGTGTGCTGGGCTTTCCTGATGGCACGGTTTTTGAATGAAGGAAGCAGTAATCTCCCAGGCATCCACATCAGTAGTACTTCTTATGTCTATGGAGATGCTATTCCAGCTAACTGCTAGAATAGTAACCAGTGTTTATTATGATCTTGTAGACTTAAGTTATTACTGTTCCTATGCCCAAATGGGGCATAAACCAGTGCTGAGGTAGTTTAAAATGTTCAGGTTGAGAGTAGCCTTTTACAGCTTCATGCTGGAGTGAAAGGCTATGTCACTGAAATACTCCCTGGAGAGTCAAGGTTAATCTTTCAATAGAAGTCATAACAAAATGTTAATGTTTTCCACCTGGTAAAATCCATTTACTTATTTCTACCTTCCTTCCGTGACTGTTTATGCAGAACTACCAGCGTGCTCCACGTTTACCAAAAAGCACAGGGGCATATTGGCACCGTGGCCCTGTAACTACTAGCATACATACGGCCTTCTCAGAATTCCTTTCCACGTAATTAGATTTCTAGGTGTGAAAAGTTATGTATAGAAAGCTACACTATGTACACATTCACATATCAGGTTTCCATTATATTCAAGACTAAAACTCAAACTCGTGCAACATTTTTTATACTCTCCTATTTGACCATTGCTTCCTTTGTGTGCCTTCAGCTATGTGGGAGCTAGAATTACAGGTCTGTGTTGTTGAGTGGAAATAGCCAAATCATGAATGCAAGAAGGAGCTTGCATGAATGCTCATGGTCTGCAAGATAGACATGCAAAATAAAAGATGTCCACACCTTCAGTTCTTACTGGAGCTTGACTGGGAAGTGGCAGAAGTTTTAGAAATACTCTCTGAAAAGAGCTTTTATTTAATTGCCTTCAGTGTAAAAAGTGAGGTGGAAAAAACTAGGCGGAATAATTCTCAGTCCGTTGTTATTTGTGACTGCATGTCCAGCTGGGTGATCTCTGCAAACATGTGGGTGGAGGGTTTACTGGCAGCACCTCGCAGCTGAGTGCTCAGCGGTAGTGCGAGGGGTGGAGGCTGGTTGTGAATGACGGGAGAGGTCACGGCTATCACCAGGCTCCCTAATGAGATGTCTCCTAACCTTGCCTTGTGAAAAAGGGAGCGCAACCCGTGGAAGGTATTATGGACTTGAACACAGCCTGAGCTACCGTAGCTCGTGCAAGAGATGGCAAAGGGTGTAATTACGGAAAAGCGGGGCTGAAATCACGTCCTGTGGATTGCTTTTTTGGGGACAGTGCTCAGGGCATCACTGGCCCTTGTGTAGCACTACTACAGGGCAAACCCTGTCCTTGCTCTGTCTCCATGTCAGCTCTGCAAAGGAGCTGCTTCCTTGCTGCGGCCTCCCTGTGGCTGCAAGGAGAGAGTGGTGCTTCCACACACCACGGACTGCGAAACACCCCTGCTCCTTGCCCCAGCAAAGCTCTCTGGTTAAGTTTCCAGAAGGTGGCATGGGTGTGTTGTGTTTTGCTAGATAGATGGGGCCGAGGCTGGCTTCAGATTGTTTTCCACAAAAACGTTGAATTCCTCTTGACTAGGGGGAGGCACTTCTGAAATGCAGGAGACATGTGGTTGTAGGCTGAAACCAATGGATTTAGAAACCAGTGGATTTATTTTCAATTTATCCTGAGGCATGGCGAAACTTCAGACCACCGTGTTATCCATTAGTAGGCAAAATGAATCTTATTGCACTTTGCAGTGTTTTTTTTTTTTTTTTTTTTTTTTTTTTTTAGATCTTTCAGGTATGTATAAAGCAATCCTTTAATAAAAAAAAATGCATTGGATTTGTTTATAAATACAGATACATTGTTTAGTACATCAGATAGTGACGTATCTAAAATCTCTTCTGAAATGGTAAAATAAATGAACACATAAGAAACATAGCTAATGTGGGTGAGTGGCAACTTCACCTGAAGTCTGTCTGCTCAGATTTTCATAAGCAATGTTGAAACAATGAAGACAGCAGTTTGAGTTCAATATGAAAACTAAAACTACTTTCGCTGAGATCACTTTTTAATCTGCTCCCATAATTCCCTTTCTGCAGCTTGAAGGAGAAAAATAGCCATATTTCACTCTTTATTCCAAAAGACTAGTACCAACTAAATCGATGAGCTTTATGAAACTGATCCTTGTGAATTAATGCAGCTTCAGATAAATCACTATTAAGGTTAGGTCACTTCTTTGGATAGAAGCTAGTTTTTCTGTGTGTGTGGTTTTGTGGTTGTTTGGTTTGTGCATTTTTTTTTGTTTATTTTTATGGGTTTCCTGTGGTTTTGATTTTGTTTGTTTGTTTGTTTGTTTTGTTTTCTGTTATCATGAGCAATGATGGAGGCGAAATGTGAAATTGTGGTACTAAGAGGTGTTCTTAGGCTAGAGATTCAGAGCCGAATGCAGGGACTACAGAAGGGGACTAGCTGCTACACGTATATAGAAAGAAAAAATAAATCATTTTTGAAAAAAGTTATTTAAATGGTGAAGCCTGAAAAAGAAACTTTTCTGTTAGTCATTGAGTGGTGACAGTTTCAAGGCTGTGCAGTGTAAATGCATCCTCACCTGTGGCAAAGGGAAGTGTTCATATTAGACCAGTCAAATGTGGCACCTCTCCTTCTGTGAAGGATTAGCATCCAGAGGCTTGTAATCCAAAGTGGTTTATGCAACTCAAAGCTTCACTAAAATATATATACAGATTTTAGAATATATATATATATTGATTTATAATTGTTGTGTAACAACGCTCTAACAGCATCCTGCAGTTGGATGTGGCTGATCATCAGTTTATGAAGAACTGCATCCCTGTTATGAAATGTTTGTCTGAGAGCACTGTGGAAAACCAGCACCAAGTCGGGTCCCCTGCAGATAAGGGTGCGCAGGTGGTGGCAGAGTGCAGCTGTAAGTAGAGCAGAGGCTCGCTGTGTCTACTTTCACACAGCTGCTCAGCACAGATGCAGGTGAAGATAAAATACAGGCTCAGCAAAGGCCCTGTTTTTTTTGTGGCACCTGTATTATGTGGTTGAGTAGAAAAAATCACTTGGGGGACCAGAGGAGAAACTTGACTGAAGGTGTCTGGTGGCAGAGCACTCTTCTGGCTGATGCCAGGGGCCGCTGTTGCTCGCTCCTGGGATGGTTTGCGTACCACCGTGCATGCTGCTCCTGCTGCCCAGCGCTCTGCGGCTTCTCAGTGTCTTCTCTGCTTCAAAGCAGAAGCACAGCAATGCCCCAGGGGCCTAAAGCTCTCACTTAACATATCCTCCCAGACAGAGAAAAGGGTCATGTTGCAGCTCTTGGCAAAAACATTGCCGAGTTAGTTTTGCAAATGAGTGCACCATTATTTACCTTGATCCAGGTAATATCTTAGTTAAACATGTAGCTTCAGTGAACACTGAGCTATGCACGACACCTTCAAAACCTTTTTTTCCTTTATATTCCCTCACTATAAGAGAACTGGCCAGCAGTAGGCAGTTCCTAAAACCTTTTTTCAACATTTCCTAGTTCCATAGGACTTGACCTGGTTGTGCTCATAGTACTAACCCTCTAGAGTTTCTTATTACAGGCTTGGCTCAATAAATTATTTCAATCTATGATCAAGTTGCAAAAGTATTATGAAACAAAACAGAAGGAGAAAGCTGGAGGGAAGCTTTCAGAAAGAAAATGGCTAAAACAACTTATGGGAAATTCTCTTCTTCCCTCTGCATTTTTGAAAAACTCTTAAACAAAACAAAACCACAAAAATTATTAATGTAATATCTAGTGTCCAGCAATTGCTCTTTCAAAAGAGGTGTGGAATTGGTGTTTCCTTGCCAAACCAAGTGAAGTTCTGGGGCTCTGTTAGGATTCGAGCAGCTGACTCCTTGCCACTAATACCATTATTTATAGTGTGGCACAGGCAAAGTGACTTTTACTCCAATAGACACCAAATAGGTGGGTGACATTTTTACACTCTGTTTCAGTGGAAAGTAACTAAAAAGGGACTTGCATTAGTCAAAGTGTAAACAATTAAAAAAAAATCCTCCAACTCTTTTCTCTATTTCATCACTTACATACGCAGCACATTTCTGTGGATGGAGTTATAGCTTTTTCCTTCTAAAGATGTCACATAACTCTCAAAGAGCCTAGTGTTCAGCTTAACAGCTGCTCTTGCTTTTTTTAAACAGGGCTTCTTCATTCATAAGAAATATAAGGAAAGCATGTCTGTACAACGTCTGGCAAAGTAGTCCCCTGATCCCTTGCTGGGTAGGTAGGAGCCACCAGTATTTAGGTTCACTTTGATGGAGCAGGGAGAGCAGCTTGTTTTACACTTTGAAGAAGGTGGCTTTTCTCCCTCATGACCTTTTCAGGTGCCTGTGTTCATCATTCTTCCATTAAACATGGAAGTTTTAAAGTCTGTGCTGGCACATAGGGGCAGAAATCCCAAAATATTGCACACAGCCTATGGACAGCAAAATGATTCTTTGCTGTTGTGCTAACATGGGTCCTTGGAGCTGTGCACTTTGCTCTTCTGCTGGTGGCCTCTTTTGCCTTTGCCTGACCCTTGAACATGGTGAGGAGGGTAAATGCTGGGTGTGTGAGAGCTGCTCATGTGTCAAGACTTACAAGCAAGAAATAGCAAAAATTGAATACTAATCTAAAAGTTTTTAAAAAGTTTTTAAACGCTCAGCATGGTGTTACTGCCTTAACCTGCTTTTGGTTGTGCCTCCATTGCAGTCAAAAACAGCAGTACATGCTATTGTTTTTATCATGCTATTGGTTTTCTGACTGGAGTAGCAATGTACCTCCTTACAGTAACATTTAGAAATAATACTCATCCTCTCCCATTAGTTACTACCAGTATTTCTGCCTTTCCTTATCTCTAAGACAAATGCAAAGTTTAAACCGAGGTATTTTAAATTTGAGTATGAACAGCGTTACAGGTACTTAACCTCATATACTAAGATGAAGATATGAAAATGTTTTCAGCAGCTTGGAGTTACAGCAGCGCTGCTCTTCTCTGCCACTGCCTTTGTGAACACATCTGCCTCTGAGTGTGTTAGACATCATGTAAACTTTTCAAAAGAGGAATAAGTGTCCCAGGAAATGATGTTCCCCATTTCTCATGTGCTTGTAGAATTGTCAGGTCTGTTCTTCTCTGAACTGACAGCTGAGGTTGTCACTGGGAGCAGGAGTTTATACCTCTGACTGATGGAAGGAATTGTCTTTCCCTCCCGCTCCGAATTGCAATGTGTTTGCTGAATATCCACTGCACCACAGCAGTGCTTCTCCATAATGTTCCAAAACGTGCCCAGTCTGTTTCTATTTTGTTAATATTAAAGACTGGGAACAGTATTATGCAAAGACACGTTCAGTAGAAAGATTTTGCTTCCTATTCTTATGGATGAGGTTGTATTTAAGGGCAAATCCTCAGCTGGTGTGTCTCACTACGGTTCTGTGTCTTTCAGTGGATTTCTGACCGCTTATCCCAGCAAAGGGCCTGCCCTTTCCTCCACAACTCTCAGATTACATTGACCAAGCATTTTGTTTGCAACAGAAAAGTGCAGCAAATTAAGACTACTAACATCAGCTGAATGCAGCTCTGAAAAAAAGCTTCAATCATATTTTTACTTGTCTTATTTTCCGTGAATGAGAAATGTGTTTAATTGGATATTTTAGGATGTCTGTTAAGGAAATTAGTAAGCTAGAACAGAGAGTAAAGATCACTTAGAATATTAAACAATGGCTGAGTGTGCCAATAATCCATGACACAGGAAGCTAAAATTGTGTGTTAAATCAGGAAGAATGATGCAAGAAGCTGGAGAAAGGGGCCAGGCACAAAAATACCTGGTTTTGTGCCAGCCACAGGCTTGATTAATGTTCTGGGGCACTTCGGTGCTGGGTTTATCCTGATGAAGCAAATGATTTTTTTTTTTTTTCTCATCTGCTTTGTCTCTGGCTTTCTTGGGAGGGGGAAGATTACTGGTGGGAAACTCTGCAGACATGGAATGTTTCTTGCTAGAGGCTTTTCTCATTGCTTATGTGGGATGCCGAAGATGTATCAAGAGCAATTATGGATCTTATTCTTCCTTTATGGTTTAGTTGAATTTAATTTCCCTAGAAGGAATGCTGTATCTTAGGATTTGACTAAAACTGAGTCAGTTGCACTCTTTGGTCCTAGATTTTGTACTAGAGAATGGGAAGGGGGGAGTGTAGGGCTGTATGCCTGCAGATACTTGCTGTGACTGAGCATTTTTCTCCCTGCCTTTTTTGCTGCACTGGAAAATCAGCCAGGAGTACTGCAGAGTGCACGTTGTGGCTGTGGGGGCTGCTTTCGTGCACACACCAGGTCTTGAAATAGAGCCAAGAAAACTCATCTCACCACCAAATCATTAAGCAATAGATGTATAAATGTCTGTGCAACTGTTGCTGTGGATGGCTGTGGCTTTACTATTATTATTATTTTTTTAAACAGTAAGTTACGAGACACAGAACTAAACTCTTACTGGCTTACAGCTTGAGAGCAATTTCCAGAGTTCAGTTGATGAGCTTCTGGGAGGGATTTTGCAATAGTGTTGGTTTTTTTTTTTTTTTTTTTTTTTTTTTTTTTTTTTTTTTCCTTTCTAAGGGGGGCTTAGGCATCTCAGCTATGACAGGACTGAATTTCATGCTCCTCCAGTATCAGACACTATTACTTAAAATAGTTCCACCCTGCTGTGGGCTGAGCTGGTTTCCCTTACGCCACCATGGACGACAGCTCGCCGGGAGAAGGGCAGTGCAGGGGCGTGCCTGAACTGCTCAGGAAAAATCCACTCAAACAGTGATCTGCAGATGAAAGTGAGGGATTATGAAGCGGAAAGATCAGTTGTTAAACTTTTAATAGTACTGCTGGCAGCGTCTTTGTCAGAGATGGCTGTGTGCTTCCTGCTAACCTTTCCGGACCAGGTATTTCTAGCCAGAGCAGCCCCTGATGAGAATTTGAGTCTTTTTTTTTTTTGGCTTTACAGAGGTTGAAATGCATTTGCTGATGTTAACTTGGAACAGCTCATTTGTTCCAGCAGGATGTCCACTGAAGCAGGTTCTCAGGTGGAGATAATTGTCACCAACCCATGCACCTCGGTGGAGATGACTAGCATGGTTGAAAACTGGTTCACTGTGGCTTGGTGTTGTGTTAGGGAATTGTGCAGTGTATGGTACCTGTTGAGCATGACTGCCACAGCAGCAGACACAGCCACCCGTTTATCTCCCCTTGGAAGGTTGTCCTCTAACAATCATGGATTACTTGGGGCATGGGGTGTGAAATGCTTGGTGTTGCCCTTCATGTGCAGGGAGAGAAGGACAACATCTTCCAGCTTTCGGTAGCCTGGCTGGAAGGATGGGGTTAGAAGTGAGACGGGAATGTGGATCTGGGCATAGCCTGCTAGTTTTGATAGGAATATGCTATTCACAAGACATACTGCCTTGGCAGACACATATTGTATGACAGGAAAATGTTTCTGACATTCAGGGCCTCTTCAGATTTTATTTTATTTTTTCCCATTACCATAATTTTCCCATTAGCAAAATAATGAGTGCCTGTCAGCCAGGTGTGAGAAAGCAGGAGGTGGGCCATGGAGAAGAAGAAGACAGGGAGTAGAAAAGAGAAAAGGCAAGAGAATTCACTTAGAAGAAACATTCAAAGCTGAGTGATGCCCACAATATTGCCTTTAAACCCTGTGCACGCAACTGATGAGAAAAATGCCAGTGATGTTATCCAATGTAAAGAGGACAAATATATCACAAACATTTCTTATGCAACTTTTTTTTTTTTTTTTTTAAGAAAATATTTGGAAATAAATGGAAACAGCCACAAAATGCACTGCTTTGAAGCCACAGATAATGGCAGAGCATTTCCTCTCTGTAAATGGCTGCCTACATCCTTAAGAGAAGGTAGTACAAGAGCTTCTGCAAGTTTAAATGTTGGATTAAAGAAGGAACTACTACTGTCTGCACTACTGACAGTAGCAGATTTGAGCATAAATATGTTCAAGAGGTTGCAGTGGTGATAAAGTCAGCTTGTAAAAGTGTCAGGGAGCCATAAAAGAGCAGCAACTTGGTTTATAGATAAGGTCACAGCACTGGCAACATTCAGTGCTTAGTCACTTAAATTATCAGGAGGACTTTTGTGATCTAGTGACCGTAAAACGGGGAAGAGTTGGGGAAAAAGTTGCAAGAAAGTGCAGTCACTTGTAGGGCTGACAAGCAGTTGGTTGAGTGAGTCCAGAAAATCTGTTTGTGTGTGACACCATAATGCTTGTCGATTAGATTGTTTAAAGGTAAATAGTTTTTAAAGAACATATCCATAATTCTAATCCAATGAATACCTCACCACTTAGTTTTTGCAGCAAGCACAGTGTACAAACACGTGCTGCATGTCCCCAAGGCAGCCAGTCACACATTGTGAGAGAAGATGAGCAGTTTGGTCATGAGAAGAGAAAACCAAAAGCCCCAGCCCAAGATCGCTCTTTGGGCATGGGATTTCAAGTATTTCAGAAAGTTTAGAAACCTTAAGGCATATGAAAGCAAAAAAACATCCTTATTATGTAGGATCAGTCCTAAATCTAAATATTTCATGTTTTATGAAAATCAGATAAAAGCCAGGTTTTGCATTCGGCAAATGTATTTCTCGAGGCCTGGACAACACAGTCTGTCAAAGGTCAGGACACCATTCTTGCAGGTACTAAAGAGACTGCTAAGAACAGTGTCACTGCAGAGGTGTTAGTGTCATTCCCCCTGAAATCCCAACTTCCTAGGCATGAGGCAGCAGAGGGGGAATAAGTGCATTGTCTGCTTAACCTGTGCCAGTGCTGATGTCTTGCCACTGTTTCCAAAAGGAGGGGAAGATTTAATTTTAATTGTGGCTTTGGATCTGGCTTCGGCTCCCTCTCTGTGACAGGCTGGCTGTGTAAAACCAGACATTTCTCATCTATTCTCTGTATCATGCTTCATGTGTTGTGCTTTTCTATTTTTTAAATGAATATGGTACATCTTGTCTTTGAGAGTCTTGCCTAAGTTTTCAGTAGGGAACAAGCTGCAAGTACACTGATAATGGGTGGTTAAAGAATTGTATTTGTAGCATCTAGTTCAAATGAAGAAGAATTAGAAGAAGACTTCCAGTGAGAGTTGGTCTGTGAGACGCAGCGTTGGTGAGACCAGCAGTAGCAGTGCTTCAGTGCTGTTTCACACAGCCTCTCTGATGCCCCTTTTCCTGTATCAGTCCTTCTCTGGGGAAGCAAAAACAAAGCTTCATCATGAAGGTGACTGCGCATTTAGGGGGGTGATTTCAGCATGCCGCCTGCTGGTTCAGTGATGTGGGTGCACCGAGAAAAGTCAATGTTTGCGGCTGTGGTTGGTGACATTATCAGATTTCCTAGTGCAAATACCTTTGAGTGGAGCAAGCCTTCGTTTTTCTTCCTAGGATCACTTAATGAGTCATTATTTACTTCAGTCTCACAGCAACATGAGACTTGATTTCTGGGAAAAAAATCTAATTGTGCCAAGGTTGTTGCTGAACAGGAGCAGCATGTTTCCTGTAACTAAGTTTCAGCTCATCACTTGGGAAGTTTCCAGATATAACTTGGTTGAGATTTTTTTGTGTTCTCCCATACATTCCCCAGGGCCTCCTTTTAGATAAGGTCTAACTGGGTCATGAGTTTGGGAAGCCGTTTCTGGTTGGAAAAGGGGAATCCATTAGCAACACGGGAAAAAATGCCATAAAGTTTCGGATGTAAAGTTGGGAACAACTAGTGTTTGGTATGACAGCAGAATTTTCAGATGATCAGCTGTACAAAGAGGAACAGGGTGCACTCCAAGACCGCAGTGCTGGGTTTGTGTTTCACTACAACCCTCGAAGCCAAGTAGTTTCAAGGGTCTGAGTTTCCACTGTCCTGATGGTGCCTGGGCAGTGTTAGGGGAAGAAACTTGTTTGTTTACTTTAAACTCCACTGGTCTGTTGTTCCCACACAGTGTTTTTTTTTTTTTTTTTTTTTTTTTTTTTTTTTTTTTTTTAAGTCATGTAACAAAAGCATATATGCTAAGCAAGTTTATGGAGTGTCCTCTGACTACTGGGACAGACTTTATGGTGCCAGGCCTAGCCCTGGAGAGATGGGGCAAATGATTGTGTTCATAGTCAAACCATGCGTCAGATGAAAAGGAGATGCATCTATCTTCCTGCTGCTGGGTAAGAGCAATTTCTAATCTTCACTCAGTTGGGAAGTTGTTCAGAAAACGTCCTTGCAAGCATGCAGGCTGTAGGAGAAAGAGGTGAAGGAAAAAAATGATGTGCTTCTCTGGGTTATCCCAGACAGTTTGCTACAGTGGTTTAGGAAGAAGTAGAGATGGGTTTTTGACACTGTGACAGTATGTGAAGTCTGCCTCCTGCCCCCTTCTCGGCTGTGGGATCAATAGAAGCCATATTGGTATAAACCAGCTCTTAATTTCTGCATGACTGCAGCGCTGGGCCCCGGTCTCTTATATATAGGTGCTGACTTCAGCAAAGCTACACTGATCTATGCCAGTTGGGGATTTGGTCCAAGATGGCAGTCTGAAATGCTGATAGGAAGTCTATCTCAATTTTATATTCAAAGTTTCTTAAATTTGACAGCTCTAGATCTGTATTTTTTCTGCCTCTCTATTTCCCCCCACCTCTCCTACTTCCCTTGTGTGTTCTGTTTCTCAGCTTTGGAATTGCATCAAATTAAATCAAAGGGGATTTTTTTTTTTTTGTCCCCAACTTGTTTTCCTTTTGAATGTCAATTCCAGTTGAAATACAAGAAGCTTTGGCTCAGCTCCTGAGGCATGAACTGACAGTAGCCTGTTCCTAGGATGTCTTTCCTCTTTAACAAAATATGTAATAGATATCTTGCAGGACAAGGATACGAGAAAGTTGTTGCAGATTTCTTTAAAATAGATCTAGGCAAGCAGTTGGTCATCTTACGTGTGGGTCGCCCCAGTTCTCTGACTGCTCGCTCGCAGCCTCAGCTCTATTAGTGGTGACTACTGGGGCTGCACAAAGCATTGCATAAATAATATGGAACAGGAAACACTCCTTGCAAAGTGAGACAGCTAAATTTTGCAAACTGAAAAAGGGAAGGAAAAAGGGGAATTCTGATTCTTGACATGCTTAAAGGGATGCTTCTTAGATGAAGACTTGACTACAGTTTGAGTGTCACCATGAAATCTTGACTGTTTGCCCAAATCCCATTATCATTCAGGAAGTTCATGATGAGTAGATTTAAGCTCTAATCATGCAAAGCATAGGAAAGTATGTGAGAATACCCACCTTTTATGGCATGGCATTTGTTGGCAGTATCAGCTTGGTTGTAGCAGGCGAGATTAAAGGATTAGGAAGCAAGCCAGATACCAAACTGCTGCTGCTAAAGTTGTAATTTGCCTGTATATTGATTACAGTGGATTTAAAGCCTTCAGCACAGCATCCTGTATCCTTATTTCTATGCTAGCTTGTAACTGTATATCTTTAATAAAATGGAGACCATGTTTCATAAGAAATGTGAGGTCTCCTGTTGCTGATATGTAACCTGTTAGTTTGGTCCACTTCTGTAGCTGTCTGTAAATCCATTTTTTTTTCCATAATGTTTTCTGTGAGAGGGAAAACCAGGCTTGTAGAAGTGTTACTATCAGCAGAGAAACCTGTGCTGAAGTCTGTTCTTTCTCATAGTGGGGCAAGAACAAACTTCCCGGTCTCCTTTTTTCAGGATGCTGGAAGTGCACTGCCTGCCTGTGATCTAAATTATTTTCTGGATGAGGATGACTTACCAGACAAGCCCTAACACTTGTCCTCTAAATCCCTACTTGATTTCCTTTTTTTTCTCTGAAATTCAGACTATATTGATTCTACTTCAACAACAGAGGAATTCAACGTTTTTAAAAATTAAGTGGGAATATGAGGAGTCGAACGTTAAGCTCTTGCATAGCCTTACAACAAAAAAGTAAAGGCTTGGTTGGAAACCTTTCTGCAGGGCTCTATGAAAGATGTTTTGTGTGTTGTTATTATTATTATTATTGTTTTTGTTTTTAATAGCACTCAGGGAGCAAGCTAATAGGAAACACTTCTGACCTACTGAGGTAGCACAAAGGTAAACTGAAGCGTGATCCAGGCAAAGGGGAAATTCAGGGAAATTGCTCCATCAAGTGTTGAAAGGTAAAAGTGGCACTGCAGCTGAGGAAGACTAAAGTGTTCCTTAGGCCAGGAGCAAAGTGCTCTGCAAGCATCTCATACTGGTGAAACATGCAAAATCCCTATTGGTCTTCGTAGGAACAGATTTCACTCAGCGCTGTGTAACATTTTATGGATGGCCTTCGTTTTAATTTGATGTTCACTCCCCTAAAAACTGAAAACCAAGTGGAGTTGCAAGTTCAAGGCTCATCTTTTTCTTGTCCAACAGTTCTAATAAAAGCAAATATTTTGTGTGCTTGCAGATCTTGATCAACATAAGTTAGAAATTTACATGCTTTCATTTGAAATTGCACAATAAATGTTGTAAGATTTGTAGGGAGAGAAGAGTAAGCAGTCATTTCACCTTGAATATAAGGAATCTTCTCTTAAATCTTAACAGATTTCAGGCTCGTCTACATGTGTGAATGTCCCTGAAATAACTTATAGCCTTAGATATTGTAGACTTTGTATTCTTCTGTCACGGAAATCAGAGCCATTGTTTCATTTATTTATTTGGCATATTTGCATTGCTCACATCTTAGGAAAAGTTCAGCATCCATGTATAGCCCTTAGATTTTATCAAAATGAGTTTTGGCTTCTAGAGTTTTGTACTATGTTTTGTTTTTAAGAAAAGAAAGCATTTGTTAAAAAAACAAAACAAAACAAAAACACAAAACTTGCTGGAAATATCAACTAGTTCAGGGATAACTTAAAATTATGACCTGATTTTTCTGAAAAACAAACAAACAAACAGTGTTATGAGTAAAGAGCTCTTCTAATTTTTTAATGTCATAAATACAATTTCTTCAGAATATTATAATTGTTTAGCTTTAAAAGCTATTGTTGATAGAGATTTTTAGCTGTGTGACAGATAATATGTAATTTTTTTCCTACTATTTTTGCTTGAAGTCATTCAATATTTGCCTGCTTCTGCCTGCTTCCCAGTGGCTGCCCAGGACTTCACAGAATCACAGAATTTCTAGGTTGGAAGAGAGCTCCAAGATTACCCAGTCCAACCTCTGACCTAACACTAACCAGTCCTCCACTAAACCATATCCCTAAGCTCTACATCTGAACGTCTTTTAAAGACCTCCAGGGACGGTGACTCCACCACTTCCCTGGGCAGCTCATTCCAATGCCTCACAACCCTTTCAGTAAAGAATTTCTTCCTAACATCTAACCTAAAACTCCCCTGGCTCAACTTAAGCCCATTCCCCCTCATCCTGTCACCAGGCACGTGGGAGAAGAGACCAACCCCCACCTCGCTACAGCCTCCCTTGAGGTACCTATAGAGAGCGATAAGGTCGCCCCTGAGCCTCCTCTTCTCCAGGCTGAACAAGCCCAGCTCCCTCAGCCGCTCCTCGTAGGACTTGTTCTCCAGACCCCTCACCAGCTTCGTCGCCCTTCTCTGCACTTGCTCGAGCACCTCAATGTCCTTCTTGTAGCGAGGGGCCCAAAACTGAACACAGTACTTGAGGTGTGGCCTCACCAGAGCCAAGTACGGGGGCAATCACTTTCTTATCGCTGCTGGCCACTCTGCTTCTTATACAAACCAGGATGCTGTTGGTGTTCTTGGCCTCCTGAGCACACTGCTGTCTCATATTCAGCTGACTATCAACCAATATTCCCAGGTCTTGTACCTTCAGGAACCCTGAAACTTTGTACTGTTATATTGCCTCTTTCTCCATGTGCTGAATGAGGTTGGTGGAGTGTACAAATCCTAAATTCTTTTGTCAGCCTAGGAAGCAGGTGCTGAATACTGATGCTGCTAGCTGTCCAGGCAGAGGCTGAAGCTGAGCAACCTTCTGGCCTTACCCTGTAGCTTTATCTCATGGGGTAATGACAGAACTTAGGGAAATGGGCAGCAGGGTGGCAAAGTCCTTAATTCTGAGCTAGATTTGGAATATGTAATTAATAATAATAATAATAATAATAATAATAATAATAATAATAATAATAATAATAATAATAATAATAATAATAATAATCCAGAGCTTTTTAATTGCCTTAGAGGCTACAGCTTGGGATTCATCCTGCCTAACATTAGACAATATGTATCTAAGCTAGCTTGTAATCAGAGGGTAGAGGTAATTTTTGTGTGTGATTCCAATGGCAAAGGTTAGTCACCTGCCGGTGTGCTCCCCTCCCTGCTCCTGCACCCAGTTTGTATGTACAAGCAAGCAATTTATTCTACAAATAGAGCTTTTATGAAAATATTTCCAAATGCCTCCTTTTGTCGTAAATGCGTTAAGTCACTGCTTGCAGCAGCCCAGTCTGAGAGGCACTGCGTGTACCACCTCATTTACCAGTGCCTCTGGTCAGCATACAAATAAAGCAACCAAAATCCCTACTTCTTGGGGGCTGGAACTAGATGATCTTCAAGGTCCCTTCCAGCCCAAGTCATTCCACGATTCTTTCAGCAATGAGCACGGAGGGTGAGTTACCTGCCTAGGACCTCTTGCCTTCAGCAAGGTGGTGCAAAAGCAGGTGTTGGGATGGCTTCAGGTGCCTCCCTGAGTTGCAGGGAGATTTTTTTTCTTTTTAATAGTGATTTTTTTAGTAGTGAATGTGTCAGCACTGCTGAGAGCAGTAATTGCTGGGGGACTTGTCTGCTGAGAGTAAAGAAAAGGAGGCTGAGTCAGAGCAGAGTGATACTGTTTTTGGTCTAAAATCCTGAACCCCCCCTCCACTACTGTGCAGAATAACAGGTGTAACACAGGCTTTCCCCGCTGACACCCCTGGCCCAAACTAATTTAGGTTTCTAAGCCTGTGGAATGAATACAACATGATGGAGCCAAAATTTATGGAAAAATATCCGTGCTAATACAGACTGTAAAATAAATGCAAACGAAGGCTCAAGTAAAGCAGCTTTTATTCACATGAAAAAATAAACCTGTTCGCTCTGATAATCAATTAAAATATTATACAATCAGGCGATCACAGATGTAGAAGCTTATCCTCCTTAAAGTCATTATAAATCACATCCTTTCCTAAATCTCTCTATTCCCTCTTATTGCTTATATTATATTCCCTGCCTGGGTATCATTTTCATTGCTAAACATACTGTTTGCCAGTCAGTTTATTAAGGTTTGTCTTGATAGTGCCAAAACAAATGATCTTTTTCAAAGATGAAAGGAAGCTTAATATTAAAATAATAATTTCATTTATTTGCTAGCAGAGTCTAATTATTGTAGAAATTGGCACATGAAGTCTCTGAGGTGATGTGGCATTAGTACGTCAACAGGAGCCTGCTTTGAAGTTGACCTGTCTTCTTGGTGGTGTTGGGCATAGCAGGTCTTCTGGGATATAACATGGGGAAAGGAAACCTTTTTTTTGAGGGGTGTGGGGAAAGTTGTAGGGGGGCAGGGAGGACAATAATACTGTTCTTAGAGACTGCCTTGCCTTTGCCTTGTAAAGATGCTGAATGCCACTTACCCCAATACCTATACAGGCTCTGCTTTAATGTAAGATGCAGCTCTGGGTGTTCCTAACACTGTAAACTTCTTGATCTTCAGTTATGTCATTACAAAGCTGATACATCTCTGCTAAAAGACAACTTAAAATAAAAAGACATCCTGGGACTGCTGGTACGAAGCCCCAGCAAATGTTTTTCACTACTCCACTTCTGAGAACTGGGGCTTGAAAAAGAGCTTTCTACACCAGCAGTGATATGAACACATAGGATAACAAGCTAAATTTAAGAATAGCAAAGTAGCTTTAGAGGGCATGGGACAACTAAACAAAATGTGAAACTGCTGGTTCTGTGTGGGAGCTGCTGTTTGGTGACATTGGGTTTGCAGCCATCCTGCCAATAAAGCTGAGTAATGTCAGAGTAACTCCAGAGTGCTGCGAGTGCAGCAGGGCTTGAAGAGCAGTGTTGGATGGAGGGCCCTGAGTTGGGGACACAAAAGCAGACCCTTATAGACTCTTATGCTGGACCTGAAACTGTTACCAGCCAACTTTAAGACTGCATGAGTACACCAACATGGTGCTGGTTTATATAAAAGAGCTATTATGAATGAGAAGCAAACCTACTAAACAGTGTTCCAAAACCAGGCTTGAGAACGTATGAGATTTAAATTAAACATGTTTATTTTTCCTAGGGTTGCATTGATGCAGACAAACCCAGTGGCAAGGAAAGCTGCCAATGTCAAGGCTGTGCTAGTGCTGGTGTTCAGTAGTAGGAGCACCAAGAGACAGAAGCTGCTAACCATTGGCATGCTTTTAAACCCCGAACAATCAATGCCACTTCACTTGTGTTAATTTAATCCTGCTGATTTCAGTGTCAATCCTTTGAATTTGTCAAGACTAGACTTTTTTCTTAGGTTTTTGTCAGTGGGGAGCTACTATCGAGCGAGTGAAGCGAGTCTTTAATTTAGACATTATTTATTTTAGGCACTATTTATATATGGCTAAAGATGCAACATAGGGCTTTGTCAGATTTTAATGTTTTTTTTTTTGTTGTTATGGAATTTGGAGGAGAGCATGGGATTCTGGGACAGCGGTCCCAGTGCCCCAAGGCTTTGAAACTATCATCCGCAGGAGGTGGGACACTTGGTAAATTCAGTGCAGGGGGCTAAAGTCCCTTCCCTGTTTGAATCCTAATTTTATCAAAGTTGTTGCATTGAAATCTAGTTTAAAGAAACATGTTTCTTCTGCAGTGTTTGAGATTTGCTTTTTTGCAAATTTGCTCTTTGAGATTTGCTTTTTTTTTCTTTACTGATAAATAATTAGTGTGGAATTATATTTTAGTGACTGCTGCTTAGCTGAACCTGGACCAGTTTTCTTCTGAGTTATTGGTTGTTAGTTTCTGGCAGTCCTCTTCATAAATCCTTGGGATTATTCAATTTCTGACCTTCTAGTGTTATTTATTCCTTTGACAAAGCTGATGGGCCTCCAACCTCTCCTCGCTATAACCCTGCCTGAGGTAATAAGCGAGCTATAAAAGTTCAGCTGCTTCAGAACTGGGATGAATTGGCTGAAAATTTCCACCTAAAGACATGTTTCAAGTTCATCTATATTTAGTCACAATTCCTGCTGCCTGAGTATCTTTGTGTCCTGTTCATTCTAATGGCAGCTATTGGACATTGACACTGAAAGCTGTCTTTAAGCTTCAGTGTGGGTAACTTCAAGCCCACAATGTGATAAATCTAGCCTTGGATGTATTGAGACCATTAAAAAGAGATGAACGTGAGCTACCAATTCTCTTCTTGAATGTGCTAACACTCTGCTTGTTGAGTTTGATTTCAATGGCTCCAGGAATTCAACTTAATTTTTAGCATTCTCTTCACCAGAGAAGGCAATGTGTTTGCATTAGACTTTAAAATGTATTTAGACTTGAATAAGTTTGCATATGTATTGTTAAGTATTCTGCTTTCAAATTTCTTTGCTGTAGAGGGGGAGGAGGACAGCTATTGATAATTTTTCTGAGATGGTTTTGGCAGAGAGGAGCCAGCCTGGTGACAGGCCCTGCATGCTCAGCTTTGGAAATAACCGCTCCGATCCTTTCCTGGCATGCATGCTCTGGCCAGAAAGATATTTTGACATTTTTAATGTGATATGAAAGCATATGGATATCCTCCTGTGAAATACAATGAACTTACGTGTTTTATGTCACTCTGCTTTGAGACAGCTGGAACCGAAGACGGGCTGTAACTGTAAACACAATTAGTCCTTTTCCTTTCCATCTGTGTGGATCACAGCCCCCCTGCCTCCTGTGCTTTCAGACCTGTAAGGTCTACCTGCCCCACCTGCAAGTGACAGGGCATGGAAAGGTGCCAGGCAAACTGGGGCAGCTAGGCTTTCATGTCTAAGGTTGAATTAATATTTTCTCTGGCTGTGCAAGTGTTAAATGAACTCTTACACCAAAAGATCCTTGTGAAAAGGTTGTGAGAGAACCTTCAGGTTGTTATTGAGAAAAGAAGGGTGGGTGGGAAAAAAGACCTTGTTGCTGTCATTTGCTTCACAAAGCTCAAAAAAAAAAATCTAGGGTTTTTTTTAGGCCAGGTTGTTGCTGTCTGGTCCTAACAGGAGCTTAACCTTTAATAACTCACTTTTGTTGGCCAAAGACAAATTTTGGTGTTGAGCAGATGTGATGTGATGGGTTTCTTTTGCCTTTTAAAACATGGTGCGATGGTAACAGGAGCATCTCTGGGGCAGCGAGGAGGGAAAGATGTGCCCTTGGGAGCTTCTGGATCAGCAGGGCACAGCCAGGCAACGAGAATCATGGCATGGGCATGGTCATGGAGAGGAGGGGGTGGCCAGTGGGGTGGGGGGGTTGCATGGGGAGGGCACATGCATGGCGGTGGAGTGGTTTCCTGGGCTTCCATTGTGTAGTGGCAGCAGCAAAGGCTGTCACCTTGCTCTGGGCACCACACCCAACGCAAGCAATGGGGAAGGAGTGTGCCAGCCTTGATGGCAACTGGAAAGAAGCTGCTGTAACCATCCTCCCTGTGCTTCAGGAGCTGGAGGAGGGCATCTGGCACGTGCGTGCTGCCGCTGGGTGAGCCCCCATCCCGCTGGCTACTGGAGAGCGCTTGCACAAGGGCAGCCCCAAAAAGCCTTTTGCAGCCCTTAGTGCTGTCCCCTGTGCTGCAAGCTGCCTGCAAGGAGCATATTGACATCTCTGCGATGTGCTCGGATTTCAAAGGCGGTCCTCCGAACCAGCTGCATGTGAAGAAATCGAGCAAATTATTTTAATTTTTTTTTTTGAAGATACCATGCCAAGCCTTTTGAAATGAAAGCTGGGGCAGGCCTAGTGGAGATTAATGTAGGAAAAATGCTGCTGGCTTGATAAGCCACAGATGTCTGTGAGATTTGCTGAGGCTGTTGACAGCTCGTGACGGTTTGCAGCTTGCGACGTCCCCCTGTCCTTGACACATGCTGCTGGTGTGGGGCGGTGGTTGGGTGAAGGGTTGGAGGCAACCTGGAAGATAAACAAAGTTTTAGGCCTGGTCTAGACCCAGACTGTTGTTACAGGGGTTTCTTGCATCTCTTTAGGCAGAAGGAGTAGTACTTCTAGCAAAATAACATTGCTACAGGCAACCCGGATTATAAATGTAATGGCAAGATCTAGGCTCGTGAAGTTCTTTGAAAGCATGGGATGGTGATGTAAACATAACTCACTACAATGGTTTTTAAGCAACATTTATTTTTTTAAGAGAAGACCTTCATTAAGTCCTATCAGTTAGTACCAGCGAGTTTAACAACCCAGAAGCAACTCATACAACTCTCCCTCTTTAAGAGCATCCTCTCATTGCACTGCTACAGTCACTCTGCAGTGTGACAGAAAGTCCCCCTGCAGCCCATTAGGAGATAAGATTTATGAAAATATCTTAAGCTTACATCAGGAAAAGCAAAATTACTTTTCTCAAAACATGGCAATGTTTTGAGTCTCAAAACATGGCAATGAAGTTGATTTGCTCTTCTATCAGTTCATGTTTGTATTACTTTATTTTTAGGGAGATGCTATTAGATAGACCACCTTTGAATCAAGCTCTGTTTTCACAATATCAATGTCTTCACTGATTCTTGGAGATCATGTACATGTGAAGTTATCCCCTACATATTGTCAGTGACCTTTCCTGCAGAAATCCCATGGGTATCATCCTCTGCTTGGATTAATGATCTTTCAAGCCAGCAGTCCCAAATGCTCTGATATCGTATGTTCAGGTCTATTTTAGACAAACAAGGAATTTAATTAAATTTGCTGTTTTTGTTTTGAAGCTTTCTTCCATCACCTTGAAATACCATTGTACGTGCTGGTGTTTATGCGCACCTTCTTGGTCCCAGTACTTTCAACATCTGGATAACATTAGAACTGGAATAACCCCCAGTGCCCAACAGGTATCAAACAGATACAGAAAACACCTTATCCAAAATGTTGTGAACCAAAACAGTCTTTGCATGTTTCACCAGAATGGCAAATTTCCCTATTAAATTGTGATAAGCATTAGGTAAGGAAGGATATTCACATAATCTTGAAATTGATTTAGTGATTTAAAAGCAGGTTTCTCTTTAATATGAACCTCTACAGGTGTTTGTAAATTAATTGGAAAAAAATTGAAGCCTTTCTTGTAATTCTTACTGTCACTTTTCCCTATTAGCAGCCTTTGTCGCATACCAGGGTGGTTCAGTTGGCTGTGTCTAATCAAAATATTTGGAGGAAACTGATTTTTAGCATTCATTCTTATTCGGAAAATGTCTGTGTTGGTACCATATGCAAGTTTGATGGGTAGTTGAACAAGCATTTCCATGAATGCTGTGCTGGGGTAGCAGGACAAAAACATCCCATCATTTGGGAAGGAAACGGTAATGGGATTGTGTCTCGATCTCTCTAGACAAGATTTCTCTTATGTGCTTCTTCTGTGGTACCAAACCTGCAGTTAGGATTTCAACATAGTTTGTGCTTCTCTTACGTGAATCTGTAGGGTAAGACAAAGAGTGGTTTAATAAGGCTGTAACAAAGAGCGTGAGTAAAGAGTTTTGAGTAATTTATGTACTGGAGTAGTTTTTGACAGACAGCTGTGCTGTAGCTGAGCTATGACTTCCGAGTGGCTCCTAGTGCCTTGCATCTCATGCTCTTAGTGGTTTTATGTTGTTCAAATCCATTACTTGTGGGAAGGAATGGGTCTGTAGTATGAAAATGTCCTAAAGTGGGCATCTGAGTAAAATTCCTTGTAAAGCTTTCTTTGTGGAAATAATAAAACAAAAAACAGAACTTGCTGTATAAAATGACAAAAGTGGCAGTGCTACATAAAACCCCTGCAGGACTGTTTTTAAAAAGAATAAGGGAAAAGTGTAATTTATGCCTAGATAATTAGTGGTGGTTTACCACTGAAATGTACACCACTTGGAGGAATAGTCACTGGAGCCTTTCACACCTGCACGGGGTATGAAATTCCAAACAATTAAAACAATTAATATTTCTTTCTGAACAGAAAAAAGCATATTGCAGGAGTGAAAACAAATGTGGTAAAGCAGAACATGCAATAATGGAAAATGTACTGTCAGATTTTCTGACACATCTTTTCATTCCAGAAATTAAACATTGAGTCATTTTGTGAGTGAGTGGTATTTGCAAGACTGAATTTGTCATAATATTCCTTGTAAAAGGCTTTTGCTTTCAAAGAACGGTAACAGGGAGCTGTGGTTTTGCTTGTTTTAAAAAAAAAAAAAAAAAGTTTGAGTTTGGTCTTCTGGTTGAAAACTAAAAATAAGTAGTATGGGGTTAAAAGTCATCTTAAAATTGGATAGCTTGTCTGTATTTCTACTTATATCCTAGCTGAAAGGAAGCATGTAGGAGGGGATTCCATTCATGTTTTTATATTAAATATATAGTTCTCTTTGTCCCGTCCTTGCTTTGTAGGTGTTCCCTCTCTGTTTATCCAAAAGGGAAAAAATGCTCTCTGTTGATCACTTCAGTTTTACACTTTCATATTTAATGGATGTCATTAAATTCTGTGTTAAAGGAAAACCAAGACCAATCAACCAAAAAAAAAAAAAGTGTATACATGTATGTACTTTGAGAAAGGGAGAAGGTAAAAAGAAGGGTCTTTTAGTTGACAACTCTAAATATCTTTCCTGAGTATTTGTGGGAATCTATTGAAACAATTCCCTTAGAAGAAAAGAGATAAATTGTTTGACAAAATAACATTTGACTTAGTGCATGTTTTCATGGTCAACTTTGTACAGAAATGGTGAAAAAGCATTCAAGAAAAGGAAAACTGAAATCCTCCTTTGCAGTTCTTGCGTAAAGCAGCCAGAGCCCCCAGGCTCTGCAGGCACTCGGAGCCATCCCTCTCCTGGTTCCCTATTTTTGGATGTCTGGAGAAGGTCAGTGGGAAACATAACCCGTGGTTCCTAAGGCAAAAGCAGCCTGGATTATCATTCACGAGAAACTAAAGATGGATTGCTAGCAGAGAGCAAATAATTTCTGCTAATAGTATTTCCTAGATGAACAAGCAGCTTAAATTTCGGCTGTTCAAAATTAGTTGCTGACTTAGAAAAATGTTCAGGTCAAGTTTTTTCCTTGGCCAATCACTCATTGCTGCTATCTAACTTTTGATACCTATTTATTTCTGCGGAGAAAATATTTCAGGAACCTATCTGGACAAAGCCTTCCAATATTTATATTAGGAACACAATTGTTTATGAAATTAAGAGGAATATATCTTATATATTCAGAATTGTATGTTTTGTTTTAATGTGCAATTGCCACACTTGTTCAAGAAGCCTAGGATTGAGTGTAATCAATACTTCGTATGTTTTATTAGAAATTGCCATGGAAAGCAAAACGTGCAGCAGATCACGGGTTGTTTGGAAATCCCTTGTTTTCCTGGTGGTTGTCTCATGTTGAGGCTTCTGGGCTCAGGGAATGATTGCACTTGTTGTGGCAGGTACCTCTGTCCCCAGCCCATCCCTGACCAGGAATTCTGGCTTTGTCCTTCTCATGCCTATTGGTGACTGTGACTCTCGTAAGGAAAGGGCTTGCCTCCTCCAAGAAAAGCTGGATTTGTGTTGTCTTGTAAAAATCTCATAAACATTAACTAAAATAATCGCATCTTAAAGTACGTTTCAAAGTTGTGTTTTAAAATTTTCATCCTTCACAAGGGGAGAAAGCACCAATTTCATTGTTCAGCAACTAGCAAAAGTTGATTTATGTCTTCTTTTGACCCAGTCAAGCAGAAGAGGAGCAGCTGAAAATGTGACCAATAAAAGTTAAAATACAGAGGAGGAAATGCTATATAACAGAAGCAAAGGGATATTATTAGCTCCTGCACTCTACTAGGGAAGATCCAAGGAATGCGAGAAGCTCGTTAGGAGGCCGAGGAAGTTTCCCGGAGCCTCCCATACCCCTCTCCCACAGGCTGGCTCCCAGGGCTGGCATTCCCACCAAGCTCTGCTGTGTAGAAGCAGCTTAGAGGATGAAAACTGAACTTTCTGTGCACTGTGTTTATCAAATTGGGCAGAAGGCGAGTGACTGATGGCATGTAGGTAAGTACAAGAACTGCTGGACAGGCCTTGAATATTGCATAGGATTGCTCTGCTCAGAGGATGCCACACTCATAATATGGAAAACCAGGGTTTCTGTCCTGCAACTGCTCCGGACACTGCTTAGTCTGACAGTGTGACCTCCCCCACCTTCTCTTTTTTGACCACTTGTTTCCTACCTCAAGCCATCCACCCCGTGACCTTAGTAGGCTGGCAGCAAGCATGAGATGTTGCAGTGCACTCAAATTCAAGTTTCTGCAAGGAGTGAAAAGGCAAGAAAAATTACACTAGTGGTGTTTAAAAAAAAAAACAACAACACTTTTGCCCCAGCTTCATTAAAACAAAATTAAGTTCTTCATACAGGAAGCTATAGGGCAAAGAAATAGAATTTGAACCCTGGAAAACTGGCATGTGAGACTGTATGAAGTCAGATCTAGCTGGGGATCACTTTTGTGACTGTTCTCTGCACATCTTCCCAATTCAATTCTTCTTTCTGAGACAGTCAAACACTGCACAATGTGCTACATGAGATACCATTGATGCTTGCATAGCAGCATGAGTACTTCCCCATGCCCGCTTGAGTACACCTTCTGTGACAGTCTGCAAGATGGCATTCATTGTTTTCATAAGTGCATCATGTTGATGCTGATAGCTATCACAGGATCAGCTGAGGCACACAACAGCTTCTCAATTGTTAGCAGCTTGTAATGAGCTATCAAATTGTAAAGAGAAACCCTTTCAATTAGTCTCATACATATAACATAGCATTTAATGTTATGAAAAGGTTGTAATCTTTTCCGTGTTTTTCTGAAGTTGGCGAATTCCTTACATACAGGGGCCACTCACTTTCTTTTGTGTTACTCTTCAGCTTAATTAATTGGAGTATTTAGTTTTTGTGTCTCAAGATAATGAACTAAAACACTTAGAAAAACTGTCTTGCGGCTTTTCTTTACAATTCCTGCTAGCAACTTTTCTCCAACTTGGTATTGCAGTCCTCAGGAATACTTATTCCCATTTTGTCTTGGCTCAACCTCTCATGCAACATACAGTGCAGTTTCTCTGCTAATCTTTAATCTTCTGAGTAACATTTCTCTGGTGTTACTATTTCAGATGGTTTGTTAATGTCTAGCCATCAGAGATCTATTACATCAACCTTCTTTGACACTTTTTCTAGAAGAAAAAGTAATTTAATTGGGCACACGCAATACCTGTTAAGTTTGTCTAGGATATAAACTCGCTTTCCATCTTCCTCAAGTTTTTCATTCTTTCCTTTCCTTCAAGATTTCTTTTCAAGTAGTAATTACCTAAATGTAACTGTTTGGTGTAATTTCTCTGATTGCTATTTTTAAATATGAGCACTGTGTTCTTGGACTCTGGTCAGCTGGAGTCATCTGCAACCTGACAGCTTCTTCTTTCTTTTGGTTCTGCTTCTGCCAGCCTCGATATATTTCATCCTTTGAGTTTTGCTGCCATCTTAGTTGTGATCATCCCATATCCTCATTGTTATCTATATCAACCTGTTTCATCTTGAAAACTGAGATCAAATTCTCATTTAAAGCTGTACTTAGATCATCCTCAATCTGTGTCCTATCCGTATTGTATGGCACCCTCCCCCCCCCCCCCCCTTTTTTTTTTTTTGCTCCCTACCTCTCTGGGTTCTCTTATTTTTACAAAATAGCCTTGCTTTTGTTTTTTTTTCAAGATAATTTTCAAATTTGCAGAATGGCATTTGTTCAAGCTGTATGCAAAATGGACTATATTTTAAACAGACAATATGATATTTTTCATGGACCTTTGAAACTTTTTCAAAATCTGTTTCACACTTCTTAAAATCGATTGTATGCCATTTTAGTGAGACATTATTTAAAAACAAAATCTAAAAAAGAAAAGCAACAGCTCCCATACTGCAGATTGGAAATTAGTTTGTCCTTAGCAAGTGAGATGGTTTTGGCAGCAATCACGCTAAACAGGGATTTTCCAATCTTGGCTGCTAACATGAGATTCCTTGTTTAGGATCACATTGCTTGTAGATTACAGAATTGGCCACAGAATAGACACACTACTCAAATGACAGATTTGTCCAACCTGTGCCGTGTTACAGGAAACGGGGCCATGTTTTGTAAACCAGAGCTAATATTTTCCATCTGTAACCAAGTACAAGACTGATGAAGGACATAAAGAATATTCCGCAATGGAGAACCATTGCAGAAAGAAATCTTGAGCCTTAAATTGCATTTCATTTTTGTTTATTTCTCTCATTATTTGTAGTGTCTTGAAAATGAATATAATTCTTTTCTAGTATAGTACATCTTAAACAGTCCAAAGCAGCTATAATCAGATTCACCAGAGAGCCTTTCAAAGTTCTTCTGTGCTTTAAGACAAAACATTTCCATTTAGTAGCTGACTTTGTAACATTCCCATGAAAAACGCATTGCGTATGTTATTGGGTGGAATGTCAAGAATGGATCATTTTGGAGGCTTCCTGCCTCTCCAAGGAGGGATCCTTTCTAAAGGATCTGAACAGGCTCTGCCAACATTTTTTTCTTTTTTTTTTTTTTATTTTTCTGGTATACCCAAACAGATATGTTATGAGAAAACCAAGACTCACTTCTCCCACTTCTCCCCTATCCCAGCAATCCCCCTGAACATGACAAATCTAGAAATGAAACACAAAGTATCAGGCAAAAAGAGCTTCCTATTTCTCATTAGAAGCATGAGAAAAAATCAGTCTTCAATGCAGCATCCACTTCCACTAATGCCTTAGTACTTGGGGATAGTCAGCTTTGGGTAACTGTTAATGGGTATTTTTCTTATAGTAGTGCTAAACAGCCCTACTGAAGTACTGCTTCCTCTTCACAGGTGTGTGTGTTGAGGCAGGGGGAACCCTCCTAAACAACTCGGGGTACCTACCTCTGATAAACAACTCGAGTTATCAACCTCAGAGGTACTTGGTAGTCAGTGAACAGAAATAAAAATCAATCTGTTCCTGAAACAGGTATCTCCAGTAGGTTGGATGATGTGTTGCGGACCCCAGAAATGAATTAATGGTAGTTGGATGTCCTTGTGTCTTTGTATTTGGCTCTAAGTATTTCTCCTAGGCTGTGGTGCCTGCAGCACTCATAGGGCTGTTTTAACTGGTGTGAAAATGCTCTGTGAACAAAGTAAGTCATCCTCTGCTCAGTTGTATCTGATAGCAAATGACTGGGAAAAGCCCATGAGTGGCACGTGTTATTCCACCAGTGGTAAAATATTGGTTAGTAATAATATATTTCTGATAGGGAGAGACAAATTATTTCTCGGTGCTTATAACACAGCTATTTTCAAGCAAAGTTTAGTATCAAAAAAAATGTTTTTCTAATACTGAGTGAAAAACTTCTCCAGGAGCAAACGGGCTGTGTAAGGGGAATCTTGGTGCCCCACCGTAAGGTAACAGTGTCAGGGATGGCTACTTCAAAGAAGCTGTCATCCTATCTCAAGCAGTTAGTGTATAAAAAGAGTGGTGGAAACAATTGGCGATCAATCTTTTTTAAAAGAGAAAGAACTCCTTGCTGGTTGGCATGACAGGGGTGTGTGTTTAGGAGTAGGCATGCTCCAAGTTCCTACTTTTACCAAAACAAACCTAGGGCTGCTGCCTCTAATCAGCTCCTGCCTGTTGCATCTTCCCCTCTCATCCCTGTGCTCTGCTTGCACCTCATGCTTTCAGCAATGGAACTTGTAGAGGAATGTTTGTTTGGATATTTTAGCATCCTCTCAAGGACGTTAAATCAGTAGGATTGCAAATATGCAAATTTACTGTGGTAAACTGCTTTGGTGTGCTGCTAGATACAGGTATGGTTGTATTAATCATGCCATCCCCATCCATTACACATAAGACGAAATAGTTTCAGGGCTGCGCTGGACTGAGGGCTCATTTCTGCCTGTACTCTACAACATATCTAGGATGAGTAACAAATTTATTGTCGGTGTCTTCCTGGTACAGGAAGTACAGTCATAACAAAAGTTTGCAGTTGTCTTCCTCTAAGTTGTAAGGCATTTTTTCCCATAAGTACTTCCTTTCATTTAATAGCTGTTATCAAATGTAACTCACTATTCTCATATGAATGGTTGTCTCATGTTTTCCAGGAGAAATGTGTATTATACAGTGAATATGGAGGTGTTTATAAATTTAGTGAAAATTTGGGTTTTGGAGTAGCACTGGCATTAGATGAGGGCTGGAGAAAGATTTTCAGCAATTTTGATGTTAAACCTCTTCTCTGAGTGTCGCCAGCTGAAATACAAGGATGGAGATAATCCTGCAGCAATCTGTTTTCCTGCTTCTCTGTTCTCTGTATTAGCCCTTGACATCCTGCCCCCAAACACCCCGGCCACACAGAGCTGGGTCAGCTTCCACTGAAGCAAGGACAAACCTTCTCAAACGCAGCCTTAGGTTTGGAATAAGTTGTGTGGTTCAGAGATTGTGTTTTGACCAAAAATCAAAATCCCAATGTGCTGAACCCCATGAAGGCACCTCTTCCTGCTGTTTCCAGCACTCTGCTGGAGGAACACAAATTACTGATTATCCGCCATTCTCCACCCTTCTGTTTTGATTACTTAACCCTGGTACTCCTTTTTACCATAGTGCTCCCCACAGCTTGTCCAAGTAACAGAAAAAATACGGAGAAGTTATTGGGTAGTCTTGTTCTTTTGCTGGATGAGACTTGATGAAATAGAGTAGCAACTCTAGCAAAGTGTGATCTTTGACCACCAAACATGTCCTAGTCCCAAAATCTGACTCAAATGCTGGTGGTCTGACCCGAGTCTGATGAAAAATGAAACAGGACTGCCCTCCAGCCTCACTTTTCTCTTTTGGAAAACAGCTCAGAAATGGCAAAGGCTCTCCAGCCCCTCTCTTTAGCAACCCTCACACATATTCTATGCTTGGACATATTTGCATTTGTCGCAGCTTGTCCCAAGAGCTCAGCCAAGTCAGGGATTCAGCTTTACTAATCCCAGGCAGCTTCCTGCAAGATTAAGTATCAGGAAAAGAAATATGTTCTCTTATAGCAAAACTAAACTTCTACCCTCTAGCCTCATGCCAGAACCAGCACTGCCACTCGCTCCAGTTTTGGTGATGGAAGGGAAGGCAGATGCTCTGGCTGCCTTCAGCCTCCTTCCCATCCACCCCAGAGCCTGTGAATTAGTGATAAATCAGGCCTCAGTTTTAGGCTATCAGCATCCCATAGCACGTGCACAACTCCTAAGTAGAGTTTTGGCTGCACCAAAATTGGTCTGTTGTATGGGCAAAACATGATCTTGAAACCAAAGCCTGCCTCCAGCCAAGACACTCTAGTGCTAGTTGCCTCACTGAGATTTATTTTTTCTGCATTTTCACCCAGTAAGAGTGAAAAAACTTGTTCTAAGATAAATGTTGAGTTTGCTTTAGATTAGGGTTTGAGAGATGAGACCTTCTTTGGCCAACAAGTAGATGTACTTGGTAATACTAATTCTTCTGCAGTGAATGCTGATATTGTAAAATAATACCTTCTCCACCTTATAAAGCAATAGTCATTGATATTTGGTATTGTTTTTGTTAAGGTTAAGTCTGGGGTTTGGGCTTTGCTTAGGTCTGATTTGAGAAATAAAGAAGCCTCATTATTTACAGTTGATGTTGGTCATGGGGAGATGGGATGGTAGCTAGGACACCATTTTTCATGTGTTTAGTGAGGAGAAATTGAGAGCAGCCTTTGGTGGTTGCCATTTGGGGATGAAGTTTGGTTTGGAAATACAGAGCTCATTTCCCCCAAATCAAAGGCCATGTGACAAAGCTAATCCTTCTGAAACAAGAGCTGGCGTCAGCATCGCTAAATGCCTTCTTGCTGTTTCAAAACAGCTGAGGGACAATCGGCTGTCTCTGTCTGCTGGGCTGGGGCTTGCTGAGGGTGGTTGAGGTGAAAGCCAGTCGTGAGTCTGCTGCCTCAGCCCTGCTTTGGTCAGGGAGTTGAAGAGCAGACATCAACTGCTACGTGTGTGGGCCGTGCTACTTCTTATGGTTGTATTTACAATCCTGTGTTATTAGCCAGAGCCCTAACACTAACTCTGTTTGTAAGAACCCACTCTACTTTGAAGCATGGTTAAGTTTTAGTCTTCCTAAACTGAATTAAACCCTTTGATAGTATTGAGGCATTAAAACCAGGAGTGTACCCTTGAACCCGGTGTCACTGGGAGCACTCTATATGGAGGAGTCAAGCTCATTGCTGGAGTCTCCAAGAGACTGGACGAGGGACAGAGCTAGGAAGGCTGCTGCCTCATCGTTACTTTACAGTGAGGTAGAGCTTGTCACAGCACTATGAAGTCTTGAGTTGGGCAAGGCTTCTATGTGAGATTTAGTCTTCAATTAACGTTAGCACGGGATTAACATTGTAGTTCAGAAAAACAGAGACAAAGTAGGATCGCATCAGCACCTTGTGGCTAGCACCTTGCTCAGGAAACCAGAGGTTTAAGAAACAAACCACTTGCCGGGTTGTGTGAGCCCAGGAGAAGAGAGGTTGACAGTTTAAACAAAATATATATATTTTTTTGTTGGCTTGCCTTCTGAGTGGTATCTAACTACACAGCTAGCACTACTGGGGCTGGGGGATTAGTTTCAGGATGCAAGAAAAGAACCTGGACTATAAACTTATTTCCTGATACTTGACATTTTGGGGAGGTAAGGTAAGAGTTAATGGACGTAGAAGGTGTGTATTTGTGATTGCCTCACTGTGGTTAGTGGACCCTGCATTGCATCTGTGGCAAGGGCAAAATCTGGTGAAATTAGCAGGTAGGAGTTCTTGTCCTTACCAAGGCTAGTACTAGTAAGAGGTAAGATGTTTATGGATGGAGCTGAGATGTCATGACAGTGTCGTGACAGAGCCTGAAGTTGTCATGGTCTGACTTTGGGTCAGACTTCTGGGTTAGGTTTATTGCTGGCCTTGCAGCTCCAAACACCAGGACTTCACCTGGTCCAGATAACTGGTTTTCTAGCTCTGATTCAAGAGGGAGTTACTGAAGTATAGGTGCAGCAACAGCTATTGATGTAGGTCAGGAGTGGGACTCACTTCTGCTCTTTGCCCTGCCTTTCAGGATCAGGCAAAGGCTGGGTCTCGGTGTGTGGCTGTCTAGTGACTCTCTCTGGGGCACTGGTTCCAGGTGGGATTAGCACAGGATTAAGTAAAAACATGGGGCCAGAAGGAATCAAACACCTTATTTGCTCATAATTCCTGTTGTTTCCCTTTTTGGGAAATTTACTTTTGAGTGTGTGTCCACTCCACTCAGAAGTTCCTTTTGTGGGTGATAAGCGAATCCCTGAGAACAGCTCTGACCCCTTACATTTCTTTTCAATGGCAAAATGTTATTTATAGTAAGGAGTTTGACTGAGGCCATGGAATTATTGGCTGTGTGTTTCATAAAGCAAGCCAAATGGGGAACAAAAATAATTCGGATTCAAGTTCCTCTAAGCCCAAGCTCTGCTACTATTCATGGGATCCATTAAAAAAAAAAAAATAAAAATACTAATTAACACCTTTCAGATCTGCTCCATTCTTCCTTTGTCTTGCAGAATTTGGACTTTTAGTCTAAATTAATCATGGAAAAATAAGAATTCGGTGTAGTGGGAATCCGGAACCTTCCACCCCAGGAAACTTCAGATGTAAATGCCTTGTAGGGCAGCAAGGTGAATGATGCTGCCCGTGTCGGCAGAGGAGGAGGCGGATGGCGTAGAGGCAGTGAGATTGCTGTCACTCAGATGCTGCCAGGAAGGGCTGCCTGAAGGGAAAGGTGACTGCGATGTTAGAGTTCGGGAAAAGCCTTTTGCAGAGCATGCCCCATGCTGAGGAGTGACCTGGGGTGCCCTGGAGAGGCAGCTGGGTGCCAGGTCGGAGTCAGGTGCGGACACGCGGCAAGGGGCTGCCTCGCGCTTGGCCTGAATGTGCCTTAACTTCACGGGAAGCTTTGACGTGGTTTTGCCAGGAGGGAGGTCTGCAGTGAGAAGGGAGGGAAGGAAAGCTGGAAGTGCTTGTGCTGAACATGGATTTTACTGCCACAAGTGCTCACGTGGGCCTGTTGATGTTTTGTGCCCAAGTCTCACTGCATGCCTGTCCCTATTTTGATGGCCTGTTTTCTGCTGGGTGTTTTCCCTGTGCTTCTCCAGCTGTAACGGAGCAGCAGTCTGATAAAGAGTCATCTGTCTCCTCTCCCCATCAGCGCTGATGATAGCCCTTTAGGAAGGTGTGAGTTGAACACCCTGCAGTGGCTCATGGAGGAGCTAAACCTCGGGTTTGATGCCTCGTTACTTGGGTAGTGAGCTGGCATCACTCACCTCCAGGGCTGGGTATGAGCTTTCAGGCAGCTTTGGCAGGGACCGAGCTCAGGACCGTTCCCCCACATGGGAATGAGCTCAGCCCTGCACCTAAGGGTGCTGGAGGGTTCCTGGGTCTGTGGTTATTCCCCACCCACCCGCTGCCCCCCGGCACACTTGGTGTGCAGCCCCAGGCTCAGGTCATGAAGCAAGCACTGCCCGTTCCCCCGCTCCCCAGGCAGGGCACTTCGTTGGCGCTTTCCTCCCCGCGAGGACCATCCCTGAAGGCTGATATTTCATTTCACCACGCTGCCACAACCCTCCATGACAGGGAGAAAATTTCAGTCGCTCGCCTCATTTGCTCGCAAACCTTTATAAATACCGCGACTAATAGCCTGGGTAAGTGGAAGATTAATTTCTATACCACCTGGCGGCAAGCTGTGGATTAGGCTGTTGTCCCTCTTGTGGGTTTAATGTTCGAGGAGCAGAGCGCTCAAGTGCCCAGACAATCGGCCTCTTGTTTAAACAATGAGCTTATAGGTCTTGTTAGCCAGCGCTCTTAAATTTTCATTTTCTTCTGGTATGCAGCCTTGTGTGATGTGGAGAATTGCTTCGGTGCAGAAAGACTGTAAACCTGTTCAATTAAAGGAAATGCTCAGATCCAGCTGTTGGTGTCCCATGAATGCCAGTGGTCCTAGCAAAGTAAATAAGGCTGACACACTCCGCCCTTGGAACAGATATGAAGATTTGTGCCTTAATTCTCCTGAAAAAAGAGTCTTTGTTTGGAAGGGACCGTTAGTAAAAATAAGAGGAATGCAAAGGCTGATGCATAAAATACCCAGTTAGACAACGTCCTCTGCAGATAACAGTGAGGTCTCTATAGTATGAGTCTGGTGAAAGAGCGCTGTAAATATCACGTACAGTACAAGATCCTGTTACAGTTACAGAATTTTCTTGTAAATGCTGAATGCCTTCCTCTCTTGTGAAGAGACACATGTTGCAGATTAATTTATCCTATACTTTCACTTCCAAGAAACAGACTAACAAGCATAGCTGTGGTGTGTGCACACTTGCCGTGTGTGCAAGGACGTGCCTCGCACCATTTGGTGTGCGTGTGGAGGGGCCTTCTCGGTGCCTCTTCATTTTGGGATGGGTCGGTTGGTGACAGGGCCCTGCGGCTACTCACGGGTGCCAGAACAGTGTGAGGAAGGACTGGGTGGCCAGTTGGTTATGGCAGATGTCTTCATACAGGTCAGAATAGGTATTTTTTAATTTTATACAGCTATATGGACAAACACACATTGGTAAAAGATGCTTCTCGGGTTCCTGATTGAGAAGGGTTGTAGTGGTTTCAGATGTTGAACACACCTCATCCACCAGTGCCTGGCAGCCTACCTAGGGCCTGTGTCTCACAGAGGGGCGAAGAAGCTGAGACAGTGTCAAGGAAAGGAAGATGCTGGGATGGGGCAAGCCCTAGGAAGAAATGCTGTGCCATGGACCCAGGCTTCAGCTGGGCAGCGCAATTCATGTCACAGATCATGTAAATCGTGTCTTACATCCCTGAAAGGTGGTGGAGTCCGGCACCCTGAATCGTTGCCACAGAGTGGGGGCAAAATCTCTCATCTGCCACTGGGAAGTACCTGGGCTCCCCTAAAGCCCCTTCTGGGCTCCCTTTGCTCAATCCTGCTGTCTTGTCTCCCAGCCTCACTTTATTCCTTGTTTAAAAATTGTGAAACAGGGACCTCAGGCTTTGGTTTCAGCTGCTGAGGTGGAAACATGTCTCTGAATGGTGCTTGGTGCCTGGCTGCGCATTGCCAGCAGCCTGTAGCTTGAGCTCCTGCGTCCTCGGTCTTCTGCTTGTAAACAAAATGATGTTGTATTTTGGTTTACTAGCCAGGATTTTGGGGCACTAAGAGTGGCAGCTTGTCCTAAATACCCACTGCTGAACTGGAAAATGAAGCTCTCAGTTGTTAACTGGTTATTCCAAGCATCTTCTCCACTGTCAAGCGTCTATCTCCATCCTTCTATCTATGCATGTATATGCATATACACTTCAGCTCTCTGTATATATGTTTGAAAAAGCATTTCTATAGACATAGATGTGCATACATAAAAAAAAAAAAAAAAAAAAAAAAAATGTTTGACTGTCTTGTCAGGTTGGGAAAGGGCTGTGGTGATTTCAGTAGACATGGAAGATGCTTTGGCCCAACAGCCCCTGCTTAGCAACTTTCCTGACATTGGACTCTGTTTCAGGTGGGAGCTGAGCCCACGGCCTCTGCTGGGATTTTGTCTGAAGAAATCCCCTCTGCAGGGACGTACTTGCTCAAATCAGCTGCTTCTGGTGGATGCTGCAACACCGACACACCTTTGAAGGCATGTAAAGAAGGTAAGGAAGGTGTGAGCAAGTGGTTTGTTTTGCTGTCTGAGAGGGGCGTGGATAACAGGAACACAGGTGCCTTTGGTTTTGGATTTATTGCGAGTATTTGAAGTAAACATTATTACTGGTCACAGTTGGCAAGAGCTGCCCTGTCAATTAAACAGCAGGTAGTTTGAGATGCAGCATATTGTAATATGTATTGGTTTTCTTTTGTCCAAGGTAAAAATGGCCAAAATGGAGAGGACAGTGTGGCCCAGGCATTTAAGTGGTATTTTACCATGGGGGCATGGATGAGATAGGGCTGAAAACCCCTCCTGCTTCCCAAAGATCCGTCTCTGTCTTTCAATAAACTGCTATTATATTTGATTATATTAAAATCAAAAGTGTCCAAGCAAGTTGAGCCAAATTGCTTATGAGGCCTGGGCTCCTGACTGGCTTGGATGTGTTCAGGACTTGGATGTGTGCAGAAGTGTGGCTGAGGGTTTGGGTCAGCCCATAGCAAAAGCACGTGCAGAGGCACGCAGATGAAGTAATTGCAGGACAACACTCCACCACCTCCACTAATGACCTCTCAGCTCGCAAACTGCGGCACGGTACAGGGGGTGGGGACAAAAGGGACAAACAACACCGCTCCAGGCATCCAAAAAGCCACCAGGGATCTGGGCAGGCTCCTGTTGCAGAGCAGTCAGACTGGCTGGCACCCCAGAAGGGGCTTCTTCATCCCGCAGACAGCTGCAGCGAGGCCGTGCCGGCACACGCAGCCAGGCATGAGGGGGCTGGAGGGGAGCAGCCACAGACCCTCACCAGGGGACAGCACGCAGCCCCCAGCCCCACGGGGACAGCACACACTGTGCCAGTGGGCTGTGGGCTGCAGGGAGCAGGGTTGGCCCCATCTTCAGGGGAGAAGGTGGGCTGGGGGCAGAGCACAGAGAAAGGGCAGGAGGAGGAAGAGGAGGAACACAGGGCAGCATCCCACGGGTACTGTGCCACACAGTGGTGATGCCCTAACAAATGACACATGGCCCACGGATGTGACACAGTGCAAACTTGAGAGAAACACCCCGAGCCCATGCATAACACTGCCAGGCAGTTCTGATACTGCAGCACGTGGTGCTTGATGTGTGGCACAGCCCACACGTATGACACCACATGCATGATGCCACCCCGTGTGTCTGATGCCATGAGCCATGCATGATGCCACCAGACACAGGATGCTGACCCACAGCACCAAACATGTGTGATGCCCTGACATGCATGATGCCCAATATCACCCACCTCAGGAGAAATGTATGATGCCACAGTATGTGTGATGCCACCCAAAGTACCACACGGCACATCATCCCCCACCCAGATGATGGACACTGAAAAGCCACGTACTGCAGACACAGGACCCACTGCACCATCACACAAACACCACAACTGGATGCACAGGAGTGGAAGACACGTGAAGCACTCATGACACGTGGCAGACATGAGACACATGGGGATGGGACCCTGTGAACCCCCTGTGCGCCTTGTGCCAGTTACTTACCAGCTCATGTGTCACAGCTCAATCACATTCAAATACGGGTACATATTTATTTCTGCATTATGTTATTTTTCCTTTCTCATTTTCTTTCCATCTTCTGTCTAGTTTTACAAGTTCACACACTTTGTACACTCATCTGTCAGCAGTTTTACCCACTGACTCATGTCTCATCTATACTTGTGAAAATTCCCTGTTGTCAGTACGTGTATTTTCTGCATTCCCAGCTTCATTTTCCTCAATTTATTTATGTCCTCCAAGAATAAAACCAGCCATCACTGACATCTGTTTAACATATTACCACCTTGCTGTTTGTCAGTATACTTAATCATAGTTTATATTCTTTAGCTTTCATCCCATCCTTTGTTTGTTTTCATGGGCATAGCGAGTACTACTTCTTAAACTGTTGGCTCTAGACTCTCTTACCTTTCCAGAGAAATTTAGTCCTGTGACACATGCAGCTCATGTTATCTTCCGAGAGAGTAGTTCAGTTCATTTTACTCGTAGATGTAATGTTGTATACCCTCAAACTTGAATCGTGTTCTGGACCAAGTTGGATACTGACCACTCTGTTTCCTTCTCCCCCACCCTCTCTCTTTTATTTTGTAGTTATCAAAAATAAAGCTGGTTACTCACAGACCTGCTTCCCTGAGGAGCTTTGTATACCCCAACATTGACTGTACGTCCAACCCGACTGTGCAGTTGGTGCTTTGCCTAAACACGTGTCAGTTTTCTGCTCCCACTTTCATCGATCAGTGTTGAGTACTCCCCAAGTTCAGTCATACCGGGTTTCAACCCACCTTCTCTTCTCCCACTCTTTCAGGCCAACCTGAGCTGCAATCCAGCAACACCACCCGGGGCATGAGGTGTCTCCCCGTGCACTCACGCTATCGAGCAGCGCGTGGTCGGCCCTGGAAGTCAAGTCCAAGTTGAGTGTGTAACCTTACTCCCCAGTGACAAAGCTCAGCTATTTCAGCTGCGAATGTGCTGTAGCCGCCAGGAGGTCGGTAGTGCAGGATTCCTGCTAAGAATAGCGTCGATTCGGAGGCTGGTCACGTAACATCTTCACACTGCTGCTGGGCACATGCACGTAGCAGACAAAGTGCCCGAACCCCCAGATTTTTCTGTCAGGGATGTTGACAAAGTAAGCTTGGCACAAGAATGGTGTTGTGACCCACCTGACATAGCCTAAAACATTCAATTCCATAGGGTAGGCTTTAGGAATAAAACCAGGCAAGCACCCTAATTAATATGGGTGTCCTGCAGTAGGGTGCAGGCCTGAGCCCTGCTGTACTGTTGTCGGAGTGACCAGAAGCATCTGTACTTGCAAAGCTGACTCCGTACGTACCCAAGCATCACACAAGGTGCCTGCCGTTCTCTGTTTGCCCAGTCTGAGGTACACATGTGGCAAAACATCCCTGGAGACAGCAGACTGAGGAATAGGCCCTAGGAAACATCATCCCCCAGCTGATGTCCACATCTTAATTTTAGAGCAGGAGCTGCTGCCCAGATGCTTTCTTCTCTGCTCTCATCCCATTTCTGCAGCCAGCATCCCCAGTCGAGTCATCCCAGTCAAGGCCATCACACTGGTCCTGGTCCATTAAGAAGTTGCAGAGCCTGCCTAACACAAGCTCAGTATACTACCCTCTTTGTCACACTAATACCATCACCCACCTCATTTATCAGCCTACTTTTTCCTATACCAGGTCTACGCCCACTTTCTTTTCATTATCTCACCTCAGTACTTGAGTTCACCATTCTCCCATCTGCAAGTTCATCATAAAGCTGCTCTGGTCCCCAGCACATGTCCGGAATTGTAACATCCTTGAGGTTGTCAGAGAAATTCCCCCTCCTCAAGTCCACCCCTCAGCCTAGCCTGACCCAGTCCACCACTAGGCCCTGTCCCTAAGCAGCTCACTCACAGCTTGAGGAACCCACAGACCCTATTGACAGGAGGTGTGTGTGGGGGAAAGCCCAGGCCTGCACTTAGGGAGCCCCAAACCCAACCCACTGAACAACTCCCAGCTGCCCCATAAGGAGTATATGCCTGCGACTACCTCCACACCACAGCAGTATGTTTGTAAGTTAAACCCACATTACAGTAATACAGCAGGACAAGGTCATTTCCCCTAAGCTGTGTTGAGGACAGGCAAAAAAATAAGCAACTCCTTGGAGCATTTGTCTTACCTGGAAAGGAATTATAAGCTAAGCCCCAGCTCTGGTTTTAAGCAGGACATCTGAGCCAAGATGACGGCACTGGTGGGGGCCTGACACCTTGCTGGTGAAGGAGTAAACCCCCCTGCACTGGTGACTGTCCCTCCCGAGACCAACACACCCACCACAGCCTCACCAGTACCTAATGTGTGTTCAGCAACACCCACAAACCCCCGCCCCCTCGTTAGAGGATCACATCTCATGCCCAGTGCCCATGTGAAGGTATTTCTCTAACTTCAGATACTAAGTCAGCCAAAGCATTACAGCTGTCGATGCAATAGGATGTTGGACTTTTATTTGGCATTTCTTCTAATGAGGTGTCATGTACACATTGAGATTTTACACGAAGATTTTTTTCTTCCAAGTGCACTAGTTATCTGCTGCAGAGCTAGTGCAAACAGCACTCCTTTTTATTCAAATGTTTAGTGACCAAAGGAAAACTTAATTTAATTCAAAGCTGCAAACTCATTTTTTAAAGAAAGAATTCACATCAAAGCGTGCAGTTTTATTCTGATGCTGCACACTAGCAACCATTTGACATAGTCAAATTTTCACAATATATTTACAGCATGGTTCTACACCACAGTGCCATCAAGACACCTGCTGAGCTACCCACTGCCATACCTTGAGTTTCTACCAAGTATTAAGTTTGACTCAACACTGTGTCTAGGCTTGAGTTGGGGCATGTTAACAGGAGGTTTATGTTACACTAACATAATACTCAATGTTTGTGCACAAGCATTTAAGACCAAAGTCACAGAAATTGAGCTGAAGGGAACAGCACATTTATAGTCCAGGTCTCTTCTCAGTTCCACCTGGCAAAGCCATTGGCTGCCCTCAGCCTCCAACTGGGAGGACAAGCTGAAAATGACCCATTGGCCCCATGATTGAGGTGTCCTCGTGGTTTGCCATCCTGATTACACCACACACAGAGCCTGCTTTCAGAGCTTTACACTCACCTTGTTTTTCCAGGGTGTACACGAGTTTTGCTGGTTGGTCAACTAAGCTAGCACGTACCATGGTCCACCATCTGCAAGACCACTTCTAGTCCAGTGCTTTGCATTGTGGCTAGTGAAGGTACTTTTCCTGACCTAGGAATAGCTTTGGACCAGCTGCTTTTGCTAAAAGAAAAGCTGGAAGATTTACTTTGCCCTCTTCCTTCCCCACGCATAGATACATAATATGTTCTGGCGCCTATGAGTACTTGAAACAAGAGATAATCGTTTGTCTTTATGGGCTGCATCAAATGGTGGATTTAAAACAGTTGGAAGTGTGCAGAGCAAGGATAGGAATGAGGAAACTCTGTTTGCCTCCTTGGTAACCAAATCTACAGCCCAGCAGGAGAACAGAGCATGATAATTGGGGAATTACAGCTGTTAGTCACAGAAAATATGCTGCAGTTGCGGGTCAGGGACCTGAGGTCATGGCACAGGAAGCAAAACTGTAATTTAGAGTCTGCGAGGAACTGAACTCCCTGCAAGCATTAGACTTCTTGCTACTTATAGCATCTCTACACCTGTTTTCCAGGATGGAAGTCAAACAGACACCACCACAAATTAGGAACCAGCACCAAGGAAACAGCTTGTCTACAAGACTCTGGACAAGAACCGTTTTTCAGAATAGAAATGGGTATTGCATCAGTTCTGCTCATCAGTCCTCATCTGCTGGCAGCCCTCTTTCTAAGCAGGACAGTTTAGGTGTGAACGTCTCATGAGGGAGATGCCAAAACTCAGCCTGGAGTTCTTCTGGGACACAGCAGCTCCTGTAAGGAGCACTGGTTATTACAGGAGGCATGGAGCAATGGAACAAGTCCCACTGGAACAGGACTTGGCCTGGAAACCTCTGTATTGTCTTAGTTTTGTGCAAATGACAGCTATTCCTGAAGGGAAATAAGGGTTGAGAAGCGAAGGATGAAGGACATGAGAGGAAATACAAGCATCAGAAGTCAATACAATTTCTACTTTCCTAGTGTCCTTACTTCTTTCTGGTTTATCATAAAAAAAGTGTCAAACTCCACTCAGGGACACAAGAGAGAACCCAACAGATACCTGCAATATCAATAAAGCTATTCCAATGATCACTTGCCCAAAAGCCATTTATGACTAAGATTCTTGCCAAGCACCTCTGTGACGTGCTGTACCGCTCCCTCCATTCAAGGGGACCTGGTCCCATCCCAGCTGGGCAGGGTGTGCTGTCTGCTGTGCACCAGGAGCCATCCCCAAAGCTGGGCAAGAGCAGCTCTTGGAGGCTGTGGTGAGTGCACGCTGCCAGAGGTGTATTTCTACCTGGGCAGACACCCTACAGCATTTTCCACATCACACTCCAAGGCAAGTCCTACATAAATCACGTCCAAAGCAACCTGAAAACTGGGCTCAGATTTCATTAAGAGCAGCTTTTCCAGACCTTGATGGCTGCCAAGTTTTGTTGCTTTTCCAAGTTTAAGCAGTTCATAGCAGGTACACGTATTCACACTGTGCTCATACGCATGCCTCTTAGAAAGAGAAATCAAATTAAAATGTGTGCTTTCCTTGAAGTTCTGATCTATCTGACTCCTCGCTCTGAATGCAATCCCTTACTGCCATTACACTGGAGGTAGAGGGGAATTCTTACTGCAGTTCTTCAACCTCGCCACCTTCGTCACGTTTGGGTTTGGCTTTTCATCTGGATAAACCTTATTGATTTAAGTTTGTGCGTGTGGAAAAGCATCCTTCTTCTGCCCTTCAGGTGTTAATAACCAGAGCCCAGCATTCCCTTGCCCTATCGGCTAGCAGCCTTGCCTCCCACATGAGCCAAACTCATTCTTTCCACAGCTATTAATACCTTCCGACTGCCCAGCACGGCTTGCTGACCAGTAGCCAGGCCTCTCTATTTCTCCTTGAAGGCTGGCGGCATGCTGTGCAGATCAACTAATTCCAACTATTTTAGGCAGGAAGGTATTTCAGTGCCCTAGGCCCTTGGACTGCCCTGCATCAGCCTCTGTTTCAAGGTGATATTTTATGAGTTCACTCACCCATCAGTTGGGTCAAGCGTCACAGCAAGAGCTCGGAGGTAAACAAGCCACCTGGTTTTGGGGGTTAAGACCCATCCCTCCATACTCTGCCAGCCGTCAGGAAAAAGTGACAGCCAGACAAGCGGCAACAGCCTATCACCAAGAAAAAGAAGAGATTAATTTTCCTCTCCTTGGCAAACTGTCCAGGAGCTGTGCCTCAGCATTACCTGTCAGACAATGCCAGGTGCTGGATGAAGACGACCTTCCTGCTCCGTCAGTAGACTGGCCAAGGCAAGTTGGCTCCCACTCTACTCAGAGGACAACCTGTGCAGTTGTTGACACAACCCGGGACACAATTTATCTGTGTTAATGAGAAAGAGTAGCTGAGATGCACCTCTGTCTTGCATGCTCCTCAACATAACCACGTAGCTACAAAAACAATATCTGTTCTTTTAAGACCTGCTGGGGAAGGTTATTCACATCCTGGAGCCCCACGCAGTGCCTCGCCCATAAACCACCTACACCCACTCGTTTTCTTGCTGGTACTTGCTCCGAGGAGCTAAGGGTTCACCAGGTTTTGGTGCGGTGCAGCCAGTACATCCCAGTAAAGTTTCAAGTCCATCCCAGTAGTGCCAAGTGCTCGATGCCATTTTTAGCACGTGGAATAAGTAAGTATTTAAGGACGGATCCTTCCCCAAATAGTTCCTAAACAAGAAGAGCCAATCAGCGGCTGTTTCTCTGGAAAAATCCTTCCCTGCACTACCAGCACTCCCTAAGGAAGCAGAAAGACACCAGTTCTGACCCATAAACGGGTCAGATGACGCCGCTAAATATACCTGGGACTATTAGCTCTAGTGTCTTCCTTCCAGTCTGCCTCCCCTCCTTGGGGTGGGCAGCCACAGCACCATAAGTGACGCTGCCCCTGCCCCAAGATGCAGCTTTCATTTCAACCCCGCATGTGGATGAACATGGGGAGAGGGGGAGAAAAGAAGCAGCAAGATGAAATGTGGAAAGTAGTACAAAAAAACTTCTGGGATATTAATAGCACGTTGAACTAATAAGACACAGTCAAGGCTATGAAGTTTCTGTAACACCACAGCAGCTGCCATGGTGAAGTAAGAGGCTGTAGAGTGGATCTGTGTTTACAGCAGTCATCTGAAAGCCTGGGTGTGTAATTCCAAATCAGAATCCCCACCAACACAAGGACGTTAAAAGCAGACAAAAAGCTCCTGTACACCCAACAGGCACAATTGCTGGATTTCCATAAGAAATCATTCACACCATTGCACGTCTTCTCCAAGGTGGGTCACGAGCCTCACTGGGCAGAGCATGGAACAGAAGCTCTTGCTGGGAGCCGGCTGCACTGCAGCAGCCACATCTGCCCCATAAGATTTTATGTTAGCTGGGGACAGGCTTAAAAAAAAAAAAACTCACACCAAAACCACATACACATTTTCTTTTTGCACTGTGTTTCTTTTTGGCCCTGTGTGGATCACTAGCAGGGCTGAGCAAGTGACAGGCAGCCACTTCCTACACTTTTGAAGGGCTGACTGCTGCAAGCAATCCTCTGTAAGCACTCACTCATGGGTGCTCAAGAGCCACCCCTGGGCTTCAACATGTCGCCACATGTGTTATTTTGGTAAGAAAGCTTTAGAGAATAGCTGGTTTGGTGAACTTCTTTTAAGCTTTAGCCACAGGAATGGGAAGATATGAAAGTTATCTAATGGCAGAGACAGGTGTCTTGAAGAGAGCACTGCAGGTCATAGTAAAATTCCACCACACTTCGCTAGGTGTGTCCCATTACTTCCAGTAGAAGTTAGCCAAACAGCTGAAATCAGGTGTGCAGAAAATGAGTTTAACAGTACTACCAAGTGGAAAAGGGCTGGCAAGTACAGATGTTTCCCATGAAATACCTGTACAAGTCTGAAGCTACTTTGGAGCTCTTACACCCCGCAGGAGTCTTTCAGGCTTCCCAGACACTTTGAGGAGATGTGGGGTGCTGGTGCTGGCACTTCATGCTCCGTCTGGGAGCAAACGAGCTCTGTTGCACAAAGCTGCTGGAACTGACTTTAAAGCACACTTTCGGGCTGTGAGCAATGCTATCCAGCCCACCGTAAGTGCTGCTGATAGAGCCATGCAAGTAATATCACAGCCTGTCCCCCTGCCGGGTCCCACACTTGTCTGCAGCCAGGTGGAAGCAGGGCACACGGCTGAAGTGAGCTGTGAGCACATGATGGAGATAGGAAGAGACGCTGCTGCGGCCCCCAGGGCTTTCTCAGCACATCCTGTCACCCAGCATAAGCATCACGGAGCAAACAGCCCGCTTACCTTTGAGCTGGGCACTCAGGGTGGTCAATCAAGCTCCAACATTACATTAACAAGCACTTGCCTGGGCACAAAGTTAGCAGCACAGAAGTAGGCCAGGTGGTCATTGTGTTGGTGCCCAGTTTCAGCTGGAAAAAGCTAGCAAGGCCAGAGAAGAAAATGTGTTTTACGGTTCCCAAGCTGGAGGTGCGTTAGGGAAATCTGTACGCCTTTGTGCACCCCAGTGAGAGGGACCAACACCAGGTTCTTTCAGCAGAAGGCCGATTCTTCCAAGCAATGCCTCTTGCCAATTGTAAGTGCCATCTGAGTACCCCAAACCTTTGCACAGCAGACTTCTAACAGAGAGTTAAATGTTATAACATCCAAACCCATCTGATATGGTCAGATGTGACATTATCAGAAACAACTGAATAGGATGCCCCGTAGCATTACCAACAGCTGCTCTGCCTGAAATGCTATCCTGGCTAGACAACATTTTAGACCTTTGCAGGGAGGTACTCCTACCCCTGGTTGCAGACGGGGGGACACTTCACCCCTGCAGCAGCGGGGAGCCAGGGGTGCTGTGCCCAAGCGGGGGGCTCCTGGCCACCCCAGGGAAGGGAGCTCCTGCTGCTCTGTGCAGCTGCCAGGACAAATGCAGTGGAAGGTAAAATCCCTTCCCACCAGGCTCCAGTGCATCCTCCCCACCCATGCAGTGTTGTGGCAGAACTGAAGCTCAGGCTTGTAGTTCCCAGCTACACCGGTTTTACTAATCAAACCTTCCTTTGATACATTCACTTTTGCCCACGGGTGATTTAAGCACAAGCCTTTTCCTGTCCTGCGTCCACAGGAATCAACTTGGTCGGCAGAATCCAGTTACAGAAAGTCTTAAACTACCTAAATAAAACATGTAACAAATGTAAATCCTATGTATGATACACTTGAACCAATGTAAGTCATGAACTGGTGGTCTCGTACCAGTGACCATCGGTATGGGGCAACTTCTCCCTCCTCTTCTACTGTATCCATCTTCCTGGGTTTTAAACCTAGGCTTCCCACCAAGAGCAGGGAACTTCCTAGCTGTCACAACAGCCCTAATCCAGGGAGAAGTTATTTTATTGCTTGAAGTAACATGCAGCGTGAAAGCTTCATGACAGATGGGGCTGTATGCAGAAAGAAGTCTTGGGAAGAAGAGGACGACTTGTACCTCGGGTCAGGACCCAAAGGGATCGTACCCTCGTGGTACTGAGGTTCCCAGCACTAGCTGGCTGTGCAGGCAGCCAACACGCTCACTGCACAGTGGAGCTGTGATCAGCACACCTGCCCCTTTCCCTGAGCCCCCAGCTCCTCCTGCCTGGGCAGGACTCCCCCACCAGGGACTTATTTCCACTTATTTCCACATTCCTGCCAGCACAGGAGAAGCCAGGAGACAGAGGGGCTGCTTGCCTGGAATCATTGCTCACTGCTTCCATGGTGCACTGACATCCCAAACAATACCACAGCTCTAGCAGATTTTTTTTTCAAAGCCTTAACTCAAGAAACCTTAACACCCCCGTGCAGCTAAGAAAAGGGCATTGGCTCATGCCACCCACCACTGAAACAGACACCTCTAGGCTGGAACAGAGCAGCTGTATGACACCATGCAGCAACACTTCGCAGCATCTAAGGGTAGAAAGCAATTAACCTTTGGCTGAATCCCCTCAGCTCCGAGTTACAAGAAGCATTTGTTCTGTTTTCTTCTCCGCTCCCCCCAAGCCTGCACAGCTCTGCTCTTCTCATTAGCTTGCTGCCCAGGCTGCGTTCTGGATCCCAAAACTGAGAATAATAGCCCTCAAATTAATGGGCTGTTTTTTTTCAGATATTAGCTTTGGGTCTCCTTGAGACTAGTCTTTTTCCCAGATCTAATTGAAACTTTGCACCATTTTCTACGCTTGCACAGAAGATTCATCTTCAGGTCCTCACCTAGGGCAGAGATTTGGGTTCGCCACCTACATTTTGAAAGCCCAGGAATTATAGAGCCAGACATACCCTAGGTTTTAAGGTCTGAATAAACATCTTGTATAGCACAGGCAGTGAATGAATTACTTAAAATAGGAGGTAGATAAATGAAGCGTACGAGTCCAAATGTGTCTCACACAGCAGGACAGATTCCACCCACTTTATCTAAGCGCATACTTCCAGCTTTACCTGCCTTATAAACCAGGATGAGCTGGTTCTCTGGCTAAGACCACCACCTAACACCCACCTGTGTGTCCTGCCCCTGAAGGACCAGCATCTCTATTATCCAGGCTCCCTCTAATCAACCAAACTCATGCAGACAACCCTCATGCCGCATCCCCGGGACCATCTCTGTGTGCCCAGTCCTTCCTTCCCCCACAGAGGGGGAAGCACGTCACACCCAGGAGAGGTGTTGCAAGAGGGGGAAGCACGTTCCAGGCAGCTGAGCACCCGGGATCGTTTTCCCAGCGGAGGAAGCTGTTTCACCTCAGCCCCCACAGGCTGACCTTGGCAGAGCGCAGGAAGCTCGCAGATAGCAGCCACGTTTCCGCCGTGAGCAATGCGGCGCCCTGAGCTCACGCCCTGCTTGGCTGGTGGAACAAACACCTTGCTATCAGGTGAGGAGGACACGGGGGTATCGATGAAGGTTTAAGTCCGTTTTAACACAATCCTCCTACCCGTGGGATTTCATCATTTGGTGCGTCTTCTTGTCCTTCCCACATAGTTTGCAATTACACACACGACCATGTTTTCCAGCACACGGGCAGCCAAGCACATATTTCTCAGGCTGAAACAACACACACAGGACAGCATCTTCATCCAAAACTACTGGGCATGGATCTCGATCGCTCACAGCTCAGCTAAAGGGAGGAAGGTGAGTGGCTCTATGCTTACAGACAGCATGCGTTGCCTTACACCAAGGTCTTCCTTCCTATTTTGTCAAACCCATTGCATAAACTCGGAGCTCATCTCTTTGAGCTCTGCAGTTCAGGTTGTGAACCCAGCACACACCCAGCAGCTTCAGCAAGTAACAGGGCTGAAAACAAGGAAATCAGGCCAGGTGCCTTACCTCTGCTACAGTCACACTTGTAAGCAATTTGGATGCCCTCTGAGATGTAGCAGCTCCTGGAAATGAGCTAAGAGGTTGGGCCATGTAAGCTGTAACCTGGCAGGAGGGGGCAGAGAAATACTTCAAGGCTAAGAGAGCTTGAGTTCATTGAGAGATGCCTCCTTTTCTAGTGAAAAAAATGTGCCTGTTTCCAGCCCAGATGGGCCAGGCTTATATTTAAAAGCCTGACTCTAGAGCCAGCGACAAGATTGTTCAATATCTCCCTGCGGCAAAGCAAAGTGAAAGCATTACAGACATTTAAGTTTGTTAGGCCTGAAACTCTTGGGCCATTTGACATTAGAAGGATCTACAGACAAAAGGAGAAGTAACACATTAAGAAGAGTATGGCATCCAAGTTCATATAGCTCATGGCTTTGCGCGTTCTCGCAGAATTAACACATCCACATGCATTAAAAGGGTGGATGTATAAATAGAGCCTATCTTTGGCTGCATTAATACCGTGCTCATTAGTACCAGCAGTGTTCACAGGCAACCCTTGCCTCCGGTCTCCTCTATGGTGTAACATACTGAAGCGTAATGAAGTTTAGCCTATAGGCAGATGAATCCACCAGAGTAGCTGAAGCTCTTCCCTTCCAAAACATCCCTGTGCTGAGTGCAGAAGTGCAGGACCACCTCGCTAAGGCCCAGTACTGCAGGATGGCTCCTTGTGTGTGCTCAGATCTCCATGGTGCAAGTCACCACAAGGCAAAGACAAGGCATCCCCTTGCAGCTGGTCCTACCGGGCAGGGGAGCCTCGGCACGGGTGCCCAGCCTGTGCTTCCTGCAGGCCCCTTGGAGCCTTGAAGCAGCTTTCCCCAAGATGGGGTGAGACAGCGCAAGTTTTATGCTCACCCTAGCCAGTGGCTTCCACTGCATCAGCCACGCACAGCACAGGCTTCCCCAGCTCACCCCAGGCACGCAGCATTTTCGCTGTTGTGAAAAGAGAAGCAAAATAAGAAAAGCATTCAGCCCAGTGGTGTTTGGCAAAGCCAGGAGCGAGAGAACATGCATTAAGAAGTCAGTGCAGAGCTAGCACGCAATAAGCAATGCCAGCGAGCTCATGGGAGATCTGTCAAGCATCCTTTCATTCTTGCCCTCAGATGGGCAGGTGCAGGCAGTAAGGCAGGAGTGCAGAAAGAAACTCTTAGCCCTCCAGACGGTATCGTCTCCAAAGCTGATATTACAGCCAAATAACACAACCGATATACCAGCCTTCTTCTGTCTGTCATCATTCTTGCCTTATTGTCCTGGGCTTTGCTTCGTTCGCTGCGCGCGGGCATGCTCAGCTTCCCAGCCACATGCCAGCAAAGGCGCTGGCACGCTGCCCACCCTAAGCACCGTGCAGGCAGGATGGCGCCTCGGATACTTAAAACAATATTTAATGTTTTACATCATGGTGGGACTTCAGATTATTTTCTAAATCCATGAAGTAACAGCGGATCAGCATGGGGCTTGCTAATGTTGCACCAGGAAGTAATGCATGAGGGGGAGAGATTAGTGCGGAGAACATGAAATTGTAGTCGGCGTTAGCTACAGAATAATAATGCACAGCATTTGATAACCTGCTCATCCCAGGCTCCACAGGGCATTTAACAGCAGACTCAAAGGAAAGCACATTTGGAAGGAAGTCTGCACAAGCAGAAGATAGATCTCAAAAAAGCACAAGACAAAAAGAGCAAGAGCGGTCTTGGAAGAAAGTTTCTTTGGGAACTTCATAGAGTTACTAAATATTGGCAGGGACATCGCTTTCAGAAGAGGGGATGCAAATGCAAGTTCAGAGCCTTAAAGATAAGCCTATTTCTCATGCCCAATGGCAATCCAGTGACAAACAGGGAATGATACTCTCTGGTTGAGGCTAACACATACCACAGACCTTCCTGGTAACCTCAGGTTTGTGCTTACAAAGTACTTACAGGTTTGTTTTGTGCCACTAGTGCTAAAAGCCACCTGAAGTGATTAAGGTGGTGGTATGAAGTGTTAGAGTTCAAGAACAGTACCATAAGAGAAAATGAATTTATTAGTAGGAGACAGTGGCCACAAGCCACACAAAGCAAGGAACATGCCAGCATGTTCCTTGGGAACAAACAGGAGTTTGTTTGGGAACAAACAGGAGTTTGGTAACAAATCTGGCTAAGATGGACAATGAGGCCTGCTGACCTCAAGGTCATGTTAAGTCTTAAATGCTGCAGTTAAATAAGCCTCTTGTGCATTTGCATGCTAAGTCCTTAGTAGCTATTTTCAAGTGTGAGCAGAAGTGACAGCCACCGACAGCAAGATCAAGTAGAGCAGAGCAGGTATTCCTTCCCTGGAAGGAGACAGTGACAGCACAGCAGCTTACCTTTGTTTCAGCACCAAAAGTAATATTTAGGGCCAGGCTTCAGAGAATTAACATGCACAGCAGACATAGCTATGTGCCAATTCCACAGTTCATTATACAGCAAGACTTATATTTAAGACCTTTAGTCTAAAAGGCTTCCTTCATTTGATTCAGAATTTTGCCAATTTTTAATCAAATGTTTGTTTTGAGGAATGAGACTTACCCGAGCTCACCCTCAACTCAAGTAATGTTGTGCAAGGTTTAACTAGGAGAACCTCTCCAACTTGTCTGGGGGAACTTGGGTACTGAGGTACCCTCCCAGCTGCAGTAAGAGACCCCGCTCCCTCCCACAGCTTCTGAATTTTGCCCCGTAAGAGCAGAAACTTGCTTTTATTTAGACAAAGATTTAGAAGGCCTTGAAGTGAGCATCATAGTCTTGGTACACAAGAATGCTTTCTTCATTCTCTAACAGGTCTGCCTAGCCCCCAATAGTTTTTTGTTTTTGTTTTTGTTTTTGTTTTTTCCCTTGGCAGAAATTTGCCCAGCCACCAAACTGCAGAAAATAATTATTCACACAGCTGATTTTTAGCAGGAGTCTGGTCAAAGGCGGTTTCACCACTTTGCTTTCAGCAGTAGCCTTTTCTGCCTACCACAAGAGCTTCCCTACACAAGTTTCTCTTGATACTTTTCTTCTTTAAGAGGGAACAACTAAATTCAGCTGTCTTCACTGCTTATTTACAATACTGGAATAAAATACATCTTTTGAAGATGTCTTTATCATAGCAACTACCTCTACCTTCCATGCACTTCATTTTTTATTTTTTTTTTTCACTCAGCTACTCTATTGAAGTTTTTTCTTTTGAATTATTTCCCCATGGATGTCTCCAACTGTTGCTGGACACAAAGTGCATCCAAAACAGTCGCGCTCCAGAGACACTCCTACCCTATTATTTCAAGATTTTCCTCTAAGATTTGGTAGGGAGATGTGTGCTACTTTGTAGTACGATCCATTTTGACCATGTTCCAGCAAGGTAGGTAACCCTACACTGTCCCACTTTTATAAGAATCCAGGCAACTTAAATTAATAGCATAAAAGTATAGCACTTGCCATAAACATGGAACAGTTGCTTTATCGCACTTGTCAAATGCATTCCTCTTTGGTCACAGCTATGGTTAAACAAAATTTAACAAAAAATTAACAAGTAATTCACAATAAAAAGGAAGCAAAAGTCACAAAAACAGGGAGCTATAAAAACCATCACTTAATGCATTTGTATTCCTATGTTTTCCAACTGGTTTTCACTCTTCCCTCAGAGAGTTTTTTGTTTAAGCCCCATTCCTTGTTCGTCACCCATTCCAGAGTGGAAGTGACACCTGAGAGGCTCTTCCCTTCAGTCTCCAGACAGAGTAGCTAAACAAGTAGTTCTAGAGGGTTTTACTAAGCTTATTTCAGTTTTCTGCCTATATCTACACTGCCCCCTAGACCAGCCAGGAAAAAGCAGGCATCCTCACCCTCTCACCTGCTGAAACTTGCTGGGGGAAGTCCAAGGACTCAGGATTAAAGCACCCCTAGGCATCCTGTCTTGACTCCAGCTATCTCCCATCTCGGCTTGAGAACCATCCCCGCATGCTCCTCAGAGGAGCAGGTGGGATCTGCAGGCAGCCTGAGCTCACGTTGAGTCTCAGCTCACACAAATAACACCACAGGATACAGACACCAGCTTGGGCAAGGACTGTCCCAAGACACGCATGCTCAAACAGAGCCGCCTTGGACAAATACCTAAGCTCAAGAGGTTCAGAAGTTACTCTGGGCCCTGCCTGACACAGAGCACCACCTTGAATCTACAAGAAGCATCACCCAGTTGCCTCAGGACCACTTGCTCTGGAAGAAAGCACCTTAATTTTGCAGTTCAGTTTGGAAGAAGACAGACGCAGCTCCCCTGAAAATTACAGAGGCAGAGGGATAGCAGGCGTGCCTGGAAACAGAAATATTCAACTCTGAGAAAAGTGAGAGGATGCTGCATGCATGATAAAGGTCTGCCCTTTTTGCTAAACAGAAGCGGGGGAGAAGGATCCTAAAGCCATAGCTGTGCACAGAATTGCTGGCATCACTGCCTTGGTAATTAACCTAGATAGCTCATTACATATACAACCATCTGTCCACAGCTCAGCTTCAAGCCCCAGGTACCTGAGGGAGAGCCCACAGGCTGCCGTGCCCATACAGAGCACAGCTGCAGGGGACAAGACCCCATGGCACTGCCAGCCCCAGACCTCAAAATTATCTGCCCTGCTCCAGGCTGGCTATGGAGCAAGCACGTGGAAGCCTAAGAAGTCTGGCACTCCAGCAGCAGCCAGAGATCTCTCTAACATGATATTTAGAAACACAAACCCTTTATTTTTCAAAGCACTAAAACTAATCTAAAGGAATTTCATGTTTGCTAGAGACAAATAGCTTGTCAGACCCAGTATAAAACAAACAGTGTAGCATTTTGATGTGGCAGAAAGCATAATTTTACCTGCTTTTACTGCACTGACCTCTGAACCTCGGCATTACAAGTGGAGAAGCAGCTGTGTATTTGGACTCGGGACGCCCTGCTAAGTGCCTCAGTCCGTGGGGCAAGCACAGCAAGTGTCACTCAGTGATTAGCACAGCCAGGGAGGGGAAGACCCAGTGCCCCCCAGCCAAACAGGTGCACAGCACTGTCACATCCCCAACACATGTCCTTTGGGCTCATCAGTACTGTCAGCAGACTACTATCAGCTTAATTATCAGTAAGTGCAACAGGAGACTCCCAGTGGCTTAGCATCCTAGTCATTCCTGTCAGAGGCTTACTTTCTTCCAGCAATTTAACAGGAAGGCTTCAGAGAATACCCTATGAAAAAGACTAGCGTGAAGTCAACAGCAAAATTATTCTAGTATGGGAAGCGTAAAGCTCGTAACACAGTAAGAACCTCATGGTGTTCATTAACGTGAAGTGTAAGAACATTAAGAGTCCAGCACTTTTCAGTCATGGGTATCTTTCAGTAATCCTGCAGGCCCAGGGGTCCGTATGAAATGGTCCTGAACACTGCCTGTTACTTGAGAAAGCAAGGGCACCTCCAGCACATTAGCCTTTGGGCCCTGATCCAAGAAAGCACTTAAGCACATGCTTAACTTTAAGCACATGAGTGCTCCCACCCACATAAAAGGTCCACTTATTCACTGAAAACTCAGCATCTGCAGAAATACTTTACTGTATCGGCTTCTCCAACGAGCACCTCACAGGATTATGCCCTATCAAGTGACTCTGGAGAAGAAACACCACCTCAACCAGAGCGGGCTTGAGGCAGGACTGCCAGCCTCCAAGAGCTGCCCATGCACACGCGGCCCTCCCTCTGGAGGCCGGCGGCCGCCCCAGCCCTCACAACAGCTGCACGGAGCCTCTCGTGAGGGCAGCGTGTCTGGGGCTGCCATCCAGCCATCGCTGCCTGGCTCCGAGGCAGCCATCTGCAGACTATTTGCTGCCACCAAAAGCTTGCCCGCTTTCCAGGAAGGCAGAGCACCACACACAAAGCACCCCACCACACCCAAGCTGCGAGGTGCTCCCAGTTACCACAAACCAGGAGTTACAGCATGAAAGCAGCTACGTGAAAGCTACATTCAGAAAGAAATGAACTGTTCCCAGAGATCAGATACCCCTACGGCAGCCCCTAGCTCAGCTATCAGACAGAAGCCCTTGCCCAAAGGCCAAGGCCTCCGTGGGGAGGATGCCTGGGTGCTGCAGGCAGGATCGCAGCGTGAGCAACAGGGGTGCTCCACACAACACCCCTTACACTACGCAGCCTTAAGGTTACCCCTACCATTGTAGATGCAGAGCTAGTTTTAGAGTAAGTTATTACTCGTTACCAGCTAGTATACCAGTTTGTTAGCAGAAGTTCAAATATAATCACATTTGAGGAAAGCACTAGGGGAAAAAAACAGCAAGATAAACCATGTTTTTCACAACCATTAAACTGAACAAGGCTGCTGGGCCTGAGCCACAAGCCCTGCCTTGAGCTGCAGAACAACCCCCTGGCCTGCAGCACAGCTACGTGCTGTTGCCAACCCGCCTGAGGTCCGGGTGGGAGCAGCAGCCAGCTCACTCAAGAGAATCACAGAATCACAGAATTTCTAGGTTGGAAGAGTCCTCTAGATCATCAAGTCCAACCTCTGACCTAACACTAACAAGTCCTCCACTAAACCATATCACTAAGAAAAGCCCTCGCTGCTTGCTGTTCAGTACGGGGCAGTGCGACAGGCTGCTCACAAGCAGGCATCACAAGCTGGCCACCCACTGTACAGGTTCCCTACCTGCTGCTCCACACCACAGCATGCTCTGCATGCAGGACGCTGGGCAGGCACCTGTCAGCTGTCACCCCGTGATTTGTGGCACATCTGAGGGGGATGGCCGGAGCACTGTTTACAGCCCCAGGTCACCTTTGGCCATGTGTGTTCCAGCTGCTGGGAGCACTTTCCTTACCGCTTCAGATCAAAGGCTGCACCAACACAAACACGAGTTTCACAAGTCAGTCAGCTGCATGCTGTACTGAAGGCCTGCCTGAGATGCTCTTCAATACTTCTCTTACCATGCTTAAAACTGCCCAGCATCAGTTTGTAGAAGGACTAAGATCAGGAAGATTGGAATTGTAGTCTCAATGCTAGCACCAGAGGATGAGGTGACTAGGCAAGACTTAAGCGTTTTGTACAGACGGGAACAAGCCATCCCTCTTACTCAGCTTTCTGTAGTGAACTGAATGCAAATGAGCTCTTTAGTGCTTAATCAGATACAGACTACTTCAAGATCTAAATACAACACTGCACGGCACCTGACAGAGGGTTTCAAGTGGTCTTCGTAAGAAATTCCTCGTGCTTAGCTGCACCATTTTAAGATTAGAAGAACAGTCATCCCTGCAAAGAGGTTGGCATGCAAGCCTTGTTCGGCAAGAAGCAGGGATGCACGAGGCTGGGGCTAGTCACTGGTCAGCCTGAAGCAGATGCTAGAGAAGTGAAGGTTTCCTGCACTGCTACTTTTGGACTTGTCCACATCTAACTATTTCACATTGGAAGGAGTGTAACCAGCATAAGCTGTTTTCTTTCCATGTGTCTGGCAGAGACAGATTCATCATCAAGAGATGTTTCCTCCTTCCCCTGACTTAACGGCTCTTCAATTTGTGTGGCCCCTCTATGCTAGTATATTGTTTGTGCTTTCTACAGGAGCCTACTTTAAAGTATGACATGTTTATGTAAGGGGCGTTGATGGCTAACACAGGCTTGGGCTCAGTAGGGCATTTGGGACGGTGTCACAGAGGAATGCTCTCCCCTGATTTATGAGCACCTTCTAGTTACTCAGGTGGAGCAGCAAGACCTGGCGGTAAGCACCACCACACAGATCAGATGTTTTAAGTTCATAGATCAGCCTGAGGCACTGCCAATCACCACAGGGTTGTGGCAGTGCAAGCTCAGCCCTCTATTTTTAAAAATGACAAGCAGCCTGAAGAAAGAGAAGCAGCCCTCCTCCTGAAACCTTACAGAGCAAGGTCCCGTACCATTCTTAGGAACCCTGTTCTGCAATTTGATGACAGCACACATACAGATTTGGAGATGGAGATGCTTCTGCTCACCTACAAGCTTGACTTATGCCATTCTTTGGCAAGACATTTTCAAGTCATTGTTTCCATGTGTCCTCTCAAACTACTTGAAAAAACCTTCACCTCCTCCCCTTTTACTTACAATAGGCACAAGTGGAAGAGGCATTCCTCAGAGCCCTTTCAGTGCAGTTTCCATGTTGGAAAGCCTGCTCACTCTCCTGACCTCCCCCAACACGTTTTAGAGCATCACCTGCTTCCCCAGCAGCCAAGCCCCATACCCAGCCTTTGGCCATCTATGCAAGGCCCTTCATGGAGAACTGAAGACATTGAGAAGTTTCCGTCATTTCCTTCACAGTGTGAACAGCTTGCTCGCATCTGAAGTCTGCACCTTTAGGACTCAGGGGCTCAGGTTTGTTTTCTGTACATATACCACTCAAGCAACAGGAAGAAATGCCAACCTAGTCAAAATCTAGGAGAAGCTGATTGCCTTGCAGGACAGGAGTCACTTGGAGCTAGTGTTGTTTGTTTTTTTCTTTTTTTTTAAATAATAATAATAAAAAAATCTGTTTAGAACATTGTACAGAAAATACAACTCTGTGTGTTAGTCTTTTCTTTTGAAGCAATAGGTTCAGGAATAATGATCCTTACTCCTCCTATTAGCATTCTTTAACCTTTGCCACCTTTCCATGCCAGTACTGTCTGTGACATGATAATTCAAATGACTAAAAAGAGGGAAGTGTACAAAACGCAATCTTGATGATTACCACAAAAGATTCTCCTGGGAACAAGAGAGTACCTGTTAAAACTAAGTTCTATAAAAGTGCAGAAACGTGTCAGGTTGTGGGGGCTGCCTCGCCCTGAAGCACGCTACAGTGGTTATAGTGGGAGGCTGGGCGCTTCTCCAGATCTTGATTCCCAGATTTGGAATGCTAACTGAAAGTCCTGGTAAACTTGTATGGTAAACTCTACCTGTAAGAGTTACCACAGGAAATGTCCACACAAGTTATAGTTTGGGTATTATGCTATATAATTGCAGAGTATGTGCAGAATGTGGACGTTTCCATTTATTTCTATTAATTCACACGTGTGCAAAACTAATGGTTTTTAATATGGAATTGTGTTCCCAAACCTGAGGTCTGTGCAATCAAACATTCTTCCTCTTCCAAAACATTTGTAAGTAATGATGCACTATTTTTTTTCTTAGTACCAGAGAGTACAGTAGACTATGTGGCACATCAGACGGCAGTTATCATCAAAACATCCTCAAACCATCGGGCCTTTCACTGCTAAACAATCTTGGTGTATTCTTCAGGGTTTTCCTTCACGTACTATTTCTGTGAGAACTGTATTTGTAATCTTCTCCATGCTGCTGAACACAGATGGTAAAAAAATAAATCAGTACCCAAGTGAAAACCACAACATGAAACCTAGTTTGGATGGGTTTCATAGGAGCTTAATAAAATTATCTGAAACAAAAGTAGGGGAATGTTTCGTGTTTGAATGCAGGATCATTCAAGGTGAGTTGCCATTTTGTCCAACCTCGTGCTCAAAGTGGGGCTAGCATTAAAGCTAAAACCAAGAGGAGTTCCCTCCCAAGGTCCACTCTTCCAAGAGCCACAGTCTTTTCAGAGTAGCTGTTTCAAGTCCAGCACTGTCAACTCTTTCATAGCCCAGCACTACCCATATGAAATACCCTCTTCTTTTGAGGTATAAACTGGGAGCAACTTGACAGCGACTTGTTCCTACCAGAGGACTCACAATTTTTCCCTGCATGTTCTACTCATGTTCACCATACTTGCCTGGCTGTGTAAACCTAGCCGGCAATCCCATTTTGGTTCCAGGCCATGGGAAAGGAAATAGAAGTTTCCTTTGTTTTCCGTCTACTGAAATGCTTTTAGCTCCTTTCAGATTTGTCAAAACAACAGCACACTTAAGGAATAATCTACCGTTGGCATAAACCTGTGTTTGGTACAGGCTGCTAAATGCCGTTCTCAATTTGATATGCTACACTGACATACTGCACCTTTTTGTATCTCTCTCATTCCCCTATGGTGGATGTAATTCAAAGGGATTACACAAAGTCGTAGCGAGCCCCAAGCGAGTCAGCTAAACCTACACATCGATGTTTAATGAATATAGTGTAGTCAAAGCTAATTAATTGCTCTATATTCATCATCAGTCTGCCATTACAAAGTTCCTTCCTCTTCCTCTCAAGGGCTTTCCTCCACTCCACACCGTTTCTGACTTCTTTCCATTGATGTCCAAAGCGCTGAGGCTTTCTTAAATTAACATAGGATTCTTCCCCAGGCCTACTGACATTATTTCCATGCACATTTGTCTGAAGTTCATTCTGTTTCCTTCCAAAGGTCTTTAGTCCTGAAGATCTGAACTGAACACAAGTCATCGGTGCCTTCTGAAATACGACTGTAGACATCTGCTGCTGGCTCATCTCCTGCTTTGCTCTCAGAGACCTGTTCTGAAGTCAGAAGCGAGGCACTGGACCTACCTTCTCGCACTATCTCCTGTTTCAGTGGAGCGATGACCAGGTAGGGAGTAGACCTGAGCCCTCCTCACGCGCCCACCTTTCTGAGCAGCAGCCAAGGCACACCCGCGGAGCTGCGCCACACCAGCTGGCACTGCCTGTCTCCCCGCAGCAGGGCATTAATAACCATTGACAAAATGCTATACGCGTCCAACGTGATGTCAGCGTATTAACCTCTGTCAGTTATCAGCACTGGCGAATGACTTTTTCTCATTTTTTTCTTTAAAACTTACCTTTGAAATATTCCATCTTAAACAAAGCACCGGCTACTTAGAATACCTCTTATTTTCCTAATTTGAAAATGAACTGTCAATAATCAGTACTGACTATGTTGAACAACAGCTGAATTTAAGTTTTTTTTTTTGTGTGTGTGTTTTTTTTTTTTTTTTGAGCTTTAAAAAAAACACAAATCAATCCAACCTCTACATACCCTACCTTTTGGGGTATATGAGCCTATGAGAACATCTTTTGGAAGATGCTGAGGGTTTTCCACCTACGAGAGAAAACAGCTGAGAGAATTTGAGGGATTTTCTGGAACTTACAGTTTATGAGCAAATTGCTCTAAACTGGTGTATTACAGCAAATCCATTACTGCTTTTAGGAATATGAAATTAAAATATCTTTTCTCACTTCAGACTAGCAACCAAAACACAAGGAATTCTTTTTAAATGGTATAACCATAAAGCCTTTTTTACAGTCTTAAAGTATTTAGGTATGCATTGCTTCCTTGCTAAAAAACAACAACAACAAACAAACAAAAAAAACCAAACAACCAATACTATAAACAGATAAGATAAAAGACTGCAGGGAGAGAGAGCATCGTTTATTACAGTAATGAAGACTACTGGAAAAAAATACAGATTTCCACATATAAATACAGGTTTCCACATATAAAACCACATCTATATCCTCAGTCCACTAATAAGAACATTCCTGTTGAATTTCACTGTGATGACTCAGGGTCTTCATGCTCTCAGAGAACTTGAAAGATGGCTGGATTTTCAAAGCTGTTCCTTTCTTTTTTTGTATTTACAGAACAAGAAGGTCATATTTTCATTGTTCACATACGTAGTTATTCACTGGTAAGTTCAAGATGGATACAGGATCAGAGACATACCTAATCCAAGTTCAGGTCAAGTGCAGTTACATCCTCTTACCTCCTACGGTGCTTTAGGATGTCATCTTCATCACAGTAAAATCTTTAGTTCTAGAAAACAGCATGAGGGCAACAGAAAAACATTTGGCATGGCAAACTAGTCCTGCCCATCTCTGGGTCTATGCTCCTGCCAGTAGCTACCAGATTTAGTAACTGCAGGGAGTGGAAGCTCCAGATCGGATGGAACGCAAATGCCCTGCGCTCCCAACCACAGTACACAACACAGTCGTTTCTCCCACTTGGGTTTAATGTGTTTTTCTTAAAAATAAATACATAAAAGCCTTACCATTTCCCCCCAGAACAAAAGAAGTTAATGGGTTATAGACCTTCACCTGAAAATTGAAAGAGAATGTAAGAGCATTTGCCACCTTGGGCTCCTGTGTGTCGAGCAGCTGGTGCCAGTGGAATGCAAGCAAGGATGCTGCCAACAAATGTGAAGTCCTCTGCACCAGCTCTGTGCTAACTCCCACCACAAGGAGCATTTGCAGGGTGAGCTGAGAGCACAGCACAGGCACTGCCGTCACGTGGGAGCAGACGACAGGAGGAAACGGATGCAACGTTTGCAATGCTTCAGCCCTGCTGTGGATCTCCTGAGAAAGGATACACACTTTTTTTTTTTTTTTTCTGGTTAAATCAGCTCTTACAGACATTCTCCGCCAGGCAGTGAACCAGGCAGCAGCACCTCAGTGGGAGAGGCAAATCCCACAGTTTCTGCATCCCTGTGGAAATAGCAGAAGACTGATTAATTTAACACCGTGCCCTTTCTGAGAAAAAAAAGCAGTAAGACAGCAAGGGGCAAAATTCATATGAATGTACCAGCACCTCCTTCCTTCTTTGGCAGAGAACAGGAGGAGCAGACTCTACACGTCCACCCTCTCCCCAAATCACAGCAGTCAGTCAAAGCAGGCAGGGAGAAGGGGCTTTCCGCAAAGCCTGTGCCTTTGAGGCAGCAGAAGGGCAAAGCTCAGTTTTACGACTGTTGGCCCCAACACAATTTACCATTTACCAACTAATCCTCCTCCACTCGAGAGCACAAGGCCTGCTAAAGCTCTCATGTCCACTTCTCTGATTCTTCATTGTCCACACTGACAGAGAGAAGCCCAAGAGCTAATCGGTGTGTAATTCAATCGCTGTCCAGGCTGTGTCACAGCACAATGCTCTGCTTGTCGTGCCACGGGCTAAGGCAGCCAGCTACTGTTATGCACCACAGCAGGTGTGAAGAATGTCACTCGCTCCGACTGTATGTTACCACTCTGTCAAGGTCCACTTCTGATGCTACTACTTTCACTCTCCACTTAATGATTGTTTTTCTTAACGACAGCAAGCTAATTGTCGGCTGTATGCTGAAAGGGCACTCACGGTATTTTTGATCTTGAGTTTGGAATTCCTAAACAGCGTAACGTGGGCCTCATACAAAGTAAAACCCTCTGTTGTCCAGATCCCCAAAACATGGAGGGCTACTGAAAATCTCTACTTCCTTAGTCTTAATCCAGCAATTAATATGTTATGACTTACAGCATCCAAAGTGCTTCGCTTTGCTGTGCCTCACACTGGACAGTGCCACGCACTGTTTGGTAATAGCTTAAATCTGCAAAGCTCCTTCATACCTAATTCCATTTAAATCAGTGACAGAGAGGCGCTTCAAAAAACCCTATCCACGTGTAGATGGATAAAAATCTCCAGAAAACAAGACTAAACATGCTGCCATACTTAAATACAGATCTTGGGCCACTTTGAGAATGGCATTTGGTGTGCTTCCAGGTTTTGTTTTATCTTAATTTCCGACACCAAAAGGACTAGGAAGTTGCACCTCCATTTTTCTCGCTTCACGCCACAGTGCCAGGAAGCTGAAGAAGAGGGGTACAGAGGAATAAGGCAGGGCAACATCAACCACTTCCCCCGAGTGAAGCAGTACAGGTGTGCACAGCACCCAGCCGTGCTACTGGGCAGATCAGGAGCCAGTGGGGAACCACTGCTGATAAGGCTGCAGCAGCAAGAGTGAACTGGAAATTACTGAAACTGCTAAAAACAAAGGGACACTAAGACAGAGAATGCCTTCCTTCACACAGACACACATCAATTCCTTAATTTTAACATGGAAACAATACAAATAGGAGGAATACATGATGGAAGAACTGCACTGGGACAGGAATTGTTCAGGCCTGTTACAGGAGGAATAGTTTTTAGTCCAAAAGAATGAATGAAATCAGCTGGATACCCTAACCAATCTGAGAGGCAAGTAAGCCAAAATGGAAATAATTTCCCTGCCGCCACACAGATGATCTGAAGTCAGTACCTTTGGCTATGTGGAGTTTTTCTAATTCCATATGAACATTATGTCTAGCAAACTTACCTAATCTTGAACAGGGATAAAATACTACCTCACACTTCCAAATCCTGGGATGGTAGCAAGGGGATGAAGACCAGTATCAGCTGCAGAGAAGAGCACAGCATTCATTACTCACAATACGAACTGGCCATCTGCACTCAGGATGTTAACAAGTCTTGCTCAGTGCTGAAGCCAAGCTGCTCATTTCACCCATACTTGTCTCCTGCCATCACTGACGGCTGATTTCCAAACATGGGCAGACCACAGCTTACATGGCAGGGGCCACGAAACATTCCTGCATCCTGAATCAGGATTTAGCAACGCCCTGTGCCAAGCCTTAGAAGCATGTACAGCATTTACAACTGAGTACCTGCGGAAATCCCATTTCCTGACAAGGAGAGGCCTCCGATATTCTTGTTTTTCTCCTGGTCTTATGTGGCGTAATGGCCACATGGACAGCAGGGCTCTTTTAGGGTCAGTAACTGCTACTTCTGTATTGATGACATAACTTCATTCTCTCTTACTGAGGGCACAACTTCATTCTCCTTGTTGCCTCCCCATATTGAGGACAGGCCCCCTTCTTGTACCATTCACCCCACAGCAGTCCTTTTCCACTCGCTATTCATTGGTCAAACAACTTCACCCAGCAGCAGCAAACACCCAGCAATTTCTGTACCTTAATAGCTGGAGAACAAGCACCCCGAGACAGCAAGGCGTCCCCTGAATTACCCTTCTTTGTTCCCTCACGTTGTCTCCTCACCCTCCATTGACCTGGCACCATTTCCTCCACTCCTGCAGCTGCTTCTTAACCCCAGTTTCTCTGATTTTGTCTTCTTCCCTGGCTGCTGATTTTGGCAGTGTGTGTGTGATGCCCCAGCTGTCACACCTAGAGAACTATCATCCTGCAGGCTGCTCTGTGCCTAATCTCACCTCTGCCAGGCAGCTCACTGGAGCTTTAAACCAGCAGCTACAAACACCAAACAACTGTGAAATGCTACCAGCCCTCCAAATTTCTCACAGGTGGCCATGTACCTGACGAGACAGGTTCAGGAGCACGGAGATCAAACGTTTGTCACGGCCCTGCTGGTATTCAGAGGTCCCTCAGCCTCCTTTTGGGAACCAACATCCATCCCTGGGCCATGCAGGCTCAGAATGCCAGCCCCTGTGTCCCAGTTCCACCACGACATGCTACGACAATTTTCTTCTGCTAAATGCTGAGTGTAAAAGTGCTGAGTGCATCTCTGCAGCACACTCCCTTTTCCTTCCCTCCTGCTGATCAGCTCTTCCTCCGGGTAGCTCAGAGCCTACCCCCTCCTGTTGGCCATGGCAGCGGACGTTCAGACAGCTGCTAGGGCTGGATGAAGCACCTGCTCTGGGCAACAGCAGCTGGAGTTCATTTTGGGTCCAAAGGGCCGAGGCCAAGCGGGCTGACCGCATGTGCACTAATCCGGTATCATCACCAACTCCACCAACAACAGGTGCCTCTTTGAAGAGGGAGGGAAAAACTATTTGGGGAGGAATCAGAGCTTTATAAAGGATATTATGGGCCAGGTCCTCAGCTGGTACATGCTCAGTTAAAGCATGTATTCTCTTGAAGTTATATGAGTAATGCTCATATATGCCAGTAGAAGATTTGGCCCACTCTGAGTGCTGCTTCTGTTCCCTTTTCGGTTTTCCCCAGGATTTCACCTCCTCTCTTTGCTCTGCACTGACCTTCCTTTAAAAAGGAAAATAAACCTCCCTGCCCCTTGCTTCACAACAAAGAGCTGGAAGTCATAAGCTACGTAGGGCAAACTTCAACACCCTTCTCTACACGTGTAACATGGCCTCACCACTGCCTTACCAGATGTATCCCTCAGTCCTGCTTGGGTCCCAGAGTCCAGATCACGAGCATGCTTTAATGGGAACAAGGATGATCCTGTTCTGAAACACATCAAACCAAACCCAGTTAGATTCCCTTAAGAGAAATCTGTCAGCCCAGGCATCATAAGAATTGACACGTTCTTGCTCTGGCCAGTGGTCCTCATAGCCCAGTGCATTATCCATCTGTGGCTGCTACAAAATAGTCTGGGAAGAGTGCAAGAAACCCTGCCAGAAGCAGCTCCTGGCTCAGTTGGCTTCAAGCAAAATTTTCTTCTCATATTATTTTGCTAGAAGGGCACAGAGCTTTTCCTAAACCCCCGAATCCTCTCTGCGGCTTGCTGTCACCGGGCACATTTCACGCAGACCAGCTGCACAGGATTTATTCGACCAGTTTTGGAGTATCAAAGCTAACTTTTTTGCCTTTGCCTCAGGCAGATGCTCAGTATGCAGGATTTCAACCAGAGAACGAGCAGTTCTGCAAAATTTGCAAATGCTCGGGGAAGTGATTTCTGAATTATAAAAATGACAGGAACTGGAGCTGTGGTCTAATAATCAAAAAGAAAAGGCTTCACTGAAACCACTCTGGGTAATGCCACGGTGTCCTAAAGACCAGAATAAGCAACTTCCCAGGACTGTCAGCTAATGTTGCTGGCTGCCTTCAGTGCCACGATTCCAGCAAAACCAGGCGAATGCCCAAATCTAGAGATCCTCTGCACACAGACAGTGAAATCAGGAGTGATTTGTCTGATCCTTGCAAGCTGGCACAGGAGAGTTTGCCTGGGACACACTGCCACAAACAGCCTACAGCCTAACACCTGCCCTCATAACAACTTTATAACGGATTTAAAGCCATTAAATTTAGGTGGAAAATGATCAGAAAGGGAAACCCTACGGCACCACAACACCTAGGTGATAAAGGATAATATACAGATGGCTTACAAAAGGTGCTTTGAGCAGAAAGCAGTAATAAAGGGTCATTCTGTGACTGCAGCTAGAAGAGGAATTACTTCACAGGAATTTACCCTAGTCTTTAAGGTCTGTGCTGCTTGAGTGAAATTATCCACTTCTGGTTTGTCTGATTTACCCCCATTAGAAGTGTATTAATACAAAATTTTAAACGTTTACCTGATGAATGTTCACATTAAATTAAAAAAAAAAAAAAAAAAAGACTGATTTTTTTTTTTTTTGGCTCAGCTTCATTTATACTTTGAGAGGGATCTTTTTCAAACAAAGACTGTGAAAATGGCTCACTCATATTTTTTTTGACGAATGCAAAATCTAAAACATTTGGAATAATCTCTCCTTCACCTGCAGACATCTTCCAAACCTCTCACTACATCCGTGGCTTCAATTTCTTCTCTCTCTCAAGCCAAGTAGCAAATGTCATCAGCCAAACCATTTAAGCCCCTGGTTTATCTGTACTTCAGAAGCAGGAGCTCTTGGTATTAGCAAGGACACTAAGAACAGTGATTATCAGCAAAATACAGTAGCAGGACAATAAAAGGCTCTGGACCTTCATCAGAAGATGTAGTTTACTACAGGCAAATATTACTAGAGCCCAAATATTCTCAGTATGGACAGAGTGCATCTGCTCATCCTCAACTCGAACAGATCTGATGTTCTTTCAAGGGCCACTGAGTGTGGAGCAAACCTACCCACGTTTACACTGCCTGGAAGGCGTTACCTGCAACCACTGATTTCAGATGGCACAAGCTGTACCTAAAAAGGGGCACTGCCTTTTCCAACACGTCAAGTCTTGTTTTCTCATTTGTCCAAAAATTAAGTACAGAGTCTTGTCCACAGATGTGGAAAAAAAAGTAAAAGTAGAACAGGAAGGCACAGGATACAAATTATGAAAGACTTTAGGTAGCTTGGGATTGCACAACTCCCTTATGTAACGCGCTGCCTGGGGCACACCACATGTTTTCCGAAATTCCTCAGAATCCCCTTAAATTTGTTCCAGTGCTGAGACCCAGCAGATTCAACCTGCAGTCAGTGACTGGCCATACGGCGTGCCACGGACAGATCACATCAATGAGCCTTACGTTTGCTGGCCTGTGCTTTTTTTCAGTATAATTTGAAAGAACAATTGCAAAAATCTGAGACAAACAAACCCTGCTGATTTCATCTTACGTGCAGCCTCTCCAAGAAACGAGATGGGTAATATCAGCCGGTACCAATGGACAGTAATAGTCCACTTAAGAGTTTATTGGTGAGAGAAGAAATAGAGATTGAAGGGCCAAGCCCTGTGCTGCTCCATCTGCTGCTCAGCCTGGCTGCCAGCCCCCTGCAGCCACCAGGCACACAGGCAGGGGCACAGTTACATCTTTTAGGCCTGGCTGGAAGCACCCACTCACCCCACAACACAAAATACCTGCTGTGGGCACGGAGCTGCCCCTGGGGGCCACATCAGGCAGGGCAGGAGCAAAGGGCGAGGACGAGTTGGCCCAGGCTATGCTTTAGACACAGCACAGATGTGCTAACGGGCTGTGGGCATATTCTGTCTGGAGTAAAGGACGGATTTCAATTGGTAAAGTTTCAAAGATTTTTCTCCTTAACGCAGGAGTTTATATAATTCAACATTTAGAAAGTTCTTTAAGAAAGAACCTCATTGCAAAAAGAAGAAAAACGTACTTCAAAAATGACTTCCTAAATCAGAATTAAAATATTTTGTGTACAGGATTTCACTGTGGTACCTTGTTTTAGGAAATGAAATACATACATACATGTGTGTATGTACACATATATACACTGTCTGTGTACACATATATACTCCTGTCTGCTCTGTTTGATATTAGCAAGAACAAGGCACTCACTTTGGTAGAACTAGGCTCTAAGTTCAGCTTCTGAAAAGCCCTTCTCTCACACAGCTACAGCATGCTGATTTCACAGCACTAAAACAAAGTGGACCTTCCTGAACTCTTTACATTTGCTCGGTGACACAAAGACAAAAAAAATCTATGCCAGAATGTTCCCCTCGCAGCTTGGTCACAGTGCTGCTGTCACCACGGGGCCGTCTCCTGTTTTGCTGAGGATTGCTTTTACTGTAAGGCCATTTTAAAAAAAGTTGTTTTTCTATGCTTGCTTAAGTAGTAACCTCCCAAATTTCAGGTTGCTTTTTTAACTCTATGAGTCATACAGTACAAAAAGGCACAGAAACAACTCAGAAGTCTTGCTGGCTTTTCTTCCATGGAAAAAGGGAAATGAAGCAGAGCGGGATCAGAGAAAACAGTGAAATGAAGCACCTGTTGAGAACAGCAAAGCATATGGATAAAGGGGCAAAATGTCTTCAAGTCTAACACAAGCGATTGTGAATTCACGGGTGCTTGTATGAATCCTTCTCCATTTCCTGCCAGAGAGCTTAGGTTTCACTTAATTACGAAATAAAATCACGAACGAAGACGGCTAATTTACAGGAATACACATCATACATTTGTTTACTGCTTTCTTCTAATTTAGCCCTCAACTTTCATCATAGCTATTGATGGCCGCTGAATCATCATGTAAGAAAAAAGTTTGGCAGCGTTAGATATAGTATGAAAAATCTGCCACAGCTAGGAAGAAGCTAACAGATGGTGGCTGGACAGAAGCAACACAGCCACAATTCTTGCTACCTGTGGTTAAAGGACAGAAAACGCAAACTCCAGAATACAAACTGCAGCTTTCAAGGACAGACAATCAAGGCAGAAAACGGCCAGATTCAATTAAATGTTTGCTAGTAGTCTTAACAGAAAAGCTATCTTCAGATGACTGCTGAAGCCCTATGACAGTAACTCTGTCCTCTTTGTGACTCTCTGCCAAAGAACTAAAAGGGGGGCATGTTGTAAGAGAGCTTCTTTTCTGTATACCATGCTGTGGCTGCTCAGCTTCCCACTCTGGCATACTGCTTTTCAACACTCTTTCGAATGTGTTGTACCAAAATCATCCCAAATCACAAATGTAAATCAAGGCATGTGCCTGACATTACGCATGTAAATAATCCTGGATTATGGGAATGAGGAGGGCCAATCCCCTCACCAATGCTACTTACAGAGCCCTTGCTTGCAGTGGCTTGCACCGAACTACCTCCTCATGCTTTCCCTCAGTGCCCAACCTCTGTCACCCCAAGAAGGGCTGTTTGTTCGGGCAATCTGTAAAGCACCTTTGTACTTCAGGATATAGCAGGAATAAAGAACTAACCCAGATTCACTTGTATAGAAGTCATACACATACATTGCTACCCCAAGTGGGTAGTAGCTTTTCTAAAGCATATGGTTTCAGAAAGAAACCTAATACTTTCTCCTCAGTTTAGAGTAGATGAAAACCAGCTCAACTATCTTAAAAGCCCCCTACCTGATACCAGGCACTGTGTTTACTCCATGCCATGCTGAGATGTTGTTACTACCTAGGAAACTGAACAAAGCACTCATCCTCCTAGGATACAGCATTATTTAAAAATCAAGATTGAGATCACAAGTTTTTGGAACAGATGGTAATTTCCTCAGTCCAGGTATGACCAGCATGAGAGACCACCTCATCCTGCATAGCAAGAATCCCTAGATTAATTTGTAATGGAAATTTTCCATAACAAATTTAACTGCAGTACCAATTACATGTATTTATTTTAATTCTGTGAGGCGCAAAGCAAAATAAATTCAGTGATGTTCTCATAAAACAAGCAGTTACCGAATGGGTGGAGATCAAGGAGATTACGAGACAGTTTTCAGACTGGGCCTATGCTTCATATGTAGACTTAAGAAACGTCTTTGCATCTTAGTTCTCCATCACTGGCATGGGATAACATAAAATACTGACTTCCAAAAGTCAGCATGTGATCGCAAGTCCGCTAATACAGATATGAGCATGCATGCACTAGTATGCTCAGAAATTACCACTATGAACACACGGGCCCCTCTAAGAAAACATACTATGAGCTTTTCATGGACACACGCTAACTTGCTTTCTATTTTGTTTTCACACTTGAAATTCTTTGGATTGCCCACAGAAGGGAGGTCACTGGATATCGTTTTATATTAGGAAGGCAATACTGCATGCTCACAGAGACACCACACACTTGCCCTTTTTATTCTTCTTAGGCCTTCAAAGAATTATGCTGGAATTGTAAAACACACGCCACTGCTTCACTGGCTAAAACAACGGCAGCTGGCATGCAGGGAGCTGAAAAGTATGAAGAGTCTGACGTGCATCATCCCAGCAGAAGTCCCTAGTGCCACAACTAAAAGCGGGACCCTTATTGCCTTCAGAACTAGGTCACACAGCGTTGAACTGCCCTGTGAATATATCGTAACTTGTGAATTCAGGTACTTACTTCTGGGCTGAAATACTAAGGGCAAGCTGCACTCACATGCAGTTTAACCATATTTTTATTATTATTATTATTATTATTATTATTATTATTATTATTATTATTTATTTACTTTTAATGGCAACTTCACACAGTTTTACTGGAACTTCTGATTTCACTTGGCTACGGCATGAAGAATCAGAAGCACAAATGATGGGAAATCACGTCAAACAAAGAGGGTTGAACAGCATAAAAGACAGAGGCGCCGAACTGGCAGCACACAGGTTTCTGATGAGCAGCTCTCCTGCCAGCCCCGTACTGCTGCCCGCTGTGTGCTCGGCTCGAGGCAGTCAGATCCGATGACAACCAGGGCACGCAATGGGCCGATGGCACTGCCCCTGCAGCCCTTGTGAATGGCTCTCTGGGGCTGCTCCTGTTCGAAAAATATTCCACAGAGCAGCATGCTTGCTCAGCAGAAAGTCACTGAACAGAAAAATATCGGATTTGAAGGGTGTACAGAGATTAAGGGCACTGGGGCCACGCTTCACACGTAGCCTTCAGCAACGTTTCCGCTGCGACGGCTTTTCCCCGCTCAAAGCACAAGCTCAAAGCAGCGACACGCAGCACAAAACCCACACAAGGAAGTGGCTGAAAACGCCAGACGCCTGCATTTTCAAGCTCCTCAACACACTTCACGCCTGGGACTGGGACATCTAACCCCAATTTGGCTCAACCACTCGCGGACCTAACGCCGACCAGGGGCTGAGGGGACGGGCACCGGGGCGGGGCGGGCACGAAATGGCGGCGGCGGCCGCTCCCTCCCGCCCCGGCGGGCAAGGTGCGCCGCAGGTGCCCGGCCCTATATGAGGCGGCGCGGGCGGCCCGGCCCCGCTGCCCCATGGCGGCGCCCGCCCTGGCCGAGCCGCGCTCCAAGCGGCCCCGGGTGTCGCTGCCCGCCTGCCCGGCGCACCGCCCGCTGCCCGCCGGCCGCCTGAGGCAGAGCTTCCCGGTGGCCGTGGAGGAAGGGCTCTGCGGGGTCACCGGAGCCCTGCTGGAGCTCGCCTACAGCCTGCAGGCGCTGGTAAGGAGCAGGAGGAGGAGGAGGAGGAGGAGGAGAAGGAGGAGAAGGGCAGGAGGGGGGTCGGGAGAGCTTCGAGGCGGGGGAGCCTCGTCTGTGAGGAGAGTGCTGGCGGTACCGGGGTTGTTTCTTCCCCCCAAATTTCGCGAGCGTGGTGAATCTGAGAGCGTAGGTTGTGAGGTGGCTGCTTGTCAGCATCCGTGCTCGCTCTGCAGGCTTTAAAAAAGATAGCTCAGGTATCACCTAACGTGCGTGTCAGAATCGTGGCTGGCCACGCATCAAATACTAAGGCTTCAAGTGTTTTAATGAAGCCATTACAATAAAAAAAGAGATAATCAATGCTGTCCCTTCGGATGCCAGGCATCTGCGGAGAAGCACCACGTTCTGTATATCCCCCAGATCTCTGATGAAGCCGAGTATTAAACCAACAAAAATGAAGTATACAGCAAAACAACAACTAGTTAAGCACATGGATTAAAGTAATAGTAGTGACTGAGAGCTGGAAGAAGCCTAACTAGAAGCAGACAGTAGATAAACCTAAAAATATGAACACTTTAAAAACATTTAATGATTTCCATAAAAGATTTACCTTAACAGTTAAGTAGGTGCGGTAACTATGGCTCTTTTTGAAGTCCTGCAGCACCCTTGCACTGAAGAACTTGTTATAAAACGTGGTGTTTCAACTCTTCTGTAAACAGAAACATGAATGAATGAATGGCTGCAGGAAAAGGATTACGCAAGTATTACAACGATGTTTTAATAAAACATTCCAGTGTGCGCTTGCCCTATAATGCCTTACTGTGATGCATGTGTACGTGTGTCCCAGGTGTGGGGGTATCCTAGATGGTAATTCAAATACCAACTTGTTGTATTGTGCATATAAATTTTATGCACTTTTTGTAAGCAGATAAGCAGCAGATGAAACACAACTAATTCAGTATTATGCAGGGCAACAGATCAAAGCAGGCAAGACAATAGGAAGCAGAAAAACATAGGAAATGCACACATTTGTCCTTCTCCCCTCATAGGCATTCTATAAGCCAGCAGCTTGATATGCAGGACTCCCACCCAGACTATGTCCAAGAGGCAAAAGCTGTGTTGCACCCGCATGTTTAGGGAACGAGCGGACCAAGATACTGTAGCTCCCTCAATTCCTTTCTTGCCTATTTCCAGCTGTTGCCTCTGTCTTCAACATCAAAGTGGAGCAGAGCTAGTGTTGAAGCCTCTATAAGCTGGTGGCTTCCCACTGCTACCTCTCTCCAGTGCATCCTGTTTATAGGACAGCAATGTCACAAAGTTCTCTTCCTAACAGAATTGTTGAGGGCTCTAATAATGTAGTCAAATATTGCAGTGATTATTAAAACCATTACTTTCCCATATGGAACAGAACAAGCCTGTGGTGGGTTTACAGTTTTAATACTTCTGAAGTATTCTTGGCAAGAGCTATATACAACACTCAATTATATTATGGTATAGTATTGTACTGTACAACGTATAGTTCAATAGTAGTAGTATTTATGTGGGAATAGCATTATCCATAATGAAGGTGATAAATGGATGCAAAGTTATGCTTGTTCTCTTTTTGCATTTGCCTCAACTTTTTCATAGCTTTGAAAGCTTTCTTTTCACTGGAATGAGTGAAAATTTCTCTGAGAGAAATTGTATGTTCCCTGTGGGGACTATGCATTTGGGAAGTAAAACAAACAAAACTTAGCTGAGATCCTCAGAATATTTTCCTAACTGAGAGAGAGCATCCGTACTTATGGCTATGTATCTAGAATTAAAGGCTAGGAGTTCGAATAGAAGTAAAGATTTTCTGTTGCAGACAGTAAGACTTTATTGCAGAAAAAGTGGATGAAGACCTTCAAGTGATTGTGCTGGTAGAACAAGTTCTTTTGGAAGCATCTCATGGATTCTGATAGTCACGTTCTGCTGCAGGTAAATCCCATCTCTAGCAAATCCTAACATTGCTTGTTTGTTGTTTTTTTTTGTTTGTTTTTTTTTTTTTTTTTTTTTTGTTGTTTGTTTGCTTAGGGTGAATATTTTGATCAATCACATGTGGCTCTACCGAATGTTTCCAAGTTCTTCTGCCATCAAGCTCTGGAAGAGAGAAAAGCTGCAGAGGCTTTGATGGAGTATCAGCAAGAAAGAGGAGGCCATTACTGTGGTAAAACCATCCAGGTGTGTAGCAAACAAGAAGTTTTCAAGCATTTGCAATGAGCTGTAATTATTCTAACTTCTTGCATTATAGTGTTGGTACTTCAGCTCCCTGCATTCATCCTGTTAGATTTCCAGATACAATTTCCCTGTCCTATTAGTGTACATGCTTTTGTTCTTGATTACAGCACCTGGAAGCTGTCAGACATGCAGTCCTAACTCTGTGTGGTTGCTCTTCTAGCCAAAAAGAATATGAACAATGGTCCCCTCTTCCTTATGCTCAGCTGGAGACTGCTGTTTCCAGTGTGCTGTGATGGATAATGTGAGGCTCCTTAAACTGTTTCAATGCTGAGACAGCCAACTTGTCTGCCTTCACATTGAAACCACACAGAAGCCTAGAAGGCAGATCTGTTATAGTTCAAGACAGGCTTTGAACTAAGAGATCTGTCTGACTCAGGTTTCACAGGTACAAAGGAGTAACTCAAAGTTACCAGTAAAAAAAAAAAAAAAAAAAATTGTTAAAGGGCTGGATATTCCTCTAACAAGTTTGTATTATCTTAATAGTTAATGCAGAATACTCCCTTTGGACTACCATGCATTTGGTAAGCTGTAGGGGAAAAAAAGCCATTGTTGCTTGCTGAATCCCTGTTTCTTGAAAAAGTGTTTGGGTTCTGCCACTTAGGTGTGTTTACAGCCATCCAATTCAGCAAGAAATAACAGCTGCTGCAAGCTAGGAGTTGTTGTTGCAAAATCCTAACACATCATATTTAGAGGGCCAAGTAAATTGCAGGAAAACACTGAACATGGTAAGATGAGCTGTTCATCTGTGTAAATGTAATTTTGTCTTTGTTTCTAGAAACCAAACTATGACTACGCAGTCGGTCTGGTGAAAGCTCTGGAGCTAGCAATGGTACAGTGGAAAACTATGACTCGGTATTTTGAAGAACTTTATGCCATAAGCATTGAAAACGCAGACCCTCATAGCGCAAGCACTATCAAGAAACAATTCATTGGGCCCAAAATCCGGAAGATCAAGCTGATGGGAGATCTTCTGACCAATGCTCGCAGGCTTGATTGTTCCCAGGATGGCAGAAATAGTCTTGGGGATTACTTTATGGACCGGTTGCAGAAGGAGTTCAGAACAGGCATAGAGTTGGAGCCTGGTCAGCAGTGCAGCCCCTGCCCGCCTCTCCAGCAGGGTACAGGAGCTGCAGAGGGTTTGAAGCGACCCCAGAAAGATTTTTTCCAGCACAGGAATAACATAGGGCCAATATATGCAACCATCCACTGCACTGCCACGCTGCCACAGTGCAATAATGACGGGACAGGAGCAAAAGTGAAGCAGGGGAGGGAGGTTGTTTAATGCTGTGGCTGTTGCAGCTGTGGGGCAACTCCTAAAGGCAGACCTGTACAGAGGGTGGCCTGGAAAGGAGAGCCCAGGAGGCATGATCACTCCATTTTTTTTATACCCTTTTCCTCATCTTTTGAGCCACAGCTCAAAATCCAGCCCATATCATTTTATTTTTTTTTTTTTTTTTGCTTAAATGATAGCTAGGTTGCTAGTTAACCTAGGTTGTCAGCATTAATCGTATTTTTATCTATGCTATTCTTCCTGGAAACCCAAAGCTTTTAGGCCTCTTCTGTCTTAAATGACTAAGGGGGTTAGTTTGTGCAAATTATTTTTAACAGTATATACAACTCTTATTCAAAGCAAACTTTAGTACAAAGTAATTTCCATTTGAGAGAAAAGCTAAATATTTTTTATATTACTAGATATTTTAGTATACAAACATAATGCAATGAACTTGTTAGGACAAAACTTGTTTTAAAAAAGTCTTTTATCACAGTAGCAGCTTAAATAAGTAGTCCAATTCATTTATTTACAGCCCAGCTGTTTCTAGTTGTATGCTTCTCCAAGATGAAGGATGCAAACATTTCCTCAACAGTGGGAACATGACTATGTGCAGTTTTTTACTACGCTCACTTGCCTTTTCTCATCCTCGGAAAGCAGATGAGGTAAATCAGGGGTCCACATCTAATACTCCAGAAGATTTGGACAGTACTTTTGGATACATGGTTCAACTCTTAGGTTGCCCTGGGTGCAGTCAGGAGTTGGACTCTGTGATCATCAGCGTATTATATCACTGTAAGTTCCTTCCCCTCACCTGCTACAAGAGTGCCTTTCTTTCTCAACATGGGCTGGCTACAGGAAGAGGAACTGGCTAGATCAGCTACATTGCTTTTTGTTTTTTTTTATATACCACTTTTTTATGCATATGGGTTTTGCTCTGTTGAAAGATTCTTACACTTTTATGTAATAGGTATACCGTTTACACTATCATGTTTGAAAAATAAATTCAGTTGAACATTAAAAAATGGCATGTAGCATCTACACTGTATTCCCCATTTGACAACACAGAAATCTCTTCTCCAAGAGATTTTTGCAAACAAACAACACAGTACCAATACTTACCTGCTGTGGAGAAAGTTGCACAGGTGACTTCAAAGATGAAAAGAGTAGACCACAGAATGATACAAATGCTAGAAGACTGTACTAAGGTGAGAACAGTGCACAATGAAACATGGTCGGAAAAGTCTTGACTCTGCACAGCTGCAGTTAAGTACCCATTTCTGCAAAACTGCATTAGCCTACTTCATTTCTGGTAGTGTTGAAACACAGGATAGACAATTACAGTGCTGATGCTTTCTCAAACTTCCTGCTAATAATGATTTAGCTTTTCAGGGGGAGGGGTGGTTAGGGAGGAGTCACTGTTAGGAACATGCTGGATTTGTCTGTTGAGGATGGCTGCTCTTGAATACATCAGAAATTTAAAAGATATTTCCATCTGGGCTGGATTCCAACACCCACTCTCACGCTGAGCATACCTTATTCAACAATTAGTTCCACTGACTACAACTCAACATGAATAAGAGCAATGGAATCCATCCTCCGTATTAAAATATAGCTCACTTAATACGAAGCGAGCAAAACTGCTAGTTGAATTATAAACTAGTGCCAAATAAAAACAAGTAGTACAGCCAATGCTTGACTTCTACAGTGGGCTTCTCCTTTAAGGAGTCATTACCTTTCTACAGTGTAGGCACAGCTTCCAGCATTTAACATCTTAAATGAGTTTCACCACAACAAAAAGCCAACTTTTCAATGCAGGGCTGCTCCTTTTCCCCTGAAACAGTGTCATGTGTGTTTCTAAAAGACGCTTACCTTCATCTCTGCAACTGGATGTTACCAGCACATTTTCAGACTTCAGGCCTTTTTCTCTTCCAGAATACCTCCTGGACCCTCTGCCTGAAAAGACAATTCTGTTAATTTTAGGTAAACTCGCAATCAGCTATTTTCCCAGTTTATCATCTTAAAAAAGAAAGAAAAAATAAATCATAACTGTAGGTAGCTGAAGTTTTTCTTGTCCACATGTTTGTGCTGTGAGGCACATATGCCTATGAATATCATCTCAGTAAGTCTGTCAGCAGTACCTGTCAGTTGTGAATAGGATGAGCCTCTCTGTGCTTTGTAGTATGGGATGTACAATCTGCCTCTGCCTTCTCATCTTCATTTCAACCATACCCTGAGAAACAGAGATAAAGGATAAATGTGGAACAGTTATAGTGACAACAAAGTTCAGAGTAACCATACAGGTTTTCCTTCCTTAGCTGATTGTATACACACACTGTACTTGCAAAGCAATGTCCAAAACCACCCAAACACACAACCTGCACTGCTCAGAATAGCCATCAGTACCCTATATAACTGCATCTAAATTGGAAGCTCTGGAAGGACCTTATCTTTACTTGAAGTTATGAGTTACAGAGGCTTACAAACAGGTATTGACAATGGCGTATTTCTAAACACTGCCATAAGCACTGCCTGTGGTTGTAGGGAAAGGGAGCTTGCTGCTGCCTACTCTCAGAGCAAGGAATTAACTTACAGTCTCTATGGAGAACACGCCTTCCTTCCTCTTCTCCACTGTGGCCACACAAAATTGAGAAGAGCAGCTCAGGATTTTGTGTTTTTGCAAGGACTTCTTTCAGGCATACCACAGAAGGCAACATCTTCCTGGACAAATGCATCTGTGGGCAAAACACTGGAAAGTGAACGTGAGTTTTGGTGGTGGCAGCACAAGGTAAGTCTTCAAAGGCAGCTTCACTGGAAGACCACTCCGAGCAGAGCTCACCAGCTGCTCGTGGCTTCTTCCTGACTTTTTCACTTCAGTGAATTCATGCACTTAAGCGTGTTCATGGGCAGTTAAGTTACAGACAGTCTTGCTTGTATCACTTGTCTAAGTCCAGCCATTTGTTACAACTTTGCCCAAATCAAGTGATCTGTGTGCAAGTCCCACAATGCTTTTTTCTGGGGTCTAATATAGCCTAGAAGCACGCTTACAGTGGCAGAACATGCTACAGCATGAGGTAATTATTAGGAAAATTACCTTTTCCACAAATTAAAATAACTATCTGCAAAGAGTTTGTGTGTTTTGAGTAGGTCACACGGCCAGCACCAAGCCTTGATATTCCATTGTACATGTTCAGCGTTAAACTATGTATCATTTTTCTGTCATTGTATGTGTGGCATTGCTTTGAATACAAATTATTTTCACTTCTAGCTGTTCAGCAAAGATTAAAAAAAAAATAATAATAAAAATCTGTTCATTCCTTCCGGATCAAAGAACCTCTGTACTAACAGCAGCGTTTCCACAAGCTGGCTGCTCTGCCTCTCCGAACAGCTGGGAGATACACTTGTAAATGAGTAAGGGTGGTCAATAGCTGATCTCCTTGGGACATATCGTTTTTCAGCGCTGGATACAGTGAAAGAACAAACTTGTACAGAGTCCAAAACATCTACCTAAAAGAAAAAAAAAAAAAAATATATATATATATATATATATATATATATTTGGGGTAGTGACAGAATGTCCCTAACAGCTCTTATCTTTGCATTTGAAGACAAGTCAGTAGAAATTAGGGTCTGTAGGTTGGCAATGTTTGCAAAAACTGAATCACACAACGACAGAAGGACAGCAGAGGAGCGGGGCGGGCGGCACCTGCGGCTGCCGGGCCGCCCCCCGGCCACCCTGGGGGGGGCTCCATCCTCCACGGCCCCCTCCCCGCCCCTCTCCGCCCCGTCCCGTCCCGTCCCCCCGGGGGGCTCCGGCATAAATACAGCCCCGAGCGGCGCTCCCGGAGCGCTGCGGCTGGGGAGGGGGTCGGCGGCGGTGCCCGCAGCAGCAGCCGGCGCTCGGCAGCCCTCAGGGAGCCCCCCGCGACCCCCCAAGCGTCGCCCCCTCTCCGCCGCCCCCATGGACTTACTGGGCGCCATGGAGATGCCGGAGGGCTCCCTCTGCTCCTTCGCGGGCGCCGACGACTTCTACGACGACCCGTGCTTCAACACGTCGGACATGCACTTCTTCGAGGACCTGGACCCCCGGCTGGTGCACGTCGGGGGGCTGCTGAAGCCCGAGGAGCACCCGCACCACCACGGGCACCACCACCACGGGCACCCGCACGAGGAGGAGCACGTGCGGGCGCCCAGCGGGCACCACCAGGCCGGCCGCTGCCTGCTGTGGGCGTGCAAGGCGTGCAAGAGGAAGACCACCAACGCCGACCGGCGGAAAGCCGCCACCATGAGGGAGCGGCGGCGGCTCAGCAAGGTCAACGAGGCCTTCGAGACCCTCAAGCGCTGCACCTCCACCAACCCCAACCAGCGCCTGCCCAAGGTGGAGATCCTGCGCAACGCCATCCGCTACATCGAGAGCCTGCAGGCGCTGCTGCGGGAGCAGGAGGACGTTTACTACCCGGTGCTGGAGCACTACAGCGGGGAGTCGGACGCCTCCAGCCCCCGCTCCAACTGCTCCGACGGCATGGTGAGTGCCCCGTGGCCGAGGCCCCTCGAGCTCCGTCACGGGGCGAGTCGCCTCCTCCTGCCCTTCCTGTAGCTGCTGGCGTACGTCCTCCCCCGGCAGAAGATGAGGTCCCTTCTCCTGCCTTGAAGTCCAGCAGCAACAGGGTCCCCACGCCAGGCTGTGTAGGAAAAGAAGAAAAATCTGTTGTGGGCCTTTAGGAAAAAACAAAAAACAACGCAAAACTGGGAGAAGTTAGGCAGCGTGCTAGGGGAGCAGTCTGGGATGGGTACCAGGGAACTCGGTGAGGTCTGAGCCCTCCTCGTGCTTCAGAGCTCCCGGGGCACCTCCTCTGCTGTGTCTGTACCGCAAAGGGCAGCAGCGAGGAAGGTCCCAAAGGGTCACGGTAATTACAGGGGAAAACTCTCAGGGGAACTGATTGAGAGCCTGGGTTTTGCTTTCTGCCATTCGTCACGATAACAGGGCAGTCTAAGCAACAGTTGTTGTCTTTCTTGACCTGTTTGAAAACAGTTTTCCTCTTCTCCTCACACTTCACCTCCCCAGTTCCCAGCAATAGGAAAAAGACCCCAGGCTTTCAGTCCTGTTCCCTCGTTATGGGGAGGGGAGAAGGGCTCCAGGGAGGCTGTCTCACAGCCTAATCTCGTCACTGGGGCTGTGGGCTTGGACTCTGCTCGGACGCAGGGTGGTGGGGATGTGGTGCCTGGTATGCGGGGCAGCTGCCGGGGATGGGATCACAAGGGCGCTCTCAGCACTGAGATGATTTTCTATTTTTTGGTGAGGAGAATCATCTCTGAGCTGAATCTATGGGACTGAGAGAGCGGGCAGGTGGGAGACAAGATTTACACAAATGACCCCTCCTACAAATACTGCCTGTTATTTTCTTTTCATGGTAGGTGAAAGTATGGGCAATAAATATATTGGTCAAGAACTAGGGGCTTTTCTGTACAAAATGGAACTGGGAAGAGAGACTAAAGGAAATCAAAAGGGACAAAGGTAGACTAAAGGCTTTTTAAGAGGAACTCACGTTTGGAAAAGCCTGCACAAATAATTAAAAAAAAAAAGATTGGTTCCTCCCTTGGTCTCCCTATCATAAAATGAATGTATAGGGCAATAACAGGTGAGAATGCTGGAAAACCTCATCTCTTTGGCAAAACTGCAGCATTAGTTGTAACAACAGTGGCAATTTTCCTTTTGGAACAGCTGTGCCACAAAATATTTTGGGGGTGATTTTTTTTTTTGGGTGGGGAGGCAAGTTAAGATCTGCCTCACTCTAAGACATAAACTTGATAGCATTTTAGCCAGGACTGGAGTGTTAGGGGACTGAAAATTGGGGACTGAAATACAAAATAAGATCGTTCTTGGGATTTGAGGAATAAGCTGCCCCCCAACCAGTGATCTCACTCAGACTGCTCTCCTTTCCAGATGGAGTACAGCGGGCCTCCTTGCAGCTCTCGTAGAAGAAACAGCTATGACAGCAGCTACTACACAGAGTCACCAAATGGTGAGTATTTGCTGCAGTGGCAGTGTGAGAAACACGGCGACGGGGACAGCCAATGCAGCAGCCTCCCCTGTGCCTTCTCTGTCCCTGGTCATTTAGCTGACCCCAGCCAGGCTGAAAAAGGAACCTGCCTTTTCAGCCAGCGAGCTGCTGATGCTTGTAGAAGCAGTGGATTTCCTCTAGATGTATTTGCAAGTATGGGGATGCGTTACAGCTGCATTTCCTACTTTGCAAATAAAACGTCTGGATAAAAATACATTCCTCTCGGCAACTAATCTCCAGTCTTTAACCATGTTTTGCATGAAGACTGTTCTAACCAGATATCACCGATCCAAACCGGAGAAATTGCTGATGAAATTCCAATTTTCCATTCCCTTTTTATGTGCTGAAGCGAATCCCTGGATCCACCCTCCCCAAAAAGCAGCATATTTTGCTTAGGTCCCTTCCATTTTGCAAATTACAATGTCTTTTGTCATAATTGGCATCCTTCATTGATACTCATTTCCTTTCAATCTTTATATGCTCACAAATGAGTACTTTCAGCCACTTGCTGGGGTTTTTATGAAAGAACTACATCCTACTGACACGCAGTACTCATCGGATAAATTGATCGTATCTTTGTCTGTCTTTAGATCCAAAGCATGGGAAGAGTTCTGTTGTTTCCAGCCTTGATTGCCTCTCAAGCATTGTGGAGAGGATTTCCACAGACAACTCCACATGTCCCATACTGCCTCCAGCTGAAACTGTTGCTGAAGGCAGTCCCTGTTCCCCCCAAGAAGGAGCAAGCCTGAATGATAGCGGAGCCCAAATTCCTTCCCCCACCAACTGCACCCCTCTTCCCCAGGAGAGCAGCAGCAGCAACCCTATCTACCAAGTGCTATAAAGGCAGGTCCAGCTGGACTGCACTGAAGAGAAATTGCTCCACTCTGCCAAGCTCTGAGACCTGCCTTCTAAGACTGAAAAGACTTCAAGACTTGTTCCAGTTTTAAAGTATCATGCAAAATTCCTTACAATACTTTTCACACCTGTATTACATCAAAATACACCGAGTTATTTATTGGTTGTTAAACTAAAGTTATTTAATATATCTAGAGATAAAGTTGTATACCATGAAATGGCCAATGTTTTATCTGGGCTTTGGAGAATAGGAACCTGGCTCTTGAATGTGGAGGAAAACAGAAATCTACAACAGCAGTGGCATGACAGATGCTTCCTATTACCCCTTGTTCTGGCCAAAATAAGGTTGTGGACCATTTTTTGTAAAACATTTTGTATAATTGTAAATAAGAGTTGCTTTGGAAAAAAAAAAAAAAAAAGGAAAAAACAAAACAAAATATTAAAAACAACAACAAAAAAAAAGGAAAAAAAATATTTAATGTTGCTTGGTTTGTTGTGCCAAACTTTAACTTTATATATTTATACAATGTGGTTGCCAAGAATGTTTTCAACAGTATTCTAAATAAAGACCCTTATTTATAAAATCTATGGCGTTATCTTGACTTTCATTAGGGCTTCTAGAATTACTAGTGCATTTAGGAGTGGTGTTAAGATCGCTGCCTTGGCAGGAAGAAGATACAGGCTCTGGTTCAGCAACGAAATCAAGAACATGCTTCAGCTGCACTACTTTCAATTACTTTGTGTAACAGCGTTGCTGAACAGGGGTCTACCTCTTTGTGTAGTATCTTAGCAATTTCTAAACCAAGTCTTACACACTGATGGTCCTTACAAAACAGATTTGTAAAGTAAATAAGCATATTTCTCTTCCCCCCAAGTTTACATTGTAGGATTTACATTGTAGGATTTGAGCTTACACAGCTTTATCAGAACTACTGGTCTCGGTAACTCAGATTCCTCAACGTCCCTTGCAGCTACCGTAAGTTAAAAGTCTTGAGACCATATTTTGCAAGACCTACACCCTGAGACAGATGTTCAGATTTTTCCATTCAAGTTTTAATTTTCAAGTGTTTGTACCATGGTCATATCAGGTATTAGAATTTAATCTCAAGTGATTTTCTGTCGTCAAGTTCAAAGTATAGATCACGGTTTTCCTCAAGTTCAGGTCAGAATTCAGGCCAAAGAAAGGCAGTTTTAATTTGGATTTGAACTTTATGCATCTCTGGCAACACTACTCCAGGGATTTATTTCTTGTTTAGAGCCTCGCTAAAAATTACCAGTGGGGTATGTTTCATTCAGCATACACGTGTAACCTCGCAAGCTTGCCCTGCTCAGGGTTAAGCCTGGAGCAGATTGTCATTGATAAGTAACCAGCAGAGCATATCTGTACATTCAGACAAGAATAACCAGCAGCTACAGCCCATATTCAACAACCTGTTCCTTGTCATAGCCCTGTGATTTACGGCTTTTGTTTCAACTTAGCAGCTCTTACCTCTTAAGCAGGAAAAAGGAAGAAGGGAAGAGCTCATCAGCTCCCTCATTGCGTGTGCCGACCACGGTGGATGATAAACGGGTGCTCTGAGGCACGGGACCACCGTGCAGAGCCCAGGGGACTCTGAGGCAGAGCTGTCCCCTCTACACCTTTATCGACGTCCAGCTCTGTAAAGGTGTCCCATTGACTTTGCTGTGGGCAGGAAACAGTCCAGGCTGTAAGTGTTAGGCTTACCCCTTTTCCCCCTCTTATTTACCTTCATTTTTCCCTTAAATATTAAAAGGAAATGAACTTTTGGTGTGCTCGTTCATACTGTCATGAATCAGGAGTGCCTCCGCTAAGGTGAGAAAAATGCCCCATGCTACTTTGATCAAAGCCATTACCCTTAAAAAAACACTGCTAGAGCCCCACAGATCAGTACTTCACATATAAGTTATAACAATTTCATTGCCTCCAGCAAACAAACAGGCCCGCAATGAAATAAATGCTTGTGAGAAATGCCATGACCTTCCCCGTACTCTGAGCCTGGTAAAAGCATCATGGATACAAATCCACAACCACGATAATGGCAACCGAGAAATACTTCTGCCAGCTCAGGGACTAAAAAGACTATTTTTATAAACTGGCAGCACAAAGCTGCCCCTGTCTTGGTTTGAGACCCCGCTCCTACAGGACACAATGGGAAGCACCCCGCCGCAGAGCTGGCACGGCACGGCGGACGCGGGGTGCTGGTGCCCAACAATGTACATGCAGTTCCACGTGAAGTCATGTATATTGCATTTCAGTGATTTATTTTAGCCACCCAAGTTTCCACATACTGATGTTAATGTTACAACAGAGAGCAAGCATTTGGCACATCCCAAAATAGATGGATGGATAAAGATGAAACAAATATTCATAGATTTACTGCGCAGAACCCATCTTTTTCCCACTGATGTCAGAGGGAGAGAAGTCCACAGGAGCAAGACCAAAGGGCATCGATGCTGATAAATACATGCTTAGATTACAGCTATATTTATTTTTCAACTTAAATAAGGAAAATGTACACCCTGTGCAATTTTTGCCCGCCTATTTCTAAGGCAATATTTTTAAAATAAATGCCTGAAAACACATTTAGGGATCACCCTGCAAGGCCAACTGCAGTCTAGCTGGGTCTCCAGAAACACACCGGGGTGCACTACAGATGCACACCAACAGTCCGAAACCATCGATGTATAGCCTGTGGGTTCCCATTCAATATTCTGCAGGATGAGGACTGAAAAAATCTGAACCTGGCCAATGGCACTGACATGCAGAGCTTGGGGAAAACTGAGGAGCACTGCAAACCAGACCCTTCATCTTCCCAAGCTGCCTTGACAAGGCAAGTCAGAGCCAGACCCAATGTGGGTGTGAAACTCTTCACTGAAGATTTTCGAACTGTTTGATGCTTCCTGCAGAAGGCTACCTCCCGAAAGTCAGATAACTACTACTAATTAAAGGAAATTAGCTGCTCTTGAACATGAGGATAAGTGTGTGTCTTAGCAATGTTTGGTTCGATTTGGTAGCTTCAGAAAGCTCTGCTGAAGCTGCATGATGAAACCAGCATTATTGGTTTACCTTACCCAAATTTAAACTGTTACAATGGATAAAGAGAAAGGGCATAAATGTGTACATTAATTATGTATGCTAGGTGCTTTGGTTTTGAAATTTCATCAGGACATTTGCAAATATACAAGAAAATAGGGAACTTTTTTTTATTGTCAGTATTTCACACAACAAAAAAGTGCAATAAAATTGCCTTTTTATTATATAACAATGTTATTATACACCCTTTCTCAAATTATCACTGAGACTGCTACAGAAATATTCACAAACTAAAAATTCAATTTTAGCTGTAAGAAAAACGTTAACTACTGCTGGTATATTTTTCCTTTTAAAATATTTTATCATCTGTATCCAATAGTAATTAAGCAGTATTAAATTGGCCGTTTTGTACCAGATGCTGCTCTTTTAAAATGACTTGTCATTTTCAGCACAAGATAAAGACCCTATACCAGACCTTACTGAATGTGGAAGGAAAAGCAGTTTGCATTTTACAGTTTGCATTTTGCAGAGATACTTGAAAGTGCCGAATAGCACACAGGGCAAAACCTGCTCATTTCACTCGTAAAAGCAGTATTATCATCACCAGAAGAGCCACATCCAAAGGCAAAACAGAGAAGGAAGCAAGACACCACCTGCATGTTAAATGAAATTATTTCCCTCTTGATTAAAATTAATAATTTGTTCCTTGAAATCAGTGGCTGAGCTTCTGGTATGGAAATACTAGGCCCTATGCCAAACATCCAAGAGATCATCTTGAAAGGTATACCTGAGTCCCTCACTTACTACTTACTTACTACTGCTTCACTGCTAGCCCTGCCTCAGCCTTTCAAATCACATTTTTTAGTAAATCTGTTGCACAGCCATGACTTTCTCTCCTTGGTCTATGCAGCTCCCTTCTCAAAAAGTTTGTTGCACAGCTGGGAATTACATTAAGTAGAGACTAGTGGCTCACCACTCAATGTTTGAGATTTCAGGGCTAACAACGGACAGAATGAGCCTTAGCGTAATACAGAAGAGCCTCCACATTGTCCCTTCCCACCCAGGTCCCATCAGAAACTAGGAACTTCAGGAACTTTTATTTTCTATATGGGTCTTAACAACATAAACAAGTGTGGTATTTTATATAAGACTCAAGGAATGACCCCATATTCCTCAGTAGGCAGGCAAATACTGAGTATGAAGTGAAGCTTTCCACTATTTTTGTTTTTTTTTGGCTTGGAATCAGATTCATTTAGAAGTCTGGGTCTCAGCAGTCAGCTAATGTTGCAAGAGCATGGTTGTAAAATGGGTCTCCCAGTTTTAAGGGACCAGATAGGGAGGTGCTGGATAAAAACGCTGGGAACACCAGTCCTCCCTTGGCAGCCTGAACTGACCTTGAGCTATTTTTTTTGTCCAACGGCGGCATCTGCTGGATGGCTTGCAGACTGCATTTCTTTGTGAGGTCAACTCCTGGTGAGTTGAATGTCCTGTTTTCTCATCTTTTCATAATGGAAAATCAGTCGGTGGAGAAACGGCAAAAATATTTACTGTCTTCAGTCACCACCTGGAGCTCCATACACCAGGAAAATGCCAAGCACTTTGCTACCAAAGAGCCTTCTTGAAAAAAACAGGAGAAAATTGGAAGGAATAGCAGGTTTTTATTTTTATTTTTATTTTATTGATGCACAAATCTGGGGAAATCAGTCTATTTTCGTTTGGGTATGGCCTGAGTTGTTAGAAATGGTGCTGGAGGAGACAGGTTACTTACCAGAAGGCAGATGAGGCACAGGCACAAGAGCAGATGACAGTGGGCTTGCAATGCCATGGTCCTCTAGTCCTCAGTGGTACACAAACCTCATCATGCACAGTCACCTCCACCTAAATTTCAGGTGTAGAACAGGGCAAGCTGAGAAACAATCTTACATAATATTTGGAAATAACAATTCACACTACGCAAGGAAAACATTAGCAAGTGTAGAGGTGACATACCTAAAGGTCATCTACCTTACACCTTGGCCATAAAACATTCCTTTCCTTTCCTTCACATGGATGCTTTACTTCTGAATCCTCAAACGAATGCAATTGGCTGATGTATCTGAAAGACAAAACCTGAATGACTTGAATTTTACTTGTGGATTAGCTTCACATTCTGGGAGGATATAAGGGTCCTCTTGGTTCACTGACGACCGCTGTGTGCAGCACCCTACGTCTGACTGACTGTGAGCCAGGATGGTTGTTTTTCTGTGTGTTTATTTTTTTTATTTATTTTTAGAAGACAACGCATCACATTTGGGAACAGATGTCCTGTGAGACCTGTGCATTCAGCTCGTGACTGTTTCCTCACGTGTGGTTCTGTTTGAAATCGGTGGTTTCGACCAGCACTGTGTGGCAGAGCATTATGATCCTGCTGTTTGTGAGAAATGCTTTGCATTTTCAGTTGGTTGTTCACAGAAGAGAGTCAGCAGGCCTGTATACCAGTAAAGCAATGCCTTGTTGTTACAACTCTCTTTACTTTGCCTTATGCTACTTGTGGGTTTCCTGAGGCTGCAACTCAGACAATCCATGCGCCTTTTATGCTACCAGGCATATTTTATTCCTACTTGCTGCCACATGAGTGGAAATTATATTATTGCAATTAATAAGCAAATTGTGCTTTCTTTTTTTTTTTTTTTTTTTTTTTTTTTTTTTTTTTTTCAGGCCGCTAGAGGGAAGCATTTCTATGAAAAAGAGGAATTAGATGATTTCTTCAGTGCGTACATACATATTTTCTTCCTAAACTTTTATATAAATCACTTCTCCAATTCAGGTAGAGCATTTCACACCATGACAACCGAAGTTAATGTACTGAATTCCTGCCTTGTGTAACTTCATTGGTTTTACTGGCAGTTGACACTGCGTTGGCACTCTTATCTGTAGGATTTATCACAGCGAGGCCAAATTCATGGCTTGCGAAGATTCACTTCTATGTGAAAAATCACAGCCGTTTATGTCTACGTGGCAAAGTATCCCTGTGAGCTGAATAAAGGTGGCTAGGATAAAGACTGTATTATAGCTAAGCGTTTACACAACAGCTTGTAGATGGAGTCCTATTCTTCAAATTGGCTGGCTAATGCTCCCGTTACAAACATAATGCCACAGAAATACAAACGTATACAGGGAAGGACATGTGTCACAGTAGTCATTTCCTTTGTTTTGGAAAGGAAGCATGGTGTGCACTCAACGCAGATGCTCCGTGCTCTCGAAGGCGGTCTTCTAGAGAACTAGACACTTGAAATAGCTTGCAGTTTAGAGCCAGCTGCACAAAATGTAGGCCCAAACATGCCTTTAAAAAGCTGCACAAATGCCAATTACATTAAACGATATGAAAAAAGCAACAAAGTAATGTGCCTAATTAACAAAGCTAGAGATGGAGCCAGCCATTTGGTTTGAAGTACTTCCAAGAGAGATGTTAAATCCAATGGCCAGGGCAACTCTGGAAGAAATAAATTAACATGCTGGGTTAATATTTCAAGCTCTGTGGGCGTAAACTGTGTGTGGTGAGGGGAAGCAAAGGTAAAAATATCACAGGGTACTATTTTGTTTGTTTGTTTGCCAAGGACACTTTAGCTTTTGCCATTTATTTATTCTTCACAGTATGCTAGAAAATATGCAAGACGACAAAATTATTGGCATTGCGTCACTGACTTTCCTAAACTTATCTTTTTGCCACCTGTTCAATCAATCTCAAGGTCAAGAGAAACCGTTGTTTTGAGTGAATGAATTATGGCATAGGCACATTTGTGAAAAATACATTAGCAGTGTTCTTTTATCTTTAGTACTATGTGCAACCACAGCTTAAAGAAGCCTCTTACCATAGGGCTTCTCTGAGAAAGAAGATGCAGTGGTTTGTGTGGCTTTCTATTTTTTTTGTTGTTTTAAATTGGTTGGAAACAGAAGTGCTGAGGTACTAACAGGCCAACTCCTGTTCCTATCCCTGCCATCAGACCAGTTCCAAAGAGTGTTTATCAAAATGTTGATAAGTGCTATATACATATATATATATATATATGTATATGTATATGTATATGTATATGTTTTTATACATATATATATATATGTATATATATATGTATAAAAATAAAACAAAACTCACTCACAAGCATTATGGGCCTTTGACTTCAGCCTAGGTGTGGAAGAGGAAGGCGCTGTTCTGCTGTCAGCTCTGCCTGGTACAAATTCTAAGGAAATGACATCAAGGCTCACGTCTTCAACATCTCTCTTGCTGTCTTCTGTCATGAGAAAGATATTTAGGTTAAAAAAATAAATAAAATGCAAGCTCCTGCTAGCTAAAATGCAACCTAGTGAATTGTCCATGTACAAGTGGAACCAAGATTCTACGGACCTCAGGTCTCTTCTGTCTATGAGCAGGAAGGATCATGATTTTCCACTTGAAGTTAGATAAATCTGTTGTTCTAGAGCTCTGTGGTTAGAGATGTACTTTCCTTTCTCACTTTGGAATTACAAAGATAGCAGCGAATGCCCTATACACGGCTTTGTTCCACAATATTTTTTTCTGGGTCCCGTATGTAAGAACTGACTGATAGCTGTCCAGTCCAAAATCATAGATACCAGTCATTCAGTGAGCTCTGCCCATCACAAGCTCCCAAGCCGCAGCAAGTACTGTGGCTTGAATCCTTTCCAGAACTCATCTATTGGCAGCTGTTTCCATCTGTTCCTTCTTGAGCAGTTCTGCCCAATCCCTAGGGAAGGGCAGGAGGACTGTCATTGCACTGAACTTGCTTGTAGTGAGCTGGTGGCTCATGTTTTACCTGAATATGTCATTTTGCCTCATCTGCTGTCTGGCTTCTTTTTGCAATAAGAATTCTGAGTTCTGCTCCTCATGAACGACAAAAAAAGCTGTCCCTTAGATGTGGATGACAAAACATTATTCCCTCTTTTAAATACAAGTGATTATTATTAAAAAGACATAAAAGGCTGATCAATACATTTAATCCTCATACCTGCTAGGCATGTAGTGATTCCTGCACATTTGTTTTGCAGCTGAAGCAACATACTTTTAACACATTTTTGCTTTGTGGTGACTGAAGGCATGTGACCTTCAAGCATTTCACTTCCATCAACATTACCTGTGGCTTTCATGTGGTAGGATTTTTTGTTTGCTTTCTTGCCTTTTGGTGTTTTTGTTTGCTTGTTTATTATTTTTTTGGTACATCATGCAATATAGAAGTTTAAAAAAAAATCATCAAAACCCATGTCTACTTCCATGTCTTCTATTTAAGCCACCAGTGGCTACATTTCCAGACATGCAACTGACCCTTTAGAAATCTTGGTTGGCTGAGCAGATGTCTAGGTACATAAGACTCATTTGTTAATTTTTCCCCATCACTATTTGAGTCCCTGTTAACTTGCTCTCTACAGACTAACATTTATTGGTCAGAGTGAATTAAAAGACTTTTTTTTTTTTTTTTTTTTTTTTTTTTAACCACGTTAATTAGTTTTATATTTTCACTGCTACAAATTTTACTTGATGTTTTGATAGACCACGTCTAGCCCGATTTCCAATTTGACTTCAGACCTCCTGGACCTTTGACATGCACGGCTGAAAATGCAAGCCTTTGTGCATAAACATAATTTTTTCTTCCAAAGTACCTCTAAATACCTCCCTAAACACAAGACACATTCTGCAGCTCCTACTCGGTCTTTGCTTGAGATGGGGAGGAAATAGCTGATAGGACAGGCAACGTAACAGAACATGGAAAGGAAGCTGAAGAATAATCTGTTAGAAATCCAAATGCAATCATCTGGGTTTTGTCCCAACCTTTATTGTATGTAGTTATATACAGGCAAACACACACCCCCAGGTGACCATATAAACATACGGTCAGGAAAACTGGAAGTAATTTCATTGAATTCCCACATCACCTTTTCTGGGATGTGCTGTTCTTTTAAGCATACATTTATTTGCTTGGCTTACGTGGTGGTCAAACTGGGCTACAGAAGCACAGCACCACTGTAGCACTTCTGCATGGAGATCTCTTCATCTGCTGAAGGGCTCTTAAGGGAATTGCAGCGAGAAAGCAAATAAAAAGCTAAACTACTTCTAAATACATAAAACACCGCCTTTTTCTCCACATTTTATTAGGCAGGATGCCTGTAAGCTAGAGAACAGTCCTACAAGAACCCATAGGAATATATTTTATCTGTAATTAATCTGAAAAATTCCACAGAAGGCAGGCCCTTATGGATTTGCATACTGGGTACCCCTTTTTTCCCATCCTTTTACAGGAAAGCCTGTAACTATGCTCCAGTAGGAGCTCTTGTATGATAGGCATCCATCCTAGAAGCACAGAAAGATCCACCTTGACACGAGAACAGAGCCCATCTAAGGAAGATCCACTTCTGAATTCTTGGTGGCCAACTCTGCACATCTTATGCCACCGTGATCTTTCCCAGCTTCCTTGTTATTCCCCAGCCCCTTTTATTTCTGGAATACCTAGAGGCAAGGAGCACAACCGCAAAGCCTGGCAGAATCCACAGATGAATCAGACTGCATCAGTAAACAATGACTAAATGCACAGTGTCTTAGGAACAAGCATGCCACTGTGCTTCATAAGCCAAACCATTTAAATACAGGCCTCCTGCAGATCTTGTGTATTAGCAGGAATATCTCAGCCACGATCTGTAGGGCTGGTGCAACCCTTTTGCACCACTGTTCCCAGAGAAGGCTTTCCCAGGTCCTGGAAACTATGGACAGAGCATCCTCCTGCTCCCTGGAGTGCACAATTACAGCACATCCCAACAAGGGAAGGCTGAGGACAAGCTAATAGAGGTGCCATCCGTTCACTATTAGCACTGATCTAGCTCTCAGCACCTCTTATCTGGAACAAAAGCCTACTATTTGGCTCAGGAACAAGCCAAAATCAGGCAATCTGCATCCCCAGCAGCTGGCCAGAGATTTGTGACAGAAGGTGGATTTTGCTTTCCATTCACTCACAGTTGAATTGTATAAATCCTGGTTATTTACTGAAGAAATGCAGCAGATTTCATCCTTAGTGCCAATTATTTAACTAGCATGACTGGAACTATTATACTTTATATGTCTTCATGTGCAGCACACAAAGAATTACTTTAACAGGATTAAGCATCATATTTCATGGGACTGGCCACATAAATATTTACAAAGCTAGAGAACAGCAAAGACATCTCAGAGCTATTGATTCATGTCAAATATTGAGAAGCTGGGTTAATCAAGGGGTTTAAGCAATGCTTTAAACATTTGAGTCAGCATTGTTGAGATTTACTTCAACTATTCTTACCTTTCAACACCAAAAGTTTTACGAACCGTTTATAAAGATGACGATTTACAGGCCGTTCTCCCACCTGCTCATCTGAGAACACTTCAGTCAGTGCTGTAAATTCAGGGTAGGCTGGAGAAATAATAACAGTTGTGGGAAGTGAATAATTCAACAAAAGTAAAGCTCTCGTTTCAATTTAAAAAAATAAAGAAAAAAGAAATGATCTAATCATTTTGATGTATTAGAGAAATAGTCAGCTGACAGGCAAGCATATGTTTTGTGTAAAATGCAGCATGTTCTCTCCTCTTCAGTCACAAAGAGACCCTAATTTATTTATTTTTTTTGTTGGTTAAAAGAGAAATATATACTCGAGGCACTGAGAACTGCACCCCTTGCTCAAGAAAAGACTAGTGCCTCCTGTTCTGTATTCTGTAAATTCTATATGTGAAATATGTATGTCTGTATCTATGGGATCGTGTCTGTTGCTGTGTGTTCATGCACCTGCAAATTAGCTGAGATTTTAAAAACGTCACTACAGCGCTAGTAGAGTTTCATTTTCAGAAAAAGCTGACTAGGCCAATCTCAGAAAGGCAAGGACCTTTGATGACTCCTCCAGAACAGACCACCTATAAATAAAATAAAGCCAAAGCACTAGCCACTTTTGAAACTCTAGCTGTAGTACATGGTAGGAGCTACATCCATCAGCTCTGTGTGCACACGTTTACTCTTTTTTTTTAAGCATGTAAATTTAGAGCCTTCAGGATTACTTCACTCAGCTCCTAGTAACACGTATTTAGCAGCTTCCATAAGCATGTTTTCGTTATGCACTGACATGAATCTTCCAATACTGTAACTTGAATTTCCCTTGTCACCAGCAGCTTGTTTTGCTGGATCTCGCCTAGATCAGCAAGACAAAGACAAAGACAAATCTATACCCTTCACAGAAATACACTTTGTAACAAAGCGACACATCAGCAAAGCTGTATGCTTTATTTCAGTTACTTAAAGGAGATTTTCTGTTGATTTCTTGAGGAACAATCATTTCTGTTTTGGGGAATGCTCATCAAAGATAAATCCTGACACTTTTACCACAGCCTTGACTAAAGCACATCTAGAAAAGGACACCATTTCTGACCAACCTGTATGCTTCAAGAGAAGCACAAGGCCTGGCCCAGTCCAGCTACGTGCTGGATTCAAGCAGGTGCTGGGTGTAAGACTGCCATCTGCAGCACTTGCTGCCCTTCTTGCCAGGAAGGAAGGAGAAGTCTTCTCTTTCCCTGTGAGAAACAGGGTCTGGAAACCATCTGAGCCCTTTTGCAAGCAACAGAATGCTCCTCGTTTGTGTGCACAAACCTGATAGTATTTACTATCAGTTTCATTTTATTAGTTATTATTTTTATTAGTTATTATTTTATTAGTTATTATTTTTTTATTAGTTTCACCTCCCATATCCAAATGGATTCAGGTGGGAGTTTCTCTGAGTTAATGATATGAAGAAAGACCAATGACAATCTCTAACATAAGACAATATTACTTTCTTTTTTTTTCTTCTTTTTTTTTTTTTTTTTTTTTTTTTTTCCCCAGAGCAATTTCCATTTATCTGATAGTTTGGTATCTGTCTATGCAATGCTGACGTTTCTACACTGGCACTCTTTCTGAAGGATCCTAAAGGGGTCTGCAAAACAAAGCCAACCTTCACTCGCAATCAAACTCAGCCCAGGACGAATGGATGGAAAACAAAATGCAATCCAGCAGGCCGAGTGCAGCAAACACTTCTCATCTCACAGCAAAGCCATGCAGTGGTTGAAGAACATGGATGAATATGAAGTCCAAGCAAAACCTAGGTAATTAGGGAGAAAAAAATAGCTTGGTAAGTATGCAGGAACTAGCACTCAACCTATCCAGCTTCTGTTCCCATGGCCACTCTCCCTAAAAGCAGCATGACTTCCCTGAACTGGGCTCTGTGCTACGCAGCCCTTCAGGCACGTGGCACCTCTAGGGCTCCCTCAGTCAACATCAAGCACCAATCAATTATTTTCTCCTTCGTTCTCATTCTTTCCATGGAACGCTTTCATCCAGCTACTGACCGTCCAAAGGGGTAAACCTAACCTTTCAGAAACGTAATATCATCTCTGCAAGTGCAGCTTTGTTTGTTTTTAAATGAGTTTCAAGGACAGAGCGAGTACATTGCACGGTGAAGTACATCACAGCTTTACATTTGAGGACCTCAAACCAAATGATTTACAAGGATCAATATTAACAGATAGAGCAATTCACAGCATGATGTAATCTAGAGCTGATGAAGGACTGCATAGAAATACTGTTGAGTTGTCATGAATGTAATACAAAGCAGCACAGATTGAATTATAGCATTCAAGCATTACAAAACTGGTATTCCAACCCCGCCTGCCTTTTGTTTTGAGATTACAACTCTTACAAATAAATCTCTCCCTCTCAGCTTCCTCCAGCTTTAAAACATTTTAAATGTGCTCTCCAAGTGTATTCAGAGATGTACATAAAGTCACAAGTTTTATAAACATCTCTTTTCCTTTTTTTTTTTTTTTGTTTGTTTGGTTGGTTGGTTGGTTGTTTTTTTTTTTTTTGCTTTTCTTAGAATGGTCAACAAGTTTTGTAAGAACCCTTTTGTCTGAATATAAATTGGCTGATGACTCGGCAGGCTTAAATTTAAGGAGCCAGTGCTTCATTGGTAGTCACCATTGCTGGTCTCCTTGTTGGGTACCTCAGCAAATGAAGAGGCTAAAGAGATGTGCAGAACAAGGTGCTGGTTGTATTAGCAAAGCACCAAAGCATAACACAAAGCCTCCTTGTGTGCTTTCCGTGCCCATACAACACTCTGTGATGTTGATCTGTGAATCCAGCACCTCCCTTAAGTGGTAAAATGACTTCATACAAGAAGAAAAAAAAAGTTCAAAGGTTATTCAGTTTAGGTATATTAGGGAATGTATGCTCAGTCACGCCCCACCCCCTAAAATGAGAGGAAAAATCCCTTGGAGTTTAGATTAGAAATCAGTGAGCTTCTCAACTAAAGCCCTGAGCAGAGAGCAGGGGATTTAGAAAGGAACAGCACACAGACCTACAAGCTAAGGTTTCCTTTGTGGACAGAATTTAAGGCTTCTGTCTGAAAGACAACCTACTTTTCATTGCATACTGTTACCCTGCAGATGCTGAAGCATAGGGCAGCAAAGGTGATGCCAGGACACCAGACAGAGAGGCGAAAGAAGGACTTACTCTTCCTGTGTCATCAGAACACGGGAGGCAGTGGGGTGACCTAACACGAAGGATAAAATTAGCAAGGGGACTGACTCTTTTTTTCTGTTACGTAGGAGTTTTAAAAAAAATAAACCAGACTGATGTCTCAAAGCTATATTTCCACTGTCACCACTGGAAGTGTTGATTTAGAAGAACAGCAAAGGTTGCAGGCACTCCAAATGACTTTAATAGGACTGCTCGAACTGCATCTATACTCTCCTGGGTAGCAGCTGTGCAACTCTGGCCTCTCGGAAGGCTCCCACACTGAAAAACCTTTCTACACTCCACAGCTTTTTTTTCCCCCTCCTTTAGCCAGGCTTTGGTCAGCCACAGCTCAAGGCAGATCATCAAAATCCCTCACCAGAATCAACTCGGGAAATAAAATGTAATTCCAAGGCCAACATCTTTTAATGCATTTTGGGAATTTCTGATGACATGACCTGCTGCTGCTTTACCAGAATCCTTTCCCAGACTGTGAAATACTTGAGCAACCTACCAAATCTGTGCCTCCCACTCAGGTCTCCCAGCTCTCTTAAAGCTTTGTCAGTTCTTTTTGGCAAGTAAAACTTGGTAATGTAACTATTAATTTAACTTAAAATGACAAAAGTTATCAGGGAGAAACTAGATAATTCCTGGACACACACATCCAGCTTCATATGAAGACATCCCTGTTTAACTTTTCCTTCCTGGGTGGAGAAGATACCCATCAGGGAGCTATAAAGGGGGCTGCTCTCAGGTCATTGACAAGGGATCTAAGCTTCTACTCTTTCGTTCATTTCATTCATTCATTAACTTCACTGCCATCAGCGGAGCTGTATAGGTGATCAAACGCATGCTCCTGCTTCTACAAGTTACTGCATTGTCTATAACGCAGGGCTGAAGGCACAGAGGAGACAGACAGCTATTCTGAAACTGAAAAGCCCAAACATGTACATGCCTGACTGTGACAAAATCATACAGATGTTCATCCCACGTACACAGCGGATTACAGAATCTCATTAAGGCCTTAGCAATCACTGCAGGGTAAGGGGAGACCCTTCAGCATCCCAGCAGCTGAAGACGGAGACTTGTGGTTTGAGCCAAAGTAAGAACTGGTTATAACATAGATATTTTTCAGTGGGACCAGAGGGGCAGAAGTGCTGCAGTTTGGGATTAAATGAACCTCTGTGGAAAATTTTTCCCCTAAATTGGAGTATCTTTGAAACTAATTAGGTTTGCTTTATCTATTGTAGTTCAAATATTGCCATTTGAAAAGGATTTTTATTTATTCATTTATTTTTTTTACACAAAACCAGGATTTGATATCACTACAGGGCAGGCTTAAATCAAAATTTTGATAATACACAGCACCTACTGGACTGAATTAAAACATGTTTTATATAAATTGACTACCACCTAGTTGATAATATCAACTGTCACTAAGTTAAAATCATACTATAATCTTCAGTGCAAAGCATTCTTTGCGTTTTAGTAGGTAGATACTTTCTGCTACGTACCTTACTTAATAAAGATCTTATTTTCTAATAGTTTCCCTCTTGAACTTCAAAAAAACTTGGAAAATTATGTTCTCTTTTTCCTTTTCCACATCAAAATAATATATAAATTTATTTTTCCAATTTATATTTCCAAGACAGCTTCTCATTTTGGTGGCTATATTGCTCACAGATCTTTTGCAGTAGGCAGCTCTTGGTGGCTGCCAGCTCTCCGTTCCCAATTACAGCCTTTGTATCTTCAAAGAAACCTCACAGGTCGCTTTAGCGTGGCCTCTCCACCTGAGCCCACGACAACTGTCTTTAAGCGAACCTTCCACGTTTTAACACGTACCTTCAGGTCACTTCTAAGGGCCTGGACCAGCCTCCAACAGAGACCCAGGCTAGAAGGGAAAGTGAAGTGACAGAAGCTTGCAAGAAATCCCTTTCATCCCCACAGTTGCCTGAGACCTCCATACTGAAATTCCTAAAGAGGAATCACTGATGGGGGAGAAGGTAGCACGGAAGGCAAGAGCTAATGAGCTGGAAAAGAGCCTCTACAGCTGTGGATGTGCCGGTGGCCTGGGATGCACAGATCCTCCCTCCTGGGTTAACCTCGGTAACTCTCCGAGTCTGCCCTACCATGCATCCCCATTAATCCCTAGATCTTTGTTGTGAAAGATAGTAACTTAGGGCAATTCTAAAATCACATTGTGGTTTTGTTTTTCTTGTCAATGAGTTATCATCCCCTTTTCCTTTTGTAATTCCAGGCTCATGTTTACAGACCTGCCCTCTTCTCGCTTATTGCCTTCTTTCTGGCGATTCGCAAGCCTTTTAGATAACTTTTCTGTGCTTGTGATTCTCACGTTTCTCCCTACACCACCAGTCTTTCTCTACTCAACCCAATGCCCAGGTAGCTGTTAGCTTTTAAGAGATCTTGTCACTGTCTTAAGGTAATTAAGTATTAATGTTGCCTTGGCATAGCCTCACTTTCCCTTTTCAATTTCACTGCCAATACCAGTAACGCGCTCCCTATTGCCTCATCATCCTCCGTCCCCACACCTCACACAGCACCCAGCTCCTAGGCCTTCCTTCTATCCCACCAGGCTCACGACCAATCTGTTACCATTCTTACTGGCAAATCTGGCCTGTAAGCCTCTTTGCTACATCCTGCTGCAACCACTGCAATGTTTTCTTCTCCACATCCCAAACACATGCAATGCTCCTTGGCAGCCTGAGCCATATGCCTCCCCTTGCCAACCCGACCACACCGCCTGCTCAGTAGCAGCCCTCCACTTCTTCTTTGCTGCTCTTCCAGCACGTCCAAACCTCCATCTCCCTTTGAGGCCCAACCTAACCATGTTCACAGAATCATCTAGGTTGAAAGAGACCTCCAAGATCACCCAGTCCAACCTCTGACCTAATGCTAACCAGTCCTCCACTAAACCACATCACTGAGCTCTACATCTAAACGTCTTTTAAAGACTTCCAGGGATGGTGACTCCACCACTTCCCTGGGCAGCCTGTTCCAATGCCTCACAACCCTTTCAGTAAAGAAGTTCTTCCTAACATCCAGCCTAAAACTCCCCTGGCTCAACTTAAGCCCATTCCCCCTTGTCCTGTCACCAGGCACGTGGGAGAACAGACCAACCCCCACCTCGCTACAGCCTCCCTTGAGGTACCTGTAGAGAGCGATAAGGTCGCCCCTGAGCCTCCTCTTCTCCAGGCTGAACAAGCCCAGCTCCCTCAGCCGCTCCTCGTAGGACTTGTTCTCCAGGCCCCTCACCAGCTTCGTCGCCCTTCTCTGGACTCGCTTGAGCACCTCCATGTTGAGGGGCCCAAAATTGAACACAGTACTCAAGGTGAGCCTCAGCAGAGCCGAGTCCAGGGGGACAATCACCTCCGTATCCCCAGTCTGTCCTCTCCTGCCAAGCATCACGGTGTTCTGCACACCGGGTTGGACCAGATCATCGTGAGGATCTTTCCCAGCTTTAATAATGCTCTCTATAGGTACCTTAAAGGAGGCTGTAGCGAGGTGGACCCAGCCAAGTGCCGGGTCCTGCACCTGGGGCGCAATAACCCCAAGCAGAGCTACAGGCTGGGAGAGGAATGGTTGGAGAGCTGCCAGGCAGAGAAGGACCTGGGAGTGATGGTGGACAGTCGGCTGAATATGAGCCAGCAGTGTGCTCAGGTGGCCAAGAAGGCCAACGGCATCCTGGCTTGTATCAGGAACAGTGTGACCAGCAGGGCTAGGGAGGTGATCGTCCCCCTGTACTCAGCTCTGGTGAGGCCGCACCTCGAGTACTGTGTTCAGTTTTGGGCCCCTCGCTACAAGAAGGACATGGAGGTGCTTGAGCGGGTGCAGAGAAGGGCGACGAAGCTGGTGAGGGGCCTGGAGAACAAGTCCTACGAGGAGCGGCTGAGGGAGCTGGGCTTGTTCAGCCTGGAGAAGAGGAGGCTCAGGGGCGACCTTATCGCTCTCTACAGGTACCTCAAGGGAGGCTGTAGCGAGGTGGGGGTTGGTCTGTTCTCCCACGTGCCTGGTGACAGGACGAGGGGGAATGGGCTTAAGTTGAGCCAGGGGAGTTTTAGGTTGGATGTTAGGAAGAACTTCTTTACCAAAAGGGTTGTTGGACATTGGAACGGGCTGCCCAGGGAAGTGGTGGAGTCACCATCCCTGGAGGTCTTTAGAAGACGTTTAGACGTAGAGCTCAGTGATACGGTTTAGCGGAGGGCTGGTTAGCGCTAGGTCAGAGGTTGGACTGGGTGATGTTGAGCTCTCTTCCAACCTAGAGGATTCTGCGGTTGACGATTCCCTGCTTCCCTCACAGGCGCTTCCCCGGCGCTAGGACCCGGCGGGGCGGCAGCGGGGCGCCTGCGCGGCTGCGGCGGGCGGCAGCGGGCGGGCAGCTCGGAGCCGGGGCCGGGGCCGGGGCCGGGGCCGGAGCCGGAGCCGGGCGGCAGCGGGAGGAGCAGCGGGCGCCCGCCGCCGGCCCCGCTCTGCGCCCGGCGCGGCGGAGCAGGCGCTGTCCCTTCAGCACCGCCGGGCGCCCCCCGCCGCCCCCTCCCCGGCAGCACCTGTGGGCAGCAGCGCCGCGCTTCTCCTCCTCTTTTATTTTTTTTTTTTTATTTTTAATTTTTCCTCCCCTTTCTATTTTTTTCTTTTTTTTTTTTTCTCCCCTTTCTTTTTTTTTTTTTTTTCCTTTTTCCTCCCCTTTCTATTTTTTTCTCCCCTTTCTATTTTTTTTTTTCCTACCTCCCCTTTCCTTTTTTTTTTTTTTTTTTTTTTTTTTTTTTCCTTCCTCCTATGTTTTTGGCCGCGGCCAACCAGCGAAGGGCCCTCCCCCTCCGGCACGGCCCCGCTGCTCCCCCCCAGCCTCCGCCGCAGCGGCCGCGCTCCCGGAGCATGTCCCCCCCTGCCCCTGCCCCTGCCCCTGTCCCCGCCTGAGCCGGGCAGCGGCAGCCCCCGGCGCCGGGAGCGGAGCCGGCCCCGCACGCAGCCGTCCCCTCGCGGGCTCGCTGCCTGCCGTGCTTGCTCGGATGCGTCTGCGACATGCCTGAGAAGAGACGAGATGGGCCAGGGCGACGAGAGCGACCGCATTGTGATCAACGTGGGAGGGACTAGGCACCAGACTTACCGCAGCACCCTCCGCACCCTGCCCGGCACGAGGCTGGCTTGGATCGCCGAGCCCGATGCCCACAGCCACTTCGACTATGACCCCCGCACGGACGAGTTCTTCTTCGACCGCCACCCGGGCGTCTTCGCCCACATCCTGAATTACTACCGCACGGGCAAGCTGCACTGCCCCGCCGACGTCTGCGGGCCCCTGTACGAGGAGGAGCTGGCCTTCTGGGGCATCGATGAGACCGACGTGGAGCCCTGCTGCTGGATGACCTACCGCCAGCACCGCGACGCCGAAGAGGCCCTGGACAGCTTTGGTGGGGCGCCCCTGGATAGCAGCGCCGAGGACGGCGACGTCGATGGCACCGGGGACTCCGGGGATGGGGAAGAGGAGCTGGAGATGACAAAACGCCTGGCGCTCAGCGACTCGCCCGATGGCAGGTCCGGGGGCTTCTGGCGGCGGTGGCAGCCCCGCATCTGGGCGCTCTTCGAGGATCCCTACTCCTCCAGATATGCAAGGGTAAGCCCCGCTGTGCCCTCCTCCCAGCGCCCCGGCACCCTCCGGCCCCGTGGCACCCGCACCGGGGGGGGTCACACACAACGAGGTGGGGGCCGTGGGGACACAACCCACGGGGCACGCAGGTGGACACCGTGGCAGGAGCTCGTGTACTCACCTGGGGGCTGCCAAGGCCCTTATTCTCTCTCCAGCATGCTCCTAAAAACGCACGGGCTGGGGCAGGGTCCCAGGCACGGGCCAGGTGATCCCACGGGAGAAGGGAGAGCTCCGTTCCTGCAGGTCATTTCTCTCCACGCACAGGTTTTGACAGTCAGGTATAGCCCCGTAAGGAGAGGCACCTTTGTCCAGCCCTCTTCTGAGCTACCAGCTCTCTCCCCTTCACGAGATGGAAAAAGGATCACGGGAGCTGGCAGTCCCTGTGGGAGCAGGGGATTTGGAGAGTTTCTTAGCCTGGACTGGAAAGGCAGTCTGTTCTCATACGTACCGTGTTAAATATTTATGATCCTGCTTCTCTGAGAATGGATAATTCAGTCGCTCACTTACCTCCCTACTCTGTCTTTTTCCCTTGTGGGAAAGGCAAAGTATTAATCAGAGGAGAGGGTTCATTCATGTAGCGGGGACACTGTGCTTGACAGGTTTCTTGCCTGGCTGCTGAAGGACAACTCCTCCCTCTCGGTGCCTGCAGTTGTTTGGGGAAGGGGAGCACACACTGGTGCAGTTCCCAGCATAGCTGTGAATAAAGATGGTCTTAAACAGGCACCCGACTCCTCTCAGTTGGTGCCTGCGGTGCTGTTACATACGAGGACAGTGACATTAATTAGGGCCTGATTGTGCAAGGGCAGTTAAAGGTAAGGAGCACATTTACTTCAGGAGCAACAGCAGGATCAAGCCCCAGGGCATCTGTTTGGATAAGCAGGAAAAATAGGTGAAGGATAGTGCCTTCACAAAGAAACGGGCTTGGGTAAGCGTTACTCTGCTCTTAAACATACCTTGCGAAGGCAGAGAGCTGCTGCCAGCCCTCCGTGGGGAAGGCTGGTGCTCTGGTGGGGGAGGATGAGCAGTGCTCCTGAGGACGATCAAAGGAGCGAGATCAAATTAAGGGGCGAATTGGATGGATGCAGGAAAGCTGTGGAACGGCAGGGAGCAGAGACAGGGAAGCTGGTTGTGTATGAATGGGTGGTGGGACCGGCTGCTGGATGGAGGCTTTTGGGCTGAGCAGAGATCTCCAGCAGGGAGCCACCAGGTCTGCAGACTGAATGAATGGGAAAGCTGGAGCAGAGCCTGGAGTTATATCTTGGTGCGTTTCTAAAGGTTCTTGTTTGCATACCCTTTGGAGACTTCCTCCCCGAACAAAGAAGTTAATATTTTAAATGAATTCCTTTAAACAGCACGGAGGATAAAGGAATAATAAAATATTTACCACAACATGAAAGGATGATGCTGTTGAACTGCAGCTTTCAAATCCCCGATTTCTGCCAAGGGAACATGGAAACAGAGAGGGAAGGCTGGAGGGTATCCTTCAAAAGGCTTAGTTAGCTTCCTTTAATCAAGCCTGACATTAGCAGGCATCGATTTGAATAGCAGATCTCTCTGGTGGCCAGGAATCTGTTGGTAGAACACATCTCAGGTCAAAGCAGTGTGCTTGTCCAAGATGCTGTGGACTGATCCAAAGGCCGAACGCATAAAGCTGCCCCAACAAAAAAGCTACGAACAGATGAGAGGTTAAAACACCATTTTTCTTGGAAACATTCCGATATTTTAGGTTGGAGGGCAAAATATATAACCAATATTAAGAGTCTATGATGTACAAGCTGGAATTCTAGCAGGAAAAAAAAACAAAACAAAACACGTTTCCTAATTCCCTGAGGGTATTTCCATTTAGGAATAGGCATTTTACAGAGACATTTTTTTTTTTTCCAGTGGTTATTATACCATTTATTCACAGTTACATGTGCATACCTGATGGAATTCAACCCCTGATTTACCTTTAACTTGTTCTTTTTTAAAGGACTGTTAAATTAGGGAAACATGATTTCTGAAGTTAAGTGTATACTGAATATTTCATGGGTTAAATACCATTCCTTAACTCGTATCTATGGAGACACAGGCCGTATGCATTAATATTTTGCATGAAGGAAGATGGCTTTCATCATCAACACATGCACACACTGTCCATTAAGGAGACATTAAAAGACACTTAACATTTTCTAATAAAAGCCATATGTTATGGTTATGGATGTAAAAAGAGACAGGAGTTTGATTTGTGCTTCTCCAACCTAATGACAGACACTGCAAAAAGATCTCAAACTCACAATAGCTAATTTATAGTAAAATAATTGACAGCATCATTAACAAGCGAATGGTATATTAAAGCAATGCTTAGCAAAGTATATAGTCAGGCAACAAATCCACCCTTACCTCCCTTATCATTGCGTGTGCTACTTTCAATTACTGACAATTCCAGACATGCAAAAATTAGAATTCACTGCCATTTTGTCAAAAATATACATCACAAAATTTCTCAGCCTAATTGGATCTTAGACTTGCGCTAATGGTTATTTTATATGTTTGGTGTATGTATTTGACACCAAAATGTATCCCAAGGTAACATCTTAACGTAAGCATCGATTTACATAACCTTTATACCATTACACTTGAGCAAGTACAAGGGACACAGCATACGAACATAGCTGCAGATCTGAATAAAGCAAGATTTCCCTGGGCTGTATCTGGTATAGTAATGCCGTGAACGATAAGGAACAGGCTAAGGCAGGCTCAGCATTTACTCCAATGTAGCCATTCCTGGAGCATTTCCATGAGCACTGTTTACAAACACAAGCCCTTTGACTACTTACCAGCACCTAACTGGTACCAAATGGTACCTGATCTCATTGCAGGTCTCAGTGTAGGTGGCCAGGTAGAAGGGAAGAGCACTTGTGTATTTCAGGCAAGATCAGCTAACTGCAAATTTGGTCTGTTTATAAACTTACTTTGACCAAACATAAGATCCCAGTTACTACTTGTTTGTTGTTAGATGCAGCGTAGTTAACAGTGCCCTGTTAAAACAATAGAGGCCAGGTTTAATTACATTCCAGGTTTCTAAATACTAATTCCTTGCGTAACACAATTCATTCTGAGAGATTAAACACTTTGCATGGTCTTCTAAATCTGAAGAAAAGGTAGCTTGTTTCAAATCACACCTTGCCTTAGACACCTACCTTAGTAAAGCAAAGAGGTCTTGCAGTTCTCCATACCATAAAGGATCCCATTTGGGTAACGGAGGCAAAGTTTGGTACCTGGAGGTCTGAGCAGAGCAGCAGATGAGGTGATGGAAAAGGCCAGCTTTACAGAGATACTGGGTGCACCTGCAGACCGGCAGCCATCCAAGGGGATTTGCAAAAGCATCTCCTCAGGCAGCTTAAACATCACCACCCACCAACGGGTACCGGGCACCTAAATCAGTGGGACATTTCTCTAAAGCTTACTAGGACCTTTTGCACAGCTTCAGGCACCTTTGTAAATGTATTTTCCCTACGTAGATACAGAGGGAAAATCCCCTCAGAGTTGCACAGACATGGTAAAGCAGCGTATCTGGGAGTTAGGTTGTCCTCAGGTTCTGCCTTCTGCACGCGTGAGACCTCATAGGCCTCTGCGCTCACCGTGTGTGAAAAATACTTTCCTAGCACCTCCTCTCCTTCAGTTTTCTGTCTGGCCATGCTGTTCTTACACAAGCCAAGCTCCAGGTGACTTCCTGAAGCACTGGGCCTGCAGGTGTCCGACATCCTTGCCCCCTTCCTTCTCCTCCTCCTCCCCAGCAGGGTAAGGTTGGGCTTGTGGCGGTTCACGGCCACGAGGTCAGTCAGGGTTTGGGAACGTGGAGCTCTTAGCAGAGCTCCTGTGTGACCACTCACATTCACACCGGACAGTCAGGCTTCGTTAAGGAACCCTAAGGGAAGCTTTTGTAGTCCTTCCACGTCAACATTTTGCCTGTTTTTAAATAAAAGCTGGTTGGGGTCCCATGGAAAGGCTCCAAAAGCTTGATTTGCCATCCTGGCACATACTGCACAGCCCTGATCTGGAAGAGGAAATAAAGGCTCATGGTAAAACTTATTCACCCGTCCTGCCTGTTCTCCCTTGGCACCCTGCAGAAGGATCAGCTTTCCTTGGCAGGTGACTTTGGAAAGGCGAATTTTGGTCACGAGGAAGGAGACAGCGTAAAGGCTAGTAGGGAAGAGATGAGAGAAAGGAATTTCTTCCAGCTTTCTTTTGTACGTTCAGGAGCCCTTCAACCCTGCTGTGTTCATTTAAGCTAGTTCTTCTCCATTTAAAACGCATCCCATAGGAATGGGAAGGCATACGGGACCCTAACTCCTGATCCCCCTACTGTCTTGGGAGGCTTCTGCTCAGTCTTTGGCCTGCTGGGCAGAGCTCAGGACCCGGTGAAATCCCCCGGAGAGGTGCAGGTAGGCATCACCCCTCGCGGCGAGGGCTTATACTGCAGCAGTCTCGTGCAGGACATGCTCAGCACAGGAATGCTCCTCGGACAGGCACCTTGGGAGAGCAGACAGGGAGGAGGATAGCGGCCCCACACGCATCCCCTACCCACAGGGGCCCTTCTCCCTGCAGGGGGATTTTGTGGAGCTGCTCTCCCACCTCGGGCCTTTGAGCGAGGTCTCCCCTGCAGAGGCATGGCTAATCCTGCACTGAAGCTGGCTGCAGTAATTCTCACCACATACGCTGACAATTAACTAGAGAGCCTAATTTTAACTGCACGCTGCATTACAGCTCTGGAAAAATGAGAATCCTTCTGCATTAAATGAAGTTTCCCCTGCACTTGTAGTATAATGGAATTACAGATAGACATCTATTAACCACCGTTCTGCCATTCATTATTAACATAGCTCCTCAAATCCCATCTTATTCCTATTTTCTCCCATCAAGAGACACGTTACTGCAAATCCTTACATAACCCATTAGTAAGCACGGCCTCGGCTCCTCTGCATGCTGTCCAAAGTAGCCTTTGCAATCCCAGCTGGAAAGTGTTGGCCATGGCCCAGCTTCTGTCCCTGCTGAGTTAGCCAAGGTGGGAGCAGGCAGGCTCACAAATAACTCCTGTGAGTTGTCCCTCTGGCTTCAGAAGGAATAAATTTTAAAGCTACCACCAAGGGGAAAAAAAAAAAAAAAGAAAAAAACTGATCATAGCAACCGTGCAGAACCAGGACTTCATTGGTTCGAGTTGTTCAGGAGCACATAGGAAGAGGGGATGTCTGCCTGGAAAATCTGACAGTCTCTTTGAAGCCACAACCTCACAGGAAGATCAGAGGGATGATGTTACCCACCTGACAAAGCTATGGCTGCGTAGCACAGACTTAGCAGTTTTAATTCATGGAAGGGTGTTTAATCCATTTGCCCATTTCCAATTTTATTTCTATTATCTTAAAACCTTTAAAAAGAACAGCATCTGTTGCCAGTTTCGTGTATATATATATATATATATATATATATATATATATATATATATATATATAAATATATATATATATCTTTAATCTTACTTAATTTTAATGTTTCTAGGTTACAAAATTTACTTGATTTAGCCAAGGCTGTGATTGTATGGATCATACCATCATATGCATACACATATATATGCCTTCCTATCACCAGCACCTCCTACGATGCTGAGTGGGATTTCCATATGAGGAAGGACTTCAAAATTAAACCATCCCAAAATACTTCTAAAAATGTAACCTTGGTGCCACTGAAATCAGTATGAATTTAGTGACTAGTTTCAGAATGATATTTGGTCTCTTCTCTCTTTAAATCCATCCCTATATGCCTTCAGTTATTTTCTTTGCCCTTCCCCTGACATTTGCTATTTTGGTTCTGGTTAGGGGAAAAGAAAAAAAAAAAAAAAAAAAAAAAAGGCAACAAAATACTGGTGTTCTGTGTTGGTGCATCACGAGACAAAGGATACAAAGATCCATTATTATTTTTATTGTAGAACTGATCAAAAATCGGATATATTAGACTTGCACCTAGGAAAATTATTTTTCCAATTTGTTTTTCCTTCTTTTGAACAGTATTTACTGGTACTCATCTTTCTTATTTTTAAAAATACAAGACTGCTCTGTGTGTATTTATGGTACTACCTTAGTATAGTCTATACATACTGCCTTTCTTTTACCATAAGGAGAGGTGGTAGCAAACCAGCAACAGAGGGTCCAGCCTTACTGTTACTGAAATTCCCTGCCAAAATTACCAGCCACTTCAAGGACAGAAATGAATTTTCCTGCAGTACGGTTCAGGAGAACAGATTAATTGCAGCGTAGGGCTTTTTTTTTTTTAATATATACATTGCATGTTTCTGTTCCAAAGCACTGAGGTGCAATAGATCCTAGCACCTTATTAGGAACGTACATTTTCAAATATATGTATTTTCATAACCAACGACCTGAGCACACTGCATCAAAACACAGAGCTCTAATGCTGGCAGAGCTCTTCATGATCTTAGTGGCATTTTTCACTGCAAAGGACTACAGAATACATCCCCATTCAAACCACATGACTTCAATTAATGTTCAATCAAATCATATCCAAGTGCTGTATTTCATAATAAAAAGGGCAAGCAGGGGTATTCAGATTGAAAAATTGAGTCCTAATTGATAATCATGTAAGTGTAAGCCTTTCTCATGCAAATACAGATGGCAAAGCTGAGTTTCCATTTTATATAGGCTTGATTTTATGAGATGCAGTGCATTCTTGTGGGATCACACTAACAGAACAGCCATTTTGAGATCTTTGCAACTGTATTTCAATTAGCTTAGTTACTACATGCTGAATTTGATCTGAGGAAAGAACAGCATTAGAAGGCTGACTTGGCTTTCTCTGCTGAATGTTGCATTACATAAATACGTGATTCACTCCAAACAGTACTCGGGAGGCACGGCGTTAGGATCAGATGAAATCAGAGAAATCTATGGAGAACCACCCCCTCCCTGCAGAATATTTCCCAAATAATTTTTACATCTCTCTCCCATGCTCAGTAAGGACCCAGATTTTGCTGTCTTCGCTCCTCCTCTGCTAGCGATCCCTTACTCCAGGAACGTCCCCGTTTCCTCCAGGCTGAGCACAAGGCACTGCCCGACACGGGTAAAGGTGAAAGGACCAGGCCCTAATTGATTTTTATTTCTTTCAGATATGATTTATAAGATATAATGGGGGCTCTAATAAATCACGCTATAAAAATGAAGAATAAGTCTGAGTCTAAGGCTTTTTACAGTGATTGCTTATGATGTAAGACCCTTTAATGACAGTAAGTTAAAATTGCATTGTAATGGCCCTTTGTAAATGCAATAAATCTCTGCTTTCAGTGCGCTGCGGACAGCCAGCAATGTGTGTGCTGCACATGATCCTCCAGCACAGGCACTCGCTGCTGGCACACTCTTATGTAATTATGTTGATACTTGAGGAGCAGCAGCAAACCTCAGCACTGCTAGATTTACATTGAGAAAATGGTCAGGACCATCCTGGTGTCGTGAAAGCGTGAAACTGCGTAAAATACCTGGCTGGCTTTTTATTTGGAAAATTTGGATAGAATATCCCTTCAAAAAAGCAGGAAGATGGATTATTGTTTTTAAATAACAAAAGACAAAAATCTATTCCTACTGAGTCTTACAATTTCCCAGAGACAAATACAAGACAGGACAGCCGTTTTGGTCTGTGCAACCAACCTGAATACATCCGATTTTCTTAGTGTCCTGTCCTATCTACTCAGCATCCACACACACAAATCAAATAATGCACAGAAATGCACCAACAGATTAACAGCTCCTTGATTTAACTGCAGCAGAATCCCTCATCCTGCCCACCTTTGCCCTCTAAAAAACACATTTGAAGCATTACCTGCATTTCCTTATTGAAATACAGAAAGATCTACTCAGTTCAGCTTGCCTATGACTTCACATGCATCAGAAATTCTGCTGCAGATTTCGCTTTGAAATTTCATCCCAATAACCCCATTCTAGTTGTCACTTTGGGTTCTTGCACTGTTCATTACTCCAGATCAGTTGACAGGTGGAGATGGTGGAGGCCGTCGCTATGATTTGTCCAGGCATAAACTAAATGAAAAACTTCGATCAGAGTATTTCTAATTCGATAACAGACTTCAGGGAAATGTATAAGGAGAACCCGCTACAAAAGGCTGGGCACCTACAACCTCTGTTGGAATGGAGATCATGTCTATGGCATAAAAGGACACGGGCAAGGAGTTAAGAGACTTTCAGTATAGTCCAGCCCTGTCTTGTAGGGCCATTGCCCCAGCTACCACTGATTTTAATGGGATCCAGCCGAGACCCATGCAGACCCACTTCAGAAAATTAATTTTCAGGACAAAGACAATTGTGAAATTCCCTCAGCACTAAATGCAAAAGGGCTTGCCTCCACAGCAGCCTCCGATCTCTACTCTGAAAACAAAACAACACAATATCGGCCACATTGTGCTATTCCTCTTTCTTTTTTTAGCATGGATCCCCCCATTGCTTACAGTGTGGAGATCTGCAAGAAAGCTAGTGACAGTACGTCTTAGCACTTCTTGGCAGTGTGTCCCGCATGCGGCAGAACTGATTTTAACTCAAGTTTTTTTGGTAAAGCACGTGTCAGGAGAAACCAAGAACAACCTAACTATGCTATAATAACTCAACCAATACCAGATTGAGTCAATTGCTCTTGTTTTTGTTGTTGTTGTGTTGGGGGAAAGGGAAGTAGTAGATCAACTACTATCTGAATTTTGCTTAAGTGATGTTGAAATTTAGTGTTCAGCTGATATGAGTTCAGCGTTTATCCTACCAAGAAGTCCCAAAGGTGCTAGTGATTTCATTAAAAGACCTAATGTAAATTTTAAACTGGTATAGATCTCCTGAAATGTTAGTTATGCCTATGCAGCAGGAAATCAATACTGCAAAAGTGCCTTCACTTTTCTAAAGAAAACATCTTTTGGAGAACCTGCTCCACGAAAAAAAGCTCCTTTTACCTTCTAGGTATCAGTGTGACGTGAACCAAAGGCAAATTACGTGTTTGAAATTCTGTAGCAATTCTATGGTGTCTTCAACTCCAAAACACAAATTTATCTTCACACATTTGATCATCAGCTATAGCAACTCCTGAGACAGCACGTTTACTGTCTTCAAGGGACATCTGGGCTAGGACAACAGGGTGAGCCTTTGTTCTGATTAGGTGATCGGTAGCTTTCATGCAGAACTGTCCACATATTGGACTTTCAAGATCTCACTTGTTCAGAAGTGCACACAGAGCTACATGCTATGAATTTACTAGAAAGCAGGGAGGGAAAAAAAAAAAAAAGCTGAGATTTGGACAGATGATTGCAAGTAACTGAATTAATGCATTTATCAAAGAAACATTTGTTAGCAGATCTGACTAAAGTCATTATTTGTGTGCCCTACTTGCTTGCATATGTTAGCTCTGAAGAAACCTCTCTGGGGTTTCAGCTAGCATCTACAGCACACCAGTAGCGTGAAGAAAGGCCATATCCGTATAGCTTCCCAAATGAACGTTTGCAATGGGGCACAGACAGCACATTCTGTTAGCTCATTAAACCAGATCGTTTGGGTATGCCTCAGCCCTCCTCCCTCATTTTCTGTGAATTCTACTCCATGTGGAATCGCAGGATGTTGAGTCTTGGTACATCATTTTCAAAATGGGAAAATAACTTTTCTCGGGTTACTTGCATTGTTTTTTTTTTTTGCACTCTAGACGCCCTAAAAGCACCAAGTTAACAATAACAACTGGTGGGAAGAATTTACACTGTGTGGATATAGTTTCGCAAACCAAGCTGGACTAGAGGAGGAAATACCCAAAGCTATGCTTCTTCAAAAGGTGTTGTACAGTATTGTACCTGGCTGTGCCCAGAGCTACCTTAGTATTGTTGGTAACTACCTTGTATCAGTCTTGTTAATGCCCAGATTTTTTCTTAAATGGGGTATTAGTAGCGTGAAGCAGTTCCCCTTATGCAATAATCCAGTGGTTACAGTTTTTGCTAAGGATATGAAATTTCGAGTTTAGTATATTCCTCCAACTGCAAGATTTTCAAGTTTTCACCATCTCTGCTCGGAGGGCTTCCCTGCTTCAGGCAGCCGCATAATCCAGGCGGTTAGTGAGGGTGATCCAGTCTGCACGGCACAGGGAATTCACAAAGCAATACACTGGATATGTGACAAAGCACTTTTTTTTCCCAATAATATGGAACTAGGCAGCTGCTCCCGTGTGATAATTCCACACTACTGAACTCAGCAAGGTTAAGAGCAGAAAACAGGTACCTGTAGTGACGTTGCCGGAGACCGCGTGACTTAAATTTTGTAGGATTTGTATATTAAACTGCTTGCCAGTTCAAAGTCAGTGCCTGTGAGGAAGTGACCAGGTGTCATCGGGTGGCTGACTCCATGATGAGCTTCAGTGATCTCTGCACAGCCCCTATGGAGAAGGAATGTACAAAACGCACAAAAAAGTAGCATCTCGATAGAAGTAAAGCCAACTTTTTCACCCCAGAGCCTGAGCAGTTCTTCTGCCGTGCTGAAAAGCGAGCTCCCAAGTCAGTGTAAGGACACACCATGTAATTTGTTCTGAACTAACCTGCATTTCCCAGGGCTATCAATCTGTCACCTTTCAGTCATGCCATGTAAATACATGTATTCTTAAAATCTCTGAAGGCTGCCTTTTCATCAATATTTTAACATAAACATTCTTTTCATTTAAATGGAAATTGATCACTTGCATTTTATTACTTTTTAATATTTCAAAGTGCATTAAAGGAAAGCGATCTCAATTCAACTACTGCCAGGGTAAGTTTAACTTGGAAAAGCACTAGAACAAGTTGTTGCAAGGTTAGTGCCTTTTACAGCACATATGCTTCAGGTCTGGCATAAACAAACAACACAGAAGTGATCGATAAGCATTCTAGCCATTACATTCACTGCCTTCATGATACACACAAAACTAGCCCAAATTCTCAGTAGAAACTCGTGTTAAGTATCCTTTCTCTACCTTATATAAGAGTCTTGTGAGGGGCTTTAATGAAGCGGAGGCAGTTTTTCAGTTTTTCCATCTGTTATCAAATCAACTCCTGCTAGAACAGAAACACAACTGTATTAAAATTTAAAAGTGACAAATACTGGTAAAAAAAAAAAAAAAAAGTCTTTCAGTGCTTCAGTAGCTTTGCTGTGCAGCCTAAAGAAGAAAACATTTTGATAATAAATAAAACATTTAAAAACCTGATTTAATTAAAAAAAAAAAAAAGACATAGCAGAAAAAAGAACGTAATGGTAAAAGTTGTAAACCAGAGCACAAAAAAGGAGGTTTAAACTAGAAATGTTATAGTCCACAGCATTCAGATTTAAGTTTTAATTTGGGGTAACACCTTATTTTTATATTCTGCAGAAGCTGGGGGGGGGGCAGAGGGGAAGCAAGCTTTAAAATGTGAATGTCACTGAGCTTTTTTAAAAACATCACGTTTATCCTATTTAATATAGGGTCATAAGACCAAGTTGTAGAGTATTCCAAAACCAAATTCTTCTGTCCCTCTTCCCATTTGGAGGCCTAAGGAAGGACCTGCAGGGTAAAACTCCAAAGAACACTCCAGTTTAGCTTCACTTCTGTGCAGTGGACTAAAAATGAATACTTAATATTTATATGAATCATTGTCAGTGTCAAGTAAGAAGAAGTTTATAAAAATAGAACCAAATCAGGGAAAGACTTTTAGATTCAGTGGGTAAATGCCTCTTTACGTACAGTATTATTTATAGGTATTTTTCTAATCTGGTCTGTCATCTTGTCTCTTAAAATTATTAGAAAGGGAAAAAGGAGGAACTACGGCAAACATAGATGCAAAAGTAATCCTGCTGAGAGCTGTGGCACAAGTACGAGCAAAAGCTGGGGAGTTTGGAGCTCTGTTCCTAGGCCTCTTGTTCTCGGTATGTTCCACAAGAAAACCAGATCAGCCTATATATATATAACCACCAAGGTGAAGTACTTTTTTGTGCTTCCTTCATTCCAGTAGGATTTCTTAGTGGTTGTATTTCTGCTAGGAGCAACATAAATAATTGTCCTTTGCTGTTATGGCATTTCTTGCAAATACAAACTTCCCTGGCTCTTGACTTTAACAGCAAGGTCCAATTCAGACCGTCAAGAAATTTCATCTAATCTCTTCTCAGCACGACTAAACCTATTTTAGAAGCAAGACGTCCATGGTTACAGGTGTAGGAATTGCGCTAAACTTAAGCTGAGATCCCAGGTGTGAAGGTTGGGAATGGCAGCTCCTTTTTGCAACCAGGATACTTGCTCACACCGTTCATCCCAACAGCTCCTAAACTTCTGTGGTATCCTTTGCTCCTCGTTTTGAGGACTTCAGCAAAAGGACAAAAATGAGGTTTCTGCTGGGAGGAAGGCTCTATGTGACTTTGTCCAGATACAGCAGAAGGTTGGTCTAGAGGTTTTGCTACAAGAGCTGTGATGTACACAGTGGCATAGGGCTCAGAAGGACATTCAGGAAAGTCTCAGTAGAAGATTTATGTGCTGCAACTACGTTCCTGAGCCCTGTACCACGTTTCCTGAGAGACCAGAAGCTGTAAAAAATCAATAAAGATTTGGATACAAATGGAAAATGCATCTTCTCATTCACTACCTGCACTGCACATGATGCTAGCTGTAATCAAGAACAAATTCCAGACAACCCAAAGCTATCAAGCTGCAGAATCCCTGCTAGCGCTCACTGCAGTCCTGCTATTAAAATGCCCACAGGCCGTGGAAACGCTCTTAAGCCAAGTCACTAGCCTAAATTCTGAATTCTTACAGTTAATAGAACTCACCACTAATTTGCAGTTTAGGTACAACCTTTTTTTTTTTTTTTTTAAAAAAAAAATAAACCTACCTTCATCGAAATGCTAAAGAATCACTGGTGGCTTCGAGCTTCTCACTATGCGGAGGCACTGATTTAATTTTTTAAACATACATGGAGAAAGAGACAAGCTGAAAGTGAAGTGTCATTGGTCCTCTTTACCATTTATTCCACAGCCTCATTCGTCTTTGCATTACAGCTTTTGGAAACTCTGCAGATGATGCTTAGGGAGAGCCTTCTCACAATGTACAGCTTTTTATTTTATTTTATTTACTAAGAAACAGCTTTTGGAGTATCAACAGTTATAGTGTGTGTATTCTGCTGTTTAAGATCTACAGCTGGCCAAATACATGTACATATATTTTCTGGAAAAACAAACAAACTTTTCTACCCCCTCCTCTTAAAGAGAGTGTATTAAAAGTCTCTCTTTTCTTCATGAGAAAATAATCATTTTTTCTCCCATTATTAGTTTCTTGCCTCCCTCAACTTTACTTCAGAAAAAAAGTGAAAAGCTAAAATGGTGGGTGGAAAGAGCAAAAGAGCCAGTGGAAGGGGGGAATGACAGAAATATAAAAAGCAGCTTTCTCCACAAACCTACTTAACTGCTACAAGCTTTGGAAAGGAAAAAGCCTTGCCGGTTTGAAGTCTGCAGGACACATAAGGCAAATATCGTTGAACATTTTCAAGGAAAAAAGGACTTTTTTTTCCAATTTCCATTGAGTTATTTCCAAATAACATTCCACATGTCCTGCTTACAGTCCTATAGCTTTGTGTTGGGTGGGTTTTTCTTGTTTGCAAATTAGTTGAGGATAAAAATAGGTTTCCACATAAATCAGGAGGATAGGGGCTCGCTTGTGATTTTTTCTTCACCTTTCTCAGCCTGGCTTTGTGTTTCTGTGTCCCTTTCTGGACAAAAAACCACTCTTTCTTTTAGGAGGATCAACATCATCTCATCCTTCTGGTTGTTCCCCCTTCACCCAGAGGCTGTGGCGCCAGTTCTGTTTTTAAGCACCATTTAATTGTTGTTGGATGACTGACCTGCTGCTCACAGAGCAGGAGATGCTATGCAGCAGAGGAACTGCAGTCATCATCAGGCATTCAAAGGACACTCCTGAAGCAGAAGTACAGAAAATAGTGGGTTCCAGTATAAGCAACGAGAAAGAAAATGTCAGAAGTAGGACATGGCAAATAGGAGACAGGAGGAGGCCTCAGGATTAGAAGAACAAATGACTGTGAGGAGAGGGAGGTCCCACTCTTCAGTGCATTTTGCTGTTGCAAGCTTGCCAATAAAGTGTTAGGCTCCACAGTGAAAAACCTCTTGCACTGGAGAAGCCTTTGCTGTAGGGGCATTTGAGGTTCTTGGGCAGTGAGTTCAGATGCACTCATTTTTTTTACTGTGGCCTGAGAAGGTCAAACACCTTGATGGCTGGCACGAGAGCTTGGCAGAGAGAAGAAAAAAAAAAAAAAAAAAAAAAAAAAGGCCAAATTCATCTATTTAAAAGCCTATGGCAGAGACTTCACCATTCCAACCTAGCCAAAACAGCTTCTCCTCTTAAGAGTCCTGTACAATAATTATGGTCTTCACCACACAGAGACTTCTTTCAGCTGTCATCCAACACTAAATGGCATTTCAGGAGAGGGAAATAAAAAAATAAAAAAGCTGGCCTAATAACTGCATATGGTACTCGTGGAAGTGAGAAGGAGCCACAAGGCTCTTGCTCTGTCAGACCAAAGGATGCAGGTGTCTGTGTCAGTCCCCATAAGTATTATTCCAGGGATGATTCTCATTGCACATCAAATCCGGGGACAATTAGCAGCCCTTGGCCCTTGTTTGACCACGTCACTTAAAAAGGAAGTCTGAAATAAACACAGTCTTCAATTGAGGATATGTGATGTCTAATGAAAAGATGACTCTGTTATGAACATTTAGGATTCAGTGGCAGATACAGCGACTGTGCTGAAACAAGAGGCAAGGCAGAGAAAAGCAGCACCATCTCGTGTAGGAAGCACGGGAACGCACCAATTCTTGGTCTAACTGCAGAAGTGACCTCTGGCAAGCCCCAACTTCTTGATAGTGATTTTTTTCCATCTGTAATCAAGAAAACAGAGCACAGTAATTTGGAGATAAAGTTTTACGAATCTCCAGTATCATGTTTGCTTTAAGCAGGTGAAGTGAGGACACCTTTTTGACAGCAGAAAGAAGTGAAGTTCTCCTCAAAATAAATCAGAGGGATCAGAAGGCAATCTTAGATTTGCTTCATTCTGATTATTCAGCATTCCTCAGTAAGATTGACAGGAAATGAGAAAGCAACGCTTTCATGATTCAGGGAGGTAAAAATTAGGACCATTTAAGACTATCTACAAAACCTTTCTAAACAACAGGTAAAAAAAAACAGATTATTTTTGCTCCTTCAGGTGAAAAATGAAAGCAGAACATGCGTAACAGATTACTGACAGTATTGACTACTACAGAATATCTAAGTAATGACAAACTTTAAAAGGAAATATATATATATATATATATATGTCCCAGAGAAATTTTAAAATGAAGCATGAAGAATTGAAGCACTAGTAGACGTATGCATACCGTACACATTAACTGGTTCCAGTTTACAGCAACCTCATAAAGCCAGAAAATAGTCTACATGAATCTAAGTGAACACAATAATCCAAGTGAAAAATAATCTAAGTGAACCCATCGCCTCCACAACCCGTGTAATCTGAACAGGGATTTCAGACTGAAGGAGGAAGTTATACATCAGCCCTGAAGTGGCAATGGAACGAGCCCTTGACTTTTATCTTGCTTGTTGTCAGCAAACACGCTGCCTTCCCAGAGCAGGCAGACTAAGTACGAGCTGGGAGCTGTGTCTAGCAAAGCGGGTCTCTTCCAAGAAGACCAACACCCTACAGCACGAGATGCCAGAGCAGATGCTGCGTGTGCTGAAGCCCGACATATGCTGAAGCTCCCTGAGCAATCACAGAAAGGCAGAAAGCACACTAGGATCAGTCACGTTTTTTTTGGCTGGGGTGGGCTAATCTCTAGGATCATCTCTATTATTATGACAAAGGCACCAGGCAGATATTGAAGATAAGCTGATGGCTTCCTGAGAAAACACGCAGCTGGAGGTGGCAGGGGTGCTACTGCAGATCAGGGTGAGAGGAAAGGAGTCAGGGCAGACAGAAGAATGGCACTTGGACCTTTTCTGTCACTTGCAGTAGGCTAGAACAGGCAGCAAGCTCGTTACTCCCCCAAAGACTCCAGGAGTGAGGCGGACAATACAAGAGTTGCACATCTCCTTTGGAGATACAAATCATTTTGAAAATCTCCTCTAAGACGCAGACCACAAGGTGTGTTGGGCATGCATGAACAGCACGAGACTCACTCACTGGTGCCTTCTTCCACTGTAATAGTGCAGTAATCCCCATTACAGGTGAGCAGAAAATGGCTATGAAATCTCTCAGGGGGCATTCAGGTCCTTGAAAAGAAATGTACAGCTTTCCAAGAGTTAATTGTAACTCATATTTACCATTGCATTTTTTCTTAATGACATACAGGGATGGCCTGAAATTGCTTTTATCCTGCTTGTCTAACTCAAGGCATCTAAAATGTCAAACTGGACTTGCCTGTTGTTTTTTGTTTTTTTTTTTCCTGGAGCAATCCCTGAAGGTACCAGGAATTCCTCCTTTGCTAAATAGAAGAACGAGGGGAAGGTGCTGGAAGTTTAACCAAAAAAACACTTTCCTCCCCAATGTTCATTGATTAAAATTAATGTGAAGTTAATCAAAACTCAAATCAAAACAAAAAGAAAGGTCAGGAAGAAATAATATTAGAAATATGTTTCCCAGTCAATTGGTTGCTTTTCAGGCTTTAGCAATGCAACTTCAAGACTTATGCAACCACCACAGAATTTGCTAGGTCTGAATTCTACTTTAAAAGCACCCATAAGCAGAGACTTCTCACCAATCAACTCCTTCTTATCCAAGCCCACTTTTATTCTCCTAAGGAAAAAAATAATAAAGGAATAAGCTTCCTTTTAAGTCTCCTTCGTATTTTCAGCCTCCTCAGATGCCACTGCAGCATCAGAGAAGAAAATATCAGGCACCTTCCTTCCTGCTTACTGCAGATCGAGTCAAGGGCACTTTGATTCACACAGGAGTCACTGCCTCACAGTACACAGCACTTGCAGAAAGAAACCTGGGGGAATCAGTTTATGGCAGCTTTCCTATTGTGCCAGGTTAACAACATACGCATCCCTGAACTTTTAGCCCGTACTGGAAAAAATGGTATTTGCTAGAGCTACGTAGCTAAAAAAACGTATTTTGCAAATACATGCTGCAATCAAATGTCTGTTTGTAACATCTATGACTTGGCAAATTGACTTGCACATCAGACACACATTTTGATGGTTAATTTTGAGCCCTAATGCAGCAGAGCAGTCTTCTCTCTGGCTGGTGTCTATCCTTTTCAAAAGGCAAAGGAGTGCATAAATTATGTTTAAAAAGAGGTAGGCATTTTCTACCCACAGCGTAGAGTCCCTGTAGGTGGATTATTATCCAGGAATACCAAAGAGGTAGGAAGTCTGTGATTTAACCCATTCTTTGTACTATCTCCTTGCCTGCTATTGTTTTTATTGCAGACAGCCTGAAATTATCTATATGGTAGGATTTTTCAAGTAGCTCAGCAGCACAGCAACTGCATTTCAGACAGACAGCAGGAGTTAAAGCCCTGAAGCAAGAATTTTGTTCTCAATTAATAGCAGGTAAACCCTGCAGGAGCATCCAGTTGCCCCTGCTGATGTTGGCACTATGAGGTTGTTACAGTTTACTCTTGTTAATATTTCCCTTGCCAGACTCTGTACTAAAATTGCCATGTATTAGCAGAACAGGATGGACTCTGAACCGTCTTGCAGATGATGAGCAGGATTTTGAAGCCTATTTCTTCTGCAGTATCTGTCTGAACTACTTAGAAGTAAGACCTAAGTCCCAGCAATCTGCCTACAAGTGCTCAAGTGCTGGCTGTGAGCATCTTCAGAAAAGCAAAAAAAAAAAAAAAAAAAAAAAGAGAAGGGTTTATAAATGTTTAAGAAGAGTTTTAGATTTTCTTAGATGTCACTGCTCAACTTTCTGTAACCATGAAACGAGAAGTAATAATGTTTGACTTTTCATTACATCTTTTTCCAGAACTACAAAATACTTCAGAAGAATGTCAGTCCTGGCCAAACCTCTAGTGAGATATGCAAGAATTCTTCCAATTTTCTCACAAAGTGGGCAAACTGAGGCATAGAAGCCGTTTTCTCAGGCAATTCAAAAGAAATGTTAGCAGAAAAAGAAGGGATCCTACCTCCCACAGCTAAAACAAACAAAGCAGAAAAGATTTCAGCAGACACACCAGTGTAAATAGATCTAAGCAGGTCAAAACTAATACTGCTAAATCCAGGAATACCTCTTTGGTGCTTAGGTCCAAAGAATGCTGCTCTAAAACCTAGTATTTCTTCTCTGGGTGGCAAAGACTGAGTATTTTCCAGGCAAATTGACATCTTCCACGCTATCTTGGTCTTCTTCATTGAATATTCGTTTTCCTCTAGAAAATAAACATCTTCTTATACTCAGCGAGTGCCACGAAGATGCAGGCAGGGGTGTAGCCAGCCCCATCCCCTCCTGCCCACGCATAGTGGAGAGGAGTCTCCGAGAGACCAGGCAAGGTGAGGCAAACCTCAAGAGAAGGTAGAGGGAGGATTTTGCAAAGAAAATAAGAGCTGTGGCATGTTAGTTAGCCTGAGGACATGAAGGAAGGAGGAATCCCTCAAGGGGAATGCAGAAACATGGCACTTCTCCTTGCCACCTTCTGCAGAGTTTCCATCAGTCCGGGATTTCCAACCCCATAAAAAGGACATTAAATAACAGCAGACCTCCTTCAGCAGCCTGCACGTGGGGTTGCAAAGGGACCCATCTTAAATCCCATGTGAATTTATCCCTTCCTATCCCTGTTCCTGCTTGCAGTGTCCATACCACACCAAGCACCTTCAGTTAACCAGCTGAGATCAGCTGTCACAGGGAGCACTCAAGTTCAAGCTCCTAAACGAAAGTTTGGGCAGCAGCTTTCTGACTACATGAAGCTCCTGAGGTCGGTCTTGGTTGCATAAAGCACTGCTCATCTCTTCTTCTTGAGTTCTTGTGCAGTTTTGTCTTGTTTGATAATTGATCCTGTCACCCGGTACTTGCTGGTATAGCTGAGCTGAAATCCGTGCCTGTGATCTTGTCAGGGCTGAAAGTTGTATTTTGCAACTATTTCCACTTTGCACCCAAGGGAGAGAAAAGAGAATACAGATACTTCATTTTCCCAATCTGTTGTAACACAAATTAAAGTGAATGATTTTAGGACGACATAGGAACTAAGGGCACCGTCAGCACAAATCCAAACCCCATTTGAAGACTGCCAAATGCTGTTTGCTCAGGATTAAATAGATATTTCCAAAAATAACTTTTTTGCCATGAAGAATTCACACAAGATTCCCACCAAAAATATAAAACATAGGGTACTACTGTCTTTATTACTTTATTGCCCTGAATGTTCTTTAGGATTTGCTTACTGGACCATCCAGAGGCCCTGGTAAGGAACAAGGCCATGCTATGCTACCTTATGAATTAAGGAGACTGAGGTTGATTTCAATGGTAATTAATATGAGCAAAAGAACCTTAATTTATATCCATCCATCCATTAATATATATTTAAACTCTGAGAAGCATTTTATTGTTGTTGTTTTCTTCCCCCACCCCCCCCCCCCCCCCCCAAATGTAGAAGCATTCTGCACTATGATACATTAGGTATAGCCCAGAAAAGATTTCTTTCTAAAGAAAATTGAGCAGAGATCCTCTCCTAGCATTAAGCTCTGGGGCCTTAAGTTACTACATTTTTTAATTTAGGAAAGCTACTGAGAATTTTAATAAGTTTTCATACTCCTCTTAAGCCCTGAAAAGATGAACTGATAGCAGCCAAGTTATTTCTCTATATGGGTGCGACTTTTTAATTATTAAGTAATCCCTACCCATTGCTGAATATTTCTAAAGCACTCATAAAGCAGTTGTATCACACACACCACAGACAGAGCCATCTGAGGTAAGGCCACTGACCTCCTGTAGTAGAGTCCACTAATTATTCTGGATTTCCTTATGCACGTTTCCCATTTTGTGTCTGCGTACGAAGAGGATAACACCAGTGGAGACAGGCATTAAAATGCTGTTTCTTGCTACCTGCAGGTATTTTTATTGTCTATATACTGTACCTTTTTCTCAGCAGAACGTTTTCCCATAATGAGACAGAAACTAAGGCAGCGTGTTAATGCCTGTGTACCCAGTTTTCCATCTCATACCACAACCTAGTAAAACGAGCTTCCCCAGGGCGATGGGTATTTTCCCTCAAGGATGGCTGCCACCGTAGGCCTTGTCGGCTTTCTGTGTTCAGTTCTCTTAGCTGACCAGTTACTACAGATCCTTCAGTTCCTCTTCTTTAAAATCGTCTTCTGGCAAGCACCATCCCGAGGAAGAACATATTGGGAAGCTCTTGGTGTAAGGAACAGCAAACAGAAGGGCTTAGAGCGCAACTGAGCGCTTGCACGAATCCAAACAAGTGGTGTAACGTGCTACTGTATTACCTCAAAAGAATTCAATGCCATGTTGCTTATACAGTGATGTTGTCGTAGCTTTCTCAGGAGACTGCCCTGACACACCTCTAGCTTGTGCCCTCTGCTATGGGAAATGCACAAGGGTAGGCTTGAGCTGATGGAAGCAGGGTACATGGGCAGCCACAGTGCTGGGAGCTGACGGATCCAGCGCAGCAGCCTGGCTGTTATCCATCTCATTTCAGTATCTAATCTCTCTAGACACTTATAATATGCCACTCACTGGTGTGCTCCATCTTAGCTGATAGTGAAATCATTTAATAGAAGTGGGTAGTGAGGTAGGTGACAAGCTGATTGATGGCAACGTCTTCATTTAAAGCTATACAACAATGCCAGACAGAGGCCTCAAGCAGCTCGGGAATACAGCTCTGCTGAAAGTTGTTGGTATCTGTGCAAGTTTATCATGCCAAGTGTGGCCTGCACAGCCTACCAGAACATCTTCCTAAGAAGCTGAGCTACCTCAAGCCCATTTCTTAAACCAAACAGCATCAGCATCTCAGGGGACAGCAGTCAGTGAGATGACGATGAGAATAGTCAGTTCTCCCTCCTAACAGGGAGGATCTGCTTTTCTGCTTCCTTAGGGTAACCAGAAAGTATTGATCTCTTGAAGCTACCTCTATTTTAACTGTGATCTCATACCCCGATGGCAAGCTGGTGCTGTCAGAAGGCAAGCACCTACACACACCACCATGTCTCGTCCTCTGCGCCCCAGCTCTGCATCAAGTTAGGGAGCAGCAAAGACCATCCCTTTCCTTTCTGAAGAGTCTTGAGCACATCATGTTGATCATTCATGGTCACTTCTCCTCCCCATTCCTTAATCCTGGCTGTTCCTAGGGAAAGCGATGGCAGAGCAGTCCCTGCCCACCCTTGTGCTGCCACACAGGCACAGCCTGACTGCAAACTCCGCAGCCACAAATTCCCTCAAATCCGATGGTTCTTTAGTCCGTAGCCAACCTCCTGCTCTGCTTTAAGGAAAAAGAGGTGACTCTGGCACTTTTCACCTCCACCAGTGCTCTCATGGAAACTCTGAGTCCAGATAGTTCAAACCAGATAGTTCAGGAGAGACCTGCACGAGCTTCTGCACGCCTGTTTATTTAGCTGCTGCGGAGCAAACAAAGCATATTCTCCTTAATTCATAAAAGAATATCTGGAGGCGGTGGCTAATTCTGTCCCAATTCTTCCACGCTCCATTCAAACTCTGCATTGCAGGGCTATTTCCAACCCAACAGCAGCCCTATGACAAGATTTCAGTAAAACCTGAATTGCCCAAGATGCTCAAATGGGCAGAACTAGAAGCATTTCCCTACGAGGAGCTGAATTCAAATTATTTGCAATGAGACTGGCATGCCAGTATTTTACCCCCTTCAGATGACAGGAATAAGATGGAGCGAATTTGTTTGCTCACGATTGTCTTCCTTAATGAAGGAGCTTTATCTCGCCCCGTGCCACGTGTCGTTGCAGTTTCTGTGGCAACAGCTGACTGCACAGGGAAAGAAGTGGTGGCACAGAAATCACTGCAAATTGCTGGCGTGTAAACAAAGGCTACCTTTGGGTCCCTTTTGCTCGCATACTTCTTTGACTCAGTTCACGTTCATTTTCTGGTAGGCAATTGTTAATGGCTATGATATTTATTGCTTGTATTTTGGAAGCCACTGAGTAAATGTCCTATATGACGTACTTTATATGCCACCCTTTGCCAATACGTAAATGCAACTTCTAATTTAGGATAAAACCCATTTGATTTTTGTCCATATAGGCAAAATTCACTCTGTAGTCCAGCATAGAAAATCCGAGGAAAATCTCTCAATGAACATGACAAAGTATAAAACATAAAATATAAATATATGTATTTCCGCATACATATGAGCACACCAAAGCAAATAGAAGATGACATGAAATGGAAGTTAGAGCAGGTAAAGTTTTTTTCTGATCTGTTCTCATGGAAGAAATTGATGTCTGGTAATCTCGGGGAACAAGCTCAGGTCAGAACACCAAAGCTGTGTAAGCACTTCAAGTGACTGAAATGAAGTGCTGAGGAGGACCAGGCTTCATATCTTTCATTTGAAAAGACAGCTTATATTCAGAGTTAAAACTTCAGTAACCATACGCAAAGCCTTTAAAATAACTCAGGAAATGCCTTCACAAATCAAGACTGCAATGGTTGGTGCCATTTCTTTCACTACCCACATTTACTCACACCCTACTTCTCTAGAAACACATTCTCAAAATGGAAGCAACTTCTCAAGCACCAATCCGTGTTTCTGGTTTACTGAATTCCTGCAGAGTACTGAACTTCCATTGAGTAGAAACTAAGGCATCCAGATCAATTTGTTTAGTCATGAAAATACCAGAAGAATGGAAGACAAACAAGTTGCAAGGATGGAAACTCCTGAACTAGTTTTCTACCAGCTTCTCACAGTCCACATATGTTTTATGAAATGTGTCTCTGTTGGCTAGGAGACAGGGGGAGCTGCTTAAAAACAGGGCACAGTCACTCACTTCTCTCAGTCCAGCTCTGAAGAGTGCTCTTTAACACGGTTTTCAGGCTGCTGTAGCCACAACATTAACAAAATTAGTTTCTTACCTGATGGGTAACAGCAATACCAAAAATCCCGTAAAAATACATTAACATATACTAACCACTTTGCAGCCCAAATCCTTTAGTCAACAACAGATTGATGCTAGCAGAAGCAAGACTGAGCTATTTATGGACATCACTTGCTGTACTGGTTACACGGCCAAAACCCAGTGGCCCTAGCACAGTACATTGTGCTTGAAAACCTCGATTGTTCTGCTGTGAGATCTGACCATGGCAAAGCCAACTCCACTCAGCTGCCAGCTGCAGTCCCCGCGAGCCAGGGTGCCACAGTGGGGGTTTCTAGCTCGTCCTGTGGCACCCAGCCTGAGCGGAGCTGCAGCTGTATTTCCAGCTGGTGCAGCACGGTCTTCAATATTGCATTACCTCAGTTTCCGCACGGAGGTGGGCCTCGAGTTGCTTTTCACAGGGGAGTCCTCCTAGGCAGTGTTGCTCTTTGGCTTTTAGCGTTTCCTTTCACAGCAGGCAAGAGCTATTCCCGTCACCTCCTGGCTGTTTGTCACTGCTCTCTGTGATGTCAGCCTGGCACCGCCAGGGCCGCCAGCAAGCTGCGAGCATATTGCAGTCGGTGCTGCTTTGCGGCGAGGGAGATGGCCCTCGGAAGGCAGGTGGCAGCCCTCTTCTTCCAGCTCAACAGCTGCTTTGCTGGGGACAGCCTCGAGTCACCCAGAGCTGCACTTGCATCATCTGAAAACAGGCACCGAGGCTGCCCAATGCTAGAGTGTAGGCAAAAAGGGGGGAAAAATGCATCCCAAAGCCACGCTGATGGTGTCCCCCCTCACATTAGCTTCATTTTAACCAATTAAGATGATACAGCTGCTGTGTGTCAACAGAGCCTTTGATTCTCCTTGCTGCAGCTTCCTCTCTGTCTCTCAGTACCATCACGTAACCTCCCTTGTCCAGCTCCGTCCTCAGTCACTTCAGAACACCAAATCTGGGCCGAATCCAGCTTTGGGTTTGGGCCTGTTCCTACTCACCATTTTCAGGAAACACTGTTTGAAGGCACTGTGCTGGGATCCAGTCCCTGTCCTTGGAAAAGGATGGTCTGCAGCTTGTCTATCCAGAGGGCTGATTCTGAGCGAGGAGCTCAGGGCTCAGCCCAGGCACCCAACTTCATGGAGCATTTTACCTGCTGGATGCTCAATGGCAACACTTGAGGCACCTGACGTATACTGAATGAGAGTTTGAAAGTGTTCTAAAAGTATTAGGTTTCCCATACCTAAATAATAAAGAATGATTTCAGGAGGGGTTGGTACCTACACTAATTAACATATTCCCCCTTATGGATTTGTCCTTTTGAGAAATGATCCTCCGATTAAGTTTTTGAACTAGAGAACAACTTCACTAGTTGACATTTTTTAAACAAAGGAGACAAAAGATGAATAACCATTCTTGCATGAGTTGCTAGCTGATTTTACTAAAGGCAATAGAACTTTCTTTAAAGGAAATTAATTTAATTTGCAGGTTAACTACAAATTTGTTAATTGTTTGGCCACGTTTCTAGAGAAACACCACTCCCTGTTTTTATCCAGGGGAAATACATCTCCTTGCTTGCATACATAAAGCATCGCCTACCTTGCGGTTTATTAGATAACAGTTTTTAAATTATGATCAGCTAATGTTTATCCTAGAATTAAAACAAGGGTACCATCTATGCCATTCCTCAGACTTAACAAAACAGACCATTACCCCCATGCGAGCAGAAAGGAAAAGCAAGGTATGTGCAAAACAATCAGGCATTTCAAGACTGTAATGAATATTTCAAGATGCCATGGGTTGAAACATTTCCCCAGATATTAATTACACTGCCCTTGTAGATCAGTGAGCGTTTCATTATTGACTGCAGTGGGAACAGAAGCTCACCTGTTTTCTGCTCTCCGTACTTAGTCAAACAATTCATCTGGTATTGACAGATGTCTGGGACAGCGAGACTTTTATGCTACGCTGATACTAAATAGAGCAATTGGCAGCATCGTCTCTGGCCAAGTGAATTTGGGCCATCAGGGATAGCTCATAAACTGAGTGACAACCTGGCTCCAATATTTTCTTAGTCTTCTTCAGAATCGCTTAGCAGTCTACCTTTTCCGTAAAAGACATGCTCTTCACGGTTTCGTGTGATTTATCAAGGCAACAACATGTCATTAGCCTAAGATCCTCAAAGTCTTTCCAGATAAGGTCCCTGGCCCCCCACCATTTCATATTACTGGAGCTATAAGGAAGGAAGGTCATCAGAGCAGCAGCAGGCAGGATCAGGCTGCTGCCACAACTCTTACAATTTGTTCAGCTCACAGTCCATTGCTTGCATGCTGGAAGTCACCAGCAGAGAAGTGAGGCTGCTTTAGGCAGCTGCTGACCATGGAGCAGTGCTGGGGTGCAAGGGGACACCCCGTGCTCACACGGGCAGGGAGGTCAGCTCGATGAGAGAAAAACACGTCAGGTGTGCTAAATGCACGCAGCCCACTTTTTCTGCCCGCGTGGAAGGGCACAGGTCAGAGCGCAGCCCTACCCTGTGCTTCCAGCTTAGGCAACACTCTTCAGGGAACAAAGATGTTGAGGAGAACAAGATATTTAATGACCCAGGTTTCACATTTCTGTTTAGCTGGAGGGGTTCTCTGGCTAGAAGCAAGCCTTGGATGCCAAGAGGTCTATATAAAGAACGTAACCTTAGCGATTAGGTCGTAGGATGTGGGATGCAAAACAAAAACAAAGAGCTAGACTTGTGATCCAAACCAAGAAGCCAAGAGTGCTTGCGGAGATTCCCACAGCAAAGGAGGAGCACCGAGTGAGAACATGAAGTACTATAAAATTGTCAGTTATTTAAGGCAGAACTGGTAAAAATGACTTGGAAAGTTTCCAAATTATGCCTTTTTGTTCTATTATTTATAATGGCAGCTGCTTCATAGAAACTACCTTACACAATTGTTTTTGTCTTCACCCTGATTTATCTTGCTTTCCTTGACAGACTCTGCCAGAACTGTTTAAATAATGATTTGATGGGCTGTATGCAGATTTCCCTCCATTTACCCTCTGTCCCTACACATACAAAACCCAACAGTCTTATTGCAAATTGCACAGGGATCGATTACACAGTTTCTCTGAAAAAAAGATGCCACTTTGCTTTCAGACAGAAGCGGTTTGACTTTCTTCAATGCCATCCAGAGAACAAAGAAATTATGGGGGGGGGAAGATGTTAGCACTATGACAGTTAAAGACATTGGTCTCCTTAGGAATACATCATGCTCCCCATTCGCATTCTCTTCTTCATTTGCATGCAGAGCTTTCAGCAGAACTAGAGAAAGAGCCAGGGAGAGAAACACAAAAGTAGTCTCTAACAAAGTAGCCTTCTGAGCATCTTACACAGTTAAAAATGAATCGATATATTTTGCAAGGACTCTTGAACTAGAGGTTTCTAAAATGCTTTGCAGTGCTTGAAAAAGAATATTAAAAATAAGGAGATTGAGAAGGAGCACAAAGATGTATGAACGCAACAAAATGATCAGTTCAAATTCTGAAATCAAAGATCGGAAAAGTAAATACACAAAGGAGGATTCAAATGACAGGAGCTGCAGAAGCTAACAGCAATGGTTGATGTGGAACTGCAAAGTCTTTAGATCATTTTAGGACAATCAGAACAAGCACAGACAGACAGAATTTGCTGAACAGGTTCAAGTACAACACAAGAATTGGTAACAGACCAAATAGCAGAAAAGCATGTAACTGAATTTGTTTGTAGAAGTAATTTTCCTGCAGTTGACAACAGCAGGAAACCACGAGCCTGTTCTTTTAAGCAGAGTGGACACATAAGGACATGCCCAAATGTTATGCACAGATTTTTTTTTCAGTTGTATGTTCAAGTCACAGATCTGCTCCCCTAGTTAACTGAAGGCAGTTGCTCAGGCAGTGTTTTGATTTGTTCATAGACTAACAGCCAGACCATGTACATGATTCTGCCTGGACTTTACATGCTGAATCCAGATTTTCTAGGATGGAAGAAAGTAAAACGGACACCAGATCCTGATATGGCACAAACCAGAGTAGTGCCACAGTGGTAAAAACTATAAGTGGTGCTTTCATACACAACCTGCTAGCTAAAGTCACTTAAAATTAGGGTCAGGAATTAGCAGCTAGGCTGTTAACTTCTAGTGGTGCTTTCCAACAAAAATCCTTCCCTGTGTCACCTTTGTGAAGCCACGACTTGCAGATACCTGTTAAGTTTACTCAACCAAAGGCTATGAGCTTTAAGTATACTTGAGACCACAGCACACTTCAAAAGGTCATTATTTATCACCATTCATCAAACGGGAAGCAATTAATTTTTAATGGAAAATCAAGTCAGTACATCAAGGGCTCTTTTTTTTTTTTTTTTTTTGACATGTCACAGCTTTATGAACTGCTGGGAGAAAATGAGGTAGCCTGTAGGGCAACAGGAAACCTTTTATTTACTCGTGAAGAGAATCCTAACAGAGGTCTCTTGTGGTACGTAAGGTAAAACACAGACAGATATTACAAAAACATTCAACAATGTTTTTGTTTTCTGTCTCAGTCTCTTTTCCTTCTTCCCAAATATTTACAGGGAGAGCTCATTTTTCCTCCTGCCTACCCTTTCACCAAATAAAAGTAACATTAGCAAAACACACTGCATACAACCAGAAAAAAAAAAAAAAAAAAAAAAAAAAAGCTAACAAATATAATGTAGTCAGAAAGAACCAGGCTAGTTTAATCTCATTCTGATTTAATGAGGCTGTCTTGTTGTAACAATTATCCAACTTCCTTAGCAAAAAACAAAACCACAGAGAAACAATGCAGTCATACTGCTTTAAAGAACCATTTGCACAGATCTCCTAATAACAGGAGAGGAATGGAGGAGTCTCGCAGTCTCTCCCTTCATAGGCCAAGTACTTTTGGAAAGGTGCTAACCTGGAACAGAGCCACAAAGCCCTCCCTGCCTGGGGTCTGGCCCTCAGGCCTTGAAGTCATTAACACCTCCAGAGGCTTCAGAAAGATTGCATGTCTCAGGTTCACTTCAGATAGCTCATGCAACTCAAACTGGGGGACAGAAAGAGATGGAGAGTGAAGAAAAGCCCTGTTGCCCATTAGGCCATTACAGCTTCTGGCATAGGCGTACAAAGACGGTGGCAGGGCCTGCCTGGTGTGGAGATGGGCATTTGGCATCCAGCGCATGGCAAATGTAAGGACGTAGGGAGATCTGGAGATGTTCCAAACGTCGCCGATCCTCCCACAAGACACAGAATGGAAATTGCCTTTCTGATGTCTCCTGGAGGGGGAGGAGGGAAATACTGCACCCAGAGTAAGGTAGGGGCTTGGACCAGACAGCCTCCATAGGTCCCTTCCAACCTCAACCCTTCTGTGATCTGGTAGCATTCCCTCTTCTAAAACACAGAGGACAAGGATGTCTCTTGTACGTCCTTTGTGCAGACACCTGGCCTGACAACTTCAGGATTGAGAGGTTTAAGAAGCTGAAGCCTAGACAATGATGAATAGAATAGATGGTTGTGCTAGACAACCACGTACCAGATGCAGTCATGGGGTGGCCACTGCAAGTGGGCACAGCTGTCCATCTGTGGAGGGGTCAGACGACACCCTTCACTAGATGAGTGCCTTAATAAACAAGTGAGACCTGTTTGTGATGGCTGTCATATGAACCTTCATGGCTTGGCCTTGCTCACTCAACAGATCTGGAGTGGCTCCAGTTGAAAACACAAAAATTATGGACCCTGAGCTAGTAACAACAACAAAAAAATAATCAACTGTAACTGAACCAAGTAATTTTTCTCCCCTTTGGTATAACTTTCCTACCACTTCCGATATATTCATCTCCCCAGGACAGTAATACTGCTGGGACAGGATAGAAAAACACGCTATATTTTCCAGACACAAGGATAAACAGGATGCTAAACCCAGATTAACTCTCAATATCATCTAACAAAAACACAGCAGCAACAAAACATTTCTTAGACCTTCTGTGTGTGCTACTGCTCCTAAACTGCAGACAACATCTGAATCAGGGACTGTGATACTGGGCTCAATGTTAGCTTTTTTGCCACAGACATCATGACGGAAAATTGTTTCAGAAGTTGCTTTGTGAAGAAGCAAAATCAGGAAAAAAAAACAAAACAAAAAAACAAACATGTTTGTGATGAATTTTTGATAACAAAGGAAAATAAATTAATTAGAGGGATAATTTGAGTCTAACAGGAGGCGATGTTTTGGAAATAAGAAGGTGGAAAGCAATTTCATTGCCACAAGGCCTTGTTTTACACCTGCCACTCTGCAGTGCTGCTTAAATGCTCTGAATACTTCAGACAGGTAGAAACGGAAAGCCAGGTAGGCAGACAACTATGGAGGAGCGAGAAGCGATGGTGTTGGTTGGACCAGCCAGGTATGAGCCACAACTGAAAATGCAACAATGCATTTCACAGTGTTTTGAGAAAACACTACAGTCTCAGCCCCTCCATAGTGACTGGAATTAGAAGATAATGGATCTGAGTAGCTTCTCACGCTGCTCTTACTGCTGTCACTGCATTAATTTTAGATTGGCTTACTGATTTACGGGAGTCCCAGGAGATCAAAACCAAACCGCTGATCTCCCCGCTCCTTTCCTTCTTTTATCTCACTGCCAGAGAATCCATAACAGAGCTGGTCAGATTTAGTCTGAGCATAATTCCACTAACTTCAATCCAAAAGCTCTACTGTAATGTGAAATTTGGTTTTATTTACTGTACTTAAAGTTCTAAAGAGATTATGCTAAGCTTAGTATAAATCACTATGGAAGAAAGTCTGCATGCAAGAGTGGGGATTTACAGGCTACTTAATGACTTATCTCTACTCCCTATTTCATTCTAATGAAGTAACTGGAGTTCTCTGACCTTATGAATTATCTTCAACACCAAAGGAACTTTATGAAAGATACATAATTGTGATGATAAAAAAGAAAAGAAAACCCGCAGCCCCACATCCTTTGTTCTGCAGTTCTAAAACTACCATCACTTCAATGCTGTCCATAAGCAAGACAAAGTATTGAAAGTCTGCCAGTGTCCAAAGGAAGATTAGTGCTAATTGGTAGTGATCTTTGAAAAGAAATCAGTTTGGGAATGTTAAAAGGGAAATATAAAGTGGCGACTTACCACTAAGCCATGGGAAATATCTTTGCTAAGCAGTTGCACTAATTAGTAGGGGAGGGGGGTGGGAAATGACCCCAGTCAAGCAAAGAACTTAAATCACTTGAAACCAAATGAACCGGACATCAAAGTTACTTACTCTTCAGAGTTGAACATGTATTTCTTGCACCACTGGACTAGGGCCCAGAAATAGGAGACATAATGCAACGCTCCCTTTCGTTTTGAAAACTGCTTCAATTACGTGTCGCTGATCTGAGCCAGGATTAACCCTCAGCTCTTTGGAAACAGCCTTACAATGAATGCTTTCTGTAGCTCCTGAAAGGTGTGGCTGTTCTCCTCGGGCACCATAACTTCAGTTAAAGGGCAAAAGAATTTGAAGGACTAGAATTTCATTTCATACGTCTTGCATTGGGGCTGGTTTCTAGACGTGTGTAAGGGCTGCACACTGGTATGGCTCCTTTAGAAGAACACAAAAATGCCAGGCTAGCGATGGGCCTGCAACTCTGATTGTGCCCTGATCAGTTATTTTTATAGAAGACAGAGACTTCACTCTCCCCTTGAGCACAGAAGTATGGCCAACACCACTTATCTGCTTATTCTGAGGCACAGAAATACTGGCATTATTGGCTGTTCTTATGAGATGATTTTAATATATTATCACACCCTAAAACTCACCAAAATGCAATAATGTTGTTGCACATTAATTGCTTTTAACTAACTGTAAAAACTAAAATGTAAGCTTTGTTTCCCTCCATTGGTTCTGGGAGAATGCCAACCCTCACTCCACAAAGTGTTATTTGCAAAATGTTCCTCCTACCTTGCCAAACCATTAGATGTAAACCTTTTTAAACAGTGCACAGGATATCATAAACCCTAGATAGGCTTTGAATGACTTTTCCATCTCCATTCTTTCCCTTTGGAGTCATACAAGTGCTATTTAAACATGATACATGTTTTAAGACACCATCATTACTTCATATCTTTAGTCAATTACTTCCCAAGCACAACCAAAGCAATCCTTTATGCTTAGCATTAAGGACTTAGTGACAGGGCTGTTATGGAGGAAGAGCTGCCCTAAGGATAGCCTGCGATTTTTTAGATAACCATGGAGGAGAGATGAGGTGGGGAGTGGGGTCTACAGGACAACTAACCCACTTTAAATCCATGATAGTGCATTAACTCTAACATTACATTAACTGTGCATCAGAGCCTCAAATCCAAATCACTTGACTTTGAAAGAAGCTTGACATTTATTTCCAAATTGAAATCCATAACTAATAACAATTTCATTTCCAGGTTACGTGTCTAAAGCATCAAGGAAACTTACCTGATTTCACTGGATAATCAAAGAGACTTACACTTTTGCAGAGCCCCAGTACACAAACCATAGCTGGCAAGATTTAAGTTTCTATCAAACTCAAATGTCAAAAAGTTCTTTGAGCCTGATCTAGCATCAGTACCAAGACCTATTTTGAACTCAGACAGGGCTCTAAAATTAATAGCAGCATCTGGTAGAAAGCTTGAAAACCTGCCATTCAAAAGGTGAGGAAAAACAAATAAACAACGAAAAACAACACTTAACACCAAAAATATTAGAAGACATATCCTACCAGTAATATTTTCTTGGCTTTCAGAGAGGATGCTGTTCTGCCTGAAAGCCATTCCCTTGGCAGACCAGAATTGCCTAGATGCAGTTCTCTACTGCATAAACTTTACATTTTTAGTCTCTTTTAATTACTTTGATTTAGAGAAAATGAAGCCACTTAAGACCTGGCAGGAAATAACCCAATTATTATTTCCCTTCTCATCAAGTCTGAATATTAATTATGCATTCTAATAAAGGCTTAAGGACATGTTTCTAACAGCTGCTGACCATTTTCATCTTAAACCAACAACACCTTTAAACACATCCTTAACTTAATTGCCTAAATAGTCCTTTTAGAGTAAAGGGCTCTATTCAATAACAAGTTAACAGATGAGGTGGCCAGGACTTGAGAGCTTAGGACGTGTCAGAGAAGAACCATTTTTTAAAAAAGGAGAAAATTCTCTAACTTTAAAAACTTAATAAGGTAGGCAACAATTCCTGTTTCTCTTGCCTTAATACATTATAATATAATTCCAGTAAAAGTTTCCTTTTTTTTTTTTTTTATTCCTAATTTATAAGGAATAGCATACAAAGGACTTGGAACAACCAAAAAAAAATCATCTACCTATTTGTTCTAAAGTCTTTGAATACAAAGCAACAAACAAGAGAAAAGCAACAAATAAGAGAAAAAAAAGCCTCCACCTTGCCAAAATACATCAATTTTTCCATAATGAGTTATCTCATCTCTTAGTTCTTTACCAAAAGGCATATTCACATCCGCAACAGTAAGAATTTCAGTTCGTCAAATATCCCATGTAAAGGACGGTGGAGAAATACCACTGTTCTTAATATTAAAAATAAATAAATAAAAAATATGAAAATCTATCTTCTCTGCACTCCTGAAACCAGGTTACCTCCTAGGCAGATCCTATAAACAGTCTCCTCATGAAAATCCCGTTTACTGCTAAAGGAATTTTACGTGAGAACGTTAAAAACTAGGTGCAAAGAAAGTATTTCTAAGCAGAGTTTAAAATAGAAATGCAGTTATCCCAAGTTCAGTTCAAACCACAAATCAGCAAGCTACCAGTCTGTGTTGCTACTGAGTGTAAACTCAATAAGCTAGTGGGAATTAGGGTAACAGCTCACCAAAACCAACAAGCGTATTAGCAGGGGCACAAGATTTGCAAAGACTTGGACAAGTCAAAATGTACAAATGTAGTAATTAGAATTACTAAACAGCAGCAGAGGCAGACAAACACAAGCCTTCCATAAATCTTAAGGGCAGCTACTTGTCAGTCTTGTAGCACATGGGAGGCCTTCCTTCTGATTCCAAGGGAAGGAGCAGGACACGCACCTGATGTTCTGCTCAGCCAAGAGCTCAGGGACTGTATTCCAAGTCCAAAGATGAAGTAAGTCATCTTTTACTGAAGAATAATTGCTAACCCTTAAAGAGAACGAAAAAACAACGACAGACCCCACAACCATAGGCAAATCTAGTTTTCTGTGAGCAGTTGGTAGCAGCTGCGATCCTGGCTGCGACTGCCTCCAGCTCTCACGCAAATCACTTAGCAGTGAACAGAACCCGAAATAGTGGACGTGTTCATCTCTGTCCTTTGATTTCCTTGCTACAAAATGGAGATAACTAATCCCCATAGCTTCCCCGTTACTAGAGCAGCTAAGGCTTTTAAGCACTTTAAATAACACAAGGTTCCTATGAATTTAAGCACTAGCAAAGGCCATTAAAGAACAGGGCTGGAACTAGCCCTGATGTCAGGATAGGACCAGTGCAGTTCTGTGGCATCCACAGCTGGGTGCAGGGAGGTGGCAGCCATGCAGCGCTGCCAGCACCACCACCGCCAGGCAGGTGTGCTCTGCCCCACACGCTGATAAAAACAGTGAGTTTAACCCTGCATGGTTTTAAGAGAAAAAAAAAAATAAAAAGGAAAAGAGAACAGAAGCAAGGTTACCAGTCCTGCAGTGTCACAGAGTGGTTGGCCTGATAGAACTGCGTTCCAGAACTGCTACAAAGCTTGCTGAAATCGGGGGCAGTCTTTAACCAAGCATTAGGAGAGCTCTGGTGGACACGTGCACGTTATGGCACTTATTTTTCTGGACAAACTCTGCACCTTTTTATTTTGCTGAGGGTATCTGAACAAGTCCTGCTGGTGGAAAACATGATGCAGTAAATACTCCCCCCCCAAAAAAAAAACCAAAATTAATAAAAAACTTGGATATCATTCTGGGAGAAAGGTCTCAGCTCAGGATTACCTAACAGCAGTTCATTACAAGCTCCAGTACAGCTAACAATACCTTGATAAAAGCAGAAGCAACAGAGTGACATGAAATTTAATTTCAACCCTGCCAACGTAATCAAACAAAACCATTGCTGAAGAAATATTTCACAGTTTCTCACTCTAGCCTTATGCTTCCAATGTTTGCAATGCATTTCTCATTAATTAGGAAGAAAATAGCTTTCCCTTCTCACTCTCCTACATTGTACCAGCTCACTGAAGTTCAATACAGCATGAGTTACTGCAAGGCTCTTAGGTTATGCCTCGGTATTTTGATTTGGTGTGGAGCCACTGCTGTCAGGTCATCACTTGTTTTTCCTCTGGGCTCCAAATGCTGCTCACAGGACGCGACCTGAATGGAAAACAGCAGGAGCCTAAGATACAATACCAGAAGTTCACCTAGGCACTGGAAGGGAAAAAGCATTCTTCTCCCTATTAGACTTCCAACAAGAGTTTCTACTCAGAAAGCTCAGTTCCAGCCGTGACCTGCTGAAACCCAGTAGTGTTCAGATAGGAAGTTTCAGCTTAGGACCCATACGAAAGGCAGGTATTGTCGCTATATTAAACTCCACTTTCTTACACATCTGAACAGAAAGAATGACAATTCAGACTCGGTGTCTCCACACCCATCTCTGACTGTTTTGAGAAAGTTTCCATATCATTAAATTATTCTGTCGCATGGCTGGATGTGATTGAAAGTACTTCTCAGGGCTACAGAAAATAAAATCTGTGCAGGAAAGGAAAATCATCTGAATTCACCGCAGTGACTGAGTCTGGGCTGAGTTCCAGTCTCATTAAATCAGAAACTCATGGACCAGTCCAGTATGTTGGCACAGGCACACGAGCAATAGAGAAGTTCCTCCCTGCTTTCCTGATCTTGACATTCACAGATGAGGACAAGGACGAGTGCCGGTATCACCCCACACATAAACACAGTGGAGAGGACGGTTCTAATGAGCTGGAACAAAGATGTTTGATTGGTGACCAAAAAAAGAGTGGCAGGTAGCTCTTCTGCAGGCACAGCTTTGACTCAATAGTTTGCTATCCATAGAATAGTTTGGGCTGGAAGGGACTTTAAGGATTAGGATTATCTCATTCCAACTCCCTGCCGTGGGCAGGGGCGCCTCCCACCAGCCCAGGCTGCCCAGAGCCCCATCCAGCCTGGCCTCGAGCATCCTCCAGGGATGGGGCAGCCACAGCTTCTCCATGCAGCCTGTGCCATCTAATTCTCACTCACCTAACGCTGGAGATGCACTCTGTCTTATCCACGTACCCACTTCAGCCTTTTGGAGACCTGAAGTAATTTTTCTTTCAGTGTAGGTAACAGGGATACAGTGGGGGAAACAGGGACAGAGTATGACTTTGTGGAAAACATCAGCCTCCAAGGTACAGTTTCTGAGCTGTGCTGAGGGAGAGGCTGTGCCCACACTTGGGGCTGTCTGCAAAGAGAGGCATTGCCCCTTAGGCAGCAGCATAGAGAACATTTTCCCCCATTTGTGTAGGGCAACAAACGAACTTCATATTAATGTGATCAAAATGATCAATAGCTAGTTTTCCTCCACAAAAAAATATTGATCCTTAGGAAGACAATTGCTTTTTCTGTACCCTGCACTGAGAGAAGATAGCGGCATAGGAAAGTTGGGTATGCTCCGTGCTGTTCTAACATCATTGCTCCTCTCCGAGTGAAGATCCCTGTTGAATTAGAGCTAGCCATTTTATTTCTGACAGATCAATGCTACTGCAACTAGACGGGTTGTGAAGTTGCTATGGAATATCGTAACTTCAAAGAATCTAATACAATTACTATTGCTATCCTAATTCGTTTTCTTATGACGCAGATTTCTAATGAAGAGCTTTTGATGATTGATCCTTAACTAATGTGAAGGAAAAAGGAGTTTGCTTTGTCCTTCAAGCAGCTCCTCCTTTCATCTAACATTCAGAGCCATTCTCCAACTGGAAATGATTTTTTTAGAGGAGGAAAAAAAAAAAAAAAAAAGAAACAAACCCCAAAACATTAAGATGTCAAAGAGTTTGATACAAGCAAAAAGATCCTTTGAAAGACAATCATTACGGATGTACCCTGCACAGAGCACTTGTCGTTAATAACATCATAAACTTGAAGCTGAAATTAGGAGCAGTTTTAAAATGCAAAAAAAGAATCCATAGATCAAACACTACAAAGGAGGAGAACATAATGTAGCTTTCACACAGATGCAGATGGAGCTGACGGGGGAGAGGTTAACTTGGGTTAGAAACACGTTCTGAGGGGAAGAAAGATCAGGGAATGCAATTCAATACTTTTGTTAATTTATTTGTCTGAGCCTTATCTACGTGATTGTTTTCGTTTATATATTTTTATTGTGGCTTCCCTGTCCTTTAGAAATGATAGTGCTATAAAAAGAGATGGTGGTGGGGAGACAGGGAGAAGGGAAAAGTACTGTTTGTGTGAATACAATCTGGGATAATATTCAATTTATGTAAAATTATTCAGCTGAAATTCCTAAATTGTTTCAAGCATTTGAATTAGCTATTAGAGCCTGTGAGACTAATAAGAGACGTTAAACTGTACTAAAGGGAGTACACAGCTTGGTTGAAACTCAATGGCAGAGTTGAGATTAGAGGAAGAACCTCTCCTTGGGACAGGAACCTGGTAAAAATCACTGATTTGTCAACAACACTTGGCTTTAACCTTCTTTAGGATAGGAGAAATGTCAAAGCTGTTTTCATTCTGCTCTCTAGATCAGATCGTTTCTCAGTCCTGATGTAATTTTTACCTTTAAGGTCTGGGGAAGCACATCCCCAATTCTCATTTTCTCCAGTAATGAGATCTCCCTCAGAGAAATTACAAGTCTTTGGCCTAAAAGTTCAAAAAAGCTCTTTTCTTTCTGGAGTGGAATTGCTGTCGAGATTGGCTCTGACCACAGGATTTTTCCTGTGGTTACAATCAGGAACCAGCTTTATCCACCACGGTGTGTAGTCCCATCTCAAGTTGCAGTAGCTGACCATGTGGCAAAACAAGGACAGGAGCAAAAGCATCAAGGTGAGGACGTTAAGGTGAAAACAGATTATACGCTTACCAAAGGGGAAAAAAAGGTCAGACATTTATTGGGAAATAGATACGTTCCTTGTTCCTGTGAAATGGTTTTATTTCTGAATTTACAGCAGCACTTCTGCAGCTCAGTTCCTGTACTGTTAGCGCCACAAGAACACTGAAACTGCCAGACTGGGGGGACATTAATGGAGCTTCTAACCCAATAATGTGGTTTCTGTGGATTTTAGGATGCACCCAGTACTGGGAAGCTGTGGGATATATTGCATGCTCTTAAGTTTAACGCTGGGTTTAACTGAATTTTCTTGATGCCACCTGTGTGGGCTGAGTTCATTCTCAATGCCTCGCGCAATACCCACTTTGTGGCTCAAGCTGGGAAAACAAAGAGCCAAACAGCAAAGAGAAAACTGGATAAAACAGTGGAACCAGATAACTACAAATTAAAGTAGCATTAAACTACTACAGAAATAATTCTACAGATCTTTTCAGCACAACTCGCTTGCTAATTACCCATTCTCTAAAGTTTTCAATGCTGTCTTTTCTTCCGAACAGCTGTAGAGGAGCTCAACCTCCAAGTATTTGTAGGCTAGTTGCTGGCTGTGTCATATCACATGGCAGCAGCCCCGCGTGCCATGCACCAACAGCTGTTGTTAGCGTGCTGCCATGCCCGGTCCATCTGCCACTACCATCCATGCCAGTACAAAGGGCACGATTATACAACGCCGAGGGCACTGTTATACATGTACAATGCTGAATGAAAAGCGAGAGGAAGTAAATGCCTCTGGCAGAAAAACGTCCCTGCTCCTAGTGCTCCTCTTTGCTTCCTCCTCTTCATCAGCATTCAGTTCTCCACCCTCTGTCCAGGGATGCTATGGGGAATGCTGGTAAAAAAATTAATGCAGTGCAACACAAGTCTAACCATGAGCCAAACAGCATTCACAGGTCCTTTCTACTCCTGCTCTGATGAAGGCCAGTCTTAGTAAGATTCCTTATTCCAATGCTGAAGATCTAAGTGAATGTATACACCAAGAAACATGGTGAGGATTGAAGGCAGGTCTTCCTCTCCCAGAGTCCAAAAAAGAGTGTATCAGAAAACCCAGAATATAGCAACTTTTCTCTGCCCCAAATTGAGAGCGCGCAGGCTAATATGGATGACATCAACTCAAGGCACAGTTGGGTTAAAGAGAGATTGTTGTGTCTCACAGGAGACAGCGTGAGCTAAGTAGACTGAAAAAGCAAGAGTCAAAGGAAATATCAGCAGAATTCCCACCAACCGCTGCACTTCTACCATATAAAGTCTGATTCATTTTGAACGGATCAGAAATGCTCTACTTCAATTGCTGTTTCTCTGAGAGAAGATTAAAATATTTCAACTGAATTGAAGTTTTCTGGGGTAGTACAAAGGGGAATAAAAATCAGATTTTCCAGAACATTCAAATTTAATTAACTGAAATCCATTTCTATGGAAAATTCCTGTACGTTGCCACCTCGACTGGCAGGACAGACGCAATCCCTCCACCGCTGCCACAACGCAGCTCCTGCCAGCTACCCCGTGTGCTCAGGGGTGCAGGAAGCAAGGGTCCCTGCTGAGCTCTGCCTTCCACTTTCCAGGGCTGTCCCCAGGCCTTAGAAGTAGGCAGCCAAGCCTTTCTTCCCCTCACCCATACTGTACCTCATCCATACCATATCATACTTCTTTTCTTCACCCATACCATATCAGACTCTGGAGCTGGAAATGAAAACAAATAGTCAGCTAACTCTCAGCTGACAGTCCTAAGCAGCAGCAAATCCCTAATTCTAAGACTTCTAATCAATATTCTCCCTACCAAAAATACTTATTTTGTTTCTCCTTTAAGTAGGAATCGAGTGAGTCAACAGACAAACACATTCTCTCTTCAAGCAAGGCATGACAAACATTTTAATTTCACCTTTATATTGCAGACTCCCACACTTGGAGAAAACAGTTTTTCTTTGTTTTTAAGATAATGAAAATGAAACATCAACACTCCCCTCAGAAACTAAGCCTCCTTAGCCATCTCTGAAATGGAGCAAAGAGCGACTGAGATACGAGCCCCAGGCTTCCCAAATCGCTTCCATACGCAGCGGTTAGGATATCTAGGGCTGCGGTCAATACTGCACAGTGGGCTGAAAATTCAGTGAGAACTGTGAAACCATGGCAATTTATAGCGATTAAGGATCTGAGCCACTGATTGTGTTTCTTCTTTTCCTCTCGCTAATGGGAAAACAGAAAAAAGTCTTATGAAAACAACAAAGATGGGCATGCGTAATTGAAGAAACAGACCTCTAGCTTTTAGTAAAGACTGAACCATTGCTCTCTGCATGCACTGCTTTAAGTACTAAGTTGGCACTCAGGAAATCAGTTATTTTAACAGTTACTGCTGGATAGATTCAGTGGTGGGGATAAATTGGCCTTGAGCAAACAAACAAACAAAAAAAATATTTCCTTGTTAAGTGATCCCAAGAGGCATGTATCTATAAAACAGTTGAAGAGAAGCTGCTGATTTGCACTCAGTGGGTTCAACAAACTGAAAATGATTAATTCTGTTTTAAATCTTCCAGACCCACTCATGCAACAGACAGCAGGGAGAGAAATTCAACTTTGGGGGGGGGGGAGAAACCTTCTATTTGGAAGATTAAGAGGTGGAATCTGTGCTACATTACAATGCAATTTTAATTATCAGAAGTTTGGCACGGGGATAGATTTTTGCTGCATTGCTTTGCCAGGGCACTCTATCTTCCAGAGACTCAACTTCACGCCCAGGCTCGAGCTCCAGTTCGTTCAGTTTGGAGCTTGCCTCTCTCCAAGGTGCTCCTGTGGGAGGAAGCAGTCGTTTGCCTCCGATAAAGACCTCAGGGTAGCTTCTTCGCTGCAGCTGCGCTGGCCCTCCTGCAGCCACTGGGGAGAGGGATTTCTGCGTCTGATTCTGAGGGCTGATCGCTCTCAGGAGACGCTTCTGCAGCAGGAAGCGAGATCTGCAGCACGCTCTCTCTGCACCAACAGAGGATTATCGTTGCACGCACCCCTGCTCTACACATTCCCTCTAAGCAGAAAAGCAGCGGGATGGCTAGTGCAGGAACTGGCTCCAATAGCTCCACGCCAGCACACTGCTCCTTTTTGCCAGGTGAATTCCCAGCAGGCCATTAGCACCCAGCTACCTGAGCACTGCACTTTCAAAGGCTCAGAGCACGGTGTCTGCACGCCCACCAGATTCCCACAGGGTAGCCGTAACCGTACCATACTCACTTCAGCTCTGCCAGCAGTTTTGCTCAGATGTGGAGCTCTCTTTCCAGCTTTCAGTCCTCAATTACTGTCCTAAACGTACACCATGTTCACTCCATGTTCGACTCCAGAGGAGAGCAAACTCATTTGCATATGTATTTTCTATACGTGTGTTGTATATGGCTTTGTATTTATCAGGGTAGGATTTTCATTTGAGATAAACCAGAGTAGCTTTAGAAATGCACTGATTTATGGCAAAAGAATTCTTGCAGATAAAAGCTTAGGATAAAAGGCAGCACAGAAAAGACAGACATTCTTATTAGTCTCTGTTTTAGGCCTCCTACTTGAAAGCAAAAATCCAATGATGTGGAAGGAAGTCAGGAGAAACCACTGCTTTGATAGTCAAGGCTAGAGATTAAGTATACTATTAACTACATATTCTCTGCATGCCCTTTCAGAGCCTACTGTGCTATTTGCCGTCGCTTTGTCTATCCAGGGCAAAACTCTCCCTAGGGTCCTCACCTAAGAGTAAATAGAGTTACTTCAAGAATTAAAATAAATTGGGGGAAGTATATCACACTTGAATGGAAGGGTAAAAAATGCATAACTCCCTCGTAGAAAAGGGATTTCTGTGTGCTCAGAAAAAAAAGAAAAAAAAAATTAGAGAAAAGACCTCAATAAGGTGGAGACCTTATAAGGTTAAGACCTTGCTCTGAAGGTGCAGCTTTCTGCACTTAAGCAGAGCTGAGGAAATTCAAGTACTCTTCCCGGATTGCTGGCTGAGAGTGAAGAAAATAGCCTGCTAGATTAGTAAGGAAAGGCAAGTAACCAAAGGGACTTACTTGCAGAATAACACCCACTCACCTGCAAGGAAGGACAATTTTACATATAAAGCAGGAACTAAATACAATTGTTGTTGACCTCCATAAGAGCTGGAAATAGAATAAGTCAAGTGGATCTGATTGCAGCTTTACAGTCTATATAAAGAGAAGCCTTTTTTTTTTTTTTTTTTTTTTTTTTTTTTAAATAACATGCTTATATTTAGGATCCTAAATCTGTATTTGGAAGCCTAAGGAACTGACCTGATTTTCTGAAGTGTTCAGCACCCACTGAATGAGTGGAAACATTTCAAGAGGCTTCTGTGGGAACTGCTGGATTCAAGAGCTTGGGATGGGGAGAGGAGAATCAAAGTTTTGCTGTATTTCTTAACTTTGGGCTGAAAAGAATTAAAGTCAACTCGCATTTTCAGAATTCATCACTCTGCAGTAATGTCTGCTTTCACTCCAAAGATTGTGCAGCTAGAACTACTGGGCGATTCTTCAAAAAGCTTTCAGACCCTATTGCAACCATATAAACAGGGACATTTAACACACAGTAAAACAGTTCTCTGCAGTGCTTGTTAGAAATCTAGATAAAATGAGCCCTACAGCAAAAGCAAAGCCATATATAAAACCCAAAGGAAAGCCCAAAGCAAAGCGACTAGAACGGCTAGAAAAGCTATATGAAAGCCACTAGTAAATCATATTTGGAAACATTCACATTATGTTAAATGTAAATTTCTAATATCTCAGTTGAGGATGAAAGAAGAATTCTAGTGACTATGTAAAATCCAGAGGCCTGTTTCCCTGAAAATGGCCTTTTCCCTTCTCAGCAGTCTTTTTTTTTTTTTTTTTTTTTTTTTTTTTTTTTAAATACCCAAACTACCTGGAACAAGAAAAATGTCAAGACTATTATGTTTGGCATAGAAGGGTCTACAGGCTGCAAGCATGGGTGGCACCTCGTTATGGTTCCAGGATCACACGAATACCAGCTAGATTTACTCTTCACATTTGTAAACTGACAAAGAGGAGCAGACAGAGACCACCGACCAGATCAGCCCGGTGGGGCACCAAACAGATCCACAGGGTTACCCCTCCTGCAACAAGAGCAGTGTTTTACAGGCCCGCTTCACCCCCCAAACAGTATTGTCATTTCTGCCTTGTCTGAAACTGGGGGGATGCTTTCAACACCAACTGGAACAAAAGCAAAGACAGACACCTCATTTTTCTACATCAAAGCCTGCTTTTGAAGTGTGGTCACCTGTTTCCAAATTCCTTATGGATTGTGGACCGCCACTAGACCCAAGCGAATGATTTGCCACGCTCTTCAATAATTCAGTGGCACTTGGATAGCAAATTCAGGCTCTCTGCTGTCTGAAAGCTTTTGTATCACTCTGGGGCAGAATTTCAAGGCAAGATTGTCAAAGTACTGCAAGGAATATAATCACTTTGTGCGATTTTCAGTGGAAAGCACTGAAAAAGCACATGAAGCAAAGCCTACAAACCCTCAAAGAACTCAGGCCAGGCTTTCTTTCTAATCCCTAACCAACACTTAATTGTACAGTCTTTCGAGTAACTCTATAAACCTGAATCTGTAATGGCTTTACCATTGATAAAATGTGCGTAACACAGATGACTTTCAATAATAGTTTCTTACTTACTCTTTTTGCTTTAGCCAGTTTTCTCTTAAAACATCATTAGAACAAATAAGTGATCTTGATATCTACAGATCTGCTTATTTATAAAATCAGTTGCTCAATGACCACAGATAGCTAGAATAAAAATTTCCACACCCCAGGACAGATGATACATCCGAACGCATGCACTGGCTGGACAGCAGTTATCTTACAATCGTAAAACTGTTTTAAAAACTTATTTCAGGGTGGGATATTTCTAGTACTATAGCTTCCAGGAAACATAATACAATGATTCAGCGGAAAAGCTGCCTATTAACAGCCTTCACAGCCTTAAGACAGACAGCAAGTTCCACCAGTGAACGTTAAGGTCCCAGCTGGGACTGGGAGTCTCATCGCTGGGAACCGCTCCACTCCTCCTTCAGCAGTGGCCGTGGTTTCTGCAGGTAGGCAGGGACTGTGGAGATCCCCAGTGCTGCCTCCTAGCACACAACAACCTTCATAATCAGAAACACAGTGAAATAATAATGACCTGAGCTTTACATATCAGTTACCTGTAATTGTCTCCTATGTTCTAAGCCAGCTGTTTCCAAATGGACTTCTGACCTCAAGGTCACGTATCTTAGCACAGAGAGAGTACCAGAATGATCCATGGATAAAGACCTGCCCACAGCTGGTAACAAGCCACAGAGCCTGATGTTGTCTGCAGCTGGAGTGGGGTAGCTGGTGGTGTTTAAAACCATTTAGTAAGCCGCAGTGTTTCAGACTGAATACTCAAATCAAAGGGAACTTTTCAGACAACTGCTAAGGACTGAGGTCTGCCTGACTGAAGCAAGAGTCTTCCTTCCCTGTGTAGATGGCAGAGAATTTCAGTGTAAGGGGAACAAGACAACACACACGGTGATTTCCTCCCAAAGGTAATTCAATAACGTTGAAGAGAAATTGTGCAATAGGCAGCCAGGTTCTGTCTCCTGCGGCGGTATCTGCCCAGCCGGTTCTGGAGGGTACAAGTACGACTGGCAAAGTCTAGGGAGAATCAGCTGACAGCAAGACATTAGTCAGGGGAATGCACAGATGTTACAAACACCTACACTTGATTCCAAAATTAACTTTTCTATTAGCAAACATTTGACGATCTCAGGTCTGCCTTAGGAAACAAGAACAACAGTCTGCTCACGAATGCCGATCGGGAGAACGTTGCCTATTAGTTCAGGTACTGCGATCTTCGAAGATACATGTGCAATATTAACTTGAACCAAGAGGTGGAGGAGAAAAGAAAGTGCTATTTAACCATATACTCAGCACCACTAATTACTTCTCCCTAGCCTACTATCATTGATTACAGTCATTTATTGTACACGGTGATATGTCCTGGATGGTTCAGATTCATAATTATGGTGATAAAGCCATTTCTGATGAAGTTCTGAAGGCAGGTTTCCTGCCAGATTTAGTATCCACTTACAGTCCCAAGGTTTAGACTCTCCTATAGTGATTTTCTATATGAATTACTCTGTCTTCTGGGACATTTGGTCAGACTCACATCTGATGTAAGCGAACCTGGCAGCACTGCAGGGAAGAGAGTGATTTCCATTTCCACCAGCTGAGTGTCTGGCACATACTTTCTTGTAATTAGTACTCATCTTTAGGTCTGCTGAATTTGTGGGAGGGAGTTAGCTGCCCATGGAAGTCCTAATTGTTTAGGAGCTTGGACAATTTCCCTTGTAGCCTGCAACCCTTGCTGAGAGCACCTTAATTTTTTAAAAAATAATAAAATGATAATAATAAAAAAGTATTATATCAATTATCCTCAGTTTACTGAGGATATGGAAACTGACACAGATCTAAACAGGTATTTGTAGTGCCCTTCACCCTCTCACTTCATGTCATTTAGCATCTAAGCAAAAAGCAACACTGCAAATGAAAGACCTTGAAAACATCTTCACATGGATAAATACCTAAGGTGCCTGTGCTGGGGTAGCAGAGCTGTTGTGAGTTTTTTGCTCCAAGTGAATCCAGGCAGAGTCATGGATGGTCAGCACTCATATGTGATTACGCAAGTAGCTCTCTTGAGCAACACCTGGAAGATGTTGATGGCAACTACAGAACCTCCAGCTGTCAACAGAAACGTGTCCCTTGCCATTCATAAGCTTAAGAAAAGAGGGAAACTCTCAATGCATTCTGGTGTGAAGTCAAATAGAACTTCTTCAAAAGCAACTTCTCTGAGCAATGTCCCTGCCCACGGCAGCAGGGTTGGAACTAAACAGTCTTAAAGGTCCCTTTCAACCTAAACCATTTTATGACTCTCTGATTCTGTATTTTAGCTACAAAGTTAATGTCAATGCATTGGCCCATGGCATTCAAAGTGCTTACCTGTGCACCAAATACAGCGTGACAAAACTCACGTAAAAGGAAATAGTGGAACACGAGCCTCCAGGAAAATACAGATCTAGATAGTTTATGGCTTTAGATAATCCTCTGCATGTGCTAAGTTGCGGCTCAAAGGAGTTTATCAAGTTACAGATACTGCTTAAAAAGAATTAGAGAACTTGAATGCAGGAGACAGAAGGAAATGATTAAAGAAATTACTGCGGTTCTTAATTCTGCTCTCACACTCCAGAAGTCTCAATAGAGCTAATTGCCAAGCCAGTAGTTGAGGGGATAGAAATCCACACAGTGTCTGCTGCCTGGGATCATCTCTCAGTGAAAACAGATTAACCCAAACAAAACATACCTTCTGCAGCATCAGGTCGTTTCCAGAAACTAGAAAATTGAACCATATTTGGATAAAAATTCTTTTTAATTTACTTAGAAAATTTGGGGGCAAATTATGGCAGTTTGGGAAAGAAAAGTAGATAGTTCTGTAAAGATTTAAAAGGTTTTCTAGAAGAATTGCAGTTATGGACAAGTCAAAGTCCATTTATCAAAAAGTCACAGACCTCAAATCCCATAGGCATTGTGAGAAATATAGCTTAAGTCTGGCTGAAATTGCCCTTAGCCTCCTAAGTCACTTGGGCACGTGTACCATTTTAAAATCAGATATATGCACACACAAAAAATACTCTAGACTTGCAAAATCACAAGGAGAACATTCATGAATGAAGAAAAACTACAGAGAAACTCGGGAATGTTATCTGCTGTCTCCCACCTCCTGTCAACATTATCATGTGGCGTGTAATCTACAATTATTATTATTTTTTTTTAATTTAGTTCATAGGCCTTTTATTTTTCTTACCAAAGAAATATCTGTCCCAACTTTCATTTCAAGTCATCACTTTCTCTGCCTTCTTTTCTTTCGCACTGTCCTCTCTTTCCTCATTTTCTCCTTTTTGCCCCTCATATCAAAAGGTAAAGACTTCCAAAGCTGAGGGGCCAAGTCAGACCTTCTATAACCTGTGAGATTTGCATGGGTGCTAGGTGCAAACCCTCGTCAGTCAACACAGCTGGCAACGGTACCACCTCCTTTAGGCTTGGTACTAGATTGCAGATACAGCTGTGAAGCATTGCACTTCTCTTCCTCTGCCCTTCCCAATGTTTCACCAGCTTAAAATCAGAGTGAGATTTTATCTTCAAGTATTTTGGACTTGAAAGGGGGCCACTAATTCAACATAGAGGGTACAGATTTTAAGAGAAAGTGCCACCTACTGAGCTGTCGAAACCATTTCCAACACTAATGAAGACACTATGACACATAGCACAAGAATTTTTCATTTTATACAAGTGGCTCAGAAGGCAACCAACACACGTTATCTTATCCCAGATTATCAACCCCCCTGATTTCTAGAACACCACACCAGAGCTACATGGTGAACCCAGGAATTTGTTTTTAATCACTTTTAAATAGGGCTGTTCCTGGTCTTTCAAAATGACAGATCCGCTACTCAGTCTGAATGATTGCACTGGATCCCACTGCCAAGTAGCACCAATTTTCAAGCTCTCTGAATAGATTTCATTTGCTTGCAAGGAGCTCAAGACATGCAACACAAATCCTAGTCCCTTAAAAAACCTCAGATGTTTCTTTTATCTTGGTTACAGTCACATGCAGCCTCACCTAAAAAGAGCAGTTTTTAAATAAAAAATGCACATAAATTGTTAGCAAATGCTACACCTGGGAGAAGGAGTTAGGAAGTAGTAGCTTCCATTAGGGATTACCTTCATGAAACTCAAGTTCTTGGTTCATACAGAAAAATTGCAGTAATTTGTGTGAAATTTTCTTCTGTCAATGGCAACTGAGCTCTGCTATATATTTTCTGAGAAATAATGGCCATACCATATAGTTAGGACTGACTTGAGGACTTAGATTCTGGCTGTCTCTAAATAGAGGCCTACATGGTTTTATGTCACAAAAAATGAGCAAGTGCACAGCTTTCATGAACACAGTCCCAGGCATGGCAAACCTCCAGACCTGATACAGAATGCTAATTAATGGCTCCTTAGCTGATAATTACTCATGTGCATTAAGTTTTACAATTAATATTTCATTTCGGTTTAAAAAAATTTGCACTTAATTATACTGAATGCTTAATAATAAGGATTTCATTTGGTCTCTCTGACCAAACTTACAATCCAGGAGTCAGAATGTGCATGAGCAGTGCTAGAAAAAAGGCAGCAAAGAATAAATGTCGACATTTGAGTGCAGAAAAATGATACAAAATTGCCTTTTTACTTTCTCAGGGAAATCTTCGCTGCTATCTCGATTTTTGACCATCTCCAGGTCATCCTCTTTTCACTTTCCCAAATATCACCTCAATTATTTATTTTGACTGAAACTTTCTGAGGGCAGGGATTACACCTAGATACAGTGTTGGGATAGTTCCTAGTAAAACATGGCTGTAGACCTGAATAGAAAAGGAGATTTTCCTGTGGCACCATAAACCAGTAAAATGGGAAAGTCAAAGCTTTCCAGGTTGGGAACCCTGAGCTGCCCCCCAGGGACAAACCGTGCAGCTCACAGCTTGAGACCAGAGGACACAAAGTCGCTCGGAGGACAAGGAGGATGATGGGGCTCCGCTGAGCCCAGAGCCCAGTGCCAGTGCCAACATACTTTATTACAGAAACAGTCCTTCCACATCACAAGACAGCGTTTCTTATTTTCCCCAGAAAACCCCCTTAAGACTCACGTGAAGTGTGCAAGCATTTCAATTCAAAGTGGCAGCAGAACGGTTCCTCTGATTTGTAACCTGCGCTGATTCGGGGAGCAGCAAGGAAGATGTTGTCTAACTAAACTAAGTTGTCCAGAAGAGAGTTCCTTCCAAGCACCTTATAGCAAATAGTTATGCTTTGCATCTGTTTGTTTCCCCACTCCCCCTCACACTTAGAACTTTTAAGCAGAAGGCATAAGTAATTTGTTAAATCTACGTTTTGGATACTTGCAATTAAACTATGAGGATATATTTTTTTCATCAGAGAAAAATTATTTTAATAACCATAATCAACACAATCAAATATAATCAGTCTGTCAAGTTAATCACAATTTAGAATCACTTACAATAATTTTGTACCTTGCCAGCTCACATCTATATGAAGATGATTAGACCTAGAAAAGACGTGCAACTCTAAGGGCTGCTACCTCTATTGAAATCACTTTGCTGTTATGTATTTTGATTTTTGTTCCTTCTTCCTCATTCTCCCCTCTACCCACACTGTTTTCAACTTTTTGAGAGTTTTATTCTTGGCCTTTTCCTCCTCTCTCTGCAGTCTCCTCTGCTTTATGCATATCTGTACCTATATGCAAATGATCAGGATAATCAGTGGAAATTTTTCAAGAATCTTAAGGAGCGTATTAGATCTGTTTCCTAGACCTATTTTTTCCCCAAATATGAGCACAAGCATTCCCTATCTCCAGCCATGCCCAAGACATATCCTGTTGTGTTGGCCAACTTCTCCATTTTTGTTTTATTCAAAATACTTGCCCAGTGCTCTTACTCTCAATCGGCCACAAGATGGATATCATTCTCCTCTCCTCTCCTTCACCTCCTCAGTCTCTACTCCCCCATCTTGCTGTCCTTCTCATTGCACTCTTCCACTCTTGATTCTTCCTTCCTTTTTCTTCTCCAACATTTAAAAATGAGTAATCATTAGGGGTCCTATTCTGCTGCTTCAATCCTCTTACTTCTTCCCTACACATTTAGCTAGCTTTGTTTTGCACTGGAAATTATCATTATTAAATTCAGGCTTACCATTTTTTTTCCAAAGTCCCTTAGTTTGACTCACTTCTTGAACAAGCTCACTCTCCACAGCAGCTTCCCTGACTGACCTTTGCTCGTCCTCAATTTCTCCTAAACTCCTCATCTTTGCTCTTAACCTCCTCAAGTCCTTTTTCTCTCCCTTGCTTTCCATTTCACCTTTTTAACTAGAACATCTTGTATTTCCTTGGTCAAGAATCATTCCTCTTTTTTGCTTCCAAAAAATCTTCTCTGGATCCCCTCCCTAGCTTTTTGACAAACAGCCTGTTTGCCTTGAATTTAACAATGTCACCGTCTCTTTAGAAGGAGCTAATTTCCAATGCAGTCTGAGCAGAGACATCTCCCAAAGATGCTTCATGCCCCAGCCAGTAGAATCCTCGATGCATAAATACTGGATGGACCTCATGTCCACCTGCAATAAGTCATTTAGATATAAGCTACAAATTATACTACACGTCTTATTAATACAATTACAGCTTTGATTTCCTGCATTTTGACTGTTTTCTCAGAGGTGCAGTATTCCAAAAAGGCATGATTGCTCGCTGCCTCCTGTTGACAGGGCACTTCATAGACACAGAGAAGACTTCCCATGGACAGATGGCTTTTCTAGGCAAAAAATGTGAACGCTAAAACAAAGTGCTCTGAACACTGTGCTGAAACCCTTCTACATCAGGACAGCCTCCTGGTTGCTACTATTCCCCAAAAAAACCTGCATTTATGCTCCTTTCATTAATGAAATCAATGATTTGTGATGATCTTGTCAACAGCTTCTTGGCCTAGCTTGTACAAATCTTCATTTAATTAGGAGCAAAGATCATCTTATACAGACCAATATGATACATAAAAAAGACCAAGATGATACAATATGCAAGACAAAGTTCTCCCTGCTTGAAACCACTATCATTACCTCAAGAACCAAACAAGGAGTTTAGTCTCTAGGACAGCACATATCTGAGCACTCGGAATCTTTCATGATAAAAAGTTAAGGAGAAAAAGCCTGTTGCTCTGGTTTAAAGTACTGTGATTGCTTTAAAAATGGAAGTTAGGTTGATTTATAACACAGAGGAAACTAGTCTTCTGTCTTTACTGCAGTCTGAAGATAGTCAACAAAAATTGTGACTGTTTGCCTCATCATCTGAATAAAACAATTCTGTTCAAAGCCATATGATACAGACCTGTGGTAAGTCAGTTTCATACTGAGGTCACAAACACAACAGAATAAGGAAAGGACAGGAAGCCTGTGCTGAAGACCCATGTAGTCATTCTTCGAGGGAGCAATGGCACCTTTGTGCCTTGTCTGTTGGAGCTGGCCTTCTTTCCTACTCATTCAATATGCAAAAACAAACAAACAAAAAACCACACCTTAAGATGCTTGCAAACATCAACACTTACCAATTATCGATTCTTCCCTATGGTGAATGGGAAGGCAGCCACATTCCAATGAGTATCATAGAAACTGCCCAGATATTAAAAAGAATGACAGCACAGTCACAAGTCTTGGCTATAGCTTCCTTCTTGCTAGAAGGAAGCCTCAAGTTCTATGTGAAATCCCGTTGCCAAGAGCAGACCTAAGCTTTTCTCCTCAACCCATCTTAATTTGCAGAAGCATTTGTCCTAAGAGCTCAAAGCACTGAGCACCAGAAAGGTCTGGACTGTATTTCTGAGGGCTGATGATAACATATCATGAAAGCGTAACAAAGAGCTTCAGATATAAACAACTTCTCAGTATGCAATTCATCAGCAAGTGATAGAGCTTTTCCCTTGCTATTTGCCAGATTCTTCCTCCTTTGCCATCAACCCTGCTTATGATGTGAACGTACCCATCCTCAGGGACAAAGCTGAGGCATTTTATTGCAGTGGCAATTCCATTAGCTTCTGCATTCGTTATTGATAATGCCTTATCCAGGTCCCTGAGATGACAGATGTAGTTCTAAGCACGGCAAGGCATAGTGAGACACGGACTATATCTAGAGCGTACAGTCTGGATAGGACTGTCAAAAGCTAAGGAAAAATGGACGTAGTATGAATCACATTTTACCAATAAGTACTGAGAAAGACTAAGTGAGACACTGCCAGAAGGAAGTTTGTTGCGAAGCTGTGAAAAACCTTGACATCATTCGAGTCTTGGACTGGTTGTGTGCACTTACGTCATTAGAGGCTTTTGCAGGGGGGAGGATAGGATGCAAGAGGACATCACACATAGTTTCTTGGGCCCTAAGGAAGGCAATTTATGACAGCATTATGGTACCTAACCATTTATTTTATTTTATTTTTTTTTAAGAGAAGCTCGCACACATACAGAAAATAATGAGAAGATATTAAAGATAATATTCAAGGAGATGCAAGTTATATATCAGCTAGTCACAGCCCTGTGCGTTCCTCTGAACAGGACAGTGCAGGTAAAGACAGTGTGGAATTATAAAATATGCCTGTCTCATGTACAAGAATGGACAGAAAGCTTTTTGAACGAAACCACAGTGGTGTTGGCACCTTATAAATATTTCTTGCATCCAGTATGATCTTAACGTAGAAGCGCGTGTTTACATTCCAGATTTATTTAACAGTGGTTGCATTTGGAATATTTCCTTGTTTCTAAGGTACGTAGAAGCAGACATGCAGGTAATAGATATTAATAAATATCTACATACTTCAAGAAAATTAATTCAAGGATCTTGTCGTTAAATCACAAAGCTAAGAATCATAAAATTCGCTTTTACTTCCAGCCATGGGTTTAGCATGAGACAGAATATTTCAGCAAGTATTTGCCTTTTCACAGTTAAGCATCTAATCTTATATTTTGGCAGCTCTGAACAAACAGGCCACACTTACTTTGGTTCGCTTTTTTCTGTCTTTAGACTTCTAATGTCGAAAAAAAACATTGTACAATGGTATTTTCTTTGTGCCTCAGTTTCTTTCTTCAGTCAATAACTTCAAAGAATCACAGAATCACAGAATTTTCTAGGTTGGAAGAGACCTCAAGGTCATCGAGTCCAACCTCCAACCTAACGCTAACAGCCCTCCACTAAACCATATCCCTAAGCTCTACATCTAAACGTCTTTTGAAGACTTCCAGGGATGGTGACTCCACCACTTCCCTGGGCAGCCTGTTCCAATGCCTCACAACCCTTTCAGTGAAGAAGTTCTTCCTAACATCTAGCCTAAAACTCCCCTGGCTCAACTTAAACCCATTCCCCCTCGTCCTGTCACCAGGCACGTGGGAGAACAGGCCAACCCCCACCTCGCTACAGCCTCCCTTGAGGTACCTAAAAAGAGCGATAAGGTCGCCCCTGAGCCTCCTCTTCTCCAGGCTGAACAAGCCCAGCTCCCTCAGCCGCTCCTCGTAGGACTTGTTCTCCAGGCCCCTCACCAGCTTCGTCGCCCTTCTCTGCACCCGCTCAAGCACCTCCATGTCCTTCTTGTAGCGAGAGGCCCAAAACTGAACACAGTACTCGAGGTGCGGCCTCACCAGAGCTGAGTACAGGGGGACGATCACCTCCCTAGCCCTGCTGGTCACGCTGTTCCTAATACAAGCCAGGATGCCGTTGGCCTTCTTGGCCACCTGAGCACACTGCTGGCTCATATTCAGCCGACTGTCCACCATCACTCCCAGGTCCTTCTCTGCCTGGCAGCTTTCCAACCATTCCTCTCCCAGCCTGTAGCTCTGCTTGGGGTTATTGCGCCCCAGGTGCAGGACCCGGCACTTGGCCTTGTTAAACTTCATGCAGTTGACCTCAGCCCATCGGTGCAGCCTATCCAGATCCTCCTGCAGAGCTTTCCTACCCTCAAGCAGATCGACACACGCACCTAACTTGGTGTCATCTGCGAACTTACTGAGGGTGCACTCGATGCCCTCGTCCAGATCATCGATGAAGATATTAAAGAGGACCGGCCCCAGCACCGAGCCCTGGGGGACGCCACTAGTGACTGGCCTCCAACTGGACTTGGCTCCATTCACCACGACTCTTTGGGCCCGGCTATCCAGCCAGTTTCTAACCCAACGAAGCGTGCGCCAGTCCAAGCCAAGAGCAGCCAGTTTCTTGAGGAGAATGCTGTGGGAGACGGTGTCAAAAGCCTTGCTGAAGTCAAGGTAGACCACACCCACAGCCTTTCCCTCATCCACCCAGCGCGTCACTCTGTCATAGAAGGAGATCAGGTTCGTCAGGCATGACCTGCCTTTCATAAAGCCATGCTGACTGGGCCTGATCGCCTGCTTCCCCTTCAAGTGCTGCATGATGACTCTCAGGAGGATCTGCTCCATGAGCTTTCCTGGCACTGAGGTCAAACTGACAGGCCTGTAGTTTCCTGGGTCAGCCCTCCGGCCCTTCTTGTAGATGGGCGTCACGTTTGCTAGCCGCCAGTCGATTGGGACCTCCCCCGATAGCCAGGACTGTTGATAAATGATGGACAGTGGCTTGGCCAGCTCCTCTGCCAGTTCCCTCAGTACCCTTGGGTGGATCCCATCTGGCCCCATCGACTTGTGCACATCTAAGTGCCGTAGTAGGTCACCAACCAGTTCTTCATGGATAATGAGGGCCACATCCTGCTCCCCATCCCCTTCCACCAGCTCAGGGTACTGGGTATCCAGAGAACATCCGGTATTGCCGCTAAAGACTGAGGCAAAGAAGGCATTGAGCACCTCCGCCTTTTCCTCATCTCTTGTAACTAAGTTTCCCCCCGCATCCAGTAAAGGATGGAGATTCTCCTTAGTCCTCCTTTTTGTGTTGATGTATTTATAGAAACGTTTTTTGTTATCTTTAACGGCAGTAGCCAGAACTTACTCAGAGGAAGAAGGGAAGGGAATGACTTCAAGCTCGTTTCCTTGATTAAGGAACACGTTGCAGCTTTTCTAGGGAGGCTCATTACTAAGGTCACTGCAGTCACTCCAGAGACAAAACAAGTCCATTTCGTGTCCTCAGCCTGGCAAAACGGCTTGACATAAATAACTTTTCAAAATACAGTCACCCTGTAAGCATACTGGTGATGACATCCATGTAAGGACTTTAAAATCTATTCCGAACTGTAAGGATTAAACCTGCCAGTTAAGATGAAAGCTGTCAGTGGTAGCTTCAACTGTTAATGTTTCTGTAGAATGCAACGTATCTTCTAAAATTTGAAGGCTATGTATTTACTTTCAAACTCATTTTCTGTTGTCACCTACACTGCCCAGTGTAGCACCTGGCTCCTAATTAGAAAGGCATTTAGGTATCGTCAGCACCAGCTTTACCTTACATGTTCCAAAATGTTTAGCAGCCTATTAACTAGGTGTTGAAAGCCAGGTGAAATCACAGCACTATTGAGCCTTACATTAAGCAGCAGGGACAGCTTTTGCTGCAGTGCTTTCTCAAAGCAGAGGGACGGCTGGTGAGGCTGACTGGGCACACTGAGGGAAAGCAACACTGCGATTAGCAGACCCAGGGGACTGGCACAGAAGACCAGAGGGAACCCAAGATAAAGTATAAGGAAAGAAAAAGGCTAACCAATACAGGATAAAACATGCTGACCTCCATATATTTAGCAAGAAAGAGACCAACTTCTAAAATAAAAAGAGTGAGCAGGGGGGAAACAATCATTTCTAACCTAGTCAGTGGGCACTGCTAAAAGAGGAGAGCTTGACTGAAGATGTGATTACATCAGAAATAAATCTTCCTATGTACTGAGACAGATCATCAGCCAGTATAGCTCAACTCAGTGGAGCTTTGCTCATACACACACGCATGTAACCCCCCCCATAAAAGCAGCCATAAATTAACACCCCTTCTCCACAACCCCAATAACTTAGCTGTCAGAGCAATTTCTTTATGCAGGCCCATTGGTATTGCTTGGAGACACCCCATGCATTGGGTCAGTGTTAAACTTGCCGTTCAAGACAGCTTAAAAATGAGAAAACCAATACAGAATTACTGCTGTGGTCAGAAAAAGAAACACCACAACAATGAATACTGACTTTCCTGTGTTTGGTTTCACAGCAAAAGAACCATCCTAATTTTCAATGGAAAATATAAGTAACGTACACTTTTCTGCAAGACCTTTAAAGTGTATTTCAACTAAAAGAAAAAAAAAAAAAAGACTTTAAAAAAGTTTTCCAAAGTTAAATAGAGCTTTGAATTCTCAAAATGGAAACTGCATTAAAAAAAAAAAAAATCTATTCTTGGTTGAATATTCTAAAATAGATCTGTGCATTTAACATCATGGAGGTAGAGAACACATCACCAGGGAGGATAGCTTCATAATGTGAACAATAAATTCAGACATGCATTAAAAAGGCAATTAGATCTAAAATGACTTGCATTGGTTTCTAATTTGCATACTAAAACGTGGTGTACTTTTTCTGCCTTATCAATGCTAGAAATACTTTGGTCAGAAGCTGGAAAAGTCCTTAGTCATTGTGTATGCCCAGTATGACATGGCGAGGTGAGCCTCACATTTGTGCCATGCGTGTTCCTCCTGGCAGCTGGGCGTCTCATCTTGCTGTATGCAAAACCCAGCACACAGGTCCCAGGCTTTTACGCATACTGCAGCACAGCCATTGTACGGATGGGTTTCTACTTCATAAGCATTTGGTTAGAAATGGAAAATTACTGGTCAATGTAATGCAAAATGGAAATGCAACATTACTGGTCAATTTGCAATGATGTGCGCATGGTTGGCAACAATGTCTTTTAAAGGATGGAATTTAATTTCTGGTGCTTATCTGAAACGTTGCCTTTATTGTTTAAATATACCAGAGTCATTTTTACATGTAAAAATAGTGTCTGTGCTTGCTTGGGAGCTGAAAATGCAAACGAATAGCTGAACATTCAAGTCCTTGCACTGCCTGAGCAAACGTCAGTTTTGGGAAAGCAAGTGAATGTTCGTATTCCCCTGCAACAGCTTTAGGCAACTGGATATGAAAATCTGCTCCTAAAATGAAACAGATTTGCTAATTATGTGAAAAGAGTTACTATAAATACAGGAGAGAAGAAGTTTAAGTCCAAAATGTGTTCAGCAGATAAGCAATTGCTCAGTTCTGCCCTTATCAATCTGAGGAAGCATTTAGTGCTGAGATGGAATATCAGAGCTGGTGAGATGGAACAGAAATAAACTTGAAGCTAATCAGAAAACATGCTTCACGTTCTTCATCCGCTCTCTAGTAGCAGCTGCTTTGAGATATTGCTATAGGGACGATCCCACTGCAATACTGGCTTTTGAAAGCCTTCCAAATCCTGTAAAATGTATTAATCTGCAACATTGATATGAATAGCACAGACAAATGGAAGCAATTACTTTCTCCTCTTCATTCTGATTTGTTATCTTTGTTTGATATGGATAGCCTATGCCAAATATCTATCAGTGATACTTGCTTGATCTGGTTTAAGGCTTTTTTTTTTTTTTTTTTTTTTTTTTTTTAACTATTTTGTCTGTTTTGGGGCTTCAGCTAATGGAAAAGAGAGAAACTAAACAGTGTTACTATGTAAAAAAAAAATACACAACTGCTTCCCTTCAATACTCCTCCAGCTACCCCAGATTTAGAAGCCTTTGTTAAGCTACTTGTTGGAGTTTAAAAAAAAGAAGAAAAAAAGAGATGAGTGGGAATACCTTCCAAAGTACTGCCCAGTCCACTCCCATCAGCAGGTCTCTACAGAAGTCTGAGGAGAAGGAGAAATTACTGCATATTATAACTGAGGAAGATCTGTAGAGAGTTTCCAGAGAGCTGCAGCAGAGAGCCTGGCTGCACAACGCAGAGCCAAGCCAGAGGGTATCCTGGCTACTTTGTTTTTTTCTTACACTGATTAAACATCATTAAGAAGGAGGAGGCCCTCCTGCCTGTCCTGAAGACACAACACAACAGCAGCAGCTGCTTGGATCTGGGGGACAGATGAAATGGCAGCACAGGCTCTCCTGCTGCTGGCAGTCAGGATGCTCTCAGAGCTGCTTCGGGACTGTGCTCAACCCCAGAGCAGCCCACAGCACGCTGCTAGAGGCTGCAGGGGATGCCTGAGGTCCACGGGGGTCTTGTTAATGGAAACCTGTCCCCTGAGGATGTCAGTGAGCTCTGCCATGCTGTCACAGTAGGGTGAGGGAGACAAGGGGGACAGAAATGAAATCCCACCTCTCACCTCGCAGTGCTGAGGACAGGGAAACTGTCCACCAGAGCTCCGGAGTTTGGCTTTCCATCCCACAACCAGGAGGTCTCTCCTTTTTGGAAGCACCTAGAAAAGCCTGAGAAAGATCAGCAGCCATATTTTGAAATAACAGAAGCATGAACCATTACCTGATAGGGAAAATTGCAGGGATTTGAGAAGAGCAGGGGACTGCCATGGGGATGGATTAGAGGAAGACAAGGGGGCACGGTTGGGGGACGCTTTTGGAAGTGACAAAGCTCCAAGATCCTGCTTTTGCTGCTTATTTTATTTAACCTTCTAAAGCAGTCATGTTAGCCCGGGTGTAATTTGAATGCTATTTTTTCTTCACCCCTGCAACAGATAATTTATTACAAAAAAAAAAGGAGGAAAGAGGACAAAATTCTCCTCGAGGAGGCCAGCACGCCTCACAGCTACATGGACCAGTCCATCACAGAAACAACTAACTCGGTGACCTGAAGCCACACTTGCTCAGCACACAGTCCCCAGCCTCGCTGCCAGCTTTTAAAACAAAAAGGCTCGATCCAAAAGCCCAAATGGCTTTGGATCGTCCCCTCAGCCTGCAGCATATCTTCTGTCCCTGGCATTTTGAAACGGCATGTGAGGGCAAGGCGTCCAACTGCCCTGGATCACAACTCAACCAAATGGCAGAAAGGGAAGTCCAGGACAGGAACATGACAGATGCGAGCCAGTTGGGAGTGCTGCTCTCAACGGGCACGGCCAAGGGGACAGGAAAGATGGAGCCACGAGCCAGGGGGAGACAGGATGGCACTAAAAATATAAATAGTTCTGTCACATATTGTGCGTGAGGCTTAAAGATTAGCGTTTGTTCCTGACAGTGGTTTTACGGCGTTTTTTTTTTTTGTTGTTGTTATAGCCTTTTTTTTTAATGCATACATCACATTACCACAAACTGACAACTCAAGTCAACCGTTATGGCAGAGCAGCAACCCTGCAGATCCCCTTCTGTGCCTTCTGCTTGCCTGGGCACCCTGACGCTTCCTTCATGACAGCTCTGGAGGCCGTGAGCCACGCTCTCCTCTCATGCACGTCCATAACCCCCAGTAATGCTGATCGGCACAGCTACCCAGGTGAATCGAGCTCTCTTCCCCCACCTGCTCCTTTTTCATTCAGTCCACAGCAGGTGTTCTTTCCTGGGAGACAGGAATCCCATGTTGATAGGTCTCACTGCGTACCAGAGGGGATGTCTGATGCTTCTGCCTGCTGCTGCCGGCCTCGTATTCCCACAGAACCTTTCAAAAATGAGATCCAAGAAGTAGCTGCTTGTAACCTGCCACAGAGGGCAAGTGTAAATACGGAGGAGTAAAAGGCACGGTTGGCTTCTCAAATCAGGTTCCAGTTGTTATTTCTAAAGACCTGAAGGCATCCATTTGCATCTTACGATACAGAGACATATTTTGGGAAAATCTTTGGAAATCCTGTGCCCCATCCCATCCGCTTGGGAAGAGCACTGGGTTTTCCCAATGCACTTTGGTTCACTTACAAAAACCCCAGCTCCTGCAGCTAACACCCTCAAAGCTCTGTTCTTTTCCTGGGACTGTCACCACCTGTACATTTGGACAAAACCAGAATTTTCTGAATGACTCATCCCTAACAACTGGAAGCAGCAAAAGCTCGGCTCCCATTGCAGTAGAAGATCTAAGAGTACCCCCTAGCGTTCTGGGTGCAACCTTGACCCTTGGCCACACTCAAAGCAGGGAAGCCCATTTCAGAGCCTGGCCTTTAGTTACTTGCCATTCACCCACCTTCTGGAAAAGGACTCTTGTTGCAGCGTGATTATCTGAGCATGAACCTGTAGCTGAACCTTCAGAGCGAGCTATGGCTTAGTGCATCGCCACTAGCAAGCAGAGTCATTAGGAGACACCTTTATGATTTAAATATCCTCCAGTGGATTTATAGCAATGAACCCTTCTTTGTATTCACAGTGGGGTAAGGGCGCTCCCTGTCACCTTGAGCAGCTCAGATGACACCCAAAACTCATTAAGGTATGGTAACTCAACAGCTTTTCGTGCACTGTGGATCTCCTATGAGAGTTGTATGTCTTAATTAATCTGTCAAGTGCTTTAATATCCATGGAGAGAAGGTGCAGCATAATGCAAGAAACTGTAATTTATAACTCTCCCCCTTTCTGCACAAAAAGCCACATTACCTGAGATTAAATCCTACTTTAATGGCAACAAGGTTAGAAAAATAGTGCAACTTCTGTTAACTGAATGCAGTCCAGACCTCTAAGCCTCTTGTCCTGGCAGGTCAGGACACCAGCAGGTTCTGCCATTAACCTCCAGCTGGGTGAGCATGGCATGTCCTTGAACTTCTCTGGGCTTCTTCTGCTTCTCTTTCAACTCGTCTCTCTGGAGATGTTCTTCACGTCAGGGTTTGTCACCATGTGCAGCTAAGTAGGAGCAGTTATTTTGTCAATAACTACAGAAATTTGCTGTTGACCTTAGCAATAGTCTTAATATACTTGGTCTTCATTTCATTTCTGGGATAATAACTGGAATGCAAGTTTAATTTAAAGCCAGCATGGCACGCATGGAGTGCAGCACCCAGCAGTACATACGTAGCTGATAACAGGCTTGAGCAGTCTAGCCAACAGAGTGCTTGTAGTAGCCCATCTATCAAAGTGTTATGTTCTAGTAGATGATGCAAGTTTAATGATGAAAAATAAAAGCTTATAAGCTGGTTGCTACTAGCTGCCATTTTGGTGCAAAAAAAAAAAAAAAAGTCATGAAAGCTTGTCAACTAAACTTCATCTTACACTGAAAAAATATCTTCATGGAGCAAGGCAAGCATATTAATAACATAGCAGTGCCAGCTGAGGAAAATGGCTGGCTTGTAAAAGCAATTCCAACTGTAAGTGTCTGGGAAATGGAATCTCAACAGGATAAGCAACACTTAACAGGCTCCTGCTAAGATGACTCCTTCAGCAAGCTAGAAAATAACTTACGAGCAGTTCATAGCTTGCACCTCTGCAGCACACTTTATACATGTTCTAAGAGTCCAGTCTGGAGGGAGAAACATTACAAGTGTAGGAACACAGTAAATTATGCAGATGAGGGTCCACAAAACGCCCACTGTGGGTCCTTCAGAGCTTCTAGATTTACAAGATTTGACACACACAAAGCTCAGGGCTGTTTTCTCTGCAGACCCCGTAAGGCACACTGACACTTCACTTTCTGTGATTTTTGCAAGTGCTGATTTTTGTGATATTTACTTTTTGGGGGAGCCAGTTTTGTAGCTTTTCTGTGATTCTAGGCAGTCCAAAGATGTTTTGCAATTATTAAGTTATCTGGTTGTCTGCACTTAGACTCCAAGCGGAGCTCTGTGTTGTTAAAACCAGGATCTGAGATGAAATCCAAGGCTGTCTAGAGTAACAGAAAATAAGCTGCATTCTCTTCGTTTTCCCCTGGTCCAGGGTTCAGTGTTGCCTATTGCCTAATCCGTTGGATAAGAGCTTTCACCTTATGTGACAATCAGTTCATTGATACCCACTTAAATCCATGTAAATTGCTTTGAGAATAGTAAGCTAAAATGCTGAGCAGCTTTACTGCTGGGATACCCACTTGTATCCTCAAAACATCTTGCCAATCTACAAAGATGCAAAAAGAATGAAACCTTTTTTAAATAGGCTGCATAAAAGCCATTCACACCTAGTACTGTGCACAGAAACTGCTTGAACAATAAGATCTCTATCCCTAAATATCCTCAGATAAAACTAATTGTTCTGTAGGATCATTATGCTACATAAATTGTCTGCTCCGGGTGCACCCTATCATAATTAAACGCAGAAAAATGAGAAGGAAGAGAAAATTAGTACCAACATGGAAGGCCTCTCCCCAGTTACCAGGTGGCAATTTCTTTACTGTGGATTTCTCTAGCACTTGGGATTATTTTATACTACTCCATTATTTGCTGAGCTTACTGCCCATTTTATTTGGCTTGCTCACTGCTTTATTACATGTGAAGAGGTTTTTTTTTTTTATTTATTTTTTGTGCTGCCACACACGCTATAACTCAGCAGCAGAGAAGGGCTTCTCAGAGCAATGTGAGCGCGCTACATGGGCTGCCAGGTGCATACCGCAGTGCTGAGTGCCTGTCTCATTGGTAGTACACAGCCCTGAGCAAAACGCCATCCAGCCACTAGGTTTATTTTCCTGTCAAGAAGCTGAACTGAGAATAAACGTGAAACTCACTTAAAAAGATAATGAAGCTTTCCTAGATATAGTAAAAACAAACAAGCAAATGCGCTCTGTCCCACCACTTATTTACACGCCAATTCTCTTGTGTATGCCCACTGCTCTGCAGTATGTTTGCAGAGCTCACCTTCCTCTGCTGGTAGGTGGCTGAACCTCTGTGTTAAGAGATGGGGTCAGGGAGGTCTGAGGACCACGGAGAGGGTGCTGCTTCCACTGTGAAATATCCCTTTTTGTGCATACAACTGCAGCTGTTCTGGTCCAGTTGCAATGACCCCCTGCTCCCCACTGTCTCCAATTCCAATTTAACAAGGATTAACGAGGCTACAGCATGCTGGAAAAACACAGGACTTCTCCCAGTAACAGCTGGGGGGGTGACTTGCCTCAGACTGGCTGGGAGAATAGTGCAGGCTGTTCTTCTGATGCTTCATTAGTGAAAAAAAAAAAAAAAAAAAAAAAAAAAAGATACGTGAGTTCAGACAGAGCTATTAAGCCTGGTTATTTCTGCTGGTCACCAGAGATGATCGGCACACAGGCAAAGTCTTAGCAACGAAGTTTCTGCCTTTTGCCACCTGCTGTCAAATGCCCTAGTTTTGGCTAGGGAGAAACTAATGCCAGCTGTAACCTAATAAAGGAGAAGGCCTTGGACTTCACATGCATAACCAAAACCTGTCTGACGGACACTGTAACCCTGCTGTTGCAGCATTTGTTCTCTCAAGGATATATAGTTCAGTATAAAATGAAGAGGGACAGAGGAAGGTGCAGGTATCTTCACAGCACAGACCTACAAACACATGCAAGCCAGCATTTTGAAGCTGAAGCCAACAATGCCACCTTGCTATATAAATTCTGGAGTGGGATTTGCTTAGTGCTCACTGTATATGTGTCTTTGCTTTAACTCAGCCCTTCTCTTTCCCTGTAAAAAATCAACAACTGCCAATCCCCCACCTGCCTCCCACTGGGAACTGGCTGCTTTCCTCCATCACTGGCACTACCCAGCCCCAAGCGTGCCCAGGAATTTCACTGCCTGCCTCTCTGATGGTATTTCTTGGCAGTCCCTCGTAAATATGGGACATCGTGTTCTGTCCTCGGGAGACCCACACCGCAGCATTTGAGTCAGGAACCTAATTTAAAAGGATAGGTATTTCCCTGCCATGAAGGACCAGCATTTCAGTCTATGTGAATTTGGGTGTGTATTCACAGGCAAAAGAAGTGGAGAAAGCAGTGGAGAAGGGGAGAAACCAAGGAATTACTGGATGTTCCCATCCTAGTATTTGACAGCTGCTCTTCAAAAGGGAAGAAACTGATCAAACTGCTAGGTTCGGGTAGTGGTTTAGAAGGATACTTCCAAAATCTCTTGCTGTCCAACCCAAGAAAGTAAACAACCACCAGTTATCTCCTCATAGGACATCAAATTTTAATTTTGACAGATACATGTCAGGTCTCTGAAGATCCACGTTGTTTTTGCAGATGCAAAAGCTTTGGAGCACAGGTCTCTTTGAAACGAATCAGCCATTCTTTTCACTTAGCACCAGCACGAACTCAACGCATTAAGCAAACATGTCTCTCCCCTAACACAGGAACTCATAGTTTTGGTATCACTTCAATAGCTTCTACAAAACGTAATTAATTGATTACAGGTAGAAAGGGTGAAGTTTCCATCCACTCCAAGATCAACATCAAATACATGACAAGATAATGAGAAAGGGAAAACCTACAGACTGAGTTTTTAGGAGTGAGTCTGGCTTAATTAAAGGTTCACAATTATGCCAGTGTCTGCAAACAGCTTTAGACAGAGCACATGATGTATGGCTCCACAAACACCAGAAGTTGAATTTTCTACTCACTGAAACAAGCCACAAATGTCTACCAGTTTCAACAACAAAAAAAAAAGTATACTGATAAATGGCAAAGGTATTGACATAATTTGGTTTCAATTCCTGCTTACAAAGGAAAGTAAGAGTGCCGCAACAGAAAGCATTCTTTAATTTTGGATGCTTCTACGCACGTAGCCCGGTGCAAGGAGCAGACAAAGTCCATAATCGCGGTATGTTTTTTCTTTGACCGCTTCAGAAGAAATGGCCAACTTCTTTTTCCCTTTTTTTTTTTTTAATGCATGTACTGTTTTGTAAATATAACCCTCTATGACAAAGAAGTCTATTATGAATATCTTGATGCCCAAGCTAAAAGGACAGCCTGCCAAGACAATTGTGATCATCCAATCTTCAAAGTCTTTCTTGAACTATTTCCATAAGACCTACTCTGCATACCAGACATAGCAAAACTTGTATGAATTCTCCCTGAACAGAGCCAGCAAGCAGACTTGTGAACACAGGGTATGCGCGTGTAGTTTGTCCTTGCTCCCCCACCAGTCTCCTTGCTTGGGAATTGATTTCCCAAGGTGCTAATTACCTTTAGTTGTGATATTCCTGTTATCTCACTAACCTCCTTTGTTACTGTAATTTGCTCTGATGTGGACATTGGAGAGGGAAAACAAAGACTGTACATAATTTTAAGTCAATGGCTGAGAGCTGTACCCCAAATACAGCCTGAAACACAATAAAGTGCTTTCCTGAAAACCGCTGGATTTACAGTCATAGTGAGGATTAAAAAAAAAAGAAATCCCATACACACACCACTAACAAAGCTACATCTTCACCAACTTTATTCAGCTATGCTCTTTTAAATAAGTTACAAGTCTACAAATGAAATTGTGAAGTGAAGGCCATATCATTTACCAGTCTCATTAGGTCTTTAATTACTGAGTCAGGGGAAAAACATGCCGTCAGTCCCTATCGTTGTTCTTGAGACACGATGTCCTTAAAGATGCATAAGAATGCTCTCGTTCTAGTTCTAAAACAGCATGCAATGGACTACAGACCTTCGTTTTCTGAACAGCCCTAGCTTCAAATCACGTCAAATAGGTTAAAGCCACTGAAGACTGATGTTTGCATTTTCTTTTGCTGTCCTATTAAAGCCGGACTGTTAATCAGCCACTGAATAGAAGCATCATAAGCCACAGTGCTCTGCTATTTTAGAAGTCAGCTGGCTCCTGCCCCATTTAAAACTTTTAGCTTCACACAGTTTTCGAAGAAACAGATCTAATGAATTATACTCAGTCACACCTGAATGCTCACTGCCTTTGTAGCTTAAAAGCAATACCTGTCCTCAAGGGACATTCCTGACATACCTATATTTCATACTGAGGTCCTAGGCTGTATTCATTAGGTTCCTATAAACACGTCCATTTCAGTGGTGAAAAACAAAACAAGGTTTTTCATCCTGTTGCTCAGTCCTCCCCATCCACAAAGGGAGGATTCATGCTACCCTCTTTTGTAAGTAATTTTGAGATACGCTCATGAGAAAAACTACTTAGCACAGGACTATTGCTGTTTGCCACGGGTTTGTATGGGAAGAGGAGCAGAACACTGTCTTTTTATTCTCCCCTCTTTAACTATACATTTTACTCCCCCTCAAATTAGGGCAAAATCCTGCAAGTAATCAAATGCGAGAAGTTATTGGCATTGAGGCCAATTCCACAATCTGATTGATCACCACGGAAGTAAGTTCCACCAGACTGAGGTTTGTGTGAGCAGCTCTGCTCACTGGATTAGGACCTTGCTAATATTACGTGAGAAAACAGACAAAGAAACAAGCATCACAAATCTAAAATCAATATGCATTTGTACCAAAATGTCAGACACAATATCTCGTACTGGGCTTTTACTCTGGAATCCTGCTGCTGCACTACACCTTCCTCCAGGTCCAGAAACCAACAGCAAGATTGTAATCACCAGTGCCAGCAGGAAAAGGATCCAAAGCAGCAGGTCCAGGAGAGTGGCTTCTACAACCTATGCTGTCTGTGTCACCTTGTAACTGAAAAACTAATTTTCAGAGATGATGAACGCATATCAAAGTCTAACACTGGTCTGAAAAGCTTTAGGGAAAAGCAGTAGAAACCCGCACTAATACATTGTTGTCCAACCACTATGCATTTTTCTATAATTTTAGTGCAGTTTGGTTGCATTGATGATATTTGCATGCAAACATATCCCCCTGCATACTTTCTTTTATTTAAAGCAACAAAGCCCATCATAATGGCTGAAAAAAACCCTACTGTCTTCTGACATCTGGTAGGCAGCCTCACACCTCTGAGGTTCTGGAAAGCATCAGCATCAACAGCAGCCAGGAGCGTACCTTGTGCAGTAGGTTTTCAGCTGACTGAAAATTAAAGTGTCACCTGCAAACAGTAAAGGCATAAAACTGCCTAACCTAATTCCATGGTGCAAGGAACAGCTGGAGGAACTGAGGGTGAGGCATGTGAAGGGAGAGCTGGCTGCAGCTGGGGCACTGTGGGGAGCTAGGCAGAGTAACAGTGTGGTTGATGCAGGTGCCATCAGGCACAGGCACGGCTTGCAGGCAGTCTCTGGAATTTCAGTGGCACGTTCCATGTGATGACGTGAAATGCTGATTCTGAAATGCTCACGGTGAAGATTTTATTTTAATGTGCTTTCTACTTTGACAGTATCTCTTTCAAAGCAAGTTATATCCATAGTGATTTTATTCCTTTTTTTGTTCTCCCAGTGCAACAGAGCACCTGGTCATTTCAAGCCTGACTTGGCTGATTTAGGAAAAAATAGAACAAGTTTTTCTTCCTTTACACTCAGCTGAAAGCTTCGAAAAGAGCTTTTTCTGAGTAAGTTGCATAAAAATACAGATTCACCAAATCAGCATTCCTGAAAAAGTGAAAATAAAACAAGCAAACAAATAAGGTTGGGTAGATAAAGAAAAACCCTTTTACACTAATTAAGGAATCTGTATCTCCATGGCCCTAGAAATAAAGCCCACTTCCCATCACACCTTTTCCTGTGGTCCCACCAGTCATTGCTCAATGCACAAGGGTCAGTAGACTACCAAGCATATACAACGTGGAAGTTACACGGTGTCAAACCTAACATGCCAACATAGGGAATAATCTCACTGAGATCTAGGGATTTTTGTTCAGTTCCTTACTCTTCAATTTTTGAGTATAAAATTAGTAAGGAGCAGAGGATGGATAAAAGAACTATTGTGTTAAATCCCAACTCAGCTCAGCTACCTGCTCTTCCTTTCAGTATTCCCTCTGCTGTTCCCAAGTCGTATTTATTTGCTGCCAAGCAGCAGAAAGCTAACTAGTGCTATGTCGTGTTTCCTTGTTGGCGTCACGAGCTCCTTCCCACCTCCATGGATACTGCCCCTCACCTCAGCTATACAGGGTGAAACCTAGAATGGAGAGAAAGGGAAACTGGCAGTAAGAAATAAGAGAGTGAAAGAGCAATCTTGCACTTGACCTATAGAAATACCTCCCTCCCTCAAAGAACTTGCTCTCATGAGTAAAATCAGCCCTTAAACTTTGGCCACAGGACACATTAAAACCTCCAGGCAAGCAGCAGGCAGGCTTGGGCTGTGCTGCTAGGCTAGCCAAAGCAGTCAGCTGAAAGTTACAGCAGGTATTCCCACGTGAGATCCAGTCACTGCAGTACTGGTGAAGCTCCTGTTGAGGGCAATTTAGAGAATTTAGTATTTGTGCTGCAGTGTACATAGGAAAAAAGGCTGACATAATCTAACAACAGCTTCTGTCAATCCATTTGCAAGAATGAAAGAGATGCCTTATTTTAAAGCTACCCACTATGAACCTTTTAGACACACCACCTTCTCCCCATTTTGTATTTCTTTCCTTCCTCACAATAGTAATCTTTCAGAGTGGGAGAGAACAAAAAGATTTTGTCTTCCAAGACACAGACTAGTTGTTTTGCATCGATAGTCTTGATTATTTTTTTTTTAACCCAGCAATAAATGCACCTGGTATTATAAGAACTTGCTGCCTTTTCAGAAGGCTCCAGCCTATTCCTATTTTTGAAATAGCAGAAGGACCTCAGAACGAATACCTCTCCCCTTTCACACATTCATGCACAGGTGAGACAGGGATCCCAGGGAACAGAAGCTGACTGCACATAAAAGTCAAATAGCGAAAGGGTTTGGAGGGTCAGAATAAGGCGGCCATGGCAAAGCCAAGCAGTCTGCCTGTGCACAGCAGCAGAAGGAAGGCTGTTTTCCAGCTCCTGCTGCCACCATCCTTAACTGTTCTTAAGAGGTTGTGGTTCTCCACGTTCTCTACCCTGGCACTTTTGCCAAATGTGATCGAATTATGATGAAATGGGGGCTTGATCTGAATGTCTGCATACAAGACTACGGTCCGAAGAGTCAACCCAACAGCCATTTATGTCTTAGAAAAAGAAATGGTTATGAAATTTACTGTGTCAGGAGTGGAGGGAAACTCCAGCATTGCCTTCCAGCAGATCAGCTGTTAACCCCTCTTTTCCCTAAGTGCTGATAATACCACCTTAGGCTACATGAGGCTTTCTGGAAAACAAGGCAGGTGTTACAAAGCAACACCTCTCTGCTTCCCCAGCTGTGATCCATTTCTCTTCTATTTTAGCCCAGCCTTTACTGATCATCTCACTTAAAGGGTCCTGGCCCTCATTGGGATCAACGGGATCCCATGGAGGATCAATGGAACCAGGCCACTTCCCAAACCCTGTATGAGTAACAACACCAGCTGGCATTTTCAGGGCCCGGGGAGGGCAGTTCAGCCACACGGCTTCCATTTAAAATTACTGAGAGCTGGGAAGAACAGCCCTGTAGTCAGTGTTGAAAATATTCAACCCCAGAGAGCAAGTGAGAAATTCAAGTCCACTTCTAAGAGCATGATGCTGTAACAAATACATTGCGTGATACTTCTTGCATCCGTGAGGCACTGAGTCAGCCTAGATCCTCTTTATGTTCATGTAGCTCAACTATCTCGATACAGATCCCTGTCTGGCAGGCAATGGGGAGGGCTGGGGAAGTGCAGCGTATCTGTCAGTTGCAGCAGACAAGAACATCTTGTACTTGAGCTGCTTGTTGAGTAGGTTTGAGAGGCAGACAAACCGGCAGACTAATTACATTTTTTAACCATGGTACTCAAAAGTAAAATCCTTGTAACGTGCTACCAACTTGAATGTGCCTGTGCACAATACCAGATTATCCCCATCAATACCAACAATAATATGTTAACTCTACTAAAAAAAATATCATGGAAAAAGTTAATACTCAAATTAAAAATATTCCAATCTAAACTGAGCTTTGAAGAGGTTCCAGCATTCTCCTTTCTAAGACAATCATGACCAAAACCAAAAGATTCCTCTGCAGGCTGGAGTAACAGAGTAAGAAGACAGACTGAACCAGCTCACTAAATCCATCTTTGCTGAGCAACAGCCTGAAGGGATAACAAAGCAGCCTGCAACAACCTGAAGGGCACTTTGACAAAGGAGGGAAAAGCACAGCAAAACAAAGCAGCACGTAAATAGGAAAAATGGGTTGAAAGAAGATGGTGAGGCTACAAAGTATTCTACTCCAGAATGCTGCCTCAAAGGAAGAGATGTTCATCCCATATAATCCCCCGAATAACCCTGGAAAGGCCTCCCAGCAGCAGGAGGAAGTACAAAATATACATTTTATCACTTCTAGCTTCCAAAATTGGTAAGAAATTGTAAGAATGATGCCTCATCCGATAAGCCAGAGGCTCTGGGTTAAAGCAACACCTATCCTTAATACTATCAAGAACTGTGTGCGTGTGTGAAGAAAAGAATGAACTGCATTTTCTGAGCAAGTAGCAAGGAGAATGACTCATGCTAGTGGTCATTACACAAGAACACCAAGAGCACCATAACATCATGCTCATAAGCAAGAATATATTGCACAGGGAAAATAAACCAAGCACCTTCATAATCCAGTAGCTGCATTAAATCCCATGACATCTGCCTAAATATCTATGGGTTTTTAAAGGCAGCTTTTTAGCCTTGCCAATCCTCCACACCTGAAAGAACTGTATATGATGGGGCTGAGAAGCTGCTGAGGGTTAAGAATAAGGCAAAGAACAAGCCATGTTAACTTCTGTTTTCAAACTTTCTCCACCTGCTTTCGAGACTTCTCTACACCAGATACTTATATTAGTTCCTTGCTGGTCCTTCACATGATCTTGCACTGCTGACACCACTGCTCAAAGTAAACATCTGAGGGAACTTGCTACAACTCAGAAACTCAGAATTTTAGTTGATTTCAGACTGCAAACTTTTGCAGAGCTAATAAAACAACACAGCTATAAACATGCACACCCAAAAAAAAAAATGCAGCACTGCTTATTCCTGAGGAGGTAGATTTCAATTTGCCTGCTGCATGTCCCTGAATGAGTCAACTGTGCAGGGAAAATACCTCCAAGTTAGCACGATGTCAAGCCTATGCTTCTTCCAGATCCGAGCTGTCTCTAAGCACACGCAGCTCTGATGACCATGGAGGACACAACCCAGCAAGAGTCAAGCAGCTCAGAGTCTTGGCACTGTGCTCCTCTTGGACAAAGAACACTGATAGCATTATTCTCTTACAAGGGTGTCTTTTCCTTTGTGCACCCAACCAGTGGCACGGTCTGCAAGGCAAGGAGAGGAAAGCAAAGGCACTTAGCCCCAGCACACCCACCCCAGTTGCTTGTTTGCATAAGTTGTAGCTGATTTTATTTGGTAAGAATATAAATGTCCTAATTTGGTTTTAAAAATAAAATCAATTGTAAATTTATTTAGAGCAACTTACCTGCCTGCTTGATGTACATCACTGGGCCCGTATTGATCGTTTGAGGTAGAACTCATTCCAAATTGTATCGAGTTCCTTCATTAGCAAATTTTTAGCAGAACTCATGCTGTGGTTCTAGGCCAGAAGTATGCAAGGCTCCACTTAGGGACTATAGAACTAGAGTGGGGGAGTGTTGGGAAGAGGATAAGGATTCTCCAACAGAGAATATTTAAAACCAGCAATAATATGAATTACGTTTTGGATAAGAGAGCCATTTTTCAAACAACAAATGAGAAAAACTAAGAGTGGAAAGAGCCTACGTGCATTGATCGGGGAAAAGAAATCCAGTTGGTGAAGATAAGAATGGAGTGAATAATTCATAAGTAGTACAGTGCACTGGTCATTTCAATAGGCATTTTGGTTTGTGGAATTAAGTGCCTAAAATAGCTCAGCAATGCACAGAGCACCTCCGAGGCAGCGGATGGTGAGGCGGGCTCATCTGGCTTGCCAGCGAGGCCGCCCCGCTGTTACTGTGGTTACCAAAGGCCCGTGGTTCCCATGCCTACCAGGCCTCTCATGCACGCCTGGCGATTCCTCACCAGCTTCTGTGGCTGTTTTGAACAGGGAAAGAGTCCTCGTGCTATGCCTGCGCTCGCCCTGAGACAAAAGGTCTGCAACATGCAGGTGGGCTCAGCCGCGGGAAGGAGCAGCTGGCGGCTCTGCTGCAGATCCTTACCTCACTCTGCCTCGTGGCTGACACCACGCTCTCTCCTTCATGTGAGGGAACACCCCTGCCATGGAGAGGAAACACAGGAAAGAGTCAGAAATGAGGAGTGCTCGTTGCCCTGACAAAGGAGGTGGCACTCAGGGGTGCCTTCACATCCCCAACCCAGAGGGGCACATACATAGCAACTCTCTCCTCATTGGGGCTGTATTCCAAGTTCAATATAAAAATACTTCCGACTGAGCAATGAATAATAATAAAAACAAAAAGCACAACTTTCACGTTTGGCACCTTGCAAGTACCCAGCTGGCTCTGTGTTTCAAAATCAGCTTTAACTTTTCCTGTCGGGGCATCAGCTCCTCCTGTGCCGTGCCCTTGCACACGGTTCATGTCCTGCGCCACCCTGCAGCATCACGCAGCTTGTGCAGGTCACTCACGAATTAGAAATGGAGTGGGTGAAAACAAACCTAATGCAGTGAATGTCCCTTGCCATCCACGCTGGCTAAAGCAACATTTAGCTCGAATGCAAGTCCTGGCTTTTCCTTGTTTTTTTTACTTCATCCCCTACTCTGCCTCCCCCACCTCTCTGTTTGCTGTAGCTGATGGCACTCACCCGACTCACTACCCACACGTCTAGGAATTGTTTTTTACAAACAAGTCAGCATTACAGACCGCTCTGTCTTTAAAGGCCTTTTTTCTAAATAGATTTTTATAGGCAACCATTTGCTCAAGCTCTTCTTTAAGCAAAGAAATGCCCCGGGACAGCAGTCTATCTCATGCTCAGGAGAGAAAGTACGCCTCACCCAGAAGCTCCCAGAGAGCAATGATATTGTTGGAATCAATGCACTTCCACCATCAGTTCATTTCATCCTTTCTCCCTTTATTTTTATGCAGTTTTGTGCCTGTTGTGTGGCAATACACACTAGGAAAGGCTTCCAGAAGTGCTTAGTGATTTCTGGTAATTCGCTGTTATTATCTCCAATTGGAAATCTCCTTAAGGCCAGGTTTTCATAGGCTGGCACTCCGATCCTGTTAAAACAGACGATAAGAGATCTCCGTGTTGAGGACTTCAGATAAAAAGGTTTCTCAGGACAAAAGATTAAAGTCACTACCAAGTATAGTTTATTCACTTTTGATGGAAAAATTCTCACCCTTCTCCCACAGAGAGCGGCCCTTTCTAGAGGAACTGATGTAGCTATGTTAGATGAACAAGACCATAATTTGGATAAATAGAAAAATCTACAACTACAGCCCACCCATCCTTCTCACCTCATCCTCCCTCCTGCCATTTGCTACATGTTGGACTCGCTTGGTCTGCAAGGTTAAACCTTGCCATCTCAGTATTCGATCTGACAACCCTATCCGTTCCTTTGGAATTCCAGATTTTAAGACATTTTGCCTCAGCCAGAGACTTCAATACTGGTAGCTGTGCAGCCAAAATTAAACCAACGTACTTAAGAAAAACCTGCTGTACCCTCTGAGCCTCACCATCACCTCACCTATGGAACAGAAATAGCATCTGCTTCTTTTGCCTTACAGAACAGCTGCAAATTGATTTTTAAATTAACATTTCAACAGCACTTTCAAGGCATACAATGTTGCACACTGTTAAGTGTTAGTGTTATGCAATATTTCAGGTCCTTTGTAGTGCAGGTAGATGCATAATATTCCACAAAGCTATTCCGAATAAAGGATATTTCCTTTGTGGTGGAGGATAGCATTCAGAAACAAAGTTAGCTCTTCAGCCACGGTTCACATCATACCTGCATGTGCACTTGAATAAACTAAAGATATGCAAATACACCATGGCTGATACAGCCATAATGCAGCAAGCAGTAAGAGATGAGAGTCTGCTATTATCCCACAAGATGCTGAGAGTACCGCAGGACACAAGTTAAACAGTTGCATAACATTGCTGGCAAACTTCTCAAAATACCCTAAATTCCTTTCGTCTTCTGTAGAAAGCAATTTTCCTCTGGGTTCAGGCTATGACTTACCTTGTGTTTCTTTTCTAATCTTTTCTTCAGCAGCTTCAGTTAACCTTGAATGCTTGAGACATTGTTTTAAGTAGAAGTGTTTTCCTTGTTGCTTATGCAACGTACCTCGCAGTAAGCATTTCAAGGCCTCGTTCTTTCAGCACCACATGACTTTTACAGTCCATCCCTCCCCAAAAGCCCCAGCTATAGGAGTTAACAGAGAGCGGTCCTGAGTTCAGCTCCCCAGCACCAGGGAAGACAGTGGCTCTTACAGTAGTTACCTGCAAAAGGCTGTCAGGAACCCTTCTGAACTGCTGTGAGCTGGCCAACCATGCTGTGTGATTAACCCCACAGCACTGCCCCTGGAGCACGCTCTGCAGGAGTTTCACAGCTGCTAACAATGACTCTGGCTTGGGGGAGGGAGAATTGCTGTGTGGAACTGATAGCTGGGTTGGTATCACAGGTGTTATACATCCTTCTCATAAGTTAAGCCTTAATAACATAACAATGAAGACTTCTTTCTTTGTCATCCATCTCACATGTAAGTGCACAGTTTCTGCATGTCTGTTGGTATGCAGTGGCATAGTTAGATTAGGTACAGTGAATATACTCAGGAGGAGAAAATATTTTACCAGGGAAAGAAAGTATGATATAATCCTCTCCTTTAAATCAGGACAGTGATGTCAGCAAGGAGAGTGGGCATGCGCACTAACTGCCCTGTACTGAGTACTGTGATAGGGACTCCTGGGACAGCAGGTGCCCTCTTGAGTTTGGGTTATGGCTGGGCTCTTCCTGAGGTTCTTTATAATCACAGTGTGTCTTTAATGACTGAACATCTCAGACTTGATTTGCCGTATAGAGGTTGAAGTACCTTCATGGGCAAAATCAAGAACCAAATAGAGCTGCGCTGAGCCCCAAATGATTCCTTTTACGGAGACAAATGCAAATTCTGGAAGGCATCTTTGATATGTGAAATGTTGCCTAAGTTGAGAAGAGTTACTAGAAAATCTTAAAAAAAAAATAGGAACCCTAACTAGTGCTATCGAACTCCATAGCAAAAGGACATTTTGGGAGCAAAGGTCTTAAGGCCTTTTAGATCTAAACGGTTTTCAGAGAGTTTGAGAAGACACCCTAGGATACTTAAAACAGAACAAAGAGCAGGAGAGAGGGAAAAAATAAATACCTCTCTCTACATATAATATATGCACTTGTTTACAAAACTGTCAAATCTCGCCACAAAGAAAGTGAGATATTTCCTATGAGAAAAGGGAAGTCTACCTGGAAATTGCAGTGCTTGACCACCTGAACAGGAGAGAGAATGCCAAAGGAGCAAACTGGCATAAAATGGCTACCTTCCTGGCTCCGTATGTTTACTTCTGGCACATGTAGGAGTTAAGCCACAGAAACATAGGTATGAAAACTCTTCTCTTCAGAGGGATAGTAAATCAGATACTGACATAGAGGGGGTGATAAAATGCCAGATAACATCACCATAACCCCTTCATTCCCTGGACTGATAAATACAAAAACGCGGCAGAGAAGGGTTCTGTAGGTAGGAGGCTATAGCAAGTGTATCTTGTACTCAGGAACAAGTGAAGCAGAACACCGTAAAGGCAAATTACCACTAATAAAAGCTGAGGCAAAAGTTTGTGCTGCAGAGGGCTTCTGGTCGGTGTTTGGACTAGGAATCGGAGTGTCTCATGCAGCTACACTGCACAGATCAACCTGCATTCCGGCAGTATGTGCCATCTCCTATCCATGGTCCCCATGTCACTGTACTGCGCAAATACCTGGAAGCCCATTGCTACATTGTGAGCACCAGAAGTGAGGCAGGTGATCCCCCTGGCTGGCCACAAGTCCATCCTCCTGGTAAAACCTCCTTGCAGAGAGCAATGTCCCCAGCAAGATGCCTCTATCTGGGAGGAGCAGCCCTGGCAGACCTGGAGGGGAAGAGAGGGGCTGTGTCAGGCAGAAGGAAATGCAGCACAGAACAGAAGTCAAGGGCTAGAATGAGCCCTTCATCTCCTTGCTTAGAAGAGGAAAAGCCCTGGAAACACAGTGCTGTGAAGAGTCACAGGAAGAATTTGAGGATGCAGCAATGTCATACCAGGGCCATTTCTTTAAGTCCTGTCTTCCACTGGGTTGCACATTCCTCCCCTTCAGTGGATTCTCCTCAATCCACTGGTTCTCCTAGTAATTGCTGCTGTCCTGGCAGGACTGTGCACAAAGAGGGAGACCAGACTGTCTGCCAGTTCTGCATGCTACAGCCAGGCATCACCACAGTCCTTGAGGCAGGCATTAGATACCTAATAAATAAACACAATTTTATATATAATTTATATTTACGGAGATTGCCAAAATATCCAACATGAAGCAGTCATTGAAATGCCTGGGTCCTGACACCTAATTTTCAGCCACATTGTTAAGAAGCCTGGCTTTTCAGGGACTGTTATCTGTGACATCCTTCCATATAAACTGCAGTGAAAACAGGAAATCCCAAGCTCAACATTTAGTAGCACACAGTGCTTTATATTTTCAGAATGGTGAGTTATTTTGAGTGCCTCACTTCTGAGGTGCTCAGCTCAGCTCTCAGATGGCTCTCGGCCACTCCGTGAATTTAAAACTTTGGAACATCTCTCATGGAGCAGTCGGGAACTGGGGTTTCAAAAATCCACAGTCAAATATGAAAAAGGTTCATCCCTGTCTCCAAACAGGATTTCCATCACACTTACTTTTGCTACAGCATTGCTTGGGGAGAGAAATTGTATTTGGGACCCTTCACAGGCACTGCACACCTGAACGGCTCACCTCTGTGGGCTGTCATCTTCTGGGTCTTCCCCTTAGTCTTATATAGGAGCCACCAGCATCCAATTGACTGCCCCTACCAGCTGTTGGTGACTTCTCATGGAAGACAAGCAGGTAGATTTCACTCCCTGTCTGAGGGTGGTTATGTAGCCAGCCTAGCCACATTTTAAACTATTAAAGATTCGACAACTGCTTATTCTAATTTGTCTCAAAGAAGCAGCATCATTGTCTGAATACAAACATGGTCTGGCACACACCACAAATACCTTGGCTTCAAAACCACAGGGAGAAAAGTCTTCCTCTTTTATTAGGTTAGGAAGGTCTGTATTCAGGACAAAGCCTCACTGAGTATTTCAAGTGTTTCCTTGTGGAGTTTTGCACTCAATGCTTCCACACGCTGGAGTTTTTCTTGCAAAACATAAGAAAAGAGGTGGTCTTTCTAGTGGAGCTGGAGAAGAACAGGCACCCTGCCTGCTCCATGCTTGTAACAATTTCGTTTCTCCGGTGCTGGTGCATAGTTGAGTTTGGTGGCTCACTTGGGGCAGGCCCTGAAAGGATACAGAAATATGTCTCCTACTCTTTGAAGAGCTTCTGGGATGATTCTAATGTGATGTAGGCTTGAGAGAGGCTGTACTTCTTAGAAGTACGAGCATGTGAATTTAGCCACTCTTGAGCAAGTGACTGTGCAGAAGCTGTAGCAAAAAAAAGGAGAAATGGGAGTTGCTGCTCCACAGAGAGTCCCAGGACTCAAGTAGCCTACAGCTAAAATCACTGTAAGGAATCCCCAAGTTAACAGCTTCAAGAGTGTGCACGCACATACATGCATTTGAGAGATTAAAACTTGTCAATCAATCCTCTTTCTATTTTCATATTTCTAAATGCAAAAGGTGAGGCTTGGGCTAAGATACATACCTAGTTTCATCTGTCTGCACTTGATCATAACCACAAGCACGTGTGTGACTTTTATTCATTTTTGAAGGAGAAAAATAAAAATTACATCTAGAAAATAGGAAGCCTCAGGACTAAGCATATTTTGCAAGTCTTTGGGTTTTCCCAGTTGGATTCGCCTAGCTCTAGTCAGGAATTCCCCTCTCTTGTCAAGGCATTGCATAAGAAATGTTTTTTCCCACAACGAAGGACTGGCAGCGAGTCAGAGAGGGAGGAAGTGTCATATCTCAGGAGAGAAAATAGCATCCAGAACAAAGGTGGTGAGGCGAGATCCAGAATATCATAGCTCACGATGCTGCCACCAGTCATCGCGAAAAAATTCTTCTTTTCAGTTGAGAATAGAAAGTGTGCATAGTGCACAAAAAGTTGCCTGCCTTACAAGAAAGGGCTAAAAAAACTAGTGATAATGAGCAGTTGTAGAAAAAGTTGCCTGGTTTCATTTGTCATGCTCCAGTGTATGAAATATTACATGACCTACTTGGTTTATTTAATTCTAGAACATTTGACAGAACTGACAGCATAAATGTGTGTGGCATCATCTGAAAATGAGATTAATAATTATATTGATTTTATGCAGTAACAGAATGAGAATATAAGAACATGAGTCTAGGACCCATGGAACATTTGGATCTTTAATAGATGTTAGCTTAGAAAAGAAGGAAAGCATCTGCAAATTTCCAAATCCATAGCTGTCTGTGATGGATAGGGCAAAAGCAAACAAGCCTAAAATGTAGCACAGCTGATTTATGTTAGATATTAGGAAGAAAAAATTACAGCAAGACTTCTTGCAAAGAATCTATAATATTCACCATTGGAGGTCCTTAAAAACAGCCTATAAGTTGGGGAATGATCAAAGACTGTGCTTTGGGTTAAGGGACTGACTCGATTTGTAGGCCCTTATCAAGCCTATGTTACTACAGTCCCTTGAAGAGATGGAAAACTCCCTTTCAGCAATTACAGCTCCTTCTGTAGCGTCCCATATACCTAGCTGCAGAAATCTTGGGGCACATTTGGATCAGGAATCTATAAATGTTAAGATGAGAATTTCCCACTGAGCTGTTGCTGAGCAATATGAAGCATTTCTAACTCCCACCATACTGTCTCCACACAGTTCTCACTACCCAGACTAGGGAGCTAGCAAAGAAGCTTGCAAAATAAATTCACATCTCTGCTCTGATCATGCATGGTGTTCCTATTAAATTGCATTAAATTGATTTAATCTAACCTAAATGAAACCGGAAAACTTGCCTAAGCATTCCAATCTCTGCCTGGTGACCAGCTGGCTGGCCATGCGGTCACAGCCAAATACTGTATATACCACACTTCCAGTTCTGATGAAGCCTTGCTTCTCTCTGTAACTACCTTGTCAAAGCACACGGCTGCCTGCTAGGACTAACATTTGAGAGAGGTGCTTCTAATTTATTTATTGCAACGTCAACGCTGAATAACTTAAGCATATTCCCCACAGATGACTGCACATTTTTTTTTAACATGCTATTTCACGTCTGCGTGCCACTAAGCATTCCAAGATTTTTTTGCAAGCTGTCATATATATTTTTTTGGCATTACATAACCATTTCATCCGTGAGCTGCCAGTGGACTTCTCTTCTGATTCTGGAGCAAGCTTTGTTTATCTCTAAGCTTACTTCTTCAATTTGTCTCAGCTAAGAAGCACAAATTTGAACAACCTTGAGACTGAGCCAGTATGTTCACTGAAGTGAGTTTCTCTGTTGATTGTCTTATCTTATTGAAAAAAGAAACTCATTGGAAAAAGATGGACTGCCAAGATGGTCATCTGTCCCTTCACAGACAAGAGCTGGGAGGTTACATTTGATTGTGCCCTCATAGACTGGTTTCACACCTACAAAAGCAGAACTGGATTTTTCCCCTTGCAAATACTTTCAATTTCATAGTCATCACTCAAAGAATCTCCAAACATCTTACATTAGGATTCTTAATGAAATGTTGCCAAGGTGGGTTTTTGACAAAGTCTTTGCTTTTGCTCACTTTCACAGCATTAGCTGGTTGCTAGCTACTGTGCCTACATTTAGTCATTTGATCAGTCATACAGATTCAATATTTCTCTCCAAAATTCAGCAGAATTACTTGCACATTTGAAATGAGTCATTTGTTTGAATCAGGGTCCATATCTCTAAGAAAGCCTGGAAAATCAGTCTTGACAAATAAAGTTGTAATAAAGCTGAGTATTTTAAAGCAGCTTTCATTTAACCCAAACTTTGGCTGAGCTGTGCAAAAAAGATTTGTCTCAATTATTAAACATTTTGGTGATACACTGGCTAAGTTTTAGAGTGGTTAAAATATAGCTTTCAGAATAAAATAAACAATCCAAGCTCAGTGATTCAAGTCACAGGCAAATGTCCGCTTCATGCAGATATAACAGCTGTTTCAGAGATAAACCTTGAACAAATGAACAACTGTAAATACTGGTAAAGCCCTTGGCCTCATGAATGGAAATCATGTGGTTTTATGCAGGACTAGCAAAAAGCACAGGGGTCTGGATATATCTGAAATACTGATGTTTTGCAGGAACAAACTCATAGGTTACCAGCAGTGATCTGAAACGCTTCTGAGACTAGCTTGCTCCTGCAAGATAGACAGCATTTAGTGTTCATGGACTTACTGAAAGATTACTAGACCTGGGACTTCTTTTTGGTAGAAAAAAAGGAAAAAAAAATGAATATTGGATCTCACTTGAGTCATAACTTATATTTCTAGAGGCACTGCAGCACTAATGGCTCCATCACTTCTCCCTTGGAGGGCAAAGATGTATGAGGAGAATGTTTTCATCTCTCATTTCAGTCTTGCCAAGCCCTGGGCTCTCACACTGGGGAGGAAGCAAACTTGACGTTCAGAGGTTCTGCTCATACTGACTAAGACGACGACTTCTTATCTCCTGTGCTTTTTTGGTTCAAGAGGAATAGGATGGTTATGATCTAGTAAATTAAGTATTTTTTCATCAAAACCATAACTCACCAGAACAGACCATTAGAAAGACAGGGTGCCACTTCTATAGAAAATTTTCTGATGATTCAAGCAAAAGGCCATCTTCCTCTGCCTTTCATGGTTGAGGGAAGGGTAGGATTTCCTGAATTTCCCTGCAAGAAGACAGGAATTAAAGAATCGCTTTTTAAAAAATACTTCTGTTAGCAGTTGCAAAGGGAGAGGCTGGAAAATCTCCTCTAAGTGTGACCTGTTCCTTTTCTCCCCTCTAGCCTGAGTCACAATTGTTAAATGATTCTGAGCAGTATCAAAGGAGAAGAGCACCCGTCTGCGGCATGCAGCTTCTACCAACTCACTCTGAATGTGTGATGAATTATGAATGGTATGTTGTGTAGATCCCTATTTCCTAGAGAACAACCTCTGAGTTTACTGAAACTTGACTAGTAAAAGCTGTGCTGCTACTGCTGCCACCAACTTTCCCTGCTTATGGTCCACGAGTGGTGTCTCTTGGATCAAAGACTCAGCCAAGGCCTCCCTTCACAGGTACACATGCTGGGAGGCAAAAAAATGGGTCAGTGCTGGAGGCTAAGAGCCTCAGTCATGCAATTTCTGTCCCAATGCTTAAATCAACAGCCTTTGCTGCCCATCTGTATTGAAATCTGGCAATTCCAAGCACTGTATCAATGCATTCTAGTGGGTTACTGGGCTTACTTGCTTACAGCAAACCATAAAAAGGTTTCTTATCTCTGAGATCGGAACTATCTCAGAAATGCAAGACGAAATACGGTTTTAAAAAGTAATTCCCAGAAGTAGGCAGTCACACCTATATATTTAATACTGTCTGTCTAATCCTCAGACCTTTTTCTGAATGAGCCTAGTCTCCTAATCCTCGTGTATTGCAAGGTTTAGTCATGTTTTTAAGGTACTGGACTTCTGTTTCCTTTCCATGCTGAATGGAAATTTACTGGCTCATTATTCATGGGCGGCTAGGTCTGATTCTGTTATCTTGTACCGTTTACAGCTCTGTGACGTTGGTGTGAAACACTACTATTCTGAATTAATTGGCACTTCATATTCACACTGGACTGACAAAAATGGCTAGGTTAGATAGTGGAGTAGAGTAGTGAAGAAGCATGCCTTACATATACACACAGTAAATATATATATATAAAAAATCAGAGGCAATAAAAATTAGATGGTGAAATTCTCCACTTATGGGCATGACGCACTTTAGCTGCTTTCAGGATGGACTTGTTAAAAAATACCTGTCACAATTCTAGATTATGCAGGACTGTAATTTTTTTTTTCTCTCTCTCCAAAATGAAGGCATTTTAACATAAATATATTTTAATTAAAGCATCTTTTTTAAAATCTCCTCTCTGCCTTCTCTTATAGCTTCTGCAGTTTGGACAATCTGAAGTGCTCCTTTGTTGGCATTAAAGCCAGAAAGAAACAGTGGCAGCACCATCTCTAGGCTAAGTAAAACTCATTCACATGTGTCAAAGCAAATAAAAGAGTTTTGATCTCTTCAAACACATTACCTAGGTATTTTATTTAATTATAGTAAATTTTAGCTGCTGTTCTGGAACTCAATAACACATGGCATCACTTGATAAAATCCTCGCTTTTCTCCCCATTCAGGTCTTAGGACGAAGAGATATTCTGTTGTAAAATGTATGGAGAAGGAAAACTAAGAATCTCTAAATATCCCAAGAGCAATCCACTGGTTTGATTAGGGTTTAGGCAATCATTAGTGAAATAAAGAGATGTATTTTCAAAGACATTAGAACACATACAAGTCCCAGAGTCTTCACTAGATTTCACCAGCTTTGCTCACCTCTGGACTTGACTAGCTATAATGTCAGGCATGGTGGCTGATCTTTATTGGCCTTTTTGATAGAGAGCCAGGGAGGGTTCCTTTTTTGAGCTCTTTGGTATGAATGAATGCTCATCACCCATAGCCACTGAATAACTATTGGTTTTGTTTACAGCTTGGTAGGTCTTATATCAAATAATTAATGAGGAAAATATTCAGAAGAAAAAAGGAATCAGGGCAATAAAAATTTGGGACCACCAATCTAAATCTATGCCAATGATATAGAGGCTGATCTCCATTGCTGTCTCCTTTCAGTGCAAGCAAGTTTACTACTACAGCAAAAACAAGGTCTTTTCAATACCAGAGCATGTATTGGCTACAGACCTTTTTTTTTTCTTACCCAAAACAAAATAGGTTTTATGATTAGAAAGCAATTCAACAGTGATAACAAATTCTGATTGGGATCTTTCTTGTCAATACTATTGTTGTGCCATGGTTCTATGAAACCTTGATAGCAAACCCGCGCTTCCAAAGCATTTAAGAAAACACCTGTGAAAAAACTCTGTTGTTAAATGCAGACAGAAGGAAGCAAACGCCTCACTCATTCAGTGGATACTTCTCTGTTCTGCTGAACTGATGACTAAGAGATCTCAATTCCCCTCTGAAGCCAAGGTGCGCACACAGGGGCTAACCGCAGGAGAGATTATGGGTGTGATGTTCTCTGCTGGTAGCACTGTTAGCATATACCACTGCAGAGAATTTAAATGTCCTGACAGAATTGTTTATTTCTTCCCTTCAATACAGCAAAATATCATTTCTCAACATCGCTGCTGGGCAAGATCAGCCTGAAGGTTGTCCTAAGCCCCAAAATCTCACTCAGGAGAGGTATTCATACACCTGAAGAGGAGAACTGCATTTTCAGTCAGCATACAGGGGCCTTTTTCACAGACCCCTTAAAATGCAGTATGGTTTTATTCCCTTCTCTGCTTCTTATCAGCGAGTTCTACCTGGCTTAATGAAATGTCAGCATTTCCTTCTACAGCTTCAATTCTCAGGGATCTATGACTCTACAGTAAAAATCTGCTCCAGGCCAAAATGGAGCAGATGTGCTCTGAGGCTGCTGGAAATATTTTCCTGAGTTCCTGCTGAAAAATGCTTTTTGTTTCTTGTTTTACTCAGACAATTGGGCTACTAACCCCTGCTTAATTATGCTCTGAGCATTAAAAATATACATAAACTGACTTTGATCACTTTAAAAGACTCTTCAACTTATTTTTTAGGGAGACTGTTGATAATTAACAATAAAATGAAAACATATAGAACCTGTACACATTTATCTGTGATCACAAAACACAAACACCAAGATTTTTTTAACCTATTTTACAGATGGAGAAACTGTGCATGGAGAAAATTTCCTGCTTTACTGAAGAATCAGATAAATAGATACCAGCAGTCCTGCCTCTCAATTTTCCTAACCTCTCGTCTGTTTGTCTTCCAGACAGTTTATATTAAGCATTGATTTTAGCACATATTAACATGTACATTAGACCACCTATACTTAGATGGTCTAATCACCTGAGGATACTATGATAGCCTTAAGCAATTAAGGGAAGGTACTAGTTTTCTTTACATGTGACAAGGGGTAACCTTCTTGTCTCTTTGGCAGCAAGGTGGGATTTGAAATGCAGAGGAGTCTGTTTGCTTCATATCCTCCCAAGCTTATTTGTTTCTTCTTGGCTGAATACTGGCACAAGCTGCCTTAACCTTGGAGATATCCAGGTGTGGACCAGGGAAGGCCCTGAGCATACAGAATCACAGAATCATCTAGGTTGGAAGAGACCTCCAAGGTCACCGAGTTCAACCTCTGACCTAACACTAACCAGTCCTCCACTAAACCATATCCCTAAGCTCTACATCTAAACGTCTTTTAAAGACTTCCAGGGATGGTGACTCCACCACTTCCCTGGGCAGCCTGTTCCAATGCCTCACAACTCTTTCGGTAAAGAAGTTCTTCCTAACATCCAACCTAAAACTCCCCTGGCGCAACTTAAGCCCATTCCCCCTCGTCCTGTCACCAGGCACGTGGGAGAACAGACCAACTCCACCTTGTTACAGCCTCCTTTAAGGTACAAACTGATCCAACTTCGGTATCTGGTCCAACTTTGAATGTGAACCAAATGTTGTATTGTATGACATCTAGAGTGCCCTTCCAACCTAAATTCTTCTGTTGTTGTGTTCACTGCCAGTTTCCCTCCCTATTGAATGGCTCACCTTAAACTGTGACGAATACTTTCAATGGACTCTGTTTGCTAATAGGGAAGGTCAAGTGCAGTTTTGCACTATGTCTACCCAGGAAAGCAGACAGGAGAAACTCCTTGATTGCAGGAGAGCTTTGGTTGCATGAAGCAGAGGTTATTTTTAACTGGTCCTTTGTCAGCAATTTGTTTCAGATTACTGCCCTGCATTTGCTGACAACAGACAATCCAAAGAAACTCATTCTTTGTAATTCCTTCTTTGGCTACACTGTTGAAAAAGGGACATTGTAAATAATGGAACACTATGAGAACGCCTAAATATTTTAAATAATATGGTTGATCATGCTCAAGAGAACAACGAAATCACATCATATATAACTTCTTTTGTCAAAGATACACAAGAGACAAACAGGAAGATAACTGATGTAAGGAGGTAAAGGGGAAGAGGTATTATTACTAACACACTGCTCCAACACAGAAGCAGGTTTCTTAGATGTACAAAACCTACTTGATTTATTAAAGGAGGACTGAGCAGACAAACTGTGGTTATTAGAATTGTGAATTTTGGCCTGACTGTCCCCCTCAATTATCTTGGAATATAACCAAGAGATCTCCTTTAGGCTGAGAAAAGCCTGAGGAAAGAAGGAACTGAAGCAGAAAAGGAAAATGCTCCTAAGACACTCATTGACTTTGGGGGCTGATACCATCTTCACTGTAACTTGATTAACCAAATTGCGATCAGACAGCCTTAAAAAAGATTGATTTAGTTTCTATGTGAGACTTACAATGCAATGAAAATCTCTTGAAGAAAACCTTGTGTGGTAGAACCCAGTAGATTTGTCTCCTTTTGGATCAGCTGACAGGTATATCCAAATCTTCTTGCTTCTCTTCTCTTCTCTGACTGACTGCCCTAAAAAAAAAAAATAATAATTTAAAAATTAAAGATTTGGAGAAGACAGTTGAGAACAGATTATTTACTACAGGAAAACTGTTTGACATGCGACTATTCCTTGAGCTTTCTCTGGGGTTTGGTAATACTGTCTCGTGATGCCAACCAGGACTCAGATCCTTGCTGTAGAGTCCCCTAAGACTGCCACTCATATTTAGCAGCACCTGAAGTGCCACAGCTCTCACTAAGCTGGGAGCAGGAGGCAGCCACCACACCACTGACACAACGCTGTTGAATGACTCCTGTGTGACAAATGTCCCAAAAGGTGTGCTCTATCTTAAGGACCAGAAAGTACCAGAAGACCCAGTTCAAGCAGGCAGAATTTAAGTATGTCCTTAACTTTAAATACCAAAGAGAGCTTGGGGATTCAAATGCTTGCTTAGATTTACACTCACGCTGAAGTGCTATCTGTATAGGAATGGACATAAGCATGTACTTACATACTGGTCTCCATCCCAGCTTGAATGTCAGGCTGTCTTTGCAGGTGAGACTTGGCATCTTAAGCCCACAGGAAGAAGGCTTGGCGTAATCTTCAGTTTTAACGCGGCTCTTGTCTCTCCCTTCTGTAAGAATCAAAGACCCTGTGCTTAACCTACTGTTTAACGTTTCTCTCGTATCTTTCTTTCTACAGTACGTGGCATTTGCCTCCCTCTTCTTCATTCTGGTCTCCATCACCACCTTCTGCCTCGAGACCCATGAGAGATTTAACCCCATTGTGAACAAGACAGAAACTGAATTCATCGGGAATGACACCCAGGTGCGGCACTACAGGGAAGCAGAGACTGAAGCCTTTCTCACCTACATCGAAGGTGTCTGTGTGGTCTGGTTTACATTTGAGTTCTTGATGAGAGTCACTTTCTGCCCAAACAAGGTGGAATTTATCAAAAACTCTTTGAACATCATTGACTTTGTGGCCATACTGCCTTTCTATCTAGAGGTTGGACTCAGTGGCCTGTCTTCCAAAGCTGCTAAGGATGTCCTGGGCTTCCTCCGCGTAGTCCGTTTCGTGCGAATCCTGCGAATTTTCAAGCTGACCCGCCACTTTGTTGGGTTGCGGGTCTTGGGACACACCCTCCGTGCCAGCACAAACGAATTCTTGCTGCTCATCATATTTTTGGCATTGGGCGTCTTAATCTTTGCCACGATGATCTATTATGCCGAGAGAATAGGTGCTAAACCAAATGACCCTAGTGCCAGTGAACACACACACTTTAAAAATATCCCCATCGGCTTCTGGTGGGCTGTTGTCACCATGACGACCCTGGGCTACGGAGACATGTATCCTCAGACTTGGTCAGGCATGCTGGTGGGGGCCCTCTGTGCTCTCGCCGGCGTGCTGACCATTGCCATGCCTGTCCCTGTCATTGTGAACAATTTCGGAATGTATTACTCCTTAGCTATGGCTAAGCAGAAGCTACCAAAGAAAAAAAAGAAGCATATCCCGAGGCCACCCCAGCTGGGATCCCCCAATTATTGTAAATCTGTCGTAAACTCTCCACACCACAGTACTCAGAGCGACACTTGCCCACTGGCCCAAGAAGAAATTTTAGAAATTAACAGAGCAGGTAGGAAACCTCTTAGAGGAATGTCCATCTGACCGTTAACCTCCATCCCGCGTAGTGATTTAAGATTCAGCCAGACTGCTTTCTTAGAGCAATGGGTAGCACATTTATCCATTCTAGTCCCACCATCACACAGTGAATAATATGTGTGAAGTCTAGGTTGCAGGGACAAATGGTACAGTGGAGGCTGATCAGCAAAACTAAGGATGAGAGCACGCTCTAGGAGCCCAAACTTTGGTCCTGGTTAAGGGCATACAAGTCTCAAGATATTCTGAAGAGCTGTTACATCTAGTGGAAGAATTTTGAGAGTTCTACAGCTATTTTGCTGGACTGTGTAATGCATCTCAGAGGCTCCTGAGAGCTGAATGCTTCATAGAGCAGAGTAGGAGCCAAGTACTCAGCAATTACAGAGTTTTCTGACAAAACAGGGCTGGAATTTGAAACAGCCAGATGCTTTCTCATTTGTTCCCAATTGGGACCTTTCAGCTGTTTTAAATGGCAGATATTGTACATCTCATTACAGAAACTAGGTGCCTAGTAAGTTGAAGGGACAACTATACCATCATGCATATTCATGAGACAATCCCGTCTCTTTCTGATGATTAACTGCAAAGTAGAACAACAGCTCAAATTCTTGACACTAATATAAAATGACTCACTCTGAGACAAGACTAGATGTAAGGATGTTTATTCCATGGCATGCAAACCAATTATTCTATAATATTCCACTAGAATTTAGCATTTAGAGCTATGAAGAGTTTTGAACTACGTTTTCTAAACCACGCTCCTTTTGCAAGTATGGGTTGGTGAGCTATAGCTCTTTCAACCCTCAAGCAGCAAAGGCTGACTGGAAAAGGTCAGACTGGTCAATACTGGCCAGTTTGACCTGAACAGTGATCGCCTCATAATATGGTATTCTTATTTTTAATTACACTGATTCATGTCAGCAATAGGTGAAACCAGAGCAAAACTAATCATGCTAATTCTACTGGGGGGTGGGGGGAATGGAAAAAATACTAGTCACCGTGGAATATATTATAATATCCCATGGCTAGTGGTTAATTATGGGAATATCTCAGTTTTATGAGACTCCTCCTATAGCACATAAAGTTACGGGGCTCCAATTTGACTATTTCAACCCCATAATCTACCTCTACCCACGGAATATCACTATTTATTCTATGGAGTAATTTCAAAGTAGATAACCATGTTGAAAACAAAGCCAACTGCGTTTTTGGCAGACGTTCCAATGAAGTTGCATAGTAGACATTCTTCAGCCTATTTCAGAATATTCCCGTGTCGTATTAGATAAAACAGATCACCAATCAAGTGATTTTAACTGACATCTAGACAACAAGAGATGTTTTGAAGGAGCTAGCGTATACCTATGATGGTCTTGTGTTATCATTTTTTTTACTTTAAAGAAAATTCTAATTTGTTATTCATCCTGAGTGAGGTATTTTCTCGTCATCTCATAGCCATGCATGTTGATGTCATTGTGAGAGGCACAAAGAAAGCGAGACTTTCCTTTGTGTGTGACTTCACCTATGCCAGTGCTAATTTTGGAGGGGAAGAGCTGGTGGGAACTTTTCTTTTATCTCTTCTCTTCTTTCCTTTTTTTCTTTTCCCTTTTGTGCAACTGTGTAAAGTTCATTCAGAAGGTAAAGAGCTTTCATTTTCTTGTTAAAGACTGCTCCATTGCAACAGGCCAATCACAATTCACGTGACTGATAGACTGTCTCTTTCCTATTGTATCTTTGGTGCATAAGCGTATGGTTTTATCATCCATTCCCCTCAGGTTGCAAATGCTTATCACAACTCATGTCCAAGCAGCAAACCTTCTCATAAGTAGATGCCTTTGGGGCATCACATATCAAGAGGGAAAGAGGGCACTAACAATACGGTGTGTTTCTTACCACGCCAGCTACCCAACTGTAAAGCGTATGAGACACCTGACTTTTGAGTACTTTAGCAGTCAGCTACAGAGTGACTTTCATCTCAGAAATCCTTTGCTTTGTAAAGTTCCTTCCATTCCATATCCTGGTCCTCTCTGGGAACTAGAGGACTAAGAATTCTACGAGTTCAATGCAAATCCACACTGGTATCCTGAGAATACGTGTAATTTTGGTTCAATGTGGAACTGTTTTGCCACCATCAGTGCTCTAAAATCAGCTGTTACCACAATATCCATGAAGTATTGATAGTAACAGCAACTTAACCTATTTCTGCAATAATTAATTAGAAGAGGATATTTTTATATACGTATACAAGCATATATATTTTGAGAAGTAACAAAGCACACTTATACTTCAGCTAACAAAATGGACTCAGTAACACTGTTGCTGGAGACCTGTTTCTGATAATTATTATGCACCACTAGCAGCAAAACATTGTTGCCTGCATCTCTCAGCTCCCTCACAAGGAGAAATATCTATACGCATGCAAGAGAAAAGTGAAAAATAATGAGATCAGAACTGGACTGTTAAAACAAGATCTGCATTGCCTTGAATGTTGAGGTTCACTTTATGTAATATGAAGCGCTCATAGGCACTGACTTTTTCCTGAAACTATAACCTGCACATTATATAAAAACAAAGACAAGTTGTGAATGTTGCCCATACAGTGAAATATTTACATTAGTTAACCCCACCTAACCATAGACAACCAGTTAACATCATACTAGGAACTCAGAATGTGTCCATCAGATCTAACGTTTCTATAATTATATCCAAGTTGTTCAAGATATTTCTTGTACTTTGTAGTTGCAAAGCTTCAGTGTGGCAGTATCTAGGAGATATATAGCCATATGATTTGTATCTAATACACTTTTTTTTTTTTTTAATATATATAGTTGCTCAGGAGAAAGGGACATCACATGAAGTTAATAATTCCATATATTATGTGTGGTGGAATGACTAAATACTTCACAAAACCGTGATGAGTATGAAATAGTTCCACATATGATTATCTCTCTACAGCAAAGTGCCCCCTTACACACTGGGTCAGCAGTTCCCAGCTGATCTCAGTCCATACCCACACAGTCAAGTGGACTCTACAGAGAGCTCTGCACAGCCACATCCCAGCACCTCCTCTCAAGCTAAAGAGCACTTTCTTGGCACAGACATGCAAACAGCAGAACTTTGCCTGCAGGCTGCACAGCTGTTGCCAATGATGCTACGGTCATTTGCAGGCAAAGCAAAGAAGTTTTGAATTGAAATTCTGGTAGGTTTGATTTGAATTTTTAAGTTGGCCCCAACACTCTCAGCATCCAGTCCTATGCTAATCTGTATCTGGCAGGAGGGTATCTTTAAATAACAGCTCTTGGTTTTAATTTGATAAAGAATGCCAGAGTTCAGTTCTACCATGCCCTCCCTTCTCTGCATCAACTCTTCCTGCTCTTCATCCTACCCATTCCCCTGGTGGGTGAGTGGGAGAGCAGCAGAAGAGGAGGAAAGGCATTGCAGAGGATGGCAAAGCTACTGCTGTAGGCAGGCCTTCAGCAGCAGCATTAAGAAAGCAAAGATTTCCGCTTGGAGAACCAAAATTCTTCTTCAAGACAATTTCTGATGACTATAAACTCTCAAGATACTGTTTATTTAGTGCCTAGAGGAACTGGGCCTGTGATGATACAAAGGAGCAGATTTCATCTGACCCATTTGACAAAAGCTCCTTGACCCAGGAGCTATAGAAGACACTGTAGGTGTCTCCTCATTTAAAATACACACACCAAGTTGTAGCATTACCATGTCAAACTACTAACTTTGTTACATTGCAGTGTTGCGTACAGGCCCCATTCAAGATCAAGGCTTCATTTTGCAGTTGTCAGATCTGGAAAAATCACTATTTTACATCCAAATACCCAGCAGCCTAAGTAGACAGCAAAGAGAAAATGGAAATAACCTCCATTTTTTGTTTAAGGATATGAATCTATTAGAGAGTGTCCAAAGTAGGGCAACAAAGATGGTGAAGGGTCTACAGGGCAAGACGTACAAGGATCGGCCGAGGTCCCTTGGTGTGTTTGGCCCCAAGCAGAGGGGGCTGAGGGGAGGCCTCATGGTGGCCTGCAGCTCCCTCACAAGTGGAGTGGGGACAGCGACAGGACCCGAGGGAACGGCATGGTGCTGGGACAGGGTAGGGTCAGGCTGGGTGTTAAGGAAAGGTTCTGCACTGAGAGAGCAGCTGGGCACTGGGACAGGCTTCCCAGGGCAGTGGTCACAGCACTGAGCCTGCCAGAGCTCAAGAAGCGTTTGGACAACACTCTCAGACATACGGTCTGATTTTTGGGTGGTCCTGTGTGGAACCAAGAGTTGGACTCTATGATCCTTGTGGATCCCTTCCAACTCAGGATATTCTATGATTCCAGTATTTTCATTTGACTCAGGGCTTTATTTAATTCTGCAACATTACTTGTTGAAAAGCCATGAGTTAAACTCAACTGAGCACCGGTCATAACCATGGTCCACTGTGCTGCAGTGTCTTTTATCTAAAGGCTTCAGAGTACTCCTATCAGTCAATAGCATAACTGAAGTAAACAGAAAGAAAAAAAAAGAAGTGCAAAGGAAGCAAAACTTGCTTCAAATTCAAAGCAAAACAAAAAAAAAGTCAGCCTCAAACACTCAAACGTAGCTGATTTCTGTGCCAAACCACACACTATCCTACAGGTAATTTATCTCAGTACATGCAGTGAAATACATTAAGACACAAGCTTGTAAGAAAACCTCAAAACATGCAGAACAAATTGTGCAAGTTTTGTTATGGAAATGTTATTCAGCTCTTTAGGCTCTCTCTTCCGTGAGCTGTGCACTTACACGAAGTTGACTGCATGGTTACATATTAAAGGTGCCATAGATGAAGATGTGAAAGTTATATTCTGACACTGCAAAAGATATTTATGACAACATGAATGGAATTATAACTTCATTTGATGTCTACAACACTCTCTGGTGTAATGGAGCCATGGTCTTAAGAATGCATCCATAACACACAAGTACAGATGAGGGTTATTTTGGTTTTGTTAAAAAACCTATCCCAACTTTTAATTGTTTCTGTACACATACGTCCAACACCTGCACACAAGACATTTATGTTGATTTTAATATGGCCAAAGTAAAAAATTCTCACCTCTCTGGTCCACTCTGCATGCAGCTTCACTTCAGCTATACCCCATGGATACTGTATCTTCATACCAGTGTATCATGCAGACATGTCGGGTAACTTTTTCACAGTGTATTGATAGCAAAATACTCTGCTCATTGCATAGCTGAAAAATTTGGAAAAAATATTATTAGAATTCAAGAGCCTAAGAGAAGGAAAATATCTGTCCTTACTAACACAATCTCTAGCTTCAGAAAAAAATTTGTGGTTATTTTACTTGCCAGCCCAGAAAACAATTGTCCAGAAGCCACTCCACAACTACCCCAGTGTCTGAATAGTTAAAGCTATCCGATCCCAGGCAGAGGGGAACTACATTGTTATAATGACTCCAGACTGATATTAGGAACTTACCATATCAATGCAATTTACTGAGATAGAGCTGATCTCCCTTTAAAGAAACATTGTGGAATTATCTATTTTTACTTTATCAGTTATGTTTTCTGAAGGCACTGCTCTTTTCTCAGGGCTTCATTTTTCATCCCTTCTGTCACTGTAACCTAAATAACCTGTATTTCTTGTGGAACACATTGGTTCTAACGTCAGAAGTGTGCTGAGCACTGTAATTCCAGTGCCAGTGCTCAGTGGGAGCTGGGGACTCTTGGCAGTTCTTCTCACAGGCCCATTATGCTGCCTAACACATAGCTGTAGACTGTGAACTTCAGTGGCTTTCTTTTGCAGATAGCAAAGCATTGTTAAAGCCATAGGTAGGCAGTCACTGCGGTGGTTCTTCAATTCACAGGGAAGAGAATTCTCTGACCAAATGCCTTTGAACATTAAAGCAAAAAAAATAATATGACTCCACTAATTTTAGTGTCATAAAGCCTTTGACCCTCTCTGTAAGACCAAGAGCAGACAACAATGTAACTGAAAAGAGTCTGGGTCTTTTTCAGCTCAGATGGCTTTGATGTTTGTATGCATTTTATATATTTAAGTATATTTAAAAGGCAGAGGATAAGATAACAGGGAGATGTTTTTTTCTTTCCTCCTGGTACTTAGCTTTCCTAGCTTTTAAAACTCCATAATCCCTCTCTCCAAATAGCAAATGAGGTAATGATTGCATCTTAACATCACTGAAGCTGGGTCCTCTGGGTCTAATGCAGAAATTGTAACAGCTCAAAATAATAGGAATAACGCTCAGTTCTTCTCATTCAACTTAAAATACATTTGCCTAAAGTTCCCCTTATGTTAAAAGAAGAGTTAGGCAGTCTAAGAGTAATTCACTGATTTATGATCTGAATTGCCCGCCAGAGGTGGCTTTCTTGATAACTTATCTCAGGTGACTGCAGCTCTGACTTAAGATCCTCAGTTAAGTGCCTATATTTAGGTGGAAGCAATTTGGATCTATTCCTTGCCCCTCGTGTGGCATTTCTGCAATCTCATACAATGTAATTTTTTGTTGTACAATTATTCATCTGTCATTTCCTGTAGAGATATAATCAGTGGGTGTCACTTGTACTACAGTGCTTGCTTACATTATAATTTGGGTAAGAATACAATTCTCCATACCAAGTCAACTGAAAGCAAAAAGGAAAAGCAATGAACTCAAGCACAAAGGGTTGCCTTCTTTTTGGCCCACAACCATGCCAGGTGTACGATGGCTGAAGAGTTTTGCCATGCAGTTACTTAAATGGCAGTGAGCAGTAGTCACAGCCTAGTCCCTAGTGAGGAAGGTTTGAACAAAGCCCCAGAGCAGTGCAGCAGTATGGTAAGGTATTTAATGAAAGAATAGAAGTAAAAAGAGCTCCTTGCAGATCTGGACTGGCTTCTGTCCAGTCAGCAGAGAAGTCTGGGGGACTTTCTTCAAAACTGTTGTTCTTTTGCTGTCAGTCCCCAAAGCAGACACTTAGATGCTTTTCTCTGGCACTATGCGAGACACCAAAAACAAATAATAATTCACCTTACACAGTCCCCTGTGGACAACTGTATGAAAGGGCAGGACTACACTTCAGGACTAGCTGAAAAATAATCAGAGAACTAATAAATCTTAGGACTTTTAATGCCTTAACTTAATGAGCACGAGACACTTTTAGAGATGGGTAAACAGATAGCGACACTCCAGCCAAGTCAGATCAGCCTCTGCCAATCCTCCAGCACTAGGAGGATTGGGTAATACAATAAATAAATAAATAAATAAATAAATAAATAAATAAATAAATAAATTGGGTTTACCTTTAAATGAGGTAAACCATCTTTCTCAAGCATCCTTTCACACCATGTGCCTGCCACTATAGCTCCCATGCCATCCACTGCAGAGTGAATTCCTGGGATATCAAAGAGGTACTCTTGGCATCTCTCCCTTCTGCTGGATTAAGTATGAATGACACTTTTAGGACACATACAACAAAAGTCACCTTTACTGCAATAGCACAAGATAAATGGGATGATTTACCCATTACTACAAAAGACCAGGGCAAAAAGGGTCTAGGGTATGAGGTGACAGCTCTGTGCCCAGCCTACTAGCTTATATCCCTCTTGCTCTGTACTTGATGGATATTTTCTCCAAACTTTGGCTATTTGCTTGTCTGTTTATAAGCACAAAGCCGAAATAAGAAGCAATTCACCATTCCCACTGTCACTGTTCTTTGTGTTCATCCATGCTCCATGTCTCAGACACCTTCCATACTGTACAGATCATCATACTGTATTCCTCAGAGCGGTAACGTAAGACTGTAGCATGACTCACCCAACTGCATTTTCCTGCAACCTCTATCTGACCTGTCAAGGACCCACCACGCTCTACAGAATCGGATATTAGTGGGATCTCAGAAGGCCAGGATGAGTATAAGTGAAACCCCAGAAGCATCAGGATAAAACTAGAAGGGATCTTCCAGAGTTCTTTGCAATGTAGCACTCCCAGGAGCAACAGTTCTCAGCACTGCACTAAACACGTATTCAATAACACCTGCAGAGGTGATAATATACTGGATCAACTTAATTAGAGCTCCCGTATTTCCTCTAGAGGTACCAGTAGGTAGGCTGCCAACATACTGTCACCTCACTTCAAGAAGTAGTGCCTCTCAAAGGTGATATTCTCTGGGAGTGATGTTACTATGTTGGCCAGTTAGTTCTGGGAGAGGCGGTCACCACCGTCACTGGAGTGCCTTTACTGGGGGACACGGCTTCCTGGAGGAACCCAGGTCAACACGGTGGTGAGTAAATGTTGAAGAGGTAGGTTGGGTCGGAAGGCCTCTGCATATTCATGTAGCATACTAAATTCTGCTCTCGTTTGTGCCAGCATAAAGTCCATCAGTGTGAAATTACTCAGAAGACCTTCATAGCAACTTTCAAAGTACGCAGTAATATAAACATCAGGAAATTTTAATAAAGATACCTAGATCTAACAACATTTTTTAACTATTATTTTAATGGCCTTAGAATATTGGGATAACTAAAACTGAGTTGTTATATAGGAATCTGTTAATTCTTTTACATGTTCTTCACATTTTCTCTCTCTTTTTCTCTTTCTCTCTTTCACTCTGTTTGTTAACATTTATTTGTTATTATTGTACGTTGCTTGCAACTTGTGTATGTTACAGACTGTCACTTTTTATTCTGTGAAGTTTTTCTCCAATTTCCATCAACCTGAGCTCCATGTTGGGCAGCCGAGGAGATTACAATACAGTTATTTAATGCAAAAGAACAAGGAATGTCACAGACTATAGGTAACTTCATTGAGGTTGTGACACAAAACCTGATGCAAGGTATTAATGCAAAGAGTAAGTACTCGGTATGACAATAGAACTACTTAGTTAAATTACTTTTTTTTTTTTTTCCAGATAGTCTGCATGGAAAAAAAATTAATTTTTTATTACTCTCCAGCAGAAAAATTCCCAAGCCTACCAATTTAGGATTTTTTTCACTGCCGTTTTGAAAACCAGTGATGCCCATATTGATGAATCATTACTCATTTTCAGAGGCTTAAATCCATATTGCCTATGCTGTTCTCTATGCTATACTTCCTTCCATACTGTCCAAGCCATCATTTCATCATCCTTTGTCTGTGGTTTAATACATCATCTTCTCCATAATTCTTTTTATAATTTAATGAAGTTATATCCCTTTCACTCTAAGGACCTGCTTTAACAACAACAAAAGTGAGCCCTTACCCATGGGATCCATGCTTCTTAATCCTGCATGAAGCTCTGGAGCCCATAAAAATTGATTTCTGTACCAAAGATGGTCTGGCACACAAGCTTAATTGTTATTTTGCTGAATCAGGTCCTGACCAAGGTATTTTGTTACAATCTCCCCCATTTACCCAACAATACTTTGAAAGAATGGTACAAAATAGCTGATAGACATCTCTGATTATTTTCTAGAGGGAGAATCACAGAACATGAAGTTTACTGCTTCTAAGTTTCTTCTAAATTGCTAGTAAATTCTACATTAACTCAGAAATCACTATAGCCATGTACTAATTCAAGAAAAAGCTTATTTTTCCCAGTCTGCAGTTTCTTCCCAATTAGCTATTATGTCCTAAGCCTCCTTTAAAAAGTGAAGAAGCACAGCAGAGTTTAGATGAAGTCTAGTATAAAAGCAAGAAAGATTTATCCTGATGCAATTGATGAGTGGCCAATGAATACTAATGGCCAGTAAACACTATCCAGGCAACCATAAGAAAAACAACTTGATATAACTGGTGTGAAATTTGAATTAAGGAGACTCGAGAGAATAGGGAATTGAACTGTAAATACCAACTTTCTCACAACATCTCAGAGAGAAATGGAAGGATATAAAGTCAATGGGGACTTTGAGATGCTGAGAAGCTCTTAACCTCCATAGATCAGAGGAAATGTCTTTAGATGCTTGGATTCACACCCTTATCTTCATCATAATCATTTACACAGCACGAGAAGTATCAGACAAAAACAATGCTGCAAAAAGCAATGCAAAATCTTTGCATTTTCTCTAAAATAAAGACAGATGGGAAATTGTCTGTCCTCCACCAGCAACCGCAGCAGCCCTTCACTTCACTTTGCACTTCCAGCTAAACATCTTGTAGCTGAGAAAAGCCAGAGCACAGCAGTTCTCCACCCTCACCTTGGCCATGCCACCTCTGTTCCTGTATCATTCTATCAGTAGCCTTAGAGACAGAGAAAACCATCCTGCCAAGAAAGTTTGCCATTGCCAGCACAGTATGACATGGCTAATGTTTGCCACATTAACAGCCCTTTTATATCATGAGAAAACTGAGAGGAAAGTGAAAAACAAGAGAGTAATTAACTTATTAAATGGACAACATACCGTTACTTCCAGCAGGGTTCCAGGTGCGTTAAAGGTCTCTGCTGTGAGGGGCCTCAAGGACATCCCTCTTCATGAGAGACTTCAGGCAGCTATTGAATGTAGCCCTGCAGAGTAACAGGGGTTGAAAATAAGCAAAGACCTTCAAGCTGTGAATGAGAACCAAAACACACACAATCAGGAGTAGGACTATCCACAGCCTGTAATAATGGCAACGTCAAGTTTGGGACCAGGGTTATTAGAGCACAGCTGAGATCTAAACAAGCTGTAGATTCATTTTTAGCTGTACATGGGATGGTGATATGGAGTTTAACTGTAGTCAGACATGGTCTCCCTAGTAGAAAGATCTTCATCTTTCACGCAGCTCCCTTTCTCAGTTTTGTCCCTGTTTTTGCGCTCAATTGCTCTTACCTCCTTCCTGCTGGCCAACCCCTTCTCTTGGGGCAGGAATGCAGACCCTTGAAGTCCTCTGAGTCTTTGTGGGATGGCAAACAGCTTCTCAGGGAAGTTGTAAGTGCCCAGCCTTGGTCCTTGTCTCTTTCAATCCTTAAACAAGGGTGGCTGGGAGGAAGAAAGTCTGTTTCTTTCTGGAAGAGATTGCCAGTGACCTAATGGGACCAAAGAAAACAGACCTTTGTTTACTATTTGCTGTGTTTCTGATCTGAGGGTGGGAAGGCCCCATCTTCTTTAGTACAATGCCAACAAACCTGATGCAGATCATGTAGCCAGTTAAGTAAAGCCAGTAAAGTCACTAGGACAGTCTGCAACTGCTTGCTACGACAAAAGAGAAGAGCCGTGCAGCATGCAGACAGTCTCTACTGTGCTTCTCCACAACAAGGAGAGTACACTGATGCAAAATCCAGAAGTTACTGTAAGTGTTGTTTTTCAGAATACCCCCAAGGCATTTTAATCATACTTTCTTGCAAATGGAGGCAAAGAAAACAGGAAGGAAGATTAAAACCAAAAACAAACAAAAATCTATCAAGTGGAAACCACACAAATGGGGTAGTTGTGAAATGAACTACTCACCTGGGAGATCTGCTGAACACTTTTTTCAGCCTCTCAGCCAAGACTCTGCAGGAGAATGCTTAAAACTGGTGCAGCTACCTAGGTGTTCACAGATAGTACGATTATGGAGATGAAGTGCCATGCTGGGGGTCAGAAGATTTTGTAGATAACCTCTTAGATAGCAGTGGGTTAGTTACTTCACCACATGGTAGTTTTAGCCATCTGTAAAAGAGGAAGGATAACATCAGCTATTCTTCGTGAAGCAGTGTACAATCTGAAGAAAAATGCTATATAAGCCTAGTTCAGATTCTACTAGCAGGGACAGAACGACTCCTATGAATTTGGTGCCAAGCCTTAGAAGTTTTAAGCGTCTAGAAGTAGTCATCATTGGTATGGCCATGCTGGTAGTCACCAGACAGCAATTGTTTCAGTAGTTTTGCTTTATCTGGAGTTCTCTCAAAGCCAAGGTCAATCTTCAAAAGAGCAAACATGCAAATGGCAACTTAAGAAAGCAGCCAAATAATATAATTTAACTCCATCTTTAGACCTCATTCCTTAAATTGCTCAGCATCTAGATCTGCTAATGAAAAGAATGGAAACCTCTCACTGTTGACTGATGATACCAGTGATGTTTTCTTTATTTCCATAACAGCCTATTTACTTAGTAAATATATGAATCTTGAAACTCACCTTCACAGAATTAGGTGCTGCAGGCAGTGGTTTGGAACACAACCACTCTACTTAACACCTACCAGCAACAGATGCAGTCTTCTGTGCTGGTAATTTCTCTGCTTCCTAAATATTCTGAATGTGCTTCCTAGGACATAGACCATGCATGGAATAGGCAAGGGATGTTAGTGTAATCCAGCTACTCAATCCTCTTTCTATCAGATAGAAATAAAATTGTAAAGTTGTGGATTTTCAACAACAGACATAGAGAAAAATTCACCCGTGTTAAAGAGCCCTGAGGAGGCTGCACAAACAAGTTGCAGCTCGGGTCACTAGCGATGTGTAACACAGCTTAAGAAATAACTACCAAGGTCAACTTTCCTGTCATTTGACCACAATGGAGCCTGAAAGTTGCTTCCAAAAGGACCGATGGCTGTTATCAGCGAGCAGCCTGACCCACAGCCACCCTGCTCAGAGGCATTTTGAGCTGCAGAAACAGACCAGTGCCCCTTCCATCACTCAGTTTAGTCTGCAAACCCAGGCTCAGGTGTAGCAGTGGGAATCTCAGAGATGTCAGTGCCCAGCTGTGCTGCCACAGCTGCCTCTCGTGTCAGGACTAGAGCCATCTGCTTGGAGCAGCAGAGGCTTATGAAGAAGCCCAGTTTTTTGCTCATCCCCAAACCCAGCTACATGGTTTTGAAAGCAGCAGCTCAGTACCTGCAATGTCGTGGTTTCCATGGCAGCCGTGCCAGGGTTTTGTGCCAAGAGTGGTTTTGAATTGCACTGTCACAAACAGAAAGCAATTGCAATTCACTGCAACCTTAAAATTTTAGTACCTTATTGAAATTAGCCTCTACAAACATTAAAATGCACCCATGGATTTTTATTATTATTATTTATTATTTTTTTTATTGTTTTTAATGTATTGAGAGACCTGTTTGTTTCATTGCTCACAAAACAAAATGCTACTACCTCTCCCTCTGGGGAAATAATTGGCTAATTCTACACAGAGCAGAAAGGAGGCAGAGGTTAGATTTGCAGAAAAGACTGTTTTGGTAGTGACAATGATAACTAAATACAAATAAAGAAATAGTATGCAATTACCAGTGCATAGATAGATGTGTAGTATGTGTCATATACATCTTTGTGTGTGCATGCATGCAAAGCAACAAAAATAATCAGTATCATGTAGCATTAAGAACAAAACAGTACATAAATCTAGAAGAGGCACTGAAATTAACTTTATCCGTTGACTTTGTCTTTCCTTAAAGACTTACTTGCAGGATCACCCATTGCCTTACAGCGTCTAGGTAATAAGCATTGTGCAACCGAGGTGTAGGATGCTGCCTACAGTTAATGTGTCTCAGCATTTGTGAAACTCCAGAAAGCACATTTTGACTGTTTTTTCCTCCCTTCAACCAAAACACTCATATTGAGCTGTGCTATATTTCGAGTATGTTCTCAATATACTAATTTGCACTTTAAAACCCTAAAATAAATCCTACACTAAATAGCACTTTAAGTTGTTTTTATAAACATCAAGCAAGTCACACAGAGAAAACATGCTATTCTCAGTCTATCCTCATGGGAATGTGTGGAGCAAAATGGGCAAATCTGACAACCTATTTTTATTATTTACAGCCAAGAGTAAATTTTACTCCATCTATTTTCCAAATTCATGGCCTGCTGTAGTGTTTTATATATGTAGTGTCCTGTGCTGGCATTGCAAATACCGTGTGTGTTTCAGAAGAGAACACCAGAAAATGGATTGGTTTTTGGTTTAGTTTTTGGTTTTTGTTTTGAATCCACATTCTGCTGTCTTATTTCCATACATAACGTACTCTGTGTGTCTGAAATGTGTACAGCCATTCTGCACGACCGGTACTGGAAACAATAGAAAACACCCCGGGTAAATTCGGGGAGGGGAAGAGCAGGAATGTTCCCTTCAGGGAATATTGCACAAAGGTATAAATCAGCACAAACAGAATATACTCAAATACTAAAACACAACTCACAGCCCACTGCCTCTCCAATGCTCCGAGCAACAGTAGGCTTCATGACAAGCAGGTCATTCATGCACCATCCGATGTCATGCAAAAACATGATCCAATTTCTAACCGCGGTCTTCTGCTCGCAGGACTAGGACCAATGCACGCCCGTTTCTGAAACTGCCCCTCTATGCGGAAGTACAGGCGGCTGCTGTCACACCTAACATGATCACGTTTTGTTTCTTCTTCCACTTAACAGACTTTATTTTATTTTGGTGCAGTGCACACGAACGCAGTGTCTAGGACAGATGTGCTACCTTTTATAGTGTCGCGATAGAGCTCGTTAGCTGTGAACCCTTAATTTGCAGCTGGAACTAATAAACAGTGCATAGTGTTTCAATAGCCTTCTGCTTATATGTTTGAAGATTCGAAACTGAATGGTGAGGTGGCCAAGGCGGCGCTGGCAAACGAAGACTGTCCCCACATAGACCAGGCTATTACGCCTGATGAGGGCCTGCCCTTTACCCGCTCTGGCACTCGGGAGAGATATGGACCCTGCTTCCTCTTATCAACCGGGGAATATCCCTGCCCGCCTGATGGAGGAATAAGAAAGGGTATGTAGCTGGGGGTCCTGTAACCTGTAGTTAGCAACCGTTTACAACAAATAAGAGAAAGTCAGCTGTAGCACGCAATAGTGCGCTTGCTGTAGAGATGCACGTTTGGGCTGGAAACCACCACCTGATGTCTGCATTTGGAGTTTCTAACCTATTTCTTTCAGAAAGAAAAGCCTGAGGAGCTGTAACTACCCCATACAGCTATGCTAGGCAGTTGAGTCTTCCACCCTAGCTGGTGCAGTGAGCTTTAGTGGAGAATGCTCTACAATGTCCTTAAATTAGCCCATCCTCCAAGGAGAGGCCAATTACCATTTGACAGCGATGAAGGTTTGCCACTTGGAAAGCTCATGTATTTTACCAATCCCTGAGGAGCATAGACTTGGAGGTGGCAGACAACAAAAGTTAAAACAAAAAAAAAAAACATCCTCATGGAACATGAAATGATTGTTTGGCTGCCTTAACAGAGCACTAAAACAAATTATTTGGATATTCATACCTGTTTAGGTCACTAAAGGAAGAGAAGCACACAAGAACATCTGTTAGCACAGGTGTCTTACAATTGGAAAATAATCCATCTAAAATCATTTTCATAAATAAATCATTACTAGTTAGTTTCTCAGACTTCTGACAGCTACAGATCTCTCAGAAGTAACCGCATTTAGTTTGATAATGACCACAATCATCTATTTAGTGACAAAAAAAGTCAAATCAAATGGGAAAAAACCCTTCCCTTCTTAAAACAGGCTGTTTCGTTTAAGTAACTTACCCCGAGGAAACCATACAAACAAAAATTGAAATTACATATATATGCATAAAAGTTGATACGGAATGGGGAAATTGGAAAAGGTCTCTCTTCAAATCAGTGTTTATCACTGGTGTACTGTATATAGTATATGATATAGTCAATATTTTAAAACTGCAACGATTGTACGATGTAACCATACACTGAGTATGGAGTATAGAATTCCCATGTGCCATTGTATGATGGGCAATAGTTCTAGTAAATGCCAGTTATAGATAGTGTACGTATTTATAAGTTTAAAGCTTATCATCAACAAAGATATAGTTGGACCACAACACTTTCATATGAAAGTATAATCCTCTAAAATTTACCTTTGTAGCAAAGCGTTTTACTTGATTCTGTATTGGATAAGCATTGGCCGCGTTCATTCAGCCTGGGCGAGTTCGGGTGGTTCCAGTGGATCAGGGGAACACTCCAAATGGCACATCCTTTGGGATGAGGAATGTATGGTTTTCACAATGCACTGTAACCGCCTCCCGTTACTGAGTGAAACGGAGGCCGGTTGGCTAAAGAGTAATATACGTCAGCATATTGTTGGCCTGTTTGAAACACGTTGAGAGCATCTTAATTGTTGTTCCAACAGAATTTCATCCATAGTTTGTGCAACTCTCTGTACACTTGCTGAGCTGTTTATGTGCATGTCTGAAAAAGAAGGGTGGGGGGAGGGAGGGAAACGATGCATGCAATTTTGTTTTCTTTCATTTTTTTTTTAATGCTGAGAACAAAGGAGTAGTATCTCTATAGCAACACAATAAATTCCATGGATTTTGCTACTTGCTACTTTTTCTTCTTCATTTTTTTTTTTTCTTTTGGTCTCTTCATCCTCCTCCAAAGCTACCAGAAACCTTAATTTTGCCTGAGGTCAAAATGCATGAGGTGGCAGGGAGAGGTATGCGTGAGTGTATGACTGAGACATCAAAACCCCCCCACCCATTGACTTTTTTTGAGGGTACAATCACATCGCTGCCTGTAGGATCGATTACAAAGCCTGACCATCCTTTAAAAATGATGATTTTTGTTTTGTTTTGTTTTTTAAACTTGTTCTTTTCTTCAATGGCCTACTGAGTCACGTTGCAAGCGATACTACTCTCGCATGTCGGTGCATGCAGATGCTACTGAACTGGCTACAATGTTGACCTCATTCTTAGTCCATTCTGTCATTGATCCAATGCTGTACTTTGCATTTTTCTTTTAAATGAAGGTTACGAAATGTCACGGAGCCTTAACAGCATAGCTGGCATAAGTGGAAAAGCGATAGGATTATCCTCAGTGTCTGCGCCCTACAGCTCTCCTAGTCCAGTGAGACGTTCTTGGTCTCCCATCCCATCTATTTTGTAGCATGGATCAGTAGCAGAGAATGGTCTAAAAAGCTTTATTTTCAATTAGCCTATGCTATGTTGCATATAATCCAGGTGACTAAGTCTGAAGATGCAATGTCTCACAGTAGCACCTGCTGGGAACGGTGTTACTACTGATGCTAGGTGACAACACTCCTAAATAGCACTCAGATGACAATAGGCAGGCGTTTACATAGTACTGGCGGGCCATACATGCTGCATGGTATCAGTACATAGGATGAAGGGTAGATGCACCAGATAGCTTCCTTCCTGGTGCATTGTGCTAGTATATGCTTATTGTGGCTAATGGCGGATCTACTGGCTCTGTATGGAATGGGTTAGGCATATAGCCGATGCTGAAACATGCCAACGATGGAAGATTTTGCTTTTCTCAGGATATTTTTGAGCCATAGAAACCCTGCAGGAGTTTGAGCAAACAAGCACAGTAGGATGAAACTTTGCATGGGCGCCTATTTTAAGCTGAAAGCAATACTCAGACACACTGTAGAGAGGTCTCAGTCTGGCTGACTGCATGGAAAAAAAAAATCCTGTTGAAGAAGAATATGGCTGCCTCTGCATGTAGCTATTTCACCTTTTCCTCCTTCCTTTAAAACTAAGATGCCGAGCTTGATGTGAAAAGCACAGGGAAGAAGCTCAAGTACTGATTGTATTCTTTACATGCAGATCTTTGCAAAGAAAGTCCAGTCATTGCTAAATATATGCCAACAGAGGCAGTCAGAGTGACCTGACAAGGCGAGATGGAGATGAACATTGATGGCTAATAAACATCTGTGTGGAACTGTGCAGGCATAGAAGACCTTCTCATTTGGACAAAGTTAACTCGCTCCATGCAGGTTTTACGGATGATTCTTCATGGTTCTGGAGTTGTACTAGAGATGCAGGCTTTTTCTACGGCCAAAATGTAACAAAACTGTAGAAGATCTTTTTTTTTTTTTTTTTTTTAAATCTATTTTTTTGTTCCATAGCATGAATTGCATGAAGACAAAAATAGAAAAAAAAAAATAAAAATCAAGAAACACTGCAAATGTATGATTAAGGAGAAAAAAAAAAAGCAAAGTTATATATTTTCTTTCAAAGCTCTTTACTTTTACATACATTGTTGTAGCTAAAAATGTAAAACATAAAACTGTACATTTCTTTGCTATGGATCGCTTCTTTTTGTATACAAGATACAGAGTAATGGTTTTAAAAAGTGCAATCAGGCAGTCATCGGTCATATTGACCACGCCTTCACAGTTCATCACACCGACATGGAAATCAAGAACTTTTAATCCAACTAGAAGTGTATAAAAATAAGAAACTTTTTCCTGTCTTTGTTGGCATGCTTGTGACACATGGGACCTTCCTTCGGACCTGACAGTAACAGCTGGTCTAGATTTAATTTTCCAGCTCTGGTTATGTTGTATTTTATTGATGTATAGATCCAACGTAAAGACCCTTCATAAATTGTTCATATTAAGTAATCAGTATGAATTTTAAACAAAAAAGGTGTTATTTTAAAACTGGGACTTATAGTACAAAATCAGGAAGATACTCGAGTATAAATTGTCTCAAAGTTTAAGAAACAAGACAACAGCATTGTATGCAATTTAGTACTGAGTAAAATGCATGCACAATGTTATGCAAAACAATTCTAGCATGAAATAAATTTTGTATCATGGTTTCAGTGCCTGCTGTATAGTGTAAAGGGGAATCCTTTTCTGAAGCGATCAGGGGTTTCCAGAGACTTGCTTCTAAAATCTTGAATAAATACAGTGTTCTCAACTGAAACGTAGGAGAAGAGCTTGGTATTGCTTTGGTTCTACAATGCTAATTTGGGTTAGTAGATAATAAATGAAGCCTGCAAACACTTGATACAACCGATGTCTGAAGAATTCACACCATTAGTAATTTTAACGGGGAAGATTTAAAAACCCTATAATTATCTAGATATCTTCCTTTTCCCTCCTCAACAACAATAAAAGTTTGTCTTTTTAGCTGATTAAACAAATTCAGTTTTTCTTACTTCTTTGGGCCCCGTCCTTCACTTGTTCTTCACTGAGTCACAGCAGTCCTCCTGATACAAAACCCTGAAAGAAATCCAGGTGTTCGAGTCGTATTTTATTTGTCACACGAAACATGCAGCAGTAAGAACCAAGAAATACAACAGGACAAATTCATTTTAGAACCTAGAAATGACAGCTATGAACTATGTGTCAACAGCATTTCGATGAAGTACTTTCTGTAAGGAAGGATACACCTTTATCCTCACGTGAAGCACTTTAAAAGAGCTGGCAACCTGCTAAACAAAAGCTATGGCATCTGGGACTGCTGATGGGAAAGAAAATGTAATGGAACAGCATCCCTAAGGTCTGGAGGAAGTAGAGATTAAAACAAACAAACCAACAACACCACAAAGAAGAAACACTTACGGCTCTGGTAAGTGCCAAATTACACACAGCAGCAACAACAGAAACAAAACAAAAAACAAAGCCAACTGCAGATGGACCTTGTCTTCCTAAAACTACTCGAAAAGGAAATTGAGGAAGGAAGACCTCAAGCTGTGTTTTACAAACAGGAGAAAGGCTGATGATCTAAACCTGAGCATAATTAGGAAGCTCCTTTGTAGTCCTTGATCTAGCAGTGTGTACTTGATTTCTATGCCAGTCACCTATCCTTTCTCCTGAGAACTAGTTTACTGTCTCTACGCTGTTATTCTCAGCCGATAAATGGGCAATTTCTTACCTCCTGAGGCAAGATCCAGGTTAATCCAGGATCCAAAAGTTGTCTACTGAACAACCTTTCCTCTTTTAGCATATTAAGAATCCCCAAGTAGCTTTGCCACATTTTTTATTTAACGCTGTAACTCAGGGGCCCAGTGTGAAGGCTGCTCAAATTCCCCATTACCATAATAAGGAACACTAATGATTCAGCCTTGTAAATCCCACATAGGTCTTCCCCTTCTGCAGCGCTTTGCATATATATGAGCCTTCGCTATAATTAACAGGTTGGGTACACACGGCCTAAGGCAATTGTCATTCTGTTCTACTTTTTGCACTCCCACATCTACCAGCCCCATTTTCATTCCGGTGCTCCTCAGCTTTTCCCGATTCGAGGTAACTGTGTCTTCAGGTGACTTCTGTAAACCCCTCAGAAGCTGAGCAGTGCTTCCCATCCACTGTTCTCGAGGAGATGCCCTGCAGGTTAAGGTCCATCTGACCCCACAGCTCCCCCTTGCACGACAGAGGCAGCGCTGACAACTGGAGAGCTTCAGGAGGAGCTGCTGCACCGAGCCCTGACCCTGAACCCTATGAGAAATATATGCAGCATCCCAGCTGCTTTGCATAAGGACAGTTTGCCGGGCTGTTCTTAAAGCACGAATTCCTTCAAACCTGCCCACTCCCATCACAGAGGGCACACATTTTGACAAAAGAATTAAAACCATACACACATGGCTAGATTCTAATCTCACATTTGCGACGATGCCAACTGCTTCTGACCGCCCTGCCTCGGAAGAGCAGGAGCACGTGCAGCAGCTCAGCTGCCCCCTGCCCGTTTCCTGCTGGAAACAAACACCCAGGTTTCCTCCTTTGGAAACTCAACTCCCAGCCACGGCACCTTGTGCTGGTGCTCTGTGTGAAGCCACTGGCGGTTGCGGTGTTGTTTGGCTTGCTGACCTTGATGGCACGCCCCAGGCTGCACCAAGGTACCTGTCTTCTGCCGGGCCTCCCTGCGTGTGAAGCTGTCTCCACGAGTGCCATTTCGGACAGCAAGGACCTGAGAAGCGTTTTCTGTTCTCTCCAGCAAAGAATCAAGCTAATACCACTGTGATAACAGTCAAGCGCAGCAGTCATTAATCTGGATAAAGTGATTTTTCACATTAATTGCCTTCTTTCTCCTTAAAGTTTCAGAGCCAAGAAGAAAATACATCACCGAAACAAATGGCTGCTGGGACAAACGAGCAGTCTGAAATGCAGAGCAGAGCAAGCAGGGCTAAGGCAAGGACGTTCGCAAGGAAACTGAGCACAGAGCCGCTTAGGAAGATCCTGAAGCAAAAGCAAGCGCAGCTATTAGGCTGCCACTCTGCACATCCTCTCTGTAGGTTCAAAACACAGCAGCCTACCGCTCTGCTTTCCATATATATCCTGGAAGCAACTTGGGCTCACACAAGCTAACTTGACTTCATGCAAATGGGCTTCAATTATGCGGGTTATTTTTAAGTCTCTCATATATTCGAGCTTGGGCGTAAAATACCTGTCTGTTCAGAAGCCCCGAAGCCTCTGCATTCATCTAGGACTGTAGGTGCAACATTTCTCTCTCTAATGGGAATATAAATGCTTATTTGTGATCAAGAGCAGTATCTGAATTCAAATTAAACTTTGGGTACAAAAATACATCCAGAACTGCATCTCTTGACTTGCTTTGCTTCTCTCTCAGAGCAAACATTTCAAAACTAAGCACCCTGACCCACCCCGGTGGATCACGCGCTCCCTGGCTCAGGCTGACCAGGCCAGGTTTTCAACCCTCTGCATTCACCCGAGCGCTTAAAAAAAATTAAAAACAGGTGCTTGTAGGCTTTCATCAGCTTCTCTACCGCCCGTGGAGTGCACCCGTGAGATTGCTCAGCCAGCAAAAGGCAGGGTGGTGCCGTTGGGTTAGCAGGGGCGTCGCGAAGGGACCCGTGCAGTGCCCAAACCCGAGTGGCTTCGGCTTTCGGCAGCAGCACCACGAGCAGGAGACACGGCCCTAGCCCCAGCAGGCAGGCGTTGGGCTCTACGGTGGTGCTGGCGGTGCAGGGGGTGGCCAGGGGAACCACAGCAGTAGTAAGAGGGCTGGGTGATGAGCAGGGTGCAGGGCAAGGCCAGAGGCAGGCTGAGGAGGCAGCAGGTGGGGGTGTAAGAGTCAACAGCCACCGGGGCAGTGGGGAGGATGAGGAAAGCACCAAGAGAGGGAAGCAGCAGCAGTGAGGCTTGCTTGACACCGTCGAGGACTGGTGGCGTAAAACACAGAGCCCTGGCCTGGGACTCGGAGGATGGGGAATTTTATTCTTAGCTCTGCCTTACACATGGTGGATGACCTTGGTTAGGACATGTCTATTTTTTGTGTCTCACCTCCTGTTTCTGTGACTAGCCCGTTTTTAAAGTGTTCTGAGGTCAAAAGACAAGAAGCAGTATTTAGGTAGGAAGAGTTGTTACGATCTACATACTGAGAAGCAAGGCAGGAGCGGAGGGAAGCGCCTCTCTGTTGTGTAAGAGACACCATGTCTCCTTGTCTGCAGAGCACAGTGCCCTTACAGGAAGTCCTATTCTTTTGTACTTTAAAGCAGAGCTTTATTATGGAAAAATGATTAAGCACCCACACCGTTAAAATGACAGAGCATCTTCATTACTGATTGGCAACTCCTCTGTTGCCCTGATTTAGGTACATCTTCTTGCATTGAAATCAGTAAAAACAAAACAAAAACTAAACTCATTTGTCATTTGCAGAAAAAAAAAAAAAAAGTCATAACATGAAATATCTCCCAATTCTTGGCCCTGCTTCTGAATATTTTTTTTTTTTTTTAAATGCAAAAATACGGTTTTATAGAACATCTGCACATACACTTAAAGGATGATGATGATCAGGGATTGCTGTAGTCATACAGACTGCGTTGCATATGAATAACAAGGTGGTCCACAGACAAAACAGTCTGGAAACACAGGAGAAAGATTAAAATTAATTCAAAGGCTTGCCAGCAAAGGAATTTAACTTAGGCTTGTCCATTCTGTAAAGGCTCGTCTGAAAATGAACTGAAATCTGGCATGTCACAAAATAAAAATGCCTGAGGAAGTTTAGCAAAATAACTGTCACCTGAGTTTTCTCATCTCCATGGCCAGCTTTTATTCAGGAAGAATTACTTCGTTGCTTTTGCTTCCAATCAAGCTGAAAAATGTTTTCTCCCAGCACTCTGCCAACGAGTGCTTCCTCACTCTCCCACAACACAGCACACAGTTCATCCAGGTCATGATTCAAACACACAGAGACCATTTAATTGCTGAGTATTTGCAGTTCCATATCCTCTTTCCAGGCTGCAGAGAGGCATTAATGAGTAAAAACTGCCTCTGCTTTAAGAACTGCTGAATGTGGAGGCAACTGATGGGTCAATCTGTGAATGAAATGTGCAAACAACTGGAAATGTCCCTTACTTCAAGATCTGACTCTAAATGGGTTACAAAACAACAGCGGCAGCTTTACACATGCAGTTTCTCCAGCTTGAGAAGTGCATATGGAAAACACACCTCCCTTTACAGTTACTTTTTTGGGCCATTTCAAGACTATTAAATCATCACTGTATCCCAGAACAAGACGGCAGCATTTATCAGGAATTAAGAACAACACAAAAGCTAATAGAAAAAGAGCAAGGGATGTACTTCCTCATTTATTTATTTATTTTTTTTTGGCAAATAAAATAAGATGTTGGTATGTCAAGAGTTCAAGTCTCCAATTATTTTTTTGTGCAAGCTACAGCTTTCAACAAAATGGTTTAAGTCTGTTTTCTACTGAGCACATTTTTAAGTGCAATCAAAGCTGCCTGAGATGATCATTTACCAGAAAGCCTCCACTTCTAGCCTTTGGGAAGCAAGTCTGATATTTTTGTCTTAAGTATTTCTTCCCTTTTCCGACTTTTCAGCTGCTCTTAACTATAAGCTGGTAGTGAATACCACTAGCACAACTCCAAAACTGGGTAAAAAATCTGAAGTTTTTTGTTGTTGTGTTTTTTTGTTTGTTTATTTTAAGAAAGTATCTAGTTAAAATAAAATGCATAAGGCTTGCCATATGCCATAATAAATATACACATTGCTGAGAGAACCGAGAGGACTTTTCGGTGAAAACATGACCACAATTGTAGTGACAAAGATCTGCCAGCACCTTGATTTCTGATGAGGGAAAAGGAAGTGCAAGTCTCAAAATGACTTACATCTTGCATAAGTCAAGCAAAGGGCTGACTCAGAGTTCAAAGAATGTAATGGAAAAGTAGAAAGGATTTGATTAAATGCTGGACTAGGTCACAGGGTTGAGCTACAGATTTCTGAGACTGGAAGGTGAGAACAGAGATGTTGCTGTTCCAGCTGAAGAGAACTGAAAATTTCAAGATGTGCTATGAATGAGAAAGGAAACCCAGTGCAGGTCAATAATTCATGTTGTTAACGAACAATTGGAGAGGGAGAACAACAGCAGCTTGTCCCTCACCCCCCTCGCATGGTACCAGCGGAACGCAGTGCTGCTGTCCCCGTGTGATTATTCAGTCTTCAGGGCCCATATTTTTAATCTGCCTACCCCTTCCATGCTCCTTCCCTGTTTCAGCTGACTACATCAGGCTTTGCGCTCCACTCATTTGAATGTCTTTCCACGGTCACCTTTCTCCTCTACACTCAAACTTACCTCCTTGGTCTGTTTTTCATCCCCATCTTTCAGTCTTTTGACTCAGCTACACAAACGCAGGGTCCAGAATTCCAAGCAGTAAAGCATCAACTCCATCATGGAGCTACACCAAGTCAAATAACAGAAGTGACTCACAAGTGGCCTAAACCAATCCTTCTGACATGTGGCAAACGGACCCCACACTCAGTAAGACTGTGAAGTAGGTATGTTTGTGCACCCCAACACGGCAACTTACCTTGGTTATATGTAGTAAAGAGTTACATACATATGGAGTTTCCCAATGCGCCTCTACAGATGCATGACCTATCCCCACTTCATCTTACAATCAGTTCCAAGAAGTCATTGCCATGTCTCCTGGTGGTGGTCACCGGGGTTGTGGGGATGAAGGTTGATAACTCTTCTTCATCAGCACTAGTTGACCTCCTGCCTTGTCCAAAGGCTCTTGTCCAAACCACAGGGTCGGTCTCAGCCGGTTCTTGAGACAGGTTCTCTGTTTTTGTCAGGAACCATCCTTTGTGAGGGACCCCAGGACTTCTTGTTTTAAGACTTTTAAGACTTATTTTGCACACAAGTAAGGAAAGACATTGAGCAACATCTATTTTTAATACGATAATCTAGGTATTCATTAGTCAGCATCCTGCCTACTACGATTCTCTTAACTCCCTCTCTCACTTCAGGAAAGAAAAACTTCTGGAAAAGAACACTTTCCTGCTCCCAGCATTCTTTAAAATGGCCCACAATCGTCTTGGTGGTTCTAGGAGTAACAACTGCACATCTCCTGTGATTTCAAACAAGAGATGTATATACAACTGCTTTCTTCTCCCCCAGAGCCTGAAAGCTCAGTGGTCTGAGGGTTAACAGTCTAACTTGTTGTCCAGCAAAGCTCCCATACTCAATCCGCCTTCCCTCCTTGTCCCCCCAAGCATGTTGGCTCATTGGCAGGTTTGCCTATTTTCAGAAAACGGAAGGGGAGGCAGGAATAGCTGCACAGAGACTTGCTCACCTTGTTCTGTGTTACACATACGTTACAAACCTTGTCAGTTTATTTGCTTCTGAACGCATCCTGCTTACGTAAAAAGGCTTTCTTTGTTCAGAAGCGATGACACGCATAACCAAGTTGGTCTTTGCACTGCAGAAGCATTAGCATAGCATGCTGGCTCTGCATTTTGCCTTGCAGAGACTGACCTTCTCCATCAGGACACATACAAGCAACACTCACTAAGCTCCGGACGCCAGCAACGCAGAGGGTTTCTTCGCTTGACTGAGAGCTTCTCACTGTGTGCTCCCTTCCTCAGAGCAGAAAGCCTCCGTTCATTTTGTACAACATTTTATTCTGTAAACAAAGCATACTGACATACAGAACAGGGCATTCATTTCCGAGTGAATGAGCAACAACTCGGTGTGGTTTTTGCTGTCGTTGTGGTGGTGGTTTTGTTTTTACATTCAACCATGTACCACCTACAATGAATTATTATTCACTCTTCATGCTACAGCAGCATCTAGAGGTCCTGACCAACTGTAAAGCATGGAGTAATTCAAGCTCTCAAGACAAGTTATTACTTCCCGATGTTTTCAATCTATATAGGCAAGACAAAGAAGGGGGGAAAAAGAAAGCAGTCCTCCCCCCCCCACCCCCTTTCAAACGATGAAGAATACAGGCAATATGAAACTCAAGAACAGGACCAGAAACAAACCAAAGGACTCTCATTCTTTAAAACCCCAAATCATTCTTCACATTTCCAAAGGCATGTTTATCTTACAGATGTGAAAAAGTGACCAACAATTCAAATAAAGCAGTGACATTTATTTGTTATATAATTTGTTGGATTCCTCTGAATGGAACCGCAGCGACAGCATACACAACCAAAGCACTCTCAACACCATAACCCCAGGTCCTATGGGTCACTTACCAGCTGTCATTAATCAAGGAGCAAAATCATTCAGAGGGTATAACTACTGAAACGAGATAATATTTACCAGTACACAGATCTCAGGAAAACAGAAATAGAACCCTCAGATAAAACAGCAAAAAAGGACTGACAAAAAGGCATGAGAAAGTGGTCAGTGCATGTAACAGAGAGGATGCTGTATGCAGAAAATAGTATTGAGGAGTCAGCGAACAGCAGCTTAGTCAGATAAGTAAAACATGTCAGAGGTAGCCTGGAACAGTATATTACCATGAAGAACCACAACCAACACAGATTTAAAAAAAAAAAAAAAAACAACAGAAGACTCAATTTCACACCTTTTGCAGAAGGTCCCTTCTACTATCCTTACAGTTTCTTCCAGTATCTGTAATGCTTTTATAAGCAGCTTCATACTACAAATTTATTCTCCATTGAATAGAAAAAGAAAACACATCTGAAAATTACCTATGAACTACAGTTGCTGCCAACCAAGGAGAGAAAGCCACACAGCTCATACTCTGACCTTAATTCCCTCCCCCTCATGAGTTAACTGTTATATCATTAGAAAGTTTTCCTGTCCTATTTTCTAACAGCCCTTTAATGGCATCCACCGTACGTGTGAAAAACGGTTTTATAATTGGCTTCAAAGGCAGTTAATGATACCAGAAGGCAATTTGCACTTCTCCATTTCTGCCACCAAAATCAGTGCTGGACCTACGTTCTCCGCCAAGCACTCACCTGGAACTATTCCTGTGGGCATGCTCTGATCAGTAACTCAGCTGGGCTGCCAAGCAGATGCGAGAACCAACCTGACACTGCTGTCTTATAAGCTGGAGAACTTGTAAAAACTTTGTTTGTAGATTGCAGTCTTCCTATCCAAATGCAGCTGGAAACACGTGAGCTATCTTGGATCAAACTGTCCTCAACAGCTACAACTGACTTATGCTCTTCAACAAGAACTCTCCTGTTGTTTCCAAGAGCTCTTAGAAAATCTTCTTCCCTAGCAGTAGCTTCAGAAACTTTAGGTTTGCTTTGCAATTCAATAATAATTCATGTGGATCTGCATCCCTGCAAACCTATAATAAATTGATGTCTGGGACAGACGATAATTCCTCAGAAACACTGCTCCTTTCACAGTTTAATCAACTGCAGCTTGTTTCAGAAGGGCCTCATTTTCTCCTTTTTGCCAGCCTACTTTCTAAATTATCTTTTTCTTTCTCTCTCTCTTTTTTTTTTTTTTTAAATTCTGATCTTCTGTTTAAAATGTGTGTATGCATCTACTTATGTTCACTGGCACTCCTCTGTGATGCAAACTGGATTTTCTAAGATGCCAGGATCTCAACTCCAGCAGATGCTGGCAGGTGCAACATATGCTCATCATAACATGCAGATAAAATAATATCCACAGGCTGGATTTTTACACTAATAATAAGTGATTAGACAGTCAGCTTTCTCCTCACAGACTTCTCAAAAGAAAAAGAATTCATTCTTTCTTCAATTATATTGCATCAAGACAAAATGTTTGTCACTCTACCTGCAGATAAGAAAGTCAGTACATGCGTAAAGAACCCATGAAATAATTTTAAAAATAATTGTTCATTTTTTTCTAATACTCTTCTATATGCAAACTCGTTCTTTTTAGTTTCAGAACAAACTTTGGCACTTTCCAGCTGCTGTGTTGATCACAGGCAATCTTCCCGCAGCAACACTGAGCTCTGCAGTACAAAGATGTCCATCCACATCCATGATGCTCATTTCTGGTGTGCTGAGTCTAATGTGAAGTTTGACAAAGAGCCATGGAGTGTCCTGCCCCACATCCAATTAAGATCTGTTTTGCAAAACCGAGGGCTTTGACTGGCTTCGGGACCTGGACGTTTGCTTCTGTGCCATCTCCACACATCCCGTGTTCGTTCCATCCCCAGGAGAAACAAGAGTCACCTGAAAGAGAGGATGCACAACACTGAATAAAGGCAGCAAACACAACAGCGTCAACTAGTTTGGGAAGCAGATTGGTCAAGTCATATTCTAATGAGGTTCTAATAAATCCTGCTAAGGGGGGAAAAACATTCAGGTTTTCTTGAAAACTTAAAAAAAACAGAATGAGCTATTGCCTACCTTGTTTCATATCGTTAACAACATAAGAGAGATTAAAATAATAAAGACATCTGAAAATAGCTCAGCAAATATCTTGTTCTGTGCCCATAGGAAGGTCTCTTTTAAAGGCACTTTAAACCTTTCCCAAAATGATGTGGGATCCTCATCTTTCAGGTTCACCTCAGTAAGCAAAACTTAGCAGCACGAACTGAGCCTAGTGCCACTGTAATCAGTTCATGCAGCACAGTCTGGAGGACTGGGGAACACACAAAGCTGCCAGGCTGCCAAACAAAGCTCATTCCTGCTTTCAAAGAAGTAGGAACGAAACCTAATTTTTCTCCTTTAAATACAGATCTCCAGCATGCCTTACTCTTAATCATCACACCTCTTCTGCTTGCTTCGGCATTATTTCACTGCTTTTATTACCCTTATTTTCCTTCACTGTCACTTATTTTTGTAAAATCTACTTTTACATCCCAAATCATGGTCCGTGTGTTATTATTACCCTACAGTACTCTTTCTTAAAGCAGAATATGTAAATCCTGTTCTATAAATTGCCGGCATAAGAAGAGATACATAACGCCCCCTCCCCCCCTTATTCTGAACAAGAGATATTTCTTCCCTATTTTCCTGTCTTTATTTGGCTGTCGCAGCCTGCGCCTGTGAATTCCTGTAATGAAAAAGAAAGCCACCCTGCAACAGCATCGTGTTTCCGATGCCACTGTTATTTTTGAAACGCAGCAGGTATTAAACAGCGTGAAGCACCACTCCAGAGTACAAACAACGAGAAGAAAAAAGGCAACATTCAGCATTGCAACCCCAATCATAATTCTAATTCAGAAACCGATTATTCCAAAGATAGCAGGATCATCTCTCTCTCCTGCAAACTCAGTACATTTCATTCTCATCTGCTTTCTTTATATATTACTATGTTAAAGTTCTCTTCTTCTATAATTAGGTGTAAATGTTACTAAAACGAGCTTTTGTGTGGTTTAACCCTGTAGACAGAGAAGCATCACACAGCCCTTCGCTAGCTCCTGCCCAGTTGGATAGGGGGAGAATCAAGACAAAGAGGTGAAGCTGATGTGTTGAGATAAAAACAAATTCACAGGACAGGAAAGGAAGGGAAAATAATAATAAGGGTGATACTATATACAAGCAAGGGCTGTGCAATGCACTTGCCCCTGGCCAAGCCCACTGTTACAGCTTTCTTTTTTTTTTTTTTTTTTTTTTTTTTAGTAAGGCTCCAGGTAAGAATATTTTTGTCATTATAAACAAGCAAGAAAAAGGTATCACAAACCAAGAGACTCAAGACGCATCGTGGAACAATTATTCAGGGAAAAATTCAACCACAAAAAACCACCTGCACCTAAGAAAAGGCATTCTTTTGCACAGTTGTTAATATGTTAATTCGTGGATCCTGCAGAGTAAGCCTACTTCAAAGGGAAAAACCTCCAAGTTTAATGAAAAGGAAATATAACATGCTCTTATGTTAATGAGATGACAATGGAAAGCTTTTTGTGACTGAGCTCTTAGCAATTAGTGCAATGACCAAACGCAATGAGCTGATGTGTTTGTATGGGGATTCACTACATCTGACTGAAGGATTTTTTTTTTTCATCCTAGCCCACCAGGACAAGAGAGAGGAAATGAGAAAAATTTTGTTCACCTTGAATCACAAACTGCTCAACGACGTATTAACGCCTCTCCAAGTAATAAGTAGACCTAGTTAAACATCTTTGGAAAAAAAATCAGCAAAATTCACAAGCTAGGAAACCCGCATACAAGAATACCTGCCCTAAAATAAGCACCAAGCCTTTTCCAGCCCACAGCTCTCCAAGCACGTAAAAAGGCCAACAAACAGATTTTTGTACGTGGCTCCAGTGAGCTTCATGTTTACTGAAATGAGCTGAGGGAAAGCAGACAAAAACCTACACATACAGAGTACCTTGGGTTCACAAATAGCCTTAGGCAAAAGGCCATATGCATACGGAGTGCCAGGCAGAAATCTGGAGGTCTGACGGGAGCTGACCGACACAGAACAGCGGGTCCCAGTGATGACCCTCAGCAACAAGTCTGATGTCTAGAAAGCTAAAAGGCAGAGAGTTACTGTGGCCAGAATAGGTGTGCAATACCACACCTGCCTGCAGTACGTTTTGAGCAAGGTTTGGGCACAAAAAGGGCAGGTGCTTGATTTCTGTCAGAGAAAAGAGAACTGGTGGAAAAGACGCAGAGTCTGGTTTTTGCACCGGCATCACTGGGACTTGCGGGAGGGCTGGCAGGGAGTGGAAAAAATGAATTAAGGAAAGGTGAGTTCAGGGAAGGCCTTCATTAAGGAACAGCCTGCAGTGAGACTAAACAGGCTTTTCCCCTGAACAAGAAATACACACAAAGCGGGAGCAGAAAAGCCCTTAATTTGCCAGTTTGGGTCACAAAACCAATCAAGGGTTACTGTCTTCCCTCTGGGCACAGGCATTACCTGGGCTTTTCTCAGGGTAACTACAGTGACAGCCGCAATCCACGACTTGATCAAACTGGAGAAAATACTTCTGGTACAGTAAAGCTGCTACATATTGGAGAGAGGAGGGGGTTCTGGGGAAGCAGGGGTCTTGCGGTTGCTCCTCACTGCTGCGCACTCTGTTCTTCAGATAGGAAAAATGAATGTTGGCAAATGAGATGCTTTGGGTGAGATTCACTGCACCACTTCAGCCACCTAGCAGGCAAGCAACTTCGCTACGGTTAGGAAAACCTGGTGGAAACCAGGAAGCTCCAAACATTGCTGCAGCCTTGTTTCGGGCTGCAGTCTGCTTCTAAGCCATTGTGCCCTGGAGACTAATCACTGAGATCTTTCAAAGCTTATCTCCTCCTTCTGCTCCTGTTCTCCCAACCACACACACAGACAGAAGCTGGCTTTGAAGGCAACCCAAGTATCTGGAAGACAAGCTATTCAGCAGACAGCTTTGCGTATTAAGGATTCATTAAAGCATTTTAGTCCAGCTCTATTGCACAGGCTTTGTGCTCTCAGCAATACTCCAATACCTCGATATTATTATTCTTTTAATTTTAAATTAGTGCTACTTTTCAGATGGTTATAGATAAAGTTACAGTCATCGAGAGACTGGCGATTTGCTCAGAGCAAGTCAACTTGAAACAGAATCAGGGCAGAACCTGGAACAAAATTCAGGTGTCTTTTGGCTATTTGGAAAGGCTTCAAGCCTTACAAGGCGTAACATAACAATATGCAAAAGGTTTAGACTACATCTGACCACAAAGGTTGTAAAACACGAGCGAAGTCTTCCTTTGTTTTCAGAACACCTGGGAAGTGATGGTATAGTATGAAATAAAAGAAATAATATATTACTTTTGCATTTTTGTTAGCAGCAATTCTGTCATAAGTCGAAACAACTTGCAGTTTTACAATGTAAGAGACAGAGTTAATCCCAATTCTTTCCATACAAAAGCACAGAAACATAGCAGCAGCTGGAAGGACAGCCAAAATATTCTGCTGAGTCTAAAAGCTGCCTTTGGTGAGCGGAATACAAGACACAATCCCAAGACAGCATACGCTGCTGAGCAGCAGAAGTAGAAACCAATGAAGAGACCTGTGCAGTGCCAGCAGCATCACGGAGCCACACTGATGGCCACGTTTCCCCGGAGCGAGCTGCCTTGCACTCAGGCAGCCCATCCAGCTGCTGCTGGAGCTGCCCAGGCCCACGGCCTTCAGAGCCACACACAGACCCCACAATGCCTTAGAAGAAACGCACAGGCACTGCGGCGCTAGCTCAATGTGCAGATGAAGAACATAGGTTTTGTGATAGCAAGTACGAAGTCACGGTGCTGCAGGCTCGCTGAGTTCAGAGCCAGCCTCCAGCCCACACCCGGTCCTCACCCCAGCGGGGCAGCACGACCAGCTCTCCCCAAACACTGGCGCCACAGCACCGCTCACTCCTTCCCCTTCCCCATGTGCCAGGGCTTTGAGCCCAGTGAATATCAGCTGCCTTCTGGTCCTGTGTCTGGTTTTCCTCCTGGTACCAAAAGGAGGACGACTGCCCGTGGCCTCCTCACAACAAATGCATGAAGCCAGCACGACAGGGGCTTCTCTGGCTTGGTGCCCTGAACTAACACCTTGCATTCATTATTTTTTACAGCAGAAGCACTGCCGTGTTACTAGGAGCTTCCCTCTGCCTGTACCTGTACACGTGTAGCAGAGCAGTGCCTTCGCACTGGGTCAGGGCCTCCAGGCCAGCTGACAAAATCTCTCACTATAATATACAGCCAGCTACTGGGAAGAGTCAGAAAATCAGCTTCAGCATGCTCAGGGAGCCACACTGCGATGTGGACTACCATAAAATGGAGCTATAAGGCTACACATCTACTCGGAAATTAATTTCACTTGGGAAAGCCCAATTTCTTGTTTCTCCTTCAATATCAGTCTCTATCCCATGAACAGCAAAGAAGCAAGAGCATTACTGGGCATAACTTACCTTTTCCATCCTCATTTTCAGACCAGAGAAATAGCTGAGAGTTACAATGTGGGAACCATGTCTATAACAGTTTCTGAGCATGCCATGAAGGGCAGCATAGCACATCTGACAGCCTGAAAACGGTATGTGGGGAAGGGCCACAATGCACAGTAACGGAGGGAAAGAGAAAGAAACTAGCCCTGCAGACAAATAGGGAAAGGTATGGTAAGAACAGCACTTACCAAAAAAAAGCATTTGTATTCTCACAGGAACGTGGTACATTTTCCTATGCAGTGTTTTAAGCACCAGACAAATATTTCAGCACATTCACTAGAGGTAGTGCCATCTTGTCATCTAATATCAAATACGAGTGGAGATTTCATTCTACTCTCACAGGGCAAATCAAAGCAGGAGCTGAATGGCTCGCCCCACAAATTAACAGGCAGCTATTTAACAGAATCGTTCCACATTCTTTCAGACAAGCCATGGTTTAGGTTACTCAGTGCTAGTTCATGACACATTTTGTTTTTTCTTTCTCAGTTATACATTGCCATTTTGAGGAGAAAAACCTGCAGAAATACACAAAAACATACCTAAATTCTGTATGAGAGAGAGGTTTGCTTGGCTGCATGTAGGTAGCAAGGAGAAAAGTCTACTGCAAGTATTAACTGTTGACATTTCTGCTTTCACAGGCAAACACCAGTGGTACTTCTTATGACTAAGGCTCACGGGTGCTGCACAGGGTTTGCCTTTTGGTGTTACTCAAACGTTTCAATTCCTCCCAGCAGGAAAGCACCTTCAGCTCAGCACTGAACAAAATATGGGCTCACGACTTTGCGCAAGACTGAATGTAGCTGGACCCCTGACAATACGTGAGGATTATATCATGCATGAAGCAGCTGCAGTGCAGAGAGGAATAAGCATTAAAGATGCTTGCTTTTTACACCTGTAGAAGACAAGAAAATCTTGAAATTTTGCCTTCTGAAATACAGGACAAGAACACCTGACAAATTTGTCAGTGGAGGATTTTTTCTTAAGGCTCTGAATGGGTCTTAAGGCTCTGAATGTTAACCTGCTTCATCAGAGTACCAGGCATGGCAGAAAGTGACACTCATTCGCACAGCTTACACCCCTGCCTCTCCAAATGACAGGCACAAAACGTGTCAGTGCTCTCACTCTGTGTGACCACAACTAGACAGTCACGGTCTTGTCGCAGAGACAGGGACAGGAGTCCTGTGACCATTTCTACATGATGTGAAGGAGAACAGATAGAAAATACCTTTTACTAAGTGCTTAGTAAGAGGTTGTCCATGGGAATTCAAATGGCCAAAGCAATATTCCGACACCTAGGAGGGGGTGAGAGTCATTTTGGTGTCCCTTGAGACCGTCCAGAGCCATGGCCATTTGCACCCATGTGTGCTGGGTATAAAGCATTACTGTGTCAAGCTTAGACACGCTTTCAACTGAAATAAATGACTATACAAAGAAAATGAGGGGACAGCTACAATTCATTCTGACCTGGAACATTACATCCAAGACCCAGAATTGAAGGCAATCTTCAGCACCCCACTAGGAAAAGCGACAGACAAGTGCAGAGATGGATGCAGATGTGAGAATGGACAACTCCTCCGACTGCAGGACAGCTACACGAAGCTCACTGCACACACCACGGACATCGCAGGGCAGAAGTTACAGAGGGCAAGACGGGCAGCAGCATGCAGGTCAAATGGTGCTTCCTTCTACTTTGTTGGTTGAAATCAGAAATGAGATCGCACTGGGATCTCTCAGAAATCTTCTCTTCAAGAAAGAATAGCTAGGTAGGAACAGAATATTTTGTTCTGCTTTGGCACTTCATGGGTTTTATAAAGCAACTCGTTGTACCGTACGCTGGTCTATTTACAAGTATACAGATTTAAGGTGATAATGTATACCAGGCTATATATGGCTGTCAGTCTTTGGCAGCTTATAAAAAATACTTAGGATACAATAAAAGGTAAACAGATATTCGATATGGTCACATTTACCTACAATTTCTTCTTGTCTGACTGCTATTCTCTTCCCCTGAAGGGCTGTTTCCACTGAGCAAAAGCGAGTGTTTTGTTCTGGGATTTGTTTCTGAAGATGTTCTTTCCTGTAGAACACAATTATCTGTAACTCAGAACCAAGAAGTGAAATGCGTGCTCCTTCCATATGGGTATCTTCTGTAAAATAGCTTTATGCTTAAATGGGCTTTAGTTTGGATGTTCCCCCTTTCACTTTCCTTCATCAGTTGCAAGGCTGCATTTTGGTCAAGTTTCACAATACGTGGTATGAACGCACGCTGCTGTTGAGTGAAATTTTAAAAATCTGCTTGTCGATATTGAACAAGTGAGGGCTTTTTTTCCATGCTTAACAAGTAATCTGAGGCGAAGTCCAGGTCATTAGCTAAAGCGTTAGAAATGCAAAGAGAAGACAAGGAAACAAGCGCTCACTGAGTTGCTCAGTTCCCTTCTTATTGATTGAACCAACAGATTTTCTCAGAGCTCCACAAACCTTGTCTCCTAGCAGGCAGTAGTTGCAACTCAGCAGTGAAGTTATTAGGATGCCTTACTTTGATGACGTTTCAAGCTGTAATGTTAGCATAGCACAGCGGCTCAGATCCTGGTTCCCCTGCAAGAGTCACTTTGCAGTTTTAACTGACAGCACTGAAGTATGTGTGTACAAAAGAGCTTTAAAATACAGAGCTCAATGCAAGCTATAACATAGCTGGAGAAAAAGGGAATTCAGGATGAACTGCTTTACCCTCCTTTCTGGGCAGGATTTTCAGATTACATTTCCTCCATGCTGCAGCTGTTGTTCTTGATTTAGCCTACTTGTATCTGGTTCAAATGTGCCTATACCACACTGTACTGTAGTGCAAGTGCACACCTAATAAACCCCCTATGGACCACGTGCCTCATCTGTCTCCGTTTGTGTGCCTATTCTTATAGGGATTCTTAAACTAGCCACTGTGTTGGGGGTCTGAACAGGGTAACTGAAAATCTACTCAGACACAACAGTGGCTGGGTCATCTGAGCACCTATAGAGAGAGCAAGAAGTAAATGATTTAGTAACATTCCCATGTTAACAGTGCTGGAGCTTAAAACCATCATTCCCCTCACGCAGCATAGTTCTGTGAACTAGCAGCATCCTTTTCAAAGAAGGAAACAGAGAGTGACTTGACTGAGCTATGAAAGAAGATGAAAGTGAGTAAAAAAAAATAAAAAAAATCCCATGATTCAGACTTCACAGACCTTAAAGAGATTTACTTCAAGTGTGTGTACCAGAAGCAAGTCATGTTTGTTCAAAGTGGCAGATAAAACGCAAGGTTTTTACCTGAAATTGGCTCTGCAGAGCTGAGCTTGTGTTAACTTTCAATTCCAAGTAAAACAGTAGCTGAATACTGAAGGAAAAAAAATTTTTTTTTGGATAAACATGCCAAGCAACACCACCACAAACTACAGCCTCAATGTCATCTACATGGCTTAGCCATTTCTCTGATTTCAGAAAGGGTTTTGGGGTCTACTGTAAAGCAGAACCTAAGTGTTCCAGCTCTTCCCATTTCTTAAAAATGAGCATAAGACTGGAGGCTTCAGCCACAACATTCAGTCAAGCAGGTGATGCAGATTAATGAGACAGATGATGTTTATCAGAGGAGACATACAATTCTCTTTCCTTTCCCAGGTAACCAATAGCCAGGAAGACCAGAACTCTAGGAATATAAGCTCTATTTTTTTAAGCTGTACTTTTAAAGCAGTACTTGATATTTAAGTAAGCATTCTGTAAAAACTAAGCAAATGGTCAATACTGGATGTAAAAATAGTGGGAGAATCGGCTATGTCAGGTATGGTAGAAAAAAATAAGTGCTGTACCATACATAAGAATTAAAAACATTCAGGAAGAGAATCAAAGCAGACAGCTTCAAAAACAAAAGTGCCCAGAGGGTAGGATTGGATCTGTTTCTCCAAACATCAGTTCAAAACCGTATACACCTGCTGAGTGAAGGCTAGAGGAATCGCTTGCTGATATGAAGCCAAGGAAGAGTTCTACCATCAACACCCATTTGATGGTAGCAAACCGTCAAAGACTGGTTGAATTACATAAACACCGATTTTGCCATACTTGTTTTTCTGGTGCAGAACAGGGATTTTGGGCAAGATGTAAGGCACAGCTTACCAACTTTCACCTTTTTATATTCTGCATGGATAAATCTCACTGTAATTCCCTTCACTCTTATCCACTGCGTTATATAACTTCAAACTAATTATTCCTATTGCAAAGAAATAAAAATTAAAAAGTTGAGCTTCAATTCTGAGTTGGCAAAAAGCATTTCAAAGCAACACACAGGGCTAAAGAGAGTCTAGCCCTGAGCTAGACCAGAACACACGGTGTGTAAGCACACCTCTTGTGACCTGGGGCCACCTAGGTGGGGAGCAAACCTGCTGCAGCGCAGCTTCTCCACATTTCTCCTTGCAGCACTGCCTTCGGCCTTCACTGCGACTCCAAAGTCCGTCTGTCTCCTCTTCACACCACTCCTGCCTAGCTTTCCCTAGAAGCGAGCAAGACAGGAAAGAAACACCAGCACAATTTGGGATGCCACATACAAGTAGCACCACTTGGGATGTCCTGGTTCAGAAAGGCAAACAACATCTCGTTCCTGCAGCTGGTGCAAGGTATGTTTTGGGGACACCTCCTTGCTTTGCCTCCATCACTGTAAGGGGGACACAGATTCTGAACTGGGAGCTGCTCCTTGAGCAGAGGGAACATATCGAGGCAGTCTTTGGAAGACAGCAAGTGCAGAAAAGAGTGTCCTGAGATGAAAACCTGATGCCGTTAACACTGGAGAGATGCTTTCCCAAAGTTTCATCGCATTTTCTGGACCCTGGCAAAAGAGCCATAGTCCAAACAACATTCATTCATCAGGTGCGGGGATCTGAGGTTAGAAAATAAAACAGCTTTGGCAAGGTGACAGGAAGGACAGCTGATGGGCAGAGGGATTCAGAGGCTCCATGCCAGCTCCAGAAGGTCAGAGGAGCAGAACTGAGAGCACAAGCTGCGTCCCTCAGACACGGTTTGGCGCTATCCCATCTGAGCCTCTGCATAACCTCAGGGTGAAGAGGAAACTAGCTGGAGTCAGGACTAGCTGGCACCATTTTGGAAGAACTGTACCCGCCAGAAATCTGGGATAACAAAATATTCTTCAGAACAACAAAAAAGTAAACTCTACGAAGAGAACATTTGACCAAATAAACGATCCAAGAGCTTTGTTCTCCTCTCTTTGGGGGAAATGGAAACACTTGAAATACAGCACCTCCTTCGTGCACTGGCCTCACTCTTCCTTCTTGTGGACATGCAGAAAACCAACTTCTTCTGTCTTCCCCTATGGTCAGCACTAAGCTAATCACAGAGTGGGATCAGCTACATTAAACCAAAAATGACACTGAAAAAAATTCTTAAAATTTAAGGCCACATTTGGCACCACAACTAATATTTATCATTACTCCCAAAGAAACAGTAATAGCGTGGAAAACTTTTAAGTCATGATGAATGTTACTGAGAAAATAGGCTAAAAGACTAAACCCAAATCAGTCCAAACTTTTGGTGAAATAGCAAGCTTCAGTTTGCAGTAATAAAAGTTACACAGGATAAGCATGCACTACATATAGATAGGTATAAAACACACGAACAAATGAACACTGTGTAAAGCAGTTCTCACTAACCTTCAGTGTGACTATCTGGGAACCTGATTTGATTCTTTAAAACACTGGGAAATAGAACAACCAAATAATAGGAAAACGAGGTCAGACAATGTTGATCTGTCTCGTGAAATAACTAATTTTTTCTGACTCTACTTCAAACGTCTTGTGCTAACTTTAAACCTGCTGCATACCAATAATAAAAGCATTTCTCGTCCAGTTCAGCCAAGAGATCTCCAACCTTCAAGGCCACTTATTAACAGACCTGTCTATTCATGGGTAAACCAAGATGCCACTTCCCTCAACTCCACAGGCTTCTTAAATCTACTCAGGGATAGGAGAAGCAAGAGCTTACATTTTCATGTGTCAGATCAACTTTGCAGAAGTCTTTAACAGAAGTGACTCATTCCCAAATCATTTAAACACTTAAAAATGCTATCCTAAATCCCAAGTAAGAACCCACCTCCTTTTTTTTTTTTTCTTTTTTCTTTGTGTCAGCATTTTAAAGCTCTCCATGTAACTTCCAAAATTTATTTAAAACAAAGAACCATGATCTTTATTAAAAAGGATAACCAGCCAGGCCAAGGTATTGTAGCCAACCACTGAATCTAATAATTTACCATCCAAAAAAAGGGTGTAGGAAGAATTACAGCACAACCAGCAGGCCCATATATATGCTTGCAGACATGTATCCTACAGGATGCATGCATATATGTATATATAAATACTTTGCACAGGCAAACAGAGGATACACGTACCTAATATCTACAAAGGTACACGCAGGTAGCAGCCAGCATCTCGCTTGCTGCCACAGAGAGTTAAATCTGAAATGCAAAACCACATTTTCAACAGCGAAGTGACAGAACTTTGAAACAGAGACCGCAGCAGGTTGTGCCCACGCTGTCCTGGCAGCCAACAATGCCTGCCTCAGGCCTGGCTCTCTTCTGCGGAGCTCTGCCCAGCAGGGTTCATGCTTTTGGACCTCGTGTTGGCAGCAATGCACAGTGCAACAATTCATTTTTCCACACACGTCTCTGTAGATGATCACGGTTGATTTGGAGCGCCTCAGTTCCTGGGAGTGGGATCCAGCTCGCCTCACTCCAGAAGCCTTAGTGGTGCATCTGCTTACATATGTCCGTACGTGTGCATGTATCCAACCCTTCACCTAGGCACCTACCTCGTCTCATGCTCAAGAGGCACTTGTACAGTGTGGTTCACCTCATCCAAGGCAAATTTCAAGTCAAAAAAAGCCTCGTTCTCCATCTCTACCTCCTCGTTGCCTGTGTATTGGACTAGGTCAGACTAAGTTTAAGTTAAAGTAGACGAAGTTTACCCTACTGAGCTTTCTGAAAATCAGATACTTTTAAGGCAAAAAAAGAAAAACACCCACTGACATTTCAAGGACGTCCAAAACGTTTATGTAATTTTGAGAATTCAGATGTATCCTACTCCTCCAAAATGTCACATACACTACATAACTCAAAATGCTGTTGTCCATTAAAACCTTCTAGTATGATAACCAGTACTGCATGAAGTGCCACTTCAATAAACACCATGCCCTATCTTTATAGTTTTACTGCATCTCTGGTATCTAGCTCGTTCAAATAAAACACTAAAGGAAAAGGAAAGCAGCAAAGGCTTGATTCGAAGGCAGTTAATTTGTGCATGATTAAATTTAAAGTGGACTTCAAAAGTTGATTCAGCTGCCTGGCAGATTGAGCTTGTTCCTGATTTCTGCATAAGCATACCTATAAATATGGAGGCAAAGCATTACACTGCAGTAACTTCTTAGGAAACAGGAATGACTTTTCCATCTAAGTAGTAGCACTTGGTTATTTAGAACGGCCTTTACATCGCTGTGTTGAAACATGGTGCCATTAATTTCAGCAGCTCTGACTTGCAGCGCCTTCTAAGGTAGCCAACGTGTCTTGCTGAAAGGCTGCTGATTGCCTTTCCAACATGAACGGCTAAGCTTTTCGGAAATTACATAGGAGATCCTTCTAATTAATTAGTCCGTAGTTCCCACACCACTTGATTTCACTATTGGCTTTTGGGGGGGATGGGAGTGATGTTTATAAAGCTCCTGATGCTTTTGCAAGCAAAAATATTTCTTGCTTTCTGCAAGTGATCTTTTTTGGATGCTTCTGCCATCGATAAATTCTTTGGCCCCCTAGAGAACAACTAAAGGATGATGACTTAGTATTCATTTGCAAGCATACTTCTATTTTTGAGGATTTCAGTTGACTAACCTGATTCCTGACCACAGCCCTTCATCCACAAAGCAACATGCCCAAGTCCAGGCCCACGGCAACATGCAGTGGCAAGATCCAGGTCCCAGAGGCTGTGGAAATGACTTGGCTGACCATGTCGTCTTCATGCAACCAGCTCTGCCTCGGCATGAATACAGGGATGGGTTCAAAGCTGCTTCTCCAGTCAGAAATCTGCAAGGGTCCTCATGGGATTTAAGCAGTGAAGGCAAGCCTTAATGGGAATGGCAAGGGGACCAATAGCTTCTCCTTGAAATGAGAAAAGCTATGAGAAAAGGGTTGCCTGTACTTCGTAGAGCAAAAACCTGACTCATAACTAATTCCTTCATTTTCAGCTGTCGGTTTCCATTTCTAAAGCTTCATTCCTCTTAGCCCTGTGACTCTAAACCTTCTTATAACAGATGGAGAATTACCCCTCAGAAAGCCAAAGCATAATCCTCCTTTCCTGAGCTCTGAGGGAGACTTTCCCTCCCAGCAAAGAGCAGACACCATCGCAGGAGGAAGCAGACACCAGGAGGCTAAACCTCTGAGGTCTGCCTGTACTGCCAGCCACGGCAAAGCTGTTCAGATCCTGGGCAACTCACTGACTCCACAGTTTCTACATTTTTCTGCCTGCTCTTGACTGTTTTAGCTGTTTATATTGGTACCTCTCCAGTCCAGGGAGCATCTTTCACCACCTCCTCTACAACACGGTGTGATCTCACCTTCAGCTCATGGACATCAGCGGAGCGAAAATAAATAATGAAGCACCTCTAAAAATGTCTGTTTGCTTTCATCATCCATGGAACTAGACTCACATTGCTCTTCAAGTCGGAAACTTCAGAAAAAAAGTGCATAAAAACCCTGCAGGGAAGGCGTTATTGGGTCCTGGAATCTTGGCTCATCTGTATATTTAGCACATACAAGAAATGAACATTCAAATATAACATGAGACATCATGCACTTACCTAACTGTCCTTTCTCACATGCTGACTGATACGAAATAAACCCGTCCTACTTTCTTCAGTCATAAAAAGAACTCAAGGAAGGGGATCGTGAAGGTAAAGATACCTTTTTATAGGCCTGCTTTATGGAGCGATTCCGCAGGAAAATGCCTCTCAGTGCTTTTCTTTCCCCATCTACAGAGCACGGACGTTTGTCTGTCCCAAAGAAGGTTTTAAAAGCTTATGGTTTATCACAGTAGCTCATACTCAACCCTTAGTTTAACAGCCATAGACGAAAGAGAAAAGAAAATAGCGCATAATAAAAACAGAATTCAGTTAAGTAAGTTGGGTACAGACAAGCCATCTTAGAAGATATTTTAGGATTCCTGAATGTACGCAAGATCTGTTGAGACAAAAATCTCTTCCTAAGAGGCAGTGTTCAATTCCACCTTTGCACTGCCCAGACCCCAAGGATTAACTTAAGCGCTGAATTGCAGAGTCAAGAGAAAAGCAGCATGCTATGGCCGTGCCATTTCTAGTGGCGTGGAGGGCTTTGAAAGGCTACTTAGTTCCTCTGTTCCTGCTTTTCCTTCATTTTGGTACTTATTTCTTGCCTTCTGTTTTCTGCAACCAGCACCAGCTTCCCCCACAGATGTCCTCCATCCCCTTTCTACCCCCTCCTCATCCAGAGAGCATTTCCAAAGACCTCAGTGAGAGCACTGCATTAGCCATGAGGGTATCAGAGTGAGCCAGAACGTGCCTTGCACCTGCACGCAGCAGGGCTGCTGCTCTCCATCTCGCTCGGCTCACACGGGATGTGAGGAGCTGCGGGTGGCTCAGGCTCCGTGCAGCAGGCTGAGAGCTGCACTGCATTGCTATAGCGACAACTGCTGTGAGCACTCCCCGTTTTTACTGACAGCCCCTCGACATGCCTCACGTAACCCCACGGAAAAAAAATTGCACAAGCGGAGAAATGCAAAATAAAACACCTCCAAGGCCAAAAGGAAAAATATTGTGGGGATCTGCATCTGCATGTGTCGCTTCAAATACTTCCCCCGTGGCAATTTGCTGCTTTTACCGTACAGTGGTAACGTTAAAATAGCATTTTAAAATTCACAGTTGAAACAGCAATTTAAGCCCCCACAATGCCAGAAGAGAAGACGCGCATGCGATCGGCTCAGAAGGCACTTCAGCACGCTGCTGACAAAGATTCAGCACTGGGAAACTGACACTACACAAATGGAGAAAGAAATAAGGTGCCTGCATATTTTTTCGTAGAGTAATACACATTTGCATAGGGACGTGCTGAATTATTCATGTCTCCCCGACGAGGCAAAAGAGGCATCTTCCGAAGAGAGATTTCTGGTTATCCAAATGATACGTTTTTAAAAGGAATTTCCTGTGCTCGCAGCAGCTGAGACCTAGGTGAAAAATAGTCCCGAGATGCTCTGTGCAAGTCTTAGAAAGCTCTGACTTGACAGACAGGCTTGACACTCCAAAGCCAATAAAGCATGGTTGAACTGGCAGCAAAATACGAATATGCCGTAGTCTGAGATGGCTCCGAGCATCCTGGAGAGCTACCAAATCACTGCTGTTGAGCTGCAAAATGTCACCTCTACCCGTGCTTTTCCAAGGCCAAGATCCACGGGGCTAGAAAACTGGTCCTTCCTGGTGGCCACCACTCACAACCTTCGCTGTTTCTCCGTGACTTCAGTTGCCTCCATCAGCTCACACAATACAAACCACCCCCCCCCCTTCCAAAGCTTTTTGCAACCCCCAGAGTGACAACTACTCCTGCTAGAGCCTTGCCCTTCCTGACGAGGAGCATCAACACGCTCACAGGAACAGAAGGTTTTGCAGTTGGTGAACCAGCCCAAAACTGTTCGGCCTGGCTGCCGGTTATGATTTATGTCTCTAAAAAAGCACAACAACCCCAACCACCCCCTCCTTCTAAGGACTGCCCGAAACAGAAGCAATGATGGCCAGGTTCAGGGGATGCCACCGTGGCCCTCCTGCACCCGCAGCAGGTGAGCCCTGTGGTTGCTCATCCCTCAAATGCTGCCCACGACCATCTCGAAAGCCCACTCCTGATGTGTTAAGCAGGGATGGGACTAAACTGAGGCTCACCTCCCGCTTGACGCCAGCACCTTGGCTCTTTTTGTGTTCCCTTGACCAGCTCTGCCCAGCAACATTAAGAATGAGCTTATTTCTTGATTTATTAATTGATGCACAAGACCGCCACCTTAAAAAACAAAACAGAACACAACAAAAAACAAAACAGAGCACATTTCCCATGATGAAGGAGGGGATATTGACCACGGATATGCCTGCTGAGAATGTGACAGCTATCCCAGCACCAGAGTCATCACTGCCCAGCTCCCCCAGCCCCCTGCTGTTTCCTAGAACTGAGAGCGTCCACCTTCACGTGATTTACCTGCAGGCAGATATTCCAAAACACCAGGGCTCAGGAAGTACAAGTGCGTCTCCAGACAGCCAAACAGAGAACAGGCCAAGTTATGTGCTGGCAAATCTCCACTTGTTTCACCATTATCATAGCAGAGAATTTGGCTCCAAGCATGTAGCCATTAATTAACTGTACAGTTAACTATGTCAGTAAACCTATTTGCTATTACACTGGGAAATCAATAAGCCGGACTTTGTTAACCCTCTGAACCGATCTGTTAATTCATCCTTGATAAATACAAAAATACAATATTAAGAATAGCAGAGTACACTCATGAACAGTTCATGAGGTTTGTATTGTGATCCCCGAACTGTGGAGTAAAGCTGAAAAGAGGAAAAAGTGCGTGCTGGCACTCCTGTGGCACCCAACCACAAACCCTCCCTGCCCCACAGTATCAGCCATGCCAACGTCACAGGAGGTCCCGGTGACAGCAGGAGCAACACAGCCTTTACCAGAGGACACAACTCACTGCTTTCATCTTCAGAGACTTGCAATGAGGACGATTTTCCACATGTCTCCCAGCACAGGCTAGTGCTCTCAGGAGCACAGCAGTCTATCTGCCCTTCAAGTTTTCTAGGAAAACCCCAACGCTAACTTTATGTTCCACAGCACAGGACGTTTAAGGCGCTTGTTATTTTTAAATTAAACTTCCAATACACTAATTTCCTCCGAGAAGAGGAGCAACGTTGCAATTTCCTCTTCCTGGCTTTCTAATTAACATAACGACATAATAATTGCAGGCGCAGCCCTCCTCAAGCCCCAGATCCCACTGTGCAGGCATTACACGGCAGCTACATCTGTAGGAACAGACACTTGCAGTGGGACACAGAGATGGCAAAGGAGATGGAGATGCTTAACTTTTTCGTGAAAACATTAAAGTAGCTGAAAAATCCCAGATATTTACGGCCAGCATTTCCAAGAAGGTAAGTAACTGTATTTTGCCCCCCTTGGGAACGCTTAGCACATTCAGAAATCTACTTGGCAATTCCCTTTTGGTTTAGGACACACAATATCAGGTGAACGCTGAGTTAGGACAGCTATATTCCATCAAAACCCTTCAGAAGATACTTCCAGATCTTGGTGGAATATATTTATCCATAAACTTAAAGGAACTAAAGTTGTTTTGATTTTTCATCCTAAGAGTTCTATTTTTGAATATAGATAAATTTGATGCATCACTAAAAAGTCAGCATTTTTCAAGAGAAGACGAAAATGACAGAAGTTAAGATTTTTGATTTATTTTTGAAGGTTACTGTATTTTCCAGTTGCTTTCAATTTCAGTCCATTTGTTTCTTCCCTGAGGTAGCTACCACTGTGATATTTAAAAGGATTTATTTGCTCACTGCTCAGCTGATGATACTGACATTACAAGAGTCCTGTCCTACATGTCCCACAGTACTGGGGACATGTTGGGACATAGTCACAAGCGGTCTGGAGAGGCTCGTGCCCAGCATGTGTGTATTGTTCCTTCTCTAACAACACACACACACAAAAAAAAAAGCCTAAGAAGACATTATTCAATTACAGTTTTATCAGCAGCGCAACATACGACCATATCTCTGCATTTTGCTGAATACGTATCCTAATCTACCCCTTTGGCAATAAAAACAGGACCTCAGAAATACAGTTCCCCTGGGCTCAAGGGTTAATAGGACAGCGTTTCATTCCCTGTGGCTTTTAAGGGCTTGGCTGTTCCCTGGGCATCTGCACTGGTTACCCAAACTGCATTCCCATGTCCTTCCATCCAGGCAGCAGCTCTCTCCTGAGCGTCCCTGTCACAGTTATGAATCACAAAATAAATGCTTTAGATGTCACAGCGCTAGCTCTGGCTCCCAACAGAAATTTTTGGAGACAAAAGGTTTATGGAATACAAAGAATGATGCTGCGACATTTGGAGCACAGTGCTGCGGCCTCTCTTGCTCAGAATGACTCCCTTCTAGGCACATTTTAGCTACTTCATCTGGTTTTTACTGCTTACAAGCCAGCCTGTGGCTTCATCGTTCTCCTTTTTGCAGTGTCTGTATTTTAAACCCAACCTTTTGTTCCGAACTTCCATGGATCCCAGGCAGAAACAGCATGGGTACATACAATTTCTAGGCTGGAGATCTCCTGGTCCAGCCCTTTTCTTGAGGCTTACCACTATTCTTTGCACTTTAAAATGCTGTCTTGCTGTCTTGCTGTCCACCGTGATGGATATTATACCAGGCACCATATGCAGAAAAACTTCCCGGGGGAACTTGGTTATTTGAAACAGCTTCACGTGTGCTGGTCTCAACCAAGTTTCCCGTCATTCCGAACTTGTAGGATCTTGCTTTTCCTCCTTGAAGCACTTCCCTGCAACCAGCAATCAGCTTTCTTTGCTGAGAAACCTAACGTGACTCTGCAAAAAAAACAACCCTATGCGCTTAGCCAGTTCCCAAATTGTGTCATTTCCAAAGAGGGCTGGGTTTTTACTTTTTTTTAAAGCACCTACGAAGCTGATTTCTGCAGATGGAGTAAAATGCACCGCGTGAACAAGGCAGACCAGCTTTCTCATTGGACACTGAAGGGTTGCTGTGATTCAGACAGGATGCCTTAATATTTAAATTTCCACGAGCTAGAGAGGTACTGATATCAGACCAACCATCAGAAGGCCAATCTATTCGGAGATCCACCTCACAAGTTAGAGGAGGCTGGTTGATATCAGCTTCTGTTCCTGTCTCCTGGCAGTTGACACGTTTCAGTCACCTGAGTAAGACAAGACTGCCAAAGATGAGTCCAGCAGTACAGTGCACTTTCAAATGATCATGAGGAGACACTATACTGTCATCTCCTTTGTCCTTGGTGGGAAAACGTCAAAAATAGCAAATTCTTTTATTTATAGATATCTCAGGGATCTTTGTCCCCATTTTTCTCCTCCAAGTGTTGTTTTTATACAGAATCACTATTATTTCAAGGCTTGAATTTTGCAATACTACCGTAATGTATACTACTATAAATACTACCGAAATTTATTCTGCAGTGTTACTTTAGCCTCCTCTAAAATTTGGCAGGCCTCACAAACAGGGAGATTTGACAGGACCCCTATAGCTCAGGGCATCAGAACTGAAGGTGTGTGAGTTTGGTTTCGGGGTGGTGTTTTCCCCTCTTTTCTGTCCTAAGAAACCTTCATGCTGACCCTGATCTTGACCATCACGTCCCGAGCAGCACGACAACTGGGGAAAACAAGACCTACGGTGTCAGCCACTTACACATGTTCTCACGTAGGCACCATCTGTTCGGTAGTCCCACAAGTCAGCAGCTCAGCTCACAAAAAGCACTGTCACATGAAATATCCTGCTGACACGGAGACCACGGTGCGAGGAACCAGCCCACTAGTGCTGAGCCATCAGGTTAAGGCCTCAAGATGTACCAGTGAAACACTGTGAAAAGGTCATCCTTTAGGACTTTTCCTTCCTTTTTTTTTCCCCTGTCCATCCCTAAGGGTTTAAGGATGTGTCCCTTCGTGACCGTGCTGCTCAAGCTTGGATCCTGAGAGAAAACAAATCTGTACTGACTAACCTGCCGGCTTATGATCACAACTTGTGTGCTCACAGTGAAGGACTTGGGATTGGCACCTGTGAAACACAGCGATAAAAATTTCCATCGTTTTACATGGGAAAAGGACCAAGCTCAGCAGGGATAGACTGCTCACTTTTCCACGCATACATACCTATCTGCAACATATGTACAGCTTTAAATCAAAATATGGATATATCAAACAGTTACTGCTCAGCACAGCACCATATTTACCTTAATAGACACTATAAATTCTCCGTATCTGAGTATTTCTGACATCTGGCTTCTGCTTGGAAACCTTATCCTGTCAGTTGGCTCCCCAGGAAGATGAGGGCCTTACGATGCTGTGCCTCACACCTGGGCTCACCTTGCCAGCAGAGGTGATGATGTAGCAGTTGCCTTTCGTGGTTTCCCTCAGCAGATAAGCACATTTCTGTTTTTGCAGAAATACATTTTTATGCTATGTATACACACACCTTTTTTTTTTCCCTCCCTAGTTCCGGAGCACCTAAATCTGCTCATAAACGTAGAATGGAAATTTTCCTCAGCGTGCAATCCCCTTCCTAGCAACTACTTGCCAGCTGAACTAAGCAGCCTCCCTCTTCCCCTCCTCCCTTTCCAGCCTTGCAAAAAGACCAGAGTAGCTGACTCTGCTTGTTGGAGGGATCACTCAACATCACTGTTTCAGTAATGAGAACCTTGTTTCCCCCCAAAAAAAAAGTAACTCAGCAACTTGTAGAAGCGTTGGCATGGAGATGCAAGCAGATAATCCTAGAGAAGGATCGTTCCGCCAAGTTTTTGGTTCTGATTGCTGAACTCTCAGCTCCTCCTAAGCATCCCCTGCTGGCAGGCTGCTCTCAGTCGGAACGGGGAGTCACAGCACGGAGGGAAGGGCCCCCTGGGTCCGCCTCTCCCACCCCTGCTCCAGCAGGGCCACGTCCAGGAGGCTTCTGAAGATCTCTGAGGAGATCCCAGCAAGCCTTCTCTTCTCTTGGTGAGCAGTCCTGGCTCTCCTGCTGGATTTACTGCGACCTAGAGGTCACACCCGAGCAGCACTGATTGTTTCTCTCTCGGTAGTGCCAGAAGGACCCCTGCCAGGACGTGGTCCTGCCCATCAGCAGAGCCTAACTGAGCAGCAGTGGAGGAGGTTGCTCATCAGAAATTCTGAATCCACTTTCACGGTGATGCAGCAAGAAAGCCTCTGCACTTCAGCCTGGTGCAGCGGCCAGGTTGCCAGGGGGCTCAGAGCAGGCAGAGGCCACTGAGCAGCGTGATGGGTTTCTCCAGAGAGCTGCTGCAGGCTGCAACATCTCCCTGCACCATGTGTGCTGAGTGACCCTCCGGGCACTGCTGCTGTCCTCCTCACTGACTTCCCTTCCCAAGGCAAATCCAAGCCTTGATCCGGGAACTGCTTTCACAGCTCCACAGAGGGCACAAAGAAATACAACCTGAGATGGTCGAACCCAAAGCAGGTGAAACAACCCGAAGGCATGCTGGAGCAGCTCCACGACTAGCCCTCCCTGGCTGGAGGCAGGCAGTGAGCACACAGCACGACGCAGCAGCAGCTAGGAGCAGCAGCAGGAGAGCAGCAGGCTTTCTTCACGCTGCAGGGGATCAGAGAATTCAGAAAACAGAGACAGATTCAATTTAATACAGTAAATTAAAGGGAAACCAAGAGAAAAATTGGGGTCAATCCAGCACGCACATGGCGTTCTCATTGATGAACGAGTAGATGACAGAATTTTTACATTTCAGAGGTCTCCAGAAAAGAGCAGCACCCAGAAGCTCAGCAGATGGCCTTGACAAAATGGCCTGCTCACTTCAGAGCCCCAGTGGGAGCTGAGCCCTTTCAGAA